>NC_053394.1:391249245-391865068 GCF_905171765.1 Bufo bufo | reverse complement strand
ACAAACATTTCAAGCCAACATCCTGTGGTTTCTTCAGAAATACCATCTAGTTAGTAATTGTTATTGTCTCTCCGTATGTGATATTTATTTTTGTTCCTTTATACTTTCATATATACTAATCGATAATAATAATAATAATTGTAATACCATTATTTCCACATTGCACAATATATCTATTTTTTATTTTTATTTGTATAAGCAGAATCTTAGAGACCTCTCTGCTTTACTTAGTGGTCACTACTCACCTGGGCGGTTATCTGTAGGAATGTCCTCTGTACTCTGCTCATCTCCCCTCACATATGTCTCTGGGGGATTAATATTGTTCAGATCTTCACCCGGATCCACAAGCTGTGAAAGAAATATTGTAGAATTCATCAGACGGTTGGAGAAGTCGTGTGGAAGGTTTTATATGACCTGAAAAGATCAGGAATTAGAATGATGACCAAAAATGACCGGACAGCAGGAGTTATCTGACCCAAATATCTGCAGGTCTCCTGTATAAATCCAATCTGATTGCTTTGTTATTCCAACCAGTTCACAATGCAGGGAGAGTAGCCCTTATATTCCATTCCTAACATTACATTGTGTGTATATAACATTACATTGTTTGTGCACCTGTTGCCCTTGCTGGCTGCCCCAGGGCTGTGAAGCCGGTAAGACAAAGTTCTTTCTGTCCATGGCTCGTTTACCCCCTAGGAATGGGCATAATCATCTGCTCTGCTGCAGCCAATGACTGGATTCAGGGGTAAGATGTCCACAAGAAACACATCACCACCAAAGCCAGTCATTGGCTGCAGTAAAGCAGGTGACCATGCCTGTGCCGGCGAGGGAGCAAACAACATTTACTGGAAGATGGACACACAGGAGCTGGCACACATAACCGGAGCTAAGGGTAGCAGGTACATATGACTCTTTCCATAGGAGAGGCTGCGGACACATGTAAAAAGTTACTTATTCCTGAACAAACCCTTTAATGCTGTTTTCCTGTTCTATCTAGAAGTTTTGGGATGACTGCAGGCATGAAGATACTGTACCTAGTATAAGGGACAGGGGAGAACACAGGAGAGGTGAGAACTGATTATCTATCACCACTAGAACACTCTGCTTATCACTGTTAACACTTTCATGCATTTGGATGTAACTTACTGCATTTGGACATACAGTCGCGTCCAATCTGCTTACCGACTATAAAGTGTCACATCCCCAGAGTCTCCGCTCTCCCTGAAGAGAGTGGTCCCTTGCCGGCGATCGCTCTGATTGGTTAGTCTCTGCAGACTAACCAATCGGAGCGCTTCATTGGTTAGTCTCTGCAGACTAACCAATCGGAGCACTTCATTGAGAAAATGCCGGTTTCAGGATGTGATCTCCACGATCACAGCCTCAAATCAGGCAAGACCCCCTGTGTGCCGTGCCCCTCCTCCATGTGCTGCCCCCCATACTGCCCCCAAATATGCCCAATGTCCTCCAGATGCCCTTCCCCCTGCTCCTCTTGGTGCTGCCGGCATTGATGGCAGCGGCTTAGGAACAGAGTCGCTGCCATCAGCAGGGAGTGTGAGCTGTAACTTACAGCTGACACTGCTGCAAAGGCCGAAATCGGTGCTAGCACCCATCTCGGCCGTTTAATCCCATAGATGCCGTGGTCAGCAGCCGCCCGTGGCATGCATGGGGTTGAGAGGGAGGAAGCTCCCTCTCTCTTGCATCGGGCCACCACTGCTGCATTGGCAGCTGCCCAATTGTTGCCATGGCAACCTTACAAAGGCGTCTGGGATGCCATGTACCTAAGGCTGATCAGACCCTGAGGGTCTGATCAGCCTTAGTGTAATTGTAGCACTGACTATACAGTGCATTGCAATAGATGACTATTGCAATGCACTGTACAAACATCAGGCCCACTGGATCTTCAAGATCCAGATGGGTCTTAATAAATAAAATAAAAAAGTGAAAAAATAAATAAAAAATAAAATAAAAATGGTCTTTTCTTATATCCGTTCATTTATGTCATTAAAAAAAATTCAATAAATAAAAAAAAAACTACAGATAATTGGTATTGCCACGTCCATAATGATCTGATCTATAAAAGTATCATATTACTAATCTCGTGCTGTGAAGGCCGTAAAAAATAATATAGTAAAAAAAATTAAGGAATTGCTGTTTTTGACACCACACGTCCACAAAAAATAAATAACAAGTGATCAAAAAGACATATGTACCCCAAAATGATACCAATAAAAAACTACAGCCCATCACGCAAAAAACAATCCCCCAAACAGCTAAGTCGGTGAAAAAATAAAAAAAAGTTATGGACTTTAATATATGGTGATGCAAAATATCATTTATTTTTAACACAAAAGTGATTTTATTGCTGAAAAAAAATAGTAAAACATTTGAAAAAACTACATAAATTTGGTAGCGCCATAACCGTATCAACCCACAGAATAAAATAATCATATAATATTTACCACAAGAGGAACCCCATAAAAAATTAAAATACTGACAGAATTGCCATTTTTGACCACTTCACCTCCACAAAAAAATAGTATAAAAAATAATAAAAACTACAGCCCGTCTTGCAAAAAACAAGCCCCCAAACAGCTACATTGGTGAAAAAATACAAATGTTATGCGCCCTAAACTAATTTCAGCAAATTACATGTTAGAAAATGCTGATGACGCTTTTATCCTTCTGAATGCTGCCGTGCCCCCAAACAGCGGTTTATGACAACGTATGAGGTGTTGCCGTATTTAGGAAAAAATGCATAACAAATTTTGGGGTGCATTTTCTCCTGTTACCCCTTGTGAAAATGAAAAAAAACTGTGGATAAAGCAACTTTATATTGGAATTTTTTTTTTCTAGGGGTGCCTTAGGGTCTCTTCAAATGTGACATGGCACCTGAAAACCATTCCAGCAAAATCCGCCCTCCGTTAACAATATGCCGCTCCTTTTCCTCTGCACCCTGCCATGCGCCCATACTGCAGGTTACGATCACACATGGGGTGTTTCTGTAAACTGCAGAATCAGGGTAATAAATATTGAGGTTTCTTTGGCTGTTAACCCTTGCTGTGTTATAGGAAAATTGGATTTAAATGGATAATCTGTAGTGTTGATCGAGCAC
The DNA here is from genome assembly GCF_905171765.1 of Bufo bufo. Taxonomy (NCBI): domain Eukaryota; kingdom Metazoa; phylum Chordata; class Amphibia; order Anura; family Bufonidae; genus Bufo; species Bufo bufo. Next base: position 391,861,956 of record NC_053394.1, on the reverse strand, counting down.
CAAAGTGCTCGGGTGCTCGAGTAGAACACTTTGGGATGCTCGGGTGCTCTACAGAGCACCAGAGCATAATGGAAGTCAATGGGAGGACCAGAGCATTAAACCAGGCACCCCCTGCTCTGAAAATAGAGGGTGTCTGGTTCAAGGAAAAGGTCAGAAACTGTTGGAAACACCACTGAAATGGTTCGGGAACAGCATGGGGAGGATGTCTGGATGCATCTTGGACTCCCAGGTCGCTGCTGGGAACGATGTTGTCTGAGTAGTACGCCACTTTTACAGACTGACACTAATACGTACAAAACCGAAGATAAAATAGATTTTAGAAGAAAAATTGTTAGGAAACATTCTTTCCTGTATATTAACTTGTATATAAAGTGCAAGTGCTGCCAAAAATTACAAGGAAGAGGCACTCCGATACAACCTGTGTATCACATAAAGGAGGGCCTCATTTACATTGTGGTACAATTGTTTATGTAGTGGGACTCCTACACTCATAAAGCCTATGCACTAAGTGAAAGGGCTGCCAAAAATTACAAGGAACCGGCAGTTCAATACACCCTCTATTACACATAAAGGAGGGCTCAATCTCCTCATCCTCTTCCTCCTCTTTGGCCCATCCACGCTGAACAGATGGAATAAACCTGCTATGGGTACTACCCTCTGTAGCGGAGGCAACAGTCTCCTGCTCCTCCTCCTCATGATTATCCAATTCGCGCTAAGAAGACAAACTGAGGGTGGTCTGGCTATCACCCTGTGTACGGTCTTCCCCCATTTCCACCTCTTCCACAAGCAAAGCGTCCACCTTCATTGTGAGCAGCGAGCGTTTCAGTAGACACAGAAGTGGGATGGTTACGCTGATAATAGCGGCATAGCTGCTCACCATCTGTGTTGATTCCTCAAATTTGCATAAAACCTCAGAGGTCAGACATCCATGCCCACTAGTCGCTTGTGAAGAGCGGAAGCTGATTGGAAAGGCAACGACGAGTGGTATTCCACTACTGCCCTTTGCTGCTCACAAAGCCTGGCCAACATGTGGAACGTGGAGTTCCAGTGCATGCTCACGTCGCACAACAGTCGGTGAGCTGGCAATTGCAAGCGCTGCTGCAACGTTGCCAGACCGGCGGCAGCTGTAGATGACTTTTGGAAATGGGTGCACACGTGGCGCACATTCACCAGTAGCTCAGGCAAATTGGGGTAGGTTTTGAGAACCCAATGAACCACTAAGTTGAACACGTGGGCTAGGCATGGTATGTGTGCGAGCTTGCCAAGCTCCAAAGCCGCCACCAAGTTACGGCCATTATCAGACACAACCATCCCTGGTTGTAGGTTGAGTGGCGAGAGCCACAGCTCAGTCTGGTCCTATATACCCTGCCACGGCTCTGCAGCGGTGTGCCGTTTGTCACCTAAGCAAATTAGTTTCAGCACGGCCTGTTGCCGCTTCCCCACTGCAGTGCTACACTGCTTCCAGCTACTGACTGGTGCCAGCTACTGACTGGTGCTGCAAGATGAGAATTCAGGGTTGGAAGTGGAGGAGAAGCGGGGGTTGCAACCACTAATGTAGGTGGTGGTGGAAATCCTGATGGAAGTAGGGCCCGCAATCCTTGGCGTCAGTAACACCTGTGCCATCCCAGGGTACGACTCGTTCCCGGCCTCTACAATGCCAAAAGCACTTGTCCATGTGTCAGTCGTTAAGTGGACCTTCCCAATAACATGCGGGTGTAAGGCGGGGACAGCACACCGGGACAAATTGTGGTGGCTGGGCGCAAAGTAACGAGGGACGGCCGCCGCAGTGTCCAAAAGCCTAAATGGCAACATTTCCAGGGACAGCAATTTGGAAAGGTGCACATTTAGTGCTATGGCCTGTGGGTGGGTGGCTGGGTATTTGCGCTTTCGTTCAAAGGCCTGGGGTATGGACATCTGTACGCTGCGCTGGGACATGGAAGTGGATGTACTAGCTGATGGTGCTTGTAAAGGTCCAGGTGCTGGGCGGAGAGTGACCAGCACATAACACAGGGGAAGAGGAGGCAGTGGTGTGACCCGCAGACACAGATTGTGGACCCAGGTGTTCGGCCTACCTATTAGGGTGCTTTGATGCCATGTGGCGGATCATGCTGGTGGTGGTGAGGTTGCTAGTGTTCACGCCCCTGCTCATTTTGATACGGCACAGGTTGCAATTCTTTTATAGTCCGCACTTTCCTCAAAAAAGCGCCAGACTGCGGAACACCTACCCCTTGGCAAGGGAGATTGCTGCAAAGGGGTGCTCCGGGGAACAGTTGAGGGCCTGTTTTGCCACCCCACTGCATCTTGCAGCCTGTTGCGGTGCTGCGGATCCCTCCCCCTCTGTACTGCTGTCCTCGCTCAGCTTGCCACCTTCGCAGGTTGGGACAGTGATTTCATCGTCCACCACCTCCTCTTCCACTTCCTCAATCTGGTCATCCTCCTGACTTTTTGACCTAACAAGAACCTCACTTATTGCAAACTGTGTCTCATCCTCATCATCAACCTCTTGAGACACTAATTGCCATTGACTTATTGGCAACTGTGTCTCATCATCATCATCCACCTCGTGAAACACTAATTGCCGTTCCACATCTTTTTCTGACTGTGGATACTCAAGAGTTTGGGAATCAGTGCACAAGATCTCTTCATGTCCTCTTCAAGCGGGCTTGGCGAGAAGCCGAAATCAAGAAATGGCGATGAAAAGATATCCTCGGAATATCCGAGTGTGGGATCACTTGTTTACCAAGACTCTTCATGGTGGGAGGAAGGAGGATCAGGGTGGGGATTCTGTTGACCAGACTCTTGGCTACTGAGACTGGACTTTGTGGAAGACAGGGTGGTGCTTAAACGACTGGAAGCATTATCTGCTGCAATCCAACCGACCACCTGGTTGCACTGGTGTGACTTCGAGAGTGGTGTCCTGCACCGCCCTGCAAACTGGAACATGAAGCTAAGTATCGTGGATGAGTGTGTTTCTTGTGCTCTGGCAGCAGGCACAGTTTCACCGCGCCCAGGACCACGGTCTCTATGTGCTCCATCAGCAGCACAGCCGCTTCCTCGTCCCTTACTGCTCGCCTTGAGCATATTAAATGGTATATATGCTTGCAAGTATGTCACACGTACAGTAGCGCAGGTTTTGTAAGTGTATGCGCAAATAAATTACACTGAATGTCACAGATATTTAGGATGCGCAAACGTTATACAGGGGATGTAGCGCAGGTAATGTCGCTGTCAGCAGCGGCCAAACAATTGCGCTGAATGTCACAGATATTTAGGATGCACAAATGTAACATAACAGATGTAGCAGAGGTTGTCACTGTCAGCAGCGGCCAAACAATTGCACGCAATTTAGCGCTAATAATATATATTGCAGCCAGATAAAACAATAGTCCTTAAAGAGGACCTTTCATCAGTTTTGACATAGGCTAATTATGGTATTACCTTGTAAGGCGGCCCCCACTGATGCCATGGGTATATAATTTTTTCAAACACCCCCCCCCCCCCCCGTTCGTCGGCTGTGGCCCCCCCGATGATTTGGCGGGCTGTATTATAATGAGCATTAAACTCGCAACGGGGAGGAGACACAGTCTTCTGCTGTGAGCGTCTCCTTCTCCCTGGCTGTGAGCGTGATCCAATCAAAGCTGAGCGAAAAAAATAAATAAATACACCCATGGCATCAGTGGGGGCCACCCTACAAGGTAATACCATAATTAGCCTATGTCAAAACTGATGAAAGGTCCTCTTTAAAAAGACTTTTGGGTCTCTAACACCTTTCAACACTAAACCCTGCCAAAAAAAATAAAAAATTCCTGTCCCTACAGTATCTCTGTCCGTTCTGCTGCAGCTCGCCCTGACTAAGAATGAGCCGAACCACCCGATGACGCGTTCCGGCCAGCCAATCACTGTAATGCCAGTAACCAACATGGCTACGGCATTACAGTGAGTGCCAGTAATGTCCTGCACATTTATTGGCTGCGTAGCCATGCTCGCCCAACACCAATCTTCCCCAAAAAATGATAATTTTAAAGCGAACCTTTCACCTGCATTTCACTTAATAAACTATCAAAAGTACCTTATAGATCATCCTCATTGTGTTAGCACACGGTCTTGTCCTGCTTTTCTGCCATGTATATGCATGAAAAAAATCGCTTTATAAAGTACTCTTCTCCAGCTCCACAAGTCACGATAGAAGTCAAGGGGGTAGCCCTTCCCTCACTCCAGGCTGTAACTCCCCTGCCCTAACCCCGCCTCTATGCAGTCTAAATGACACCCGGCTCAGTCGCCGGGACCGCGTTTTTACAGGCGGCGCATGCGCCGTCGGACTCAAGCGCGATCCTGTAACTGAATCGCGCATGCGCCGTCCCCGATGCATGCCTGTCTTCAAGATAGCAATCTAATTAAATCTGGGTTTGTCACATGTGTATATCTATGTATAGATAGATAGCCCCATGAAATATGCAGAGTTTTTGACATATAATACCTGCTGAATATGATAACAATGCTCCAGATGATCACTGGCTTGCGATCTGCGGCAAGTCAACAGTGATCACGTGGACGCATGGAGCGTGAAGATTGGGGCACGCGCGTGCGTGAGGAAGAGAAGACAGGCAGGCATCGGGGACGGAGCATGCGCGATTCAGTTACAGGATCGCGCTTGAGTCCGACGGCGCATGCGCCGCCTGTACAAGCGCGGTCCCGGCGACTGAGCCGGGTGTCAATTAGACTGCATAGAGGCGGGGTTAGGGCAGGGGAGTTACAGCCTGGAGTGAGGGAAGGGCTACCCCCTTGACCTCTATCGTGACTTGTGGAGCTGGAGAAGAGTACTTTATAAGGCGATTTTTTTTATGCATATACATGGCAGAAAAGCGGGACAAGACTGTATGATAACTCAATGGAGGATGATCTATAAGGTACTTTTGATAGTTTATTAAGTGAAATGCAGGTGAAAGGTTCGCTTTAAATTTCCCCTCCATTTTGCTTTAATTCTTGTGGAACACCTAAAGGGTTAATAAAGTTAGTAAAATCAGTTTTGAATAACTTGAGGGATGTAGTTTCTAAAATGTGGTCATTTATGGGTGGTTTCTACTGTGTCAGCCCCACAAGGTGACTTCATAACTGAACTGGTCCTTAAAAAAGTGGGTTTTGGGAATATTTCTTAAAAATTTTAAAATGTGCTTCTAAACTTTTAATGGTACTTTCACACTTGCGGCAGGACGGATCCGACAGGCTGTTCACCCTGTCGGATCCGTCCTTCCGATATTTCGCCGTACCGCCGCTCCGTCCCCATTGACTATAATGGGGACGGGGGCGGAGCTCCGGTACAGCACGGTAGTGCGCGGCGAAAGGCCGCCGGACTAAAAGTCCTGCATGTCCGACTTTTTAGTCCGGTGGCCTCTCACCGCGAACTGCCGTACTGTGCCGGAGCTCCCCCCCCCCGTCCCCATTATAGTCAATGGGGACGGAGCGGCGGTCCGGCGGCACGGCGAAATAGCGGAAGGACGGATCCTGTCGGATCCGTCCTGCCGCAAGTGTGAAAGTACCCTAAGCCTTCTAACTGCCTAAAAAAAAATCAAATGACAATTAAAAAATGATGCCAACATAAAGTAGACATATGGGGAATGTAAAGTGATAACTATTGTGGTGATGTGTACAGTGCTGGAAGGTGTGTATGTCCCACCCAGATACCTCAGCTGGGTGAGATGACTGAACTCCGGGAAGTTGCAATAGTCTCAGTAAAGTATAGTTTGCTGATAGGGTTGTTGCAGGTATCGAATTTTCGATACCCAATCGATACTTTTGTCCCGGTATCACAAAACATGAGCGCGCAGCTGTCAGCGCGCACATGTTCCCTCAGCAGCACAGGGGAGAAGAAAGCAGTCCTTCCTCCCCCTGTGCTGCTGCTGCCACCAATGAACGGAGAGAGGGGCGGAGGAGGGGCGGGCGCACTGCGCCACCAATGATAGGACTTTTCCTACACAGAGCGGCGCCCAGAGATGTCCCAGCACTTACCATTATTCCTGGGCGCCGCTCCGTTCGCCCGCAGTGCCCCCATTACTGTCTCCTCTCCTGCTCCATATGCAAATTACTATCAGACCAATGGGGAAGAGACATCAGCTTCTCTAGTGGGTGTTTCTTCTCCCTGCGCTGCGATTGGACAGCGCTACAGCCAGAGAGAAGGAACGCCCACTAGAGAAGCTAATGTCTCCTCCCCATTGCTCCGATAGTAATTAGCATATGGAGCAGGAGAGGAGACAGTAATGGGGGCACTGCGGGCGAACGGAGCAGTGCCCAGGAATAATGGTAAGTGCTGGGACATCGCTGGGCACCGCTCTGTGTAGCCTAATATTTAGTCTGGACTCATATAAAGAAGTATTGAACACATAATACAGGAGGAGGGTGCCAGCAGCAGAATTGCATTGCCAACACCCTGCCCCTGACAGGGAGCTGCGATCAGCGGCAGTTAACCCCTCAGGTGCGGCACCTGAGGGGTTAACTGCCGCTGATCTGCCAGTACCCGCCTCCTGTATTAAGGGGTAATTATCATTGGTGGCGCAGTGCCCCCTACCCCCACCATTAAAATCATTGGTGGCAGTGGCCACAGGGTCCTCTCCCCTCGCCCTCATTGGTGGCAGTGGCCACAGGGTCCCCTCCCCTCCTCATTGGTGATACAATGGCAGCCTCTGATCAGAGCCCCAGCAGTGTTATCCTGGGGCTCCGATCGGTTACCATGGCAGCCAGGACGCTACTGAAGCCCTGGCTGCCATGGTAACATCCCTGATGCTGTGTGCACAGAGCACAGGGCAGCAGGGACAGTGTGAGGTCCTATTCACCCCCATAGAGCTCTATCAGGGTGAATAGGACAAGGGATGAAAAAAATCCCAGGTTCTGGCCCCTAAGGGGGGAAATACAGCGGGATGCGAAAGTTTGGGCAACCTTGTTAATCGTCATGATTTTCCTGTATAAATCGTTGGTTGTTACGATAAAAAATGTCAGTTAAATATATCATATAGGAGACACACACAGTGATATTTGAGAAGTGAAATGAAGTTTATTGGATTTACAGAAAGTGTGCTATAATTGTTTAAACAAAATTAGGCAGGTGCATAAATTTGGGCACCGTTGTCATTTTATTGATTCCAAAACCTTTAGAACTAATTATTGGAACTCAAATTGGCTTGGTAAGCTCAGTGACCCCTGACCTACATACACAGGTGAATAAACTTCATTTCACTTCTCAAATATCACTGTGTGTGTCTCCTATATGATATATTTAACTGACATTTTTTTTCATAACAACCAACGATTTATACAGGAAAATCATGACGATTAACAAGGTTGCCCAAACTTTCGCATCCCACTGTAGTTATTAAATAAAAAGTGTAAAAAAAAAAAAACAAGTAAAAAAAAAACCCACCAAAAGTATGAATCACCCCCTTTCCCAATTTCACATATAAAATGTATAAACAATAAATAAACATATTACATATCGCCACATCAGAGAAGTCCAAACTATAAAAATATTAAAAAAATCTATGCGGTGAACGCCAGAACAGAAAAAATAAATAAAAACTGTGCGATTCGGCATTTTTTAAAATGCGGAATGCACGTGGCTTTTTTGGTTTATTTTTTCGCGTGGTATCGAATGGTATCGAGTATCGCAATACTTTATGGTATCGAAACCAAATAAAAAATTTGGTATCGCAACAACTATCTGCTGAGACAGTTTGGTTGTTCTGGGCTGGATTTTATTTGGATTGGCAGATAGGTTTGGTAGTGGGATCTGCCAATCCACACCCTTCCCGTATGCGTGTTCCCTTTGCCCTGAGGTGATCGCAGGTGAGGCCTACTGTAATCAGGCTGGCATAAAGCACCTCCCAGTATGTCAGTCTGGAAGAGAGAGTGATTTGGAACAGAGATCTGCAGAGGCTCTGAGTGGTCTCAGCCAGGAAGGTTGGGGGGCCACAAGGCTACGTGATAGCCCGAAGTTTGGGGGACCCAGTGACGCTTGTGGAGCGAAGGGACACATGGTCAGAGTCAGGAGGACTACTGGCCCATAATCCCCTAAAAGGTACTGGAAATGTCACAGCCTGGAGGCTGCTGGACTGTTTGGCTGAGGAAAGCTGCATTTGATTTCCGTGTATGAACAAGGCTCTTTAGGAGAGTCAGGGATACGTTATTTTGTATTAGCAAGTGCATAGACGGTCAGGTGTTTATTTTGTATAATTTATGTTTATGTTTGTGCTGATGCCAAATAAAAGCGTTTTTTGGACCTTAATCCTGGTGTCGTGAAGAAGTATGTGGTTGCGACCCCCTGAAAGAAAGGCGATCCCTTACACTATTTTATGAAGTATCACAATCCGTCTTAAAAGCAAAGAAATTCTCATTTTGAAAATAGTGAATTTTTCCAAAATTTCTGCAAATTTGGGATTTTTTTTATGCATAAAAATAAAACGTATCAACTCAAATTGACCACTTACATGAAGTACGATGTGTCACGAGAAAGCAATCTTAGAATGGCTTGGATAAATAAAAGTGTTCCAAAGATATTATCACATAAAGTGACACGTCATATTAAAAAAACTGGGCTCCGACATTTTGTCCAAACTGGCTGTCGCTTGTAGCGGTTAATAGTATAAGGACAAGAGAGGTAAGAACTGATTATTTATTACCTCTAGAACACCCTGATTATCAATGTTTATAACATAATGGGCAGGATAGAACACAGGAGAGGTGAGGACTGATTATCTATCACCACTAGAACACCCTGCTTATCACTGTCTATAGTATAAGGACAGGAGTAGGGTTGAGCGAACCCGAACTGTAAAGTTCGGGTTCGTACCGAACTTTAGGATTTTTGGACCCCGGACATTTCTGTAAAAGTTTGGGTTCGGGTTTGGCGATTTCTTGGTGCTTTTTGAAAGGCTGCAGAGCAGCCAATCAACAAGCGTTTAACTGTGTGCCCTTAGAAGCCATCACAGCCATGCCTACTAATGGCATGGCTGTGATTGGCCAGTGCAGCATGTAACCCAGCCTCTATATAGGCTGGAGTCACGTAGCGCTGCACGTCACTCTGCTGTGCTTAGTATAGGGAGTATGCTGCTGCTGTGAGGGAGAGAATAGGACAGAATCTTTAATCAGAACTCCATTTGAACTCTGCGATCTACATAGATTTAGTTGTGTGGGTGCAGTGCACAATCTTTTTACCCTGCCCTGATCCCAGTGACAGAGCAAAATAACTTTTAGCCGTCTGTTAGTTAGGTGGGCGGCGGCCATTTTATGCAAGCTCAGTGCACCAGCACTGCATATGTGCTTTTGTGACATTCAAATCCAAGCTTGAAATACTGCAATAATAATCTGGTTTTAAAAAACTCCCTTTTTGGCAATATCCTACATCTGGTGCCTTTGCAGCATTAGTCAGTGTGCAATTTAAGCTAGAAATACAGCTATAATTTTCTGGGTTTTAAAAAAAACACCCTTTTTGGGCAAAATATACAATTGTACAGCCCTTGCTGCATCTGCACGTGTGAAATTCAAGCGTTATATACTGCTGTCATATTCGGTTAGTAAAAAAAACACCCTTTTTGGGCAAAATACTTAATATTGCAGCCTTTGCTGCATCTGTCATTGTGAGATACACCTTTTACATACTGTTGTTCTATTCTGCTATTAAAAACAGGTGCGAGTAGGCGGTATTTGGTCGGGTCTAATGCGGCTCTACGAATGGTGAGGCCAGAACAAGTACAGGTGATAGTAGATTGGGTTGCTGACCGTGCCTCCAGTTCCTTCACATTGTCTCCCACCCAGTCTCCTGCTGAAAGATCAGAGTTGGCACCTGCAGCCGATGTCCATCAGTCTTTCACCTCACCCCCTTGCAAATCAGCCAAGCAGTATGAGCCCCCAAGTCATGCAGCAGTCTCTTCTGCTTTTTGATGACTCTGTTAGCAGGGTTTCCCAGGGCCATCCACCTAGCCCTGCTCCAGAAGTGGAAGAGATTGAGTGTACCGATGCCCAACCACTTATGTTTCAAGATGAGTACATGGGAGGACCATCGCAGCACGTCTCGGATAATGATGAAACACAGGTGCCAACTGCTGGGGCTTTCGAAAGTGTGCAGACCGACAAGGAGGGCAGGGGTGAAGATTGACCCCACATGGAATCAAGGTCATGCGAGTGACCTGTGTAGTTCTGAGGAAGAGGCGGTGGTCGCACAGAGCCACCAGCACAGCAGAAGAGGAAGCAGGGTGCAAAAGCGGAGCGGCCGTCCCCTAGACAGTACGCCTGCTACTGCCCACCGCAGCAAGGGACCGAGCACACCAAAGCCAGCTACAAGGAGTTCCTTGGCGTGGCAGTTCTTCAGACAATGTGCTGACGACAAGACACTAGTGGTTTGCACGCTGTGCAATCAGAGCCTGAAGCGAGGCATAAACGTTCTCAACCTGAGCACAACCTGCATGACCAGGCATCTAAGTGCAAAGCATGAGCTGCAGTGGAGTAGACACCTCAAAAACCAAAAAAGGTCTCTGGCTCCTCCTGCTTCCTCTTCTGCTGCAGTCTCGGCCTCGTCGTCCACCTCTGGAGTGACAGTGCCACCTGCCACCCTGCAAACAGCGGATCTGCCAGCAACACCACCACCTGGGTCACCAAGCATCTCCACAATGTCCCATGGAAGCGTTCAGCAGATCTCCCAAACAATAGGCTCAGAAAAGAACATCGAAAGTTGATAGAGAAGATATCCAAATGGATGGTGGACGTCACAGGGACGTGCAATCAGGCAGAAGTTATCTAGAGTCAACAAAGCGGCAGCAGGGCCTCTCCTGGCTAACATTTCCAAATCAAAAATACCGCAGTGACATTTCCTATAATTTTTTATTAATCATTCCAATAACAGGGCATCTTAAGAGTTCTGTATTGTTATTTATCGTCACTACCTCCCCGAGTCGGGAGTGGGTAATTGCCACGCGCCCCCTCCTTAACTTGTAAGCTTATGCTTCAATACTTTGTCCCACATTTCCACTCGATTACATATAATTTTATCCATTGACTTCCCTTGGATGTGGTATCCCTTTCTCAGGCTCCCTCTCCGGCCTGGAACCCCGATTCCCCGCCACCCGTGATCACCATGTTAGGCGCATAAAAGAACATCGAAAGTTGATAGAGAAGATATCCAATTGGATCGTGGACATCACGGGGACGTGCGACATGGTGGAGCAGTATGTGTGCACACGCCTACACGAACTGACTGATGGGTCAGCCCCTTCAACTTCTGGGTCTTCAAATTGGGCATATGGCCTGAGCTTGCCCTTTACGCCTTGGAGGTGCTGGCCTGCCCTGCAGCCAGTGTATTGATTGAACGTGTGTTTAGCACGACTGGAGGGGGTTATTACAGGTTATATTTCCCAATGTTTTGGGGTGTACCCTAATTTAAAAAATTTTTGATAAATTTAAAACCAAAAAGCAGTGTAGGCTACCTCCTCCACCGCCGCTTCCACCTACACCGCCACATCCAACGCCTCCTCAACCTCCTACTCCATATGGACCTCGTCCTCCTAGATCAAGATTATTATTTTTTATTTTTACGTATTTTATGTTATTTAAAGTCATTTCTCTATCCACATTTGTTTGCAGAACACTTGCCATGCTCTCAACCACATTTTGATTACATTCTCCATTACATTTTTACAGCCATTTTAGTGCTCAAAAGTTCGGGTCCCCATTGACTTCAATAGGGTTCGGGGTCAAGTTCGGGTCCGGAACTCAAACTTTTTTGTGAAGTTCGGCCGAACCCGAACATACAGGTGTCCGCTCAACTCTAGACAGGAGAGAACACAGGAGAGGTGAGAACGGATTATCTATCACCACTAGAACACCTTGCTTATCACTGCTTATAGTAAAAGGACAGGAGACGTGCAAACTGATATTGATTATATTATATGATTATTATTACTATTATTAGTACCTTTCAAAAGCCTCTGTACTTTTTTTTAACAAACGCTGCACGACTAGATTTATCGCATGCATCATTCAGGGAGCATGTGTTATTTCTTCCAAACACAAAGCAGCCACAATGTTCCTGCAATTGTCTCTGACCACCTTGCCCAGTTGGAGTTAGGTGAGGAGACAGCCAGCGCGGGTGTTTGCTGCTTGATGCCCTTTAGAAAGTATTTGGCTATGTGGCTACCATCACCCAGGGAGATCAGCTCTAAAACGGCATGGCAACGCTTCACATAATAGAAAGAAGGGGGAGTGGGAGCGATGTTCTGCCCTGCTTCTGTTTGGGACAGATAAGTGCCTGGTGTCGGAACAAACGTAGAGGTGTCAATAGGACCTGGCCTTCTTGCTACAGTGCTGCCTCACTGCAAAAACCATTGATCTAATGAGCTGTGAAAGGCATGAACTGTTCCAGTCCGTAACCGTTGCTCCAGGTGTCCATTGTGTGCACCTTGCTGCACAGCTAGAATTGCAAGGAGTGGCCTACATTCACCGCCACTTGAGAGTACAAAGCAGGGATGGCTTTAAAAAAAAAAATGCTAGCTAGATAACTTCTAGTGAGGCTGAGCACATGCTATTAGCCCCCTAAAAGCAACAGAATCCACAAAGTGATACCACAGACACTGCACCACCAGCAACTTGTGCAAGCAGAGTTGTTTCTTGGCCACACATTCCATTATTGATGGCTGATGGTGGGACAGAATAGGAGGAGGCATAGTCTGAGCAGGAGGAGCAGTAACTGATGATGACTTAGACACAGTACTGCACGTGGATGCCGCCTGGCTGCCACAAAGGAGACGGGAGAAGGAGGAATCTCTTGTTGTGGTAGCTGGCAGACACCTCTGTCATTCCCATGGCTTATTGTAATCTGGCAGATCTTGCACAGGGCATTGCTTTTGTTTTCCAGCACCGTGGAGAAAAACTGCCAGACAGGAGATACTTGCACTCTCCACACAGAGCTAGCTGCAGCCGAGCTTGTTTTAGGTCTGGCCCGTTTTCAGCCTGCGACCACAGTATCATCAGCATCACCAGTTCTCAAGCTAACAATACTAGAAGCAGATCTGGCCCTGGCAGGTTTTGGGAGGTTCTAACTGTATGTTGCCTTCACTCTGTATTGCTGCCACTGCCACCATCCTCTTCCTCTGATGTTACCTTCTTCTCAGCACCTGGATCTGGCTCCCAGGTCCTGTTCAACACACATTCATTGTAATAGTCCTCAACCTCCATGCCATGAAAACTGCGATATGTCATCATGGGCTTCCTAGCCCCCTCCAGATTACCTGCTTTATACTTGCCTTGAGTTACACTGCCCCTACCACCACCAGTGCAGCTACAGGTGCCACTACTCCTACCACCACAAACACAGCTATGCATGGGCTGCCTCTCCTTCCCCCGAATCTCCTTCTCATGTGGTAGTCTAAACGCTGAGCCATCCAGTCCACAATTCCATCCTTTGTGTCCTCAATAATATTAGGAGCCAGGGAGAACTGTGGCCAACTACTACTACTCCTGGCAGGTACTGATACTGCTGGTACTACATACATTCTGACTCTGGAAGGACGAGGCATGGGTCTTTCGTTTTGCACTCTTCCATTTCTCAGACATTTTATTATGAGGCCTATAAATGAAAAGTCAGGAGCTTGGTACAGAAATTATTTAACAGTGCAAGCAAAATGGCAAGTGTGTTTTTGTAATTTAAAGACAGTGGCACAATTAACCACTTAAGGACCACAGGTTTATACCCCCCTAGTGACCAGGCCCTTTTTTCCAAATCGGCACTTCACAACTTTAACGGTTTATTGCTCGGTCGTGCAACTTACCACCCAAATTAATTTTACCTCCTTTTCTTCTCACTAATAGAGCTTTCATTTGGTGGTATTTCATTGCTGCTGACATTTTTACATTTTTTTGTTATTAATCGAAAATTTAACGATTTTTTTGCAAAAAAAATGACATTTTTCACTTTCAGTTGTAAAATTTTGCAAAAAGAACGACATCCATATATAAATTTTTCTCTAAAATTATTGTTCTACAAGTCTTTGATAAAAAAAATGTTTGGGTAAAAAAAAAAATGGTTTGGGTAAAAGTTATAGCGTTTACAAACTATGGTACAAAAATGTGAATTTCCGCTTTTTGAAGCAGCTCTGACTTTCTGAGCACCTGTCATGTTTCCTGAGGTTCTACAATGGCCAGACAGTACAAACACCCCACAAATGACCCCATTTCGGAAAGTAGACACCCTAAGGTATTCGCTGATGGGCATAGTGAGTTCATAGAACTTTTTATTTTTTGTCACAAGTTAGCGGAAAATTATGATTTTTTTTTTTTTTTTTTTTTCTTACAAAGTCTCATATTCCACTAACTTGTGACAAAAAATAAAAACTTCTATGAACTTACTATGCCCATCAGCGAATACCTTGGGGTGTCTTCTTTCCAAAATGGGGTCACTTGTGGGGTAGTTATACTGCCCTGGTATTCTAGGGGCCCTAATGTGTGGTAGGTAGTTTGAAATCAAAATCTGTAAAAAATGGCCGGTGAAATCCGAAAGGTGCTCTTTGGAATGTGGGCCCCTTTGCCCACCTAGGCTGCAAAAAAGTGTCACACATGTGGTATCTCCGTACTCAGGAGAAGTTGGGCAATGTGTTTTGGGGTGTCATTTTACATATACCCATGCTGGGTGAGATAAATATCTTGGTCAAATGCCAACTTTGTATAAAAAAAAATGGGAAAAGTTGTCTTTTGCCAAGATATTTCTCTCACCCAGCATGGGTATATGTAAAATGACACCCCAAAACACATTGCCCAACTTCTCCTGAGTACAGAGATACCACATGTGTGACACTTTTTTGCAGCCTAGGTGGGCAAAGGGGCCCACATGCCAAAGAGCACCTTTCGGATTTCACCGGCCATTTTTTACAGATTTTGATTTCAAACTACTTACCACACATTAGGGCCCCTAGAATCCCGGGGCAGTATAACTACCCCACAAGTGACCCCATTTTAGAAAGAAGACACCCCAAGGTATTCGCTAATGGGCATAGTGAGTTCATAGAAGTTTTTATTTTTTGTCACAAGTTAGTGGAATATGAGATTTTGTAAGAAAAAAAATTAATAAATAAATAAAATCATCATTTTCCGCTAACTTGTGACAAAAAATAAAAAATTCTAGGAACTCGCCATGCCCCTCACGGAATACCTTGGGGTGTCTTCTTTCCAAAATGGGGTCACTTGTGCGGTAGTTATACTGCCCTGGCATTCTAGGGGCCCTAATGTGTGGTAAGTAGGTAAATGACCTGTGAAATCCGAAAGGTGCTCTTTGGAATGTGGGCCCCTTTGCCCACCTAGGCTCCAAAAAACTTTTCCCATTTTTTATACAAAGTTGGCATTTGACCAAGATATTTCTCTCACCCAGCATGGGTATATGTAAAATGACACCCCAAAACACATTGCCCAACTTCTCCTGAGTACGGCGATACCAGATGTGTGACACTTTTTTGCAGCCTAGATGCGCAAAGGGGCCCACATTCCTTTTATGAGGGCATTTTTAGACATTTGGATCCCAGACTTCTTCTCAAGCTTTAGGGCCCCTAAAAAGCCAGGGCAGTATAAATACCCCACATGTGACCCCATTTTGGAAAGAAGACACCCCAAGGTATTTAATGAGGGGCATAGCGAGTTCATAGAATTTTTTTTTTTTGCCACAAGTTAGCGGAAATTGATTTATTATTTTTTTTTCTCACAAAGTCTCCCTTTCCGCTAACTTGGGACAAAAATTTCAATCTTTCATGGACTCAATATGCCCCTCAGCGAATACCTTGGGGTGTCTTCTTTCCGAAATGGGGTCACATGTGGGGTATTCATACTGCCCTGGCATTCTAGGGGCCCTAAAGCGTGAGAAGAAGTCTGTAATCTAAATGTCTAAAAATTTTTACGCATTTGGATTCCGTGAGGGGTATGGTGAGTTCATGTGAGATTTTATTTTTTGACACAAGTTAGTGGAATATGAGACTTTGTAAGAAAAAAAAAAATAATTTCCGCTAACTTGGGCCAAAAAAATGTCTGAATGGAGCCTTACAGGGGGGTGATCAATGACAGGGGGGTGATCAGGGAGTCTATATGGGGTGATCACCCCCCTGTCATTGATCACCCCCCTATAAGGCTCCATTTAGATGTCTGTATGTGTTTTGCGGATCCGATCCATGTATCCGTGGATCCGTAAAAAACATACGGACATCTGAATGCAGCCTTACAGGGGGGTGATCAATGACAGGGGGGTGATCAATGACAGGGGGGTGATCAGGAAGTCTATATGGGGTGATCACCCCCCTGTCATTGATCACCCCCCTGTAAGGCTCCATTCAGACGTCCGTATGTGTTTTGCGGATCCGATCCATGTATTCGCGGATCCGTAAAAAACATACGGACATCTGAATGCAGCCTTACAGGGGGGTGATCAATGACAGGGGGGTGATCAATGACAGGAGGGTGATCAGGGAGCCTATATGGGGTGATCACCCCCCTGTCATTGATCACCCCCCTATAAGGCTCCATCCAGATGTCCGTATGTGTTTTGCGGATCCGATCCATGTATCCGTAAAAAACA
This sequence comes from Bufo bufo, assembly GCF_905171765.1. Lineage (NCBI taxonomy): Eukaryota > Metazoa > Chordata > Amphibia > Anura > Bufonidae > Bufo > Bufo bufo. Next base: position 391,845,368 of record NC_053394.1, on the reverse strand, counting down.
TACGGACATCTGAATGCAGCCTTACAGGGGGGTGATCAATGACAGGGGGGTGATCAGGGAGTCTATATGGGGTGATCACCCCCCTGTCATTGATCCCCCCCCTGTAAGGCTCCATTCAGACGCCTGTATGTGTTTTGCGGATCCGATCCATGTATCCGTGGATCCGTAAAAAACATACGGACATCTGAATGCAGCCTTACAGGGGGGTGATCCATGAAAAGGGGGTGATCAATGACAGGGGGGTGATCAGGGAGTCTATATGGGGTGATCACCCCCCTGTAAGGCTCCATTCAGACGCCTGTATGTGTTTTGCGGATCCGATCCATGTATCCGTGGATCCGTAAAAAACATACGGACATCTGAATGCAGCCTTAAAGGGGGGTGATCAATGACAGGGGGGTGATCAATGACAGGGGGGTGATCAGGGAGTCTATATGGGGTGATCACCCCCGTCATTGATCACCCCCCTGTAAGGCTCCATTCAGACGTCCGTATGCGTTTTGCGGATCCGATCCATGTATCAGTGGATCCGTAAAAATCATACGGACGTCTGAATGGAGCCTTACAGGGGGGTGATCAATGACAGGGGGGTGATCAGGGAGTCTATATGGGGTGATCAGGGGCTAATAAGGGGTTAATAAGTGACGGGGGGGGGGGGTGTAGTGTAGTGTAGTGGTGCTTGGTGCTACTTTACTGAGCTACCTGTGTCCTCTGGTGGTCGATCCAAACAAAGGGGACCACCAGAGGACCAGGTAGCAGGTATATTAGACGCTGTTATCAAAACAGCGTCTAATATACCTGTTAGGGGTTAAAAAAATCACATCTCCAGCTGCCAGCGAACGATCGCCGCTGGCAGGCTGGAGATCCACTCGCTTACCTTCCGATCCTGTGAACGCGCGCGCCTGTGTGCGCGCGTTCACAGGAAATCTCGGCTCACGCGAGATGACGCCAATCGGCGTTAGTGTGACCTGGGAGCACCGCAGAGATGACGCCTTATGGCGTTAGTGTGACGGTAAGTGGTTAACCACTTCCCGCCACGCTAACGCCGAAAGGCGTCATTTCTGCGGCGCTCCCAGGTCACACTAACGCCAATAGGCGTCATCTCGCGTGAGCCGAGATTTCCTGTGAACGCGCGCACACAGGCGCGCGCGCTCACAGGAACGGAAGGTAAGAGAGTTGATCTCCAGCCTGCCAGCGGCGATCGTTCGCTGGCAGGCTGGAGATGTGTTTTTTTTAACCCCTAACAGGTATATTAGACGCTGTTTTGATAACAGCGTCTAATATACCTGCTACCTGGTCCTCTGGTGGTCCCCTTTGTTTGGATCGACCACCAGAGGACCAGGTAGCACAGTAAAGTAGCACCAAGCACCACTACACTACACTACACCCCCCCCCCGTCACTTATTAACCCCTTATTAGCCCCTGATCACCCCATATAGACTCCCTGATTACCCCCCTGTCATTGATTACCCCCCTGTCATTGATTACCCCCCTGTAAAGCTCCATTCAGACGTCCGCATGATTTTTACGGATCCACTGATAGATGGATCGGATCCGCAAAACGCATCCGGACGTCTGAATGAAGCCTTACAGGGGCGTGATCAATGACTGTGGTGATCACCCCATATAGACTCCCTGATCACCCCCCTGTCATTGATTACACCCCTGTCATTGATCACCCCCCTGTAAAGCTCCATTCAGACGTCCGCATGATTTTTACGGATGCACTGATAGATGGATCCGATCCGCAAAACGCATCCGGACGTCTGAATGAAGCCTTACAGGGGCATGATCAATGACTGTGGTGATCACCCCAGATAGACTCCCTGATCACCCCCCTGTAAAGCTCCATTCAGATGTCCGCATGATTTTTACGGATGCACTGATAGATGGATCCGATCCGCAAAACGCATCCGGACGTCTGAATGAAGCCTTACAGGGGCATGATCAATGACTGTGGTGATCACCCCATATAGACTCCCTGATCACCCCCCTGTAAAGCTCCATTCAGATGTCCGCATGATTTTTACGGATGCACTGATAGATGGATCGGATCCGCAAAACGCATCCGGACGTCTGAATGAAGCCTTACAGGGGCATGATCAATGACTGTGGTGATTACCCCCCTGTAAAGCTCCATTCAGATGTCCGCATGATTTTTACGGATGCACTGATAGATGGATCCGATCCGCAAAACGCATCCGGACGTCTGAATGAAGCCTTACAGGGGCGTGATCAATGACTGTGGTGATCACCCCATATAGACTCCCTGATCACCCCCCTGTCATTGATTACCCCCCTGTCATTGATTACCCCCCTGTAAAGCTCCATTCAGATGTCCGCATGATTTTTACGGATCCACTGATAGATGGATCGGATCCGCAAAACGCATCCGGACGTCTGAATGAAGCCTTACAGGGGCGTGATCAATGACTGTGGTGATCACCCCATATAGACTCCCTGATCACCCCCCTGTCATTGATCACCCCCCTGTCATTGATCACCCCCCCTGTCATTGATCACCCCCCCTGTCATTGATCACCCCCCCTGTCATTGATCACCCCCCCTGTCATTGATCACCCCCCTGTAAGGCTCCATTCAGACATTTTTTTGGCCCAAGCTAGCGGAATTATTATTATTTTTTTCTTACAAAGTCTCATATTCCACTAACTTGTGTCAAAAAATAAAATCTCACATGAACTCACCATACCCCTCACGGAAACCAAATGCGTAAAAATTTTTAGACATTTATATTCCAGACTTCTTCTCACGCTTTAGGGCCCCTAGAATGCCAGGGCAGTATAAATACCCCACATGTGACCCCATTTCGGAAAGAAGACACCCCCAGGTATTCCGTGAGGGGCATATTGAGTCCATGAAAGATTGAAATTTTTGTCCCAAGTTAGCGGAACGGGAGACTTTGTGAGAAAAAAATTAAAAATATCAATTTCCGCTAACTTGTGCCAAAAAAAAAAAATTTCTATGAACTCGCCATGCCCCTCATTGAATACCTTGGGGTGTCTTCTTTCCAAAATGGGGTCACATGTGGGGTATTTATACTGCCCTGGCATTCTAGGGGCCCCAAAGCGTGAGAAGAAGTCTGGTATCCAAATGTCTAAAAATGCCCTCCTAAAAGGAATTTGGGCACCTTTGCGCATCTAGGCTGCAAAAAAGTGTCACACATCTGGTATCGCCGTACTCAGGAGAAGTTGGGGAATGTGTTTTGGCGTGTCATTTTACATATACCCATGCTGGGTGAGAGAAATATCTTGGTCAAATGCCAACTTTGTATAAAAAAATGGGAAAAGTTGTCTTTTGCCAAGATATTTCTCTCACCCAGCATGGGTATATGTAAAATGACACCCCAAAACACATTCCCCAACTTCTCCTGAATACGGAGATACCAGATGTGTGACACTTTTTTGCAGCCTAGGTGGGCAAAGGGGCCCACATTCCAAAGAGCACCTTTAGGATTTCACAGGTCATTTACCTACTTACCACACATTAGGGCCCCTGGAAAATGCCAGGGCAGTATAACTACCCAACAAGTGACCCCATTTTGGAAAGAAGACACCCCAAGGTATTCCGTGAGGGGCATGGCGAGTTCCTAGAATTTTTTATTTTTTGTCACAAGTTAGTGGAAAATTTTTTAATTTTTTTTTTTAATTTTTTTTTCATACAAAGTCTCATATTCCACTAACTTGTGACAAAAAATAAAAACTTCCATGAACTCACTATGCCCATCAGCGAATACCTTGGGGTCTCTTCTTTCCAAAATGGGGTCACTTGTGGGGTAGTTATACTGCCCTGGCATTCTAGGGGCCCAAATGTGTGGTAAGGAGTTTGAAATCAAATTCTGTAAAAAATGACCTGTGAAATCCGAAAGGTGCTCTTTGGAATATGGGCCCCTTTGCCCACCTAGGCTGCAAAAACGTGTCACACATCTGGTATTGCCGTACTCAGGAGAAGGTGGGAAATGTGTTTTGGGGTGTCATTTTACATATACCCATGCTGGGTGAGAGAAATATCTTGGCAAAAGACAACTTTTCCCATTTTTTTATACAAAGTTGGCATTTGACCAAGATATTTATCCCACCCAGCATGGGTATATGTAAAAAGACACCCCAAAACACATTCCTCAACTTCTCCTGAATACAGAGATACCAGATGTGTGACATTTTTTTGCAGCCTAGGTGGGCAAAGGGGCCCATATTCCAAAGAGCACCTTTCGGATTTCACAGGTCATTTTTTACAGAATTTGATTTCAAACTCCTTACCACACATTTGGGCCCCTAGAATGCCAGGGCAGTATAACTACCCCACAAGTGACCCCATTTTGGAAAGAAGAGACCCCAAGGTATTTCGTGATGGGCATAGTGAGTTCATAGAAGTTTTTATTTTTTGTCACAAGTTAGTGGAATATGAGACTTTGTAAGAAAAAAAAAAAAAAATCATCATTTTCCGCTAACTTGTGACAAAAAATAAAAAGTTCTATGAACTCACTATACCCATCAGCGAATACCTTAGGGTGTGTACTTTCCGAAATGGGGTCATTTGTGGGGTGTTTGTACTGTCTGGCCATTGTAGAACCTCAGGAAACATGACAGGTGCTCAGAAAGTCAGAGCTGCTTCAAAAAGCGGAAATTCACATTTTTGTACCATAGTTTGTAAACGCTATAACTTTTACCCAAACCATTTTTTTTTTACCCAAACTTTTTTTTTATCAAAGACATGTAGAACTATAAATTTAGAGCAAAATTTCTATATGGATCTCGTTTTTTTTTGCAAAATTTTACAACTGAAAGTGAAAAATGTCATTTTTTTGCAAAAAAATCGTTAAATTTCGATTAATAACAAAAAAAGTAAAAATGTCAGCAGCAATGAAATACCACCAAATGAAAGCTCTATTAGTGAGAAGAAAAGGAGGTAAAATTCATTTGGGTGGTAAGTTGCATGACCGAGCAATAAACGGTGAAAGTAGTGTAGTGCCGATTTGTAAAAAAGGGCCTGGTCTTTAGGGGGGTATAAACCTGTGGTCCTTAAGTGGTTAAAGGGCTTCTGTCATCCCCTAAAGTCATTTTTTTTTTTTGGGCTCCTTAAAATCCTTATGCTGAGATTTATCAACATATAGGGCTCTTACTCATTTTCGTTAAGTAGTTTCTTCAAAAAACAAACTTTTATAATATGTAAATTACCTCTCTACCAGCAAGTAGGGCGGCTACTTGCTGGTAGCAGCCGCATCCTCCTTTCATAATGACGCCCCCATGTTGATTGACAGGGCCAGCGAACGCGCTCGTCCTCTGGCTAGTCCTGTCTGCATTTCAAATCTCGCGCCTTCGCTGTACCGGTCTTCAGTCGGCGCAGGCGCACTGAGAGGAGGACGCTCGCTCGGCCGCTCCTTCCTCAGTGCGACTGCGCCGGGTGTAGATGTGAAGTCATCGGCGCAGGCGCATTGAGGAAGGAGCGGCCGAGCGAGCGTCCTCCTCTCAGTGCGCCTGCGCCGACTGAAGACCGGTAGGGCGCAGGCGCGAGATTTTGAACGCAGACAGGGCCAGCCAGAGGACGAGCGCGTTCGCTGGCCCTGTCAATCAACATGAGGAGGGGGCGTCATTATGAAAGGAGGATGCGGCTGCTACCAGCAAGTAACTGCCCTACTTGCTGGTAGAGAGGTAATTTACATATTATAAAAGTTTGTTTTTTTAAGAAACTACTTAACGAAAATGAGTAAGAGCCCTATATGTTGATAAATCCCAGCATAAGGATTTTAAGGAGCCAAAAAAATATATATTACTTTAGGGGGGTGACAGAAGCCCTTTAAATGTCTCTCCCCTTTTACAAACACACTCTATACTAGTATTGACAATTTACTTTGGGAAGAATGCAGTGAAATGTCTTAGAACTATGTGTTTAATATCAGTGGTAAAACAATGAAAACGGTGTTCTAAAATTCTTTTAAACACACAGTCTGATGTACTAATATGTCCACTAACACAATATAACAATGCAGCGTTTGTTGTAAAATGTCTTTGAACTATGTGTTTAATAATATGGATATAAGTGGGGTGTGGCCTAACCGCCGATGTAGAGTGTCGCATGGCGCAGAGCTCCTGGACAGTATCCTGCACTTAATCGTTTACCCGTCTCCTACCTGACCTCAGTGAGGACCGACATTGATCAAAAGCCTCCCTGGACGCTGGGGATTACTCCGGTCACGATATGACCAGTCAGAAGGGAAAAGGAGAGCAGAGACGGCAGCACGGACACTCCGACCAAACAAAATGGCGCCGTGCAAACTACTAAACTTTCTGATGTGGCGGCGAAGCTGGGGAAGTTTGCCCGCACCTCAGCAGCTGCAGCGAATGATTCGGAGCCTGATGCTGGGATGTCCGGTGAGGCTAGGGGAGCGGAGCCCCTAGAGGCGGCCTCGTATGCCTCTGTAGCACGGAAAAAGGTGGACCTAGAGTTGCCGCCAGAAGCGGCGCCCATTTCCGAACCCACTATTGCGGACGTGTATAAGATGGTGGCGCAATGCAGCACAGCCCTCACGTCTCTAAATGCCAATATGGGAGGCCTCAAGGAGGAAGTCTTATTGATAAGACAGGACATGCGACAGTTTAAAGAAAGAGTGGGGGAGTTGGAGGGTCGCGTTAGTGACATGGAGGACCAGCTACCACCTGTTAAGAGGGACTTACAGCGTGTTATACATAACGTATCCCTGCTTATATCGAAATCGGATGATTTGGAAAACCGTCTGAGACGGAACAATGTGCGATTTATTGGAATCCCGGAGCGCACTGAGGGATCAGATCCTGTCTCGTTTATGGAAAAGTGGTTGGTGGACACTATTGGGAAAGAAAAGTTATCCCCACTCTTTGCAATAGAACGGGCACACCGGGTGCCATTTCGCCCGCCGCCTCCGGGGGCGCCTCCGAGACCTCTCCTGATCAAGGTCTTACACTACAGGGAACGGGACGCCATACTTAAAGCAGCCAGGGATAACCCCGACATTCAAATTGGCGATAGCCGAATTCTTATGTTCCCGGACTTTTCTGCTGAAATACAGAAGAGGAGAGCGAAATTTTTGGAAGTAAAGAAACGATTGAGATCATTGCAGTGGCCTTATTCCATGTTATACCCGGCAAAGCTTCGGGTGGTGGCGAATGGATCCACGCATATGTTTGAAGATCTGTCTGAGGCATGTCAATGGCTGGACACTCATGAAAATGATCGGCGCGGAAACAATACCTGATGAGACGGTGATATCTTTAATGGAACTGTTCTTGCTTTACTAGTGTATTTTGATTGACACCCCGCAATGCCAGATATAGTATTGTGGGATTATTTTATGTTTTCCTGAGGTGGGAGGTTTTATATGCTGGCTTTTCATTGGTTATATTTCACACTGTATGGGTTAATATGTGGTTGGGAGGGAGGTTGGGTGAGCTAACCCATTTGCGCATCCAGGTTGCAGCGCCTGTACTAATTAGGCACTTGCTTTATCCCCTGTGCCTCTATTGTTAACCCATGACGGTTCGGTTCACTTTATATGTTTACGGTGTACCCCTGTTTTTTTGGTTCATAACTAGCGGAATGTTCAGGGCAGTTAAGGGACAGTTGGGAGGGGGGGGGGGGGTAAGGGCAGGCTCTATCTTCAGTATTACTACCAGTGGGAGGTTCCTATGGGGTTGTCGGCACTGAATTCTGTATCTGCTTATGAGTCACCATGATGTCTTCCGTTAATATTCTCGCATGGAATGTGAGAGAAATGTCACAGGCGTCTAAACGATCAGCTATTTTCCATGCCATGAGAGATGTACAGACAGCTATTGTGTGTTTATCTGAGACCCACTTGACCGGTGATAAGACGCATTTAGTACATAAAGCATGGGTGGGGTGTGAATTCCACTCTACATACTCCACACATGCCAGAGGCGTTAGCATTTTAGTGCATAGATCTATTTCGTTTGTTGCCCAGGAATCATATATTGATGATGATGATGGAAGATTTATATGCATAGACTGTCATAACTTTCAGTTTAGGATTATTTTTGTGGCGGTGTATGTTCCCCCTCCATATTCAGCTGAAATTATGAGGCTGATTATTACCTTTACATCTAAATTCTCGCTAGTCCCTATATTAATTGTAGGAGACTTCAATACATATCTTAATGGCTCCTTGGATAAATTCCACAATGGGTCGGGAACATACACTGCCGCTCCTACCTCTCTGGCGAGATTGATGTCGGAAGTGGATGTATGTGACATATGGAGAACCATATACCCTGATCGGCGTCAGTATTCGTGCTACTCAGCATCACACAGCTCCCTGTCCAGAATAGATCTAGCAATTGGATCCTCATCCTTGGTAGCCCTAACAAAGGAGATCTCATATTTGCCCCGTAGTCTATCTGATCATTCCCCACTATTGATTACCTTGGAAGTGGGGAGACACATACGTGCTCCTAGACCCATCTGGCGTTTAAACCCATTTTGGTTATCAATAGTGGATACAGGAACTGATATCTCTAGAGCTATTACTGACTTTTTATCTGGGCTCGACATCGGGGGCTGTGGTGTGGGATACCCTGAAGGCGTATGTCAGAGGATTATACATTAAGCGCATTAGTATTAGGAAGTCTAAGAGTCGTCTTCTAGACAGGGAGCTTTCAGATAGAGTTACGCACTTAGAAGCCAAGTATATAGAACAACCCACATTGCCTAATGAAGCACAGTGGAAGGAAGCCCAGAAGCTTTTGAGGGAGCACATACAGACTAGAGCGGAGGATAAACGTCTATTTATGACTCAGAGATATTTTGCTGAAGGGGAAAGTGCAGGCCACTTGTTAGCTACAGTGACTAAAGCACAAAATGGTCCTTCCTGTATAGCCTTGCTCAGAGGAACTGGCGGGAAACTAGTAACAGGAGATGAGAACATCCTGGGAGAATTCTACGCTCACTTTAGGGAGGTGTATAAGTCCAGACTGGTCACTAATGATTCCGATAGATCTAGTTACCTGGAGAGAATTAATATCTCTGCCTTATCTGCGGAGAATAGCTCACTTCTTGAGGAGGACATAACCCTGGAGGAATTGGAGAGGGCGTTGAATTCCATGCCCAATGAAAAAGCGCCTGGTGGGGATGGTCTTCCTGGGGAATTCTATAAGAAACATGGGGAGTTACTACTTCCACACCTTTTAACGGTCTTTAAGGATGCATACTGCGAAGGTAGGTTGCCATGTTCCATGAGAGAGGCAATAGTTGTGGTAATACCTAAGCCAGGCAAAGACCCTTCACTAGTGGACTCATATAGGCCCATCTCACTCCAGTCTGACAGTGGATGTAAAACTAAGTTTTGGCCAATCGATTATGTAGGGTCATTCAAACCATTATTCACGATGATCAATCTGGGTTCATGCCTGGAAAATCCACAGCTTTGAATCTCAGGCGCTTGTTCTTAAATCTCCAATTGGAGGGGAGGGAAGGTCAGGATAGTAGAGCTGCGGTGGTCTCACTTGACGCTGCCAAAGCTTTTGACAGCGTCGAGTGGGAATATCTGTGGGCGGTCATGACTAGGATGGGCTTTGGAACAGGTTTTTTAAAATGGGTCAAGCTTTTATATTGCGAGCCCAGAGCTAGAATTAGAGTGAATGGTCAACTATCGCCCGCAATTGCGCTGGAGAGGGGGATGAGACAAGGCTGTCCGTTGTCTCCCTTACTATTTGCGATAGCAATTGAACCATTGGCATGTCTTTTGTGATCTACTTCACTGATGAGAGGGCTAGTGAGGGGTTCTATTGAGGAACGCGTATCTTTATACGCAGATGATATGCTGATCTATGTAGGTAATCTAGTGGAATCCATAGATTCTATAATCTCTATAATATCACAGTTTGGTGACCAGTCTGGACTTCTCATAAACTGGGATAAGTCGGTGATTCTCCCAATATCTTCTCAGGTGCAATCCTCTCATGCTACTTTCTCTGAGCTCAAGGTAGTACGTTCTTTTAAATACCTCGGAGTGACAGTATCGATGAATCCTGCAGACTACATTCCTAATAACCTATTGCCTCTGTTAGGGAAATTTAGAAGTAAGGTTGCCATCTGGCATAAATTGCCTCAGTTGCTCTATATTTTGCACAATTCCCCCATATGGATCCCAGTGCATTATTTCCATAAGATACAACAACTGTTCCGGTTCTTTATATGGAAAAATAATAGAGGAAGAATAAGACACGAAATCCTACAAAGGAATAAGGAAGCCGGTGGTCTGGCTTTACCCAATCCTATGCTATACTTCTTGTCGGCCCAACTGCAGCACTTCAAAGGGTGGGGGTGTTAGATGACCTGGGAGGGAAGAGTGGTCGGCTGATGAGATGGGCATCAAATAGGTCTCCCCCACTGGCAGCTATTGAAGGAGAGATAAAAGGGGAAATGGGGTGCATTCCAACCCTGCTACTCATGAGGAAAGTATGGAACAAGGCAAGGACTATTTTAGGGATAACGGGATTAATGAACATCTCGCCTTTATGGAATAATCCCGCACTCCAGGAATTGGATGGCCTGAATGGATTCTCCCAGTGGAATAATAAAGGGATATGGAATTTAGGCCATATTTATTCTAATGGAGTTTTAAAGCAATACCAACAATTGTGCTCTTAATTTGAGCTGCCCTCTTCACAGTTCTATAGATATCTGCAACTTAGGCATGCTTTAGAAGCTCAATCCAAAATAGCCCCGGTGACGTTTGTATCAAATCAGACACTAAGTATAGCGGTTAATGCTGGATTAGTAAAGGGAGCGATCTCCATGGTATATCAAGCCCTACTAGAGGACTTTCTTAAAGGATATCCACTAACAAGCAGGCGCCATTGGGAAAGAGATCTAGGTAAACTCACAGATGAGCAGTGGCTGGAGGTAGTAGAACTTACCCCTACTTTGGCCCTTAGTGAGGCAGCACGTCTATCCCATCTGTACTTAATACATAGGGTATATAAGACCCCAGTGTTTTTGCATAAAATAGGCTACAGAGATAGTCCGGCCTGTCCGAAGTGTGGGAGTGCTGAGGCCGATCTATTGCATATGCTGTGGTCGTGCCCCTCACTGACATCCTATTGGAAGGCGGTACTGCATCTTGTGAATAAGGTGTATAGCGCTAATCTTAAGTTGGACCCCAAACTGTGCATATTAGGCTTGATACCAGAAAATAATCTGAAATCTGTTATAGCCACTGGAATAGGGAGGATGCTATATCAAGCTAGGAAAACATTAGCGGCAAAATGGATCCAATCATTACCCCCAGAGTACATTGCTAGATTAAATGTGGTGATTCGCTTAGAAAGGGGAGTTTACCAAAAAAGGAAGGGTCTGTCCAAATTTGAAGCGATCTGGGGCAGCTGGATCGATAATTCTGGGTGCTGTAGCCCCTGGTTGGCGCTTACAAGGAGTTTTATGTGTGCTAGGTGAGTGTAGTGAAGATGGAGGATACATATGATTCCGAGGTGAATCTGAGAATGGGGGAGGGAGGGGAGAGTCCACAGATGGTAGTATGTGTGTTGTGTGTATACTGAAACCGGCTGGTCACTGATTTACATGGAATTGAGGTATGGCTGTATGTGAAGATGGACGCTGGATGGTGATGCTCTATGGACATATAGGGGATTGGAAACTGATGCTGGAGGTTGGTTTACTAATGAGTATTGCGGAGTGGTGATGAAGGAAGGCTGTTATAAATGTGTCCTGCTCTTGTAGGGTCTGGGTGGGGGGGTGGGGTTATGGGATTATTTGTTAATGGGTGGTTTTGTAATCACATTAAAGATGTCTATGCTACATGAGTTTGTACGTAGATTTATGCCATGTCTTTTGTAGTCATGTGTTTTGTACTGCGTATATTGTATATGACTGATAATGTACAGTACATGTCTTCTGTCTACAAAAAAGTCATGTTGATGTTAAAAAAAAAAAACTGAAAACTAATAATAAAGAGATATCTGATTTAAAAAAATTATATGGATATAAAACTGGTGTTGTTGCTGTAACATGTTTGTGCTATAATGCAACATGTTTAACCCTTTGAGGACCTTGTGATTTTCAGTTTTTCTGCTTTTATTTTTCACTCCCTGCTTTCCTAGGGCCATAACTTTTTTATTTTTCCATTCATATAGCCTTAAGAGGGCTTGGTTTTTTATGTCGGAAAAGTTGCGCTTTCCAATTCCAACATTTAATATTGCACACAATGTAGTGCGGAGCTGGAAAAAAATTCCAAATGGGCTGAAATTCGAAACCCCCCCCCCCCAAAAAAACACCTGTCTGCACTGTAGAATCCAATAGATAAACCCATGCACTCTACGAACTGAGCCACCACACCTTCTTAGCAAGGAAACCAAATGAATGCCAAATTTACCAAAAAAAACTGAAAAATTTCAATTTCTCTGCTTTTAAAACAGATAGTGATACCTCATATAATAGTCATTACTGTACATTTCCCATATGTCTACTTTATGTTTGGATCATTTTGTAAATGCCATTTTATTTTTTTGGAGGACGTTAGAAAGCTTAGAAATAAATCTTTACATTTTTAAGAAAAATTCCAAAACCCACTTTTTAAGGACCAGTTCAGGTCTGAATTAACTTTGTGAGGCTTACATAATAGAAAATACACCCCTCACGGTATTCAAAACTGATTTTACAAAGTTTGTTAACCCATTAGGTGTTCCACAAGAATTAAAGGAAAATGGAGATGACATTTCAGAGATTTTCACTTTTTTGGGCGATTTTCCATTTTAATCCATTTTTTCCAGTAACAAAGCAAGGGTTAACAGCCAAACAAAACTCAATATTTATTACACTGATTCTGTAGTTTACAGAAACACCCCATATGTGGTGGTAAACTGCTGTACGGGCACACAGCAGGGCGCAGAAAGAAAGGAACGCCATATGGTTTTTGGAGGGCAGATTACACTGGGATAATTTAAAGTTGCCATGTCACATTTGAAGACCCCCTGATGCACCCCTAGAGTAGAAACTCCAAAAAAAGACCCAATTTTGAAAACTATGGGATACGGTGGCAGTTTTGTTGGTACTATTTTAGGGTACATATGACTTTTTTTTTTGACACACTATATATATATATTTTTTTTTTACGGTGTTCATCTGAGGGATTAGGTCATATGGTATTTTATAGAGCAGGTTGTTACGGACGTGGCTATACCCAATATGTCAATTTTTTTTTACATTTAACACAATAAAAGCTATTTTGAAACAAAAAAAATCATGTTTTAGTGTTTCCACAGTCTGACAGCCCTATTTTTTTTTTTTTTGGGAGATTGTCTTAGGTAGGGTATCATTTTTGCAAGATGAGATGACGGTTTGATTGGCACTATTTTGGGCTGCATATGACTTTTTGATCACTTGCTATTAACACTTTGTGATGTAAGGTGACAAAAAAATAGCTTTTTGTGACACCGTTTTTTTTTTTTTGTTTTTTTTTTACAGTGTTCACCTTAGGGGTTAGATCATGTGGTATTTTTATAGAGCAGATTGTTACAGACCCGGCGATACCTAATATGTATACTTTTATTTATTTTTTTACATGTTTTAGGGTCTCCATATTCTTAAAGCCATAGTTTATTTTTTGGGCGACCGTCTTATGTAGGGGTTCATTTTTTTTTGGTATGAGATGACGGTTTCATTGGTACTATTTTAGGGTGCATACGACTTTTTGATCGCTTGGTATTACACTTTTTGTGATGTAAGGTGACAAAAAATGTTTGTTTTTTTTTACACCGTTTTTATTTTATTTCTTTTTTACTGTGTTCACCTAAGGAGTTAGTTCATGTGATATTATTATACAGCAGGTTCTTACAGACGTGGCGATACCTAATATGTATACTTTTTTATTTAAGTTTTACACAATAACAGCATTTTTGAAACAAAAAAAAAATTATGTTTTAGTGTCTCCATAGTCTGAGAGACATATTTATTTATTTTTTTTTGCCGATTGTCTTAGGTAGGGTATCATTTTAGCGGGATGAGATGATGGTTTGATTGGCACTATTTTGGGGTGCATATGACTTTTTGATTGCTTGCTATTACACTTTTTGTGATGTAAGGTGACAAAAATGGTTACAGGTAGGTCATATGGCATAGAGCAGGTTGTTACGGACACGGCGATACCTAATATGTATACTTTTTATTTTTTTTACATTTAACACAATAAAAGCATTTTTGAAACAAAAAAATCATGTTTTAGTGTCCATAGTCTGAGAGCCATAGTTTTTTTGTTTTTTAGGTGATTGTCTTAGGTAGGGACTCATTTTTTGCGGGATGAGGTGATGTTAGATTGGTACTATTTTGGGGGGCATGTGCCTTTTTGATCGCTTGGTGTTGCACTTTTAGTAATGTAAGGTCACAAAAAAATGTTGTTTTTTTTAGCAAAGTTCTTATTTAATTTTTTTGACGGTGTTCATCTGAGGGGTTAGGTCATGTGGTATATTTATAGAGCCGGTTGATACGGACGAGGGGATACCTAATATGTTTACTTCCCTATTTACCTTTTTTATTTTACTTTATTTTGGGAAAAGGACACTTTTTTTTTTGTCCCACTCTGGAACTTCAACTTTTGGAGGTCCAATCCCCTGTACAATGCATTACAATACTTCTGTATTGTAATGCATTATCTGTAAGTGTATTACTCATTGCCGGATCTCACAGGCTGTCACGGAAGGCAGCCACGATGCCTAAGGAAGGCATCGAACTGCCTTCCCTGCCATCGGGTCCCCATCACAGCAGCGAGGGGATCAGATGGCCCCCGCACCTGGCAGGAAACCTCAGTAAAAGGGTTAATGCGCCGGCATCAGTGTTTTCACCGGTGCATAGGGCAGGGGTCCGGCTATCAGTGACTGCTGGACCCCTGCTGCTGATCGGGCGGGAGCAGATCAGCCTGTCGTACATGTACGGCGCGCGGGTGCTTAAGGGGTTAAACGCACACGGCACTGTTTTCAAGTGATTGATCTGAAACGAATCGCATAAACTTTGTTTTGTATGGCAGAACAATTACGTATTAATTTCAGGGATTCATTGTCTATAGTTTAGTTGACGAGTCCCTGAAATTAATACTTTCAGAGTAAAAATGAGCAAATTGATTATAAACTAATCGGATTCAGATAGAATTTAGCAAAAATTGGTCCGCCATACAAAAACAAAGATTCCTCCCCACCAGCTGCTCTTCCTGCTTCCTGCATGTCCCTAAACATATCATGCTGCTGAAGATATCTTCTCTACATTATCCATTACACTAGAAGAGCAAAGGTTTAGACTCTTAGAGATGATATCTTCAGCGACATACAGAAGACAAGGAGGAGTAGCTGGTGGGGAGGGAGCTCTCCAGAGGGATCTGATTGCTTTTCCAATAATCAACTTCCAATATTATCAGGGGCGTAGCTGTAAGGCAGGGGTTGGGAACCTCTGGCCCGCGGGACCATTTCCTGTGGCCCCTGGCCTCCTGCCAGTACATATTGTAAAAATACTAATGACCGCTTCCATTATGGAAGTGGTCATTAGCATGCGGGAGGCACAGGATGGTGAGAACAGCGCATTGCTAGCTGTACTCTCCTTCCCTGGTCTTCTTCCGGCCCCACGCTGTGTCCTGACACGTACAGTGCCAGGACGTAGTGCATGTAGATGTGCACTATGACCTGACGCTGAGTGCCGTCAGGTCACAGTACAGCGTGTTGGGAAGAAGACCAGGGAGGGTAAGTGAATCTGCCAAGTGGCAGCACCGTCCGGAGCTAGAGAGGCAAGTTTATTTTTTTATTTATTTTAAATGTCTGATCTGAGGTTGGGAGGGGGGGGGGTCTGATCTGAGGTCTGATCTGAGGTTGGGGGGGGGGGTCTGATCTGAGGCTGGGGGGGGTCTGATCTGAGGCTAGGGATGGTCTGATGGGGTCTGAGCTAAGGCTGGGGAGGGTCTGATCTGAGGCTGATGCACGCTGGGGGGGGGGTCCGATAGGAGGGTGATTTGAGGCTGATGGAGGTGGGGGGCAAATCTGAGGCGGAGAAAGGGACAAAGGCAGGGACATTTGTGAAGAAAGAGGCAGGGACAGTGACAGGGACAGTAAAAGCTGGGTGAACCCCTCTCTGGACCCCTCTGGGTTTAGCTTGGCTGCCATTAATGCCAAATAAAGAACTAAATATATAACATTCTCAACTTAAAAATTAGACTGCTATATGTGGTCAAAAATGGCGTCTGTACTATTTGTAATATATAGCGCAGGCGCCATTTTGTGCTGCAAATATATAGCGCTCTAAATTTTTTTAATTGAAGCGCAATTTCTGTAACTTACCCCTAAGTCAGTTATACCTTTGACCAAATATAGCCGTCAAATTTTTAAGTTCAGAATTTTTTATGGCCCCTGAACGATGTTACAAATATCCAAATGGCCCTCGGCAGCAAAAAGGTTCCCCACCCCTGCTGTAAGGGGTGCAGTCGCTACTGGGCCTAGGAGCCTGAGGGGGCCCAAAGACCCTTCTGCCACATAAGAAGACACCGGTACTATACAAAGTTCATGCAGGTCAAGTTATATCTCTGGCTGGAGGGAAGGGGTAAGGTCAAGAATTTGGCATGGGGCAGGGGATGCAGTTTCAATTTTCGCCTCAGGCAGCACGAAGGCTATGTGCTTCCCTGTCACTGGCCACAAAGCACTGAGGGAAGGGAGACCAAGCTGAACTCTTGCACCAGGGCACATGAGCCTTTAGCTATGCCCCTGAAAATTATATTATATTATACTATATTATACTCTATGCAAGTAAGAAGGATGAATTGCATCTACATGTGCTAGAATAGAATCCGTGGTATGATCTTGGTACTGCCATTCTGACAGTAAGGAGACACCAGGAGACTGCAGCCTAGACTACAAAACCGTTGAAGATAATGATGCATTTATCTCCTGATGTTTATGTTCAAGCTGACAATCCGGGCACAACTTTGGTTGACAATTTGTAGTATTGCATGGTCCCGGCCTAAGACCTCTCAGAAAACTGTTGTGCCACTCTTGTGCAACCACAAAAGATCTGCAGCAGTTGACAGAGAAGGCCATCTAAAAAGTCTGTACAGGCAGAAAACAGTGAGAAGATCCAGACAACATGTAATGTCTATGGTCAGCTGTAATCCTGCCATCTCCATCTTTCTCATTATACAAGGATAACACATATAATACTGGTGGATGAAACAAGACTGAAGACAAGATCTTCACAGTTTTCTACAGATCATAAGAGACATTTCATGAGACCTTATCTCCATCTACCTGATCATCTTGTGGGACATTGTGATGTTCTTCTGAACCATCCTGTGGAAGAAGAGGACTGGGACATCTCTCTGGTGTTCTTCTCTCTTCCTTATCTGTAGGAAACACATCCAGTGACTGAATTCATTCCTTACATACAGACAATGAGAGGACGTGTGTATTTAGTCATGTCTATTACCTGGTGATATGAGGGGCTTGTGATCCTCCATCATGATGCCCTTATATCCCTCTACCTGATCATCCTGTGGGACATAGTGATGTTCTTCTGAATTATCCTGTGGAAGAAGAGGACTGGGAAATCTCTCGGGTGTTGTTCTCTCTTCCTTAACTGTAGGTGTTTCAGAATCAGGATTAGATCGGATGGTCAGCCATGTTGTCTTAGGTATACATCTTGGGACACATTTATTAAGACCGGTGTTTTAAATGCAGGTCTTAAAGCCCTAAGCTGCTGGTGGTTCCGCCGAAGTCATGAAGAGGCGCAGGCCCATCATCTTCGCCGTCCACGCCACACCTACAATTGTAGACCTGGCATGAGCAGGGCGAATTCACAGATAGCGGCGCTACTAACCATTGCACCGACATCTGCCCCTTGAAATATGCCTAATTTAGGCTTATTTCAGAATAGTAAAGGACCCCCCTTGTGTTTACACCTCAAAAAAGGAGCTTAGCTAAAGAGTTAATTACCATTTTGAAGTGAATACTGATGTACTTTTCCTGAGAAAATAGAGGCCTTTAAAAGGGGTTCTCCAGGAATTAAAAAGATAAAAATACTTAAATATTACTTTGTAATAAATATATTCGCAAATACCTTTCATTACTTAGAAAGGCTTGTTTTGTCTAGGGAGCAATCATTAGGAGAAATAAAATGGCCGCCGTCCTATCAGTACACACAAAACCTGTCCTAATCACACAGGAGGACAAGTTACTTCTGAACACTGAGCTATAGAGCTGCTTCATCATCCTCTCTGCTTTACTTGTCAGGAATCTGTGTGTAAAACATTGAAGTCTACGTACAGCGACATACTGCGGAAAACTTGAATTAAAATATTAATGATTCCTTTGTCCTCAGAGGTATAAAGGACGGTGTCCAGGACTTATAACAGAGCGCTGCCTTTTACCACGGCTGTAATTCACTTCCATTTACCTCTTATGCCATAATCTGCCTACATTTTACCTTGACTTCAATGCTGTCTTGCTGCTCTTGTCTCTGAATAAGGCCTCATTCACACGTCAGTGTTCGGTCAGTGATTTCCATCAGAGATTTTGAGCCAAAACCAGATGAGGCTCTAAACACAGAACAGGTACAGATCTTTCCCCTATACCTTATCATGAACCAGCAGGTGTGAACCCACTGTGCCGCGTGCCCTACCTCCCCTAAGTGAGCCCCTCATTCTTCACAGTATCCCTGATGGTGGGGATAGACTTTCCCGAGAGGAACACCAGGTCGCGACCTCTTAATAAGGATTGACACACGAGGCAGCTGGTCCAGACGGACCAAGAGGTACCTGATCAAGGTACCAGAGGTACAGACGTAGTCAGAAGGCCAAGCCGTAACCATGAGCAACAGTGCAGGACCAAAGGATGAGGCAGAGGCGAAGTCAAACAAGCAATAGGTCCGGGCAGGCGGCACAGGTCAGGCAATACCGATTGGCAACAGGAGAATCAAGGCAAACAGGCAGGGATCAAACAGGTAGCAGAGTCCAGAAACACAAGCACAGGTTAGATACACAAGAAGACGAGCAGAGATATAAGCAACCTTTGCAGGACACAAGGACCTTGACGCTCAGGCACCAGGGAAGGGGGCTGAGCCACTTATGTATGTGCAGGAGGGCTAGGATTGGTCAGCAAGGTCATATGAGCTAACTCATAAATCACAGGAAGTGACGTGCACAGGCCTTAAAGGAAGTGCTACAGACGACAAGCTGCAACCATGCTGTGCTCAGGGCTGGAAGGAAACTGCTGAGCGGATCCCAGGACAGACAATGCCTGCAAGGACAGAGCCCAGGACTGCAGCGGTGAATGGGGAAACACCAGCAGCAGATCACCGCTGAACACGGAGCCCAGAACCGCAGCGATAAGCAGGGGGACATTGGCTGATAGTAGCCTCTGTTACATACCTTATGTGTGTGGAGGATCAAATCCTGGTTTTGGCTCACAATCACTGATGGAAATCACTGACGTGTGAATAAGGCTTAAATGAAAGAAAGAATGTTCTGAGGAAGAAGTTGCTTCAAAAGATTTTTGTTTCCAACAGTATGAAACACATCCAGTGACAGAATTCATCCCTTACATACAGATAATGAGAGGACATGTGTATGTAGTCATGTCTATTACCTGGTGATGTGAGGGGCCGGTGATCCTCCATCATGACGTCCTTGTACAGATCTTTGTGTCCTTCTAAATACTCCCACTCCTCAATGGAGAAATAGATGGTGACATCCTGACACCTTATAGGAACCTGACAACACAATGATACAGTCATCACCCAGATCCCTTCATAGCGTTCCTGTATAATGTCCCAGCAGTGTCACCTCTCCAGTCAGCAGCTCAATCATCTTGTTGGTGAGTTCTAGGATCTTCTCTCTATTGATTCCCTCGTGTTTTAGGGGGTGAGGTGGAGGCTCCATGATTGGGCTCAGGGATCTTCCCCATCCTTCAGACACAGGGTCCTGACAGCGCTCACTAGAGGTCTTCTTCACTACTGTGTAGTCCTGGTTATGGAGAGACACAGTAATAATGATCACTCCATACATCTCCAGAGTCCCTCACCTCTCCAGTCATGTCCATCTGTTAGTAACATAGATAAGATGATGTAATGTGACATCATCAGAATTTCTTACCTCTCCAGTAAGCCGGAAGAGGATCTCTAGGGTGAGATTTATTATCCTCTCCGTCATCTTGTCCCTGTCCATGGGTCAATCAGGAGAAGGATCTTATATAGAAGATCTCCACTGAGCGGATCCTATATTGTAGGAACCTGAATGGAAAGATGAGATGATGTAAAATCCTACAAAATCTCATGCCTACTTGTCATAGAGGTCGGGAGCCGGCTATATGATTCTGCAGCCAGCTCCCGCTTCCTGTTGAATTTGAATGAATGAGTGAGTCAACATCATTGGTGGCGCAGTGGCCACAGCCCCTCCCCTCCTCTTGTCCTCTCATTGGTGGCAGCGGCACAGGGGGGAGGGAGACACTGCTTCCTTCTCCCCTGTGCTGCTGAGGGAACACGGATCGCGCTGAGAGCAGCGCAATCCTTGTTCCCGATTCGTTATCGGTATATTGGCAAAATAGATGCCGATACTGATAACTTTCAAAATCCTGAATATCGGCCGATAATATCGGTAAAACCGATAATCGGTCGGTCCCTAATTGAAACATGTGTGAGGTCAAGGCAGTTTCATGGTATGTCACACCTTCACATGACCCTACAGCCAATAGAAGACATCATCAGTGATGCCAGTATGAACAGCACGTGACCACCATAGACCATCATAGGCCTCAATGGTCAGGTGATATACATACCGCCATCAGAGCTCCAACCAATATTGTCCCTGCAGTGATGTAAACAGACTGAAGGAGACCACAGGAGCCTCAGTGCTGGAGCAGTGGAGGATTCTACAGGTCCTAGGTTATTCGGGTAATTGTAAAACGCTGTGGAATATGTTGGCAATACATAAATAAAGATTATTATTGTTATCTAGACGGATATTGGGTTGGCAGATTTGGTTTTTGGCAGCTCCTCACGATCACACAGATGTTGCAGTTTAAAAGATTTATTTTTAAGAAGCAGCATGATGAAATACAGCGGTCCTTGAAGGGTTTCTCCGGCATATACTCAGGATAGGTCATCAATAAGAGATTGATATAGAGGTCTAACTCCCAACAATCATCAGGTGGCGCTTATACAGATACTGTAAATTTTTCATTGGATGCCAATATGATAGTATTCAGATCCAGGTGCTGGTTTGAAAAAACGAGATTTTGTGAAACTCACCTGTAAAATCTGTTTCTCGCTCGATTCATTGGGGGACACAGACCATGGGTATAGCTGCTTGCTGCCACTAAGCAGCGACACTAGGCTAAAAACTGTTAGCTCCTCCCCCGCCAGCTATACCCCCTCCGGCCAGGAGAGAGCCTTCAGTTTGTGCAAAAGCAGTAGGAGAAGCAGAAGGATATAACCACATCAACTAACTCCACGGTCAACGGACCCAAACGGGGGTGGGTGCTGTGTCCCCCAAGGAATCAAGCGAAAAACTGATTTTACAGGTGAGTTTCACAAAATCTTGTTTTCTCGCTTATATCATTGGGGGACACAGACCATGGGACGTCCTAAAGCAGTCCTTGGGAGGGAACACAAAACAGAGTGAAGAAGGTAGAGACCCTCATGACAGTCATCACACAGAGGCCTGCAAAACCAGGCAGCCCAGAGCGGCGTCCGCAGAAGCGAGAGTGTGAACCCTGTAAAACTTTGTAAAAGTGTGGAGGGAAGACCAGGTCACGGCTTTACACAACTGAGCCGCCGACACCCGGTGGAAGTGAGCCCAGGTGGACCCAAGTGCCCTGGTAGAATGGGCCGTGATTCCCAGAGGGGTTGTCCTGTCCTGAACGCGGTAACATTCCAAAATAGTGGAGCGAATACACCAGGAGATCGTCACCTTGGAAGCTGCCAACCCCTTCCTAGAACCCTCCGGAAGAACGAACAAGGCGTCCGTGCGCCGAAAGGGGGCCACGGCCGAAAGGTAAATCCGAAGAGCCCGCACCACATCCAAGCGGTGCAACAACACCTCCCGCGGATGGGAGGGCCCAGGACAAAGGGACGGAAGGACAATGTTCTCATTGAGGTGAAAAGCCGACACTACCTTAGGTAAAAAGGAAGGGACCGAACGGAGGACCACCTTGTCCTGATGAAAGATCAGGAATGGTTCAAGGCAGGACAGAGCTGCCAATTCTGAAACCCTCCGAATGGATGTGATGGCCACCAGGAAGGCCACTTTCCAGGACAGCAGGCGGAGGGAAGCCTCCCGTAAGGGTTCGAAAGGGGAAGTCTGCAGAACTCCCAATACCAAGTTAAGATCCCACGGATGAAGCGGAGGACCGTATGGCGGAGCGGAGTGCGCAACTCCCTGAAGGAAGGTCCAAACAGGACCCCGTCCCGCCAGGGATCGCTGAAAGAAAATGGAAAGGGCCAACACCTTCAAGGAGCTTAGCGCCATGCCCAATTCCAGTCCGGACTGAAGGAAGGCCAAAACGACCGTCAGGGAGAAGGATCTGGGAGATAGGTCCCGCTCCTCACAGAAAAGAAGGAAGGACTTCCAGGTCCTATAATATATCCTGGAAGAAGAAGGTTTCCTGGCCCGAATGAGCGTCCCAACCACTGCATAGGAAAAACCCCGCTGTTTCAAAAGGAAGGTTTCAAGAGCCACGCCGTCAAACGAAGAGTATCTAAACTCGGGTGCAAGACGGGCCCTTGCGACAGAAGATCGGGTCTGAGAGGGAGCGGGTACGGCATGTCCCCTAACAGGAGGACAAGATCCGAGTACCATGCCCGGCGCGGCCAGTCCAGAGCGATCAGCAGGGTCTGAACGCCCTCCCACTTGATCCTGCGGAGAATCCGAAGCAGGAGGGATAGCGGCGGAAAGACATAGAGGAACGTGAACCTGTTCCACGGCGCCACGAGCGCGTCCACTCCGCAAGCTGCGGGATCCCTTGCGCGGGCGAAGTAGCACGGAAGCTTGTGATTGAGGCCGGAGGCCATCAGATCCACATCCGGCTGTCACTACCAGAGCTTTGAGACGTTCTCACAGCTCTGTTTCTCCACCCCTGTGATGATGTCACTACTAGAGCTTGGAGGAGTTCTCTCTGCTCTGTTTCTCCGCCCCTGTGATGAGGTCTTTACTTTCTGTTTCCTTCCTCCCAGCTGTCCCTCCTGTGTTTGATTTCTCTGCCTTTAAATCACCCTCCTCCTTTGTAGGGTGCGGATTATACTTTTCATTTGAGCTGTATCTCTCGCTTGAGTATCTTCACTTGGGTGATATCTTTTCACTGGACCTGTGTTCTGCTGAAGCAAGTACTTCGGATATTGTCTGCTGACTTTGGATCTGTTTTCACTGCTGCTGCAGCTCCTTCAGTTAAGTGTGCAGACATTGGGTGTTTCTGTTTGTTTGCTGACTGGATCCGAGGCGACCCCGGTTCCGTCCATATACTGAGCAGGGCACCGGTGGCCGTGCCCCTTCCACTATTGTAGGGGTTACAGTGGTCATCAGCCTTAGGTACGCGGGCATGTCTCGATCCACCATCTGGACATGTGCTTAGCAGCATAGGGAGAGCTTTTAGGGTCTGACAGGGGTCAACCTTTATCCTCCCTAGTTTGGGTCCGGTCAGTAGCTAATTCACTGTGTATGCTCGTGTGGCTCACATACAGCCGTGACACCGGCCGCCCCCAGCGATGACAGAAAGCGTCGAATGGAGAGACCATTCCCCGGGGTCTATCGACGTCCGGCTCAGGAAATCTGCCGTCCAATGACAACGCCGGGGATGTGGACCGCCGACAGGGCCGGAACATGGGCCTCCGCACACCTGAGAATCCTCGCCGCCTCCGACATGACGGTCGAGCTGCGAGTCCCCCCCTGATGGTTGACATACGCCACCGCTGTGGCATTGTCCGACTGGACTCGGACATGAAGGCCCCGCAGGAGGTGAGACCAATGGCGCAGTGAGAGGAAAATTGCACGAAGCTCCAAGATATTGATGGACAGTCTGGACTCCGACGGAGACCATACACCCTGGGAAGTATGAGTGCCGAAGACTCCTCCCCAACCCTGAAGACTGGCGTCGGTAGTAACGACCGTCCATCTGATCGGAAGGAAAGACTTCCCCATCTCCAGGTGAGGTGGGGAGAGCCACCAATGGAGGTCCGACCGAACCTGTTGAGGAAGGGAAAACCGACGATCCAAGGACTCCTGGGACTTGTCCCAGGTCGAGAGGATCGCCCGCTGAAGGAACCGGGTGTGAAATTGAGCGAATGGTACCGCCTCGAACGAGGCCACCATAAGGCCCAACACCCGCATACAAGTCCAGATGGAAACTGTGCACTGCCGAAGCAAACGGAACACCGCGCTGCGAAGGTCCTTCACCTTATCCGCTGGAAGACGAACTCGAGCTGTCCCGGAGTCCAGCAGCATACCGAGGAACCGAATCCGAGTGGACGGGACCAGGGAGGATTTTCAAAGGTTCACTAGCCATCCAAAGCGGGCGAGGGTGTCCAAGATTATCTGCAGACTCTCCTCGCACTGCCGGAACGACAACGCTTTGATGAGAATGTCGTCCAGGTACGGAATCAAGGTGATGCCCCTGGAGCGAAGAAGGCCCATAAGCGGAGCGAGCACCTTGGCGAACACCCTCGGCGCAGTCGCCAGACCGAATGGCTGGGTGACGAACTGGTAGTGGTCCGAGTGGACCGCGAAGCGCAAAAACCACTGGTGGGCGATCATGATGGGGACGTGCAGGTAAGCGTCCTGGATATCCACGGAAGTTAGCTTCCTTGGCGCAAGGGGAATGGTTATCACGGAGTGAAGAGACTCCATGCAAAAACGGCGCACCCGAAGGTAACGGTTTAACCTCTTGAGGTCCAACACCGGGTGGACCGCTCCCTCCTTCTTGGGCACCATGAAGAGGTTGGAGTAAAAACCGGAAAAAGGCTCCTTCACCGGAACGGGGGAGATCACTCCCCTGACCAGCAGATCTTGAACCGCTTGAAAGAAGGCCCCCGCACGAGACGGCTCCCTGGGGGACAGGACAGAAAAAAAACGGTTTGGAGGCATGGATTTGAGCTCCAACTTGTAGCCCGAAGTGACCACCTCGAGCGCCCAGGCATCTGAGATGTGGGCCGGCCAAACCTCCTGAAAATGAAGGAGCCGACCCTCATTCATGCAGGGGATTGCTTGTCAGAGGAAGAGCACTGAGGCTGCGCTCGGGAACGCCAGGCGGGCTGGGGCTTGAACGAAGGCTTCTGCCGTTGTTCCTGGGAGGGCTGCCTCGCGGTCGAGGGTGCCCGTGAAGCGGCGAAAGGACTGGCGAGGTGCGGAAGGACGTGGTCGGAAAGAACGCTTGGGTTTGGGCTGCGGAAGATGGGTGCTTTTGCCACCCGTGGCCTCAGAAATGATCTCGTCAAGTTTGGGCCCAAAAAGATATGTCTTCTATATAACGTCCCATGTTCCAGTCCACGTCTCCGAGATCTCCTGGATATGTCTTCTATATAACGCCCCCTGCTCCAGTCCACGTCTCTGAGATCTCCTGGATATGTCTTCTATATAACGCCCCCTGCTCCAGTCCACGTCTCTGAGATCTCCTGGATATGTCTTCTATATAACGCCCCCTGCTCCAGTCCACGTCTCTGAGATCTCCTGGATATGTCTTCTATATAACGCCCCCTGCTCCAGTCCACGTCTCTGAGATCTCCTGGATATGTCTTCTATATAACGCCCCCTCCTCCAGTCCACGTCTCTGACATCTCCTGGATATGTCTTCTATATAACGCCCCCTGCTCCAGTCCACACCTCTGAGATCTCCTGGATATGTCTTCTATATAACGCCCCCTGCTCCAGTCCAAATCTCTGAGATCTCCTGGATATGTCTTCTATATAACGTCCCCTATTCTATTCCACGTCTCTGAGATCTCCTGGATATGCCTTCTATATAACGCCCCCTCCTCCAGTCCACGTCTCTGAGATCTCCTGGATATGTCTTCTATATAACGCTCCTGCTCCAGTCCACGTCTCTGAAATCTCCTGGATATGTCTTCTATATAACGTCCCCTCCTCCAGTCCACGTCTCTGAGATCTCCTGGATATGTCTTCTATATAACGCCCCCTGCTCCAGTCCACGTCTCTGAAATCTCCTGGATATGTCTTCTATATAACGTCCCCTCCTCCAGTCCACGTCTCTGAGATCTCCTGGATATGTCTTCTATATAACGCCCCCTGTTCCATCCACGTCTCTGAGATCTCCTGGATATGTCTTCTATATAACGCCCCCTGCTCCAGTCCACGTCTCTGAGATCTCCTGGATATGTCTTCTATATAACGCCCCCTGCTCCAGTCCACGTCTCTGAGATCTCCTGGATATGTCTTCTATATAACGCTCCCTCCTCCAGTCCACATCTCTGAGATCTCCTGGATATGTCTTCTATATAACGCCCCCTCCTCCAGTCCACGTCTCTGAGATCTCCTGGATATGTCTTCTATATAACGCCCCCTGCTCCAGTCCACGTCTCTGAGATCTTCTGGATATGTCTTCTATATAACGCCCCCTGCTCCAGTCCACGTCTCTGAGATCTCCAGGATATGTCTTCTATATAACGCCCCCTGCTCCAGTCCACATCTCTGAGATCTCCTGGATATGTCTTCTATATAACGCCCCCTGCTCCAGTCCACGTCTCTGAGATCTCCTGGATATGTCTTCTATATAACGCCCCCTGCTCCAGTCCACGTCTCTGAGATCTTCTGGATATGTCTTCTATATAACGCCCCCTGCTCCAGTCCACGTCTCTGAGATCTCCAGGATATGTCTTCTATATAACGCCCCCTGCTCCAGTCCACGTCTCTGAGATCTCCTGGATATGTCTTCTATATAACGCCCCCCTGCAGTCCACGTCTCTGAGATCTCCTGGATATGTCTTCTATATAACGCCCCCTGCTCCAGTCCACGTCTCTGAGATCTCCAGGATATGTCTTCTATATAACGCCCCCTGCTCCAGTCCACGTCTCTGAGATCTCCTGGATATGTCTTCTATATAACGCCCCCTGCGATCTCCTGGATATGTCTTCTATAGAAGTCTGTGTGTTTATTTCCTCATTTATGTTCTCAGGAACCTGTTGATTACCAGCAGACAGATCTACGACTCTTTCTGGCTGTGGAGTCTTAACTAGAGATGAGCTTATTTCATATTTTGAAATTCGTTCACACTTCATTTACTGGTAAAAGGTGAATAGCGTTATGGATTCAGTTACCACGGACCATAACGCAATTCTATGACTGAATGCATAACGGAATGTCTATAGAGGCGTTCCATTATTCATTCCATCATAATAGAAGGGTATGGGCTGCAAAAAGGCATTCAGTCCTAGAATTGCGTTATGGTCTGTGGAAACGGAATCCATAACGGAATTCACCTTTTACCAGTAAATGAAGTGTGAACGAATTTTAAAATATGAAATTTGCTCATCTCTAGTCATGACGTGTGGATGTGATGAGTGTTCCACTTACCTGGGGGCAGGCGTGTCCTCCTCTGACAACCCTTCACTATGGAGCCTCCTGGGCTGTAATTTCTACCACCATGAGGGAGTCGGGCTCCAGGCTGTGCTGCAGGAGGAAGTAAAGGACCTGTGATGATGTCATGACCATGTGATCGTGTGTGGGAGGAGTCAGGCTGTGCTGCAGGAGAAGGTACCGGACCTTTGATGATGTCATGACCATGTGATCAGGTGTGGGCGGAGTCAGGCTATGCTGCAGGAGAAGGTACAGGACCTGTGATGATGTCATGACCATGTGACCATATGTGGGAGGAGTCAGGTTATGCTGCAGGAGAAGGTACAGGACCTGTGATGATGTCATGACCATGTGATCAGGTGTGGGAGGAGTCATGGAGATCACATGACCAGGTTTCTCTGCTCTGTGTGTGAGACTCTGCTGTGCTGTGTGGAATCCCAGTCTGTATGTAGCAGAGCTGTAAGCCTGTAATGTTTGTATAGATGAGCTGTATCCGTGTAATGTCTGTGTAGTTGAGCTGTATGTGTATACAACCAAGCTGTTTATGTGTAATATGCCTCTGAAGACTTGTATCAGTGTGTGCAGCAGAGCTGTGTATGTGTAATGTTCAGTTACTACAGCTGAGTCTTTGTCATGTCCATGTAGCAGAGCTGTGTATGTGTAATGTTCAGTTACTACAGCTGAGTCTTTGTCATGTCCATGTAGCAGAGCCGGCGATGTAATCTGCTGGTATCGGGGCTCTGTGTGTGCTCCGGAGATGTTTAGGGGTAACTCTGTCCCTTTTCTCCATATCAGTTATTAGAAATGATGTCAGCGATATCTTATGTCGGGGCAGATGTAGGATTTCCGCTGTGGGGGGGGGGGGGGGATTACAATTATTATCCTATGCTATATTTTTGTTTTATCAAAGGATTTTCTTTGTAGTTGATCTGAGCTTCTCTGCTGCTCCATTCCAATGGGGGAACATGGGCCCCGTTCTCATGATTGGCAGGGGCCCCCAGCGATCCGATCCCTACAATTAGTGGATCGGAGATAAGTTCTCTTCCTAGAACAGCCCCGCCCCCTTTAATAGCCCACCCCCTTTAATAGCCCCGCCTTTCGTCATTGGCCGAATTTCAAAGATGAGATTTTAGTCGTCGGAGATTAGAAAAAACACAGAAAAAAACACTCGAGATTCGTTTCGGGTCCGGTTCTCTCAATTTTGTAAAAAGTTTGGCTCGGACACGATTCAGGCCAAACCGACGTTGCTCCAATTACCCTAAAAGTTGGTATTTGACCCCCTCTAACCTCCGAGGAGTCATCATTTTTAGGAAAACTTGTTCTCTTCTATTTATTTGTTATGTATTTTTCTTTTCCCCCCACAAGCTCCGGACCCCAATGACGGCAATAGTAACTGATGTCTGACTGACACCGACATACATAGCGGTGGGGAAAGGCGTTATCATATAGCGTGTGTAATATCGCACCGCGCCGGGATACGTGTTCTGCTTTTTCATTTTCCAAAGCTTCCAATAATTGCCCCTTATCGGAGGCAGAAGACGATTAAACACACGGTGTTATGGGATAGAAAACTATTACAAAGTGGCTTGGGTGACCAAGTGTCCAAAAATGATGCCCTGACCGGGTGGGAATGCCCGCCTGTACGAAAAACCACAGAAGAAGAAGGGGCTTGTTGTGAACGAGCCTAAAAAACGTCTCCCTTCTAATTGGGAGCAGCAGCAGCAGCAGCGGTGTGGATGTGGGAAGGGGACGGTACTGATAAAGTGGCAGCAGCAGGAGCGGTACAGCATGGACATACAGGGCTGTCTATGGGTAGTAGTAGTGGTGGTGGTGGCAGATGCTTTGTGTTAATGGTGGTGGTAGTAGTAGTAGTAGTGGTGGGGGTAGTAGTGGTGATAGTGGTGACAGATGCTTTGTGTTAATGGTGGTGGTAGTAGTGGTGGCAGATGCTTTTTGTTGAAGGGTTTCTACCACCACATTTTGACCTAATTAGCTGTCTGACACTAGCGATCTGCTAGTGTCTGCTGAACCTAACCATGCTATTGTAATCCCTTTCTCTGCAGCGGTTACCCTAAAAAACGTAGTTTTATTGGTATGCTAATGAGCCTCTAGGTGCTATGGGGGGGTCTTTTCAGCACCTAGAGGCTCCGTCCACTCGCCATTTCTGCCGCCCAGCGCGCTCCAGCCCGCCCCTTTGCTCTAGATTGACAGACTAATTCTCTCCATCTCGGCCGAATTCTCGCTCCTGCGCCGTGTGCTTCTGTATTCGGCGCAGGCGCACTGACTGTCTCCCTGCGCCGGCATCTTCACTGCGCCTGCGCCGATTACGGCGCAGGGAGCAGTCCAACAGTTACTGCTCCTGCGCCGAATACAGAAGCACACGGCGCAGACGCGAGTAGGCTGTCAATCTAGAGCAGAGGGGCGGGCTGGAGCGCGCTGGGCGGCGGAAATGGTGAGTGGACGGAGCCTCTAGGTGCTGAAAAGACCCCCCCCCCCCCCCCCCATAGCACCTAGAGGCTCATTAGCATACCAATAAAACTACGCTAGTGTCTGACAGCTAAATAGGTCAAAATGTGGTGGTAGAAACCCTTTAATGGTGGTGACAGTAGGAGAGTAACAGAGAGGAGCAGCAGCTGAGGCAGATGAAGCAGCAGCCATACGGTACATGTTGGCAGAAAGGCCTCAGCATAATGGAGGCAGCAGCAGCCTTACGGAAGATGATGGTCAGCAGGTCACAGCAGTTGCATAACTGAGGCAGCAGCAGGAGCAGCCGTACAGAATGTGATGGTGGGAAAGTGGCATTAGTGACATGACAGAAAGTGAAGACAGACAGACAGCAGTGGCATTATGCGGGTGGCAGCAGCAGTCATCCAGTACATGAGACCCCCATAACAGTGGAGCACCACCAGCAAGGCCAGATGTATTCATCAGAATCAGCCAGAAGAATGTGAAAATCCTCCTGAATCCAGGCTTGGCTCATTTTGACAAAAGTGATGTTATGTACACTGGCGGAGGACAACTTGGTCCATTTGGGGGAGTTATTATGTCCCCCCTGAGATAACACTTTAGGCTGGACAAGAAAGAAGATAGAGCGCATGCTGTGCCAGTCCGGGCCACTGTTCCAGTCTGCCTGCCCAGAAGAAATCTATGGGTCAGGGAACTGGGCATAAGACAGAGGCTGGCCATAGTTTAGGTAGGTGTGAACCTGGGCATTGAGGCGGGTGCTGTCAGCTTGCTGACTGGCCTCAGCCTGGTGTGGCATATGGAAAAACTGCTCCATAATGTTGAGAAGACTGAAATAGCTACTGCGGCTTCTGCTTCTTATGGTGGCGGGAGGCGGGTGACTCTGCAGGTGGGGAGGGGACCCCCTTTCAGACATGCTGGTGGCAGGCGTCTGATCGCCATAAGTTGTGTACACAGTGTTTCCTAATAATAAACACTTTCTGCAAGAGGAAAACATTCCCCCATTTTGCCTTGATAGCTAGGCTCTAAAAGCATGGCTATCCAGTAATCAGACTGCTCAATGTCAGCGATGACATGATCTGGCCAGCGTGCCCAAAGAGCTAGTTTTTCCAATTCTGCCCCCCCCCCTCCCCCCATGCGACGATTGGGTGGTGTACAGGGGCGTAGATAAAGGCTCATGGGCCCTGCTGCAAAAGCTCAGCTTGGGCCCCCCTTCCCTCAGTGCTTTGTGGCCAGGGACGCACATAGCCTTTGTGCTGCCTGAGGAAAAAATTGAAACACCCCCCCCCCCCCACCCTACCAAATTCTTGACCCAACCCCTTTCCTTCCAGTCAGAGGTGTAACAACCATTATGCACTTTCTATAATACCGGTGTCTTCTTATGCGGCACAAGGGTCTTTGGGCCCCCTCGGGCTCCTGGGCCCGGTAGTAACTGCTACCTCTGCAACCCCTATAGCTACGCCCCTGGTGGTTTAGCTGGTGTCACCTTCAGCATCATCATCCTCTTTCTTCTCCAACTCCGAATCCTCTTCCTCCTCCTCCTCAAGTGGCAGCAGCTTCTCCTCCTCCCTCATGGGAGTTTCTCATTGTGGGACCCCAATAGCTGTAGGGCTACCTTTTGCATGAGCATCAGCATCTCTTCAAAAATACATATGAGGGGGGTGAGGGACATCTGCAGCATGATCGGCATGAGCTGCCAGTGCCCAACCTGGAAAATACACATGTTCGTTGCGGAGGCGGTCTGGTGCATCACCAAATCGTTCACGGTTCTGCTTCTTGTATAGACACTTGAACATGTGCAATGTTGAATTCCAGCGAGTTGGAACGTTGCAGATGAAGCGATGTAGCTGCATACAATTCTGATGCTACAAGTCCAGGAGATCGTTCTTCACCACGTGAGAATGGCTGAAAAGAGGGACACTCTCCAGGACATTGCCAGCATCTTGTACGAGCCAGTGCATTTATTTGAAAGGCCATGCAGAGAGCATGTGTTATTTCCTCCAGGTTCAGGGCAGCAAGGATGCTGTGCCCATTGTCACTGACCACCTTGCCCAGTTGGAGTCGGCGGGGTGACAGCCAGCGTGATGTTTGCTGCTTGATGTACTTGAGCAACTGCTCGCCAGTGTAGCTTCTCTCTCCCAAGCCGATCAGCTCCAACATGGCATGGCAACTCCAGACCGGACACGTGATTGGAAGGATAAGTAGTGTTCGTAACGCAATGCCCTGCTGCTGTTGGAGACGGGACCATGTCCATGAAGGAGAAGGTGGCAGATAACTGCCTGCTGTTGGAGCCAGCCCCATGATATAGTGGCCATGTTGCTGGGGTGCTGCCTCTCCACTGCCACAAAACGCATAGATCCAGTGGGCTGTGAAAGAAATGTACTGTCCCTGCCCATAACAGCTGCTACAGGTGTCCACTTTGGATTGCAGCTTGGGGCACAGAAACAATCCCAAGGAGTGGCTGACATTCTCCGCCATGTGAGTACTGCAGTGACTGCAACTTGGCCATGTTGGGGTTCACCTTGTAGACAAGCTAATTGCTGGTGGAGAAAAGTTTTTCATGTCCAAAAGTTCTATAATAGATATCTCACGATGAATCCGAGGAGACGTGTTAGCAGGCTAACAAGAAGGTAATGGTGATGAAGATGACAAAGATTCTACATTGCTTGGGGATGCAGGTTGGTTACCACAAAGAGGACCAGGAGAAGGAGGACAGACATGTTCTGCTTGGGAATTCTGGCCAGTTGTATTTTCCCAAAGGATCTGGTGATGCCACCTCATGTGCTGAAATAGACTTCTGGTACCTATAATTGTGTTTGAAGGGCCATGGCTTATTTCAGTGATGTTGTCATGTTTTAGAGAGGGTCATACAGACCCCCTAGAACAGCCATGCTCAACCTACGGCCCTCCAGCTGTTGCAAAACTACAACTCCCAGCATGCCCGAACAGACTACAGCTATTAGCCTACAGCAGGGCATTGTGGGAGTTGTAGTTTTACAACAGCTGGAGGGCGGCAGGTTGAGCATGCCTGCCCTAGAACATCTCTCAGGCATACAAGGCAAAGAATCAGACAACAAGGCAAGAACCAAAACAAATGCTTTAACAGAGATCCAGACAAGACAGGAAGCTGGACCAGCAGGTAAGGGTAAAGTGCAGGTAATACCACTGGACCAAGTGCACCGGTTTGACATGGAGCCAAACCCAGGGGGCAGAGATTCAGTGAGCCCGGTTCTTCACAGAGCCCCAGATTGTGGAGATTAATTTAGCTGAGGGCTTACTGGTCGCACCTCCAGGATGGTTCCTGTGTACTTAGCAATTTACCTGCAGAGACTAATGCTGGTTCAAGCACCAGCGGTCCAGAAACACGAGACAGACTGGAACCCAGGTACACAAACAGGAACCCAAACATAATCACATGACACTGTTCAGACAGGACATAACGGGAACCAGAAAACAAGACAGATGTCTGGACCCCATGCGGAACAGATACATGGTGGTTAAAGGCAGAGCTGCATACATAGACTAGATGTCCTCCCTCCGGAGAACCCAGGAGCCCTCTCCAAAAAGGCATAGAATCGGACTAGCAGATGCCTGTTCCCCATGCTGAGTTTGTCCATGGGCAAACAGACAGCTGCACACAAGACATAGAATCGGGCTAGCACAGGCATGCTCAACCTGCAGCCCTCTAGCTGTTGCTAAACTACAACTCCCAGCATGCCGGAACAGACTACAGCTATCAGCCTACAGCAGGGTATTGTGGGAGTTGTAGTTTTACAACAGCTGGAGGGCCACAGGTTGAGCATGCCTGGGCTAGCAGATGTGAAACGAAACAACGGCCGCACATATGTCCGGGGTTCCCTTACCCTTTAGGAGGTTTTTACAATATATGTCCCTCTGTTAGTATAATTTGTTGTGACGCCAGTTGCATTTCAGCAACGAGGACATGGAGTCCTCTTTTAGTATTTTTGGTGATACCCAGATGAAGGAATGCCAGAGTGGTGTAGAAGAGGCCACAATATCCCTGGAGATGTGTTGCACGTGTCACGGTGCTCCTACCTGGATACTTTGGAGACCTCAGACGCTGTGGTCCGTAGCGGTGCATAACAAGGGGTAATTAACTTGGATGGTGAAAAATAAAGTTGAGTCCAGACTTTATGATGAAGTTCAAAGCAGCTTTACTTTGCATAAAACGTTGTCCAATCAATCCACAGAACTTGTCTTGGTTCCCAATAGGTTTTAGCATGGATTTGGCAAGCAAAAACTTCTGAAACAAACTTCTCTCTGCTGTACCTTTAGTGGGTAGTGTTCTCAGACAAGGGGGGCAATATGGGTATACTGCTCATATTCCATGATAACCACATGTGCCTAAACATTCTGAATGATAGGTCCTGTTATAACATTCTTCCCAGGAATCCATCATTGATGGATCGTAAGGAACTTAGTGGGATTCTATCTGAAGGCCCTCCAAATCAGACTTATCAACAACTCTGAGCTAGGTTTCTTTTTACCACCATTCCCACAATTGGCCTGTTTCTATGGCCTCCCTAAGGTCCATAAGGGTTTATAACCCTTAAAGGTAAGACCAATTGTATCAGGAACAAACAGTCTAACGCACCCTATCAGCAGCTACATTGACCAAATTTTAAGACCATTTGTTACCTCTCTCCCATTTGTATGTCCAGGACTCAATGGAGATCATCAAGAAGGTGGATGGCCTCCATGTGGAGCAGGACGTGATTCTGTCAAGTTTAGATGTGGAAGCACTATATAATTCGATACCGCACAACAAAGGATGCAAAGTAGTGGCCCCCTTCTTGCTGGAGAGCGGTACTCATTTATGGCCTCACAATGATTTGGTGCTGAAACTCTTACGATTTATTCTTGAACATAATACCTTCCTTTTCAATAATAAGTTCTACCACCAGGTAAAAGGCGTTGCGATGGGGAGCCTGTGTGCCCCCACAAACGCAAACCTTTACCTGGGTGGGTGGGAAAGGGAAGTAGTGTTCAGTGAAGAGATGAGTGATTTCACATCGTCTATTATTGTATGGCTTAGATATATTGATGATATATAGATTTTTTGGCAGGGTGATGAGAACACCTTTGCGACCTTTGTCCAGCGGCTCAATGTTAACGACTGGGGGCTTTTCTTCACATCGGAAATCCATCCTTCCAGTGTTACATTTTTGGACCTCACTGTCTTTAAAGACATTGATGGCAATATAGGCACATGCCTATTTAGAAAAAAGACGGCCACTAATAGCTTATTGGAATGGCGGAGTTGTCATCCTGGGGCACCAATCAGTGCAACAAAGTAGAATACTACCACGGTCATCAAAGTCCTAAAGTTGTTCTTGTATGATAGGACACAAACAATCTATATGCAATCTTTTTTTATTTCAGTGCAACACATATCATGAACAAAGGGGGAAATGGAATGTCATTAAGAGGGAGACGGACTGTAACATGAGGGGAAAATTAGGGAAGGTCGAGTAGATAAATACAAAACTTAGTAAATAAGTGTTTGAAAGAGAGAGAGAAAAAAAAACACCAAACAGAGGGGGGGGGGGGGGGGGGGGGGAATGGAATGAAATGATGAGGGAGGTTTCTATCAGACCAATAAAGCCTGGTATTCCGGGGTGTTCAGAAAAACAAATCACTTTATCCATGCAGAATTGAATGCCTCGTTGGTGTTTTTCAATAGAGCTGTCAGTTCCTCCATTCTCCGAATATCTTCTACCTTGTGGACCCAGAGGTCTATAGAGGGTGGGAAGGGGGATTTCCATCTAACTGGGATGCAGGCCCTAGCTGCACTAACTAGGTGACGCAGGATTGATTTATTAAGCAAACGGCTGGGTAGGTCCGAGAGGAGTAACAGAAAGAAGCCCGGGGTGTTTGGTGTGGGAAAGCCAAAGATTGAGGCTATGGTCCTATACACCGACTCCCAGAACTGCCTAATTTTACTGAAATGCCAGAAAATGTGGATCAGAGAGCCTTGCGCTGATTCAAAATGCCAGCATAGTGGAGATGTAGTTGGAAATCATTTTCTGAAGACGAGTCGGAACATAGTACCATCTAGACAGTATTTTGTAACTTGCTTCCTGGAATTTACTAGCAATGGAGGATTTATGCACGAGATGATACCGTTTCGGCCACTGGTCGGGGGGGATGTCCACTCCAAGATCAGAGCTCCATTTGTCAATATATGGAGGGTGGAAGTCCGGATGAGGCCCTACCAATGCCTTATAGAACTCAGACAAGGAGTGTCGGTATACACCTGAGCCTATGCATACCTTTTTGAAAGGGGTAAGAGGCCTGTCGAAACTCCGGGATGAGGAGACAGAGGAGAGAAAATTAGATATTTGTCTAGCTCTCCACTGTCCCAGGGAACAAGGGTCAGACAGCTCCAGTAATTCAGAATGAGTAAGCCATCTCCCTGCTGTTCTAAAGAAGGGAGCGAGACATTTTCTACTTAAACGCCAATGCAAAAAGGGGCCCCAGGAACAACTAACTGGGAATTCCAGGTGGACTTGAAATAAAGGGGAAGGTGTGGGCGAGATCCCGCTCACGTTGGCATATTTGTGAAATTGGAGGAGGGTAGGGCCTATGGTGGGGTGGGTGGAGAGTGCTGTCGGGGTCTGCACCATCGCCCAAGGTAAGAGCTCCAGAGGGGCCCGTGAGCAGCGCTGTTCAATGGTCACCCATTGCTTAAAAGGAGCGTGGCGACACCAGTCCAAAACATGCTGAAGCATGGTAGCTGCATAATATTTTCGGAGATCCAGAATCCCCAGGCTCCCCTGCTCCTTCGGGGGATGGAGCAGAGAGTGGTCCAGCCTCGGGCTCCGACCCGCCCAGATGAATTTAAACAGGTCTCGGTGGATTGTAACAAAAAAGCTAGGTGGTAGTTTTACTGGGAGTGTCTGAAATAGATATAGCAGACAAGGGAGAAAATTCATCTTAAAAATGGCATAACGGCCAAACCATGTGTACAGGCCCTTCGACCATTTGTTGAGATTCCCCTAATCCGACCTAGCAGAGGGGCAAAATTCTTGCTATGGATCTCTCTCAGGTCTCTTGGAATCCATATTCCCAGATATTTGACCGCTCCCACCGTCCATCAAAAAGAGAAAGAGGCCATTAGATTGGATTCTAGAGAGCTTGCCAACGAAATATTAAATGCCTGAGATTTTTTAAAGTAAATTTTTAGATTGGTGATTGCCTGGTACATGTTAAACTCAGTGATCAGGTTTTGGAAAGAGGTCATGGGCTTAGTAATTGTGAACATCAAGTCATCTGCGTATGCCGCCACTTTATATTCCTGTTCCCCCACTGAGAGGCCTGTAATATTAGGGTTTGACCGGACTGTTCGGAGTACAGGGGGAGAGAGGGCAACCCTGTCGGGTCCCTTTTTGTATTTCAAAGGTGGACGATATGACCTTTCGTCGCAGTAGAGGGGGAAGTATAAAGAGAACGGATCCAGGACATCATAGAGCCAGCTATGCCACTGGTTTAAGACCTCAAATAACCACTATCAAACGCCTTTTCAGCATCTGTCGATAAAAGGCAGAAAGAGGCGCTTTGTAATTTAGCATGGTGAATCAGATTCAGCACTTTCGTAGTGTTATCCCTAGCTTCTCTAGATGGGATAAAGCTGACTTGATCAGAGGGAATCAGGTCTGACAGGAAAGGGATTGGCGCGTGGCCAAGATCTTTGCAAACAACTTGAGGTCTACATTAAGCAATGAGATAGGGCGATAGCTTGTGCAGGCTGCTGGATCCTTTCCCTCTTTATGTATGACTGTGATATGTGTGAGAGTCATATCTCTAGGTAGAGGAGTCCCTGATGCTATTAAATTCAGTGCCTTAGTGAGCGGGGCCTGTAGGAGAGGTAAGTATTTCTTATAATAAGATGCCGGTAGTCCGTCCGGACCAGGGGCTTTACTGGGTTGCATAGTTTTTAAGGCTTAAGTTAATTCCTCTTCCGAGATGGGCCTGTCTAAATCCGCAAGAGCATCTTGTGGTATTTTCGGGAGACCAGAGTCAGATAGGTATTTGCGCATGGATAGTGTTAGGGACGGGCTAGCTTAGTTACAGCAAGAGAGATTATACAAGTACTGGTAGTATTGAGCAAAAGCTTACGTTACCTTATCTGGATCATTTAGGTTGTGGCCCTTGGGATTGGCAATCAGTGGGACATAGTTTCTCGCTCTCTGTTCCCGCAATGATCGAGCTAGAGTCCTACTACATTTGTTACCGTATTCAAAAAAATGTTGTCTGCCCCTGTTTAGCAGGGAATTGGTGCATACGTCTAGTTTTTTCTTAAGTTTCCCCCTGGCTATCAACAAGGCTGTGCGAGAAGCCTAGGCATGTGACTGTTTGTGAACCAGCTCCAGACGAGAGACCTCAGCCAGAAGTTGGGAGATTTTCTCTGCACTCTCTTTCTTTCGTCTGGCTTCATGCTTGATGAGCACACATTTGTGAACAGCCCAGACTGTGAGGGGAGAAGCGTTATCCACCTGGTTTTCTTCAAAGTAACATGAGAGAACCGTATGGATGTCCTGAGAGATTACCAAGTCCCGTATCAGGGACTCATTCAGTCGCCACTGCCAGTACTTAGGTGCTGGGAGGGGAAATCTCAGAGAAGCATGGAGCATAGCGTGATCAGAGAAGGTCATAGAATCAATTGAGGAGGAGGAAAGGAGGGATACCGCTGAATGCCGTATTAGAAAATAGTCTAACCTAGAGTATACATCTCTTGCAGCGGAATAATGGGTATAATCTTGAACATCCGAATTAACCGCCCTCCAAAAATCCACCAACTGATGAAAGTGTAGAAGGCGTTTGATACAATGGAGATAAGAGTAGGCCAGGTGCGAGGCCCCTCTAGATACGTCCACCAGAGGGTCCAAGGCGACTTTTAAGTCCCCCCTGACCAAGAGCACATCCTCTGCAAAACTGTCTAGTCTTGACAGGATTCCTGCTAAAGCCTTGTATTGGTTGGTATTGGGTAGGTATACATTCGCTAGAGTATAGAGTTGACCTGCTAGACAGCCCTTTACAAATAGATATCTACCATTATCATTTGTCTGGGTATCTATCACTTCCCATGGGGTGGTTCTAGAGATTAGTATGCTTACTCCCCTTGACTTCGAAACTAAGTAACAGCTATGGTAAGTGTCTGGGTACCTGGGTGATCTTAAGAGAGGTAGCGCTCCCTTGCGGAAGTGTGTTTCCTGTATGAATGCAGGATGGAGGATCTTTTCTCTGGGGTATTCAACCCATTGGCGTTGATAGATGCAAAGTTGATGGCAGACATAATTCTAGTCTAGGGAGAGAGAGAGAAAAAGGAAAAAAAAAGAAGGGGTGTGGAGGAAAAGTTCAAGGAAAGAACAAGAGGATGGGCAGACCAACACACAAGAAGGGACTTAGGAGAAAACCACTACAGTTTTGCTTTGTAAGCCAAATACCCGATCTAGCTAATCCAGAGCGGGTAAAGTAACAGTAACCAAAACCTGTGGAATAAACACCACTTAGCAAATCTCAGAGTGCCCACAGACAGACCGAGCAGACAGAGAGTCGCGTTTCTATGTGGGGAAAGCAAAGGATAGTCTATTTGCGGATAATAAGATGGAAAGGGTGTCCTCACCGGTAGGGCGTGTCAATTTAGAGGAGAAAAATAAAAATGTGGGATTTATGTAAATGAGGGGGTCCAAAAATGTGCCTTTTGATGTGTAATATCCTAATTTAAAAGGTTTTTCATTAATTGCTAAACATTTAGCTTGGTAAATTTGTGCTTGATTATAATGTATATTGAAATTTCCGAAAAAAGGGAATAAATTAATATAAACTCCACAAACATTTGCTCAAAAAGTTGTTTAATGAAGTAAAACAATTGTATTTATATTCTGTCTCTATTATCAAACACTGAAAACACATTGTAAAAAAAAATTAAAAGCTTCAACCAACAATATTCATCAAATCTTGCTTCGATTCATTCCTAGACATCATTCTTCTGCTTGCTTCCTGGCCTCTAATAAATCCACTTTGCCAGAAGCCTCTGTTACTTTGTTTCACACACCTCTCTATGGACTGTCCATGACATGGCCACTTTGGACCTTGCATTGGCTCTTGAACAAACTTTCGTATTTCTGATATTTTGAGTTTACAAGTAAGTGGAGGTTCATATACTTTTTCTGACCAGTCTATCAGTTCCAAAAGTGAAGTTGCATTTGGATTTACTGCAGGTGTTTTCCTAGGCCGAACAGATAGGTCTCCTGGTGTATCATCATCTTCATTCCTTAATTCAATTATCTTCTGGACCCCTGCTTTACTTTCTTCTTGGTCTTCCGAGCATAAAAGTGTCTGAAGCACCATTTCAGTAAATGCGAACAACGATGAACGTTGGATTGTTTGCAAAACAGTATCTGCTACTGCCTTCTTCTGGGATTTTAGGAGTTTCAATTGATAAAAAAATGTGGCTGGATCATTCCACCCAAGAGAATTTCGATTTGATTGTAAACCAGCAGGGATAGTATACACCAACAATGTATTCCACAAGCAGTTGCAACGTCTTCAAGTTGTTGCCTTTAAGGCCATGTTTTGAAACCCATATGTGACAAATCCTATTTGCAGTTGTTAACCACCGAGAGTGGCTTATAGGACCAATTTCTAATAATGCCAGATCAGTTGGAAGTACACCTGTCCTTATGGCCTGAGTTATCCTGTAACCATAAGCCTGATCTGTAGAGAGATCTTTGACAACAGTGTCACTCAATGTAACCAAAGGCTCTGGAAAGGATATTCTGACAAATGAGGGATTGATTTCAAGTTGCACTATCAAGCATGTTGCCAATTTTACCACTCCACTTGTTGTTAGACAAAGTTTTCCCATCCAACTGTTTAACCACTTAAGGACCACAGGTTTATACCCCCCTAGTGACCAGGCCCTTTTTTACAAATCGACACTTCACAACTTTAGCGGTTTATTGCTCGGTCATGCAACTTACCACCCAAATGAATTTTACCTCCCTTTCTTCTCACTAATAGAGCTTTCATTTGGTGGTATTTCATTGCTGCGGACATTTTTACTTTTTTTGTTATTAATCGAAATGTAACGATTTTTTAGCAAAAAAATGAAATTTTTCACTTTCAGTTGTAAAATTTTGCAAAAAAAACGACATCCATATATAAATTTTTCACTAAATTTATTGTTCTACATGTCTTTGATAAAAAAAAAATGTTTGGGTAAAAAAAAAATGGTTTGGGTAAAAGTTATAGTGTTTTCAAACTATGGTACAAAAATGTGAATTTCCGCTTTTTGAAGCAGCTCTGACTTTCTGAGCACCTGTCATGTTTCCTGAGGTTCTACAATGGCCAGACAGTACAAACACCCCACAAATGACCCCATTTCGGAAAGTAGACACCCTAAGGTATTCGCTGATGGGCATAGTGAGTTCATAGAACTTTTTATTTTTTGTCACAAGTTAGCGGAAAATGATGATTTTTTTTTTTTGATTTTTTTTTTCTTACAAAGTCTCATATTCCACTAACTTGTGACAAAAAATAAAAACTTCCATGAACTCACTATGCCCATCAGCGAATAACTTGAGGTGTCTTCTTTCCAAAATGGGGTCACTTTTGGGGTAGTGATACTGCCCTGGCATTCTAGGGGCCCAAATGTGTGGTAAGTAGTTTGAAATCAAAATCTGTAAAAAATGGCCGGTGAAATCCGAAAGGTGCTCTTTGGAATGTGGGCCCCTTTGCCCACCTAGGCTGCAAAAAAGTGTCACACATGTGGTATCTCCGAACTCAGGAGAAGTTGGGCAATGTGTTTTGGGGTGTCATTTTACATATACCCATGCTGGGTGAGAGAAATATCTTGGCAAAAGACAACTTTTCCCATTTTTTTATACAAAGTTGGCATTTGACCAAGATATTTATCTCACCCAGCATGGGTATATGTAAAATGACACCCCAAAACACATTGCCCAACTTCTCCTGAGTACGGAGATACCACATGTGTGACACTTTTTTGCAGCCTAGGTGGGCAAAGGGGCCCAAATTCTAAAGAGCACCTTTCGGATTTCACCGGCCATTTTTTACAGATTTTGATTTCAAACTACTTACCACACATTAGGGCCCCTAGAATCCCAGGGCAGTATAACTACCCCACAAGTGACCCCATTTTGGAAAGAAGACACCCCAAGGTATTCGCTGATGGGCATAGTGAGTTCATGGAAGTTTTTATTTTTTGTCACAAGTTAGTGGAATATGAGACTTTGTAAGAAAAAAAAAAATCATAATTTTCCGCTAACTTGTGACAAAAAATAAAAAATTCTAGGAACTCGCCATGCCCCTCACGGAATACCTTGGGGTGTCTTCTTTCCAAAATGGGGTCACTTGTGGGGTAGTTATACTGCCCTGGCATTCTAGGGGCCCTAATGTGTGGTAAGTAGGTAAATGACCTGTGAAATCCGAAAGGTGCTCTTTGGAATGTGGGCCCCTTTGCCCACCTAGGCTGCAAAAAAGTGTCACACATGTGGTAATGTGTTTTGGGGTGTCATTTTACATATACCCATGCTGGGTGAGATAAATATCTTGGTCAAATGCCAACTTTGTATAAAAAATGGGAAAAGTTGTCTTTTGCCGAGATATTTATCTCACCCAGCATGGGTATATGTAAAATGACACCCCAAAACACATTGCCCAATTTCTCCTGAGTACGGCGATACCAGATGTGTGACACTTTTTTGCAGCCTAGATGCGCAAAGGGGCCCAC
Organism: Bufo bufo; assembly: GCF_905171765.1. Taxonomy (NCBI): domain Eukaryota; kingdom Metazoa; phylum Chordata; class Amphibia; order Anura; family Bufonidae; genus Bufo; species Bufo bufo. The sequence goes on along the minus strand of NC_053394.1, from coordinate 391,802,561 downwards.
ATTCCTTTTATGAGGGCATTTTTAGACATTTGGATCCCAGACTTCTTCTCACGCTTTAGGGCCCCTAAAAAGCCAGGGCAGTATAAATACCCCACATGTGACCCCATTTTGGAAAGACACCCCAAGGTATTCAATGAGGGGCATGGCGAGTTCATAGAATTTTTTTTTTTTTTTGCACAAGTTAGCGGAAATTGATTTTTTATTTTTTTTTCTCACAAAGTCTCCCTTTCCGCTAACTTGGGACAAAAATTTCAATCTTTCATGGACTCAATATGCCCCTCAGCGAATACCTTGGGGTGTCTTCTTTCCGAAATGGGGTCACATGTGGGGTATTTATACTGCCCTGGCATTCTAGGGGCCCTAAAGCGTGAGAAGAAGTCTGGAATATAAATGTCTAAAAATTTTTACGCATTTGGATTCCGTGAGGGGTATGGTGAGTTCATGTGAGATTTTATTTTTGACACAAGTTAGTGGAATATGAGACTTTGTAAGAAAAAAAAATAAAAAATTCCGCTAACGGGCCAAAAAAATGTCTGAATAGAGCCTTACAGGGGGGTGATCAATGACAGGGGGGTGATCAGGGAGTCTATATGAGGTGATCACCCCCCTGTCATTGATCACCCCCCTATAAGGCTCCATTCAGATATCCGTATGTGTTTTGCGGATTCGATCCATGTATCCGTGGATCCGTAAAAAACATACGGACATCTGAATGCAGCCTTACAAGGGGGTGATCAATGACAGGGGGTGATCAGGGAGTCTATATGGGATGATCACCCCCCTGTCATTGATCACCCCCCTATAAGGCTCCATTCAGGTGTCCGTATGTGTTTTGCGGATCCGATCCATGTATCCGTGGATCCGTAAAAAACATACGGACATCTGAATGCAGCCTTACAGGGGGGTGATCAATGACAGGGGGGTGAAAAATGACAGGGGGGTGATCAGGGAGTCTATATGGGGTGATCACCCCCCTGTCATTGATCACCCCCCTGTAAGGCTGCATTCAGATGTCTGTATGTGTTTTGCGGATCCGATCCATGTATCCGTGGATCCGTAAAAAACATACGGACATCTGAATACAGCCTTACAGGGGGGTGATCAATGACAGGGAGGTGATCATGGAGTCTATATGGGGTGATCAGTGGTTCATAAGGGGTTAATAAGTGACAGGGGGGGTATAGTGTAGTGTAGTGTAGTGGTGTTTGGTGCTACTTTACTGAGCTGCCTGTGTCCTCTGGTGGTCGATCCAAACAAAAGGGACCACCAGAGGACCAGGTAGCAGGTATATTAGACGCTGTTATCAAAACAGCATCTAATATACCTGTTAGGGGTTAAAAAAATCACATCTCCAGCCTGCCAGCGAACGATCACCGCTGGCAGGCTGGAGATCCACTCGCTTACCTTCCGATCCTGTGAACGCGCGCGCTCACAGGAAATCTCGGCTCACGCGAGATGACGCCAATCGGCGTTAGTGTGACCTGGGAGCGCCGCAGAGATGACGCCTTTCGGCGTTAGTGTGACGTAAGTGGTTAATCAAGTGCCGCAAAGGTATCTCATTAGTATGAAGAGCACAAACCAACCAGATGAGTTTACAATTCAGCTTTACCTCAACCCAATGCATGACTCCTCCTTCACAACCAGTGTTAACATTCGTTGAGTCACCACCAATAGCCTTCAAACTTTTATCAATGCTGTTTTTCTTTAAAAAATCCACAAGATGGTTAGCAATAACTTCAGCAGGTTTCTTTTTCGTAAAGTCTTTCTCTGGAGTAAAATGGCAAAGATACCTTCCACCTGGCTCACTGAAAACAGTGTAATGCTCTTCTTTCACAATACTTGGAAACTGATGACTTGAGTTATCTGCTTGTAACAGAGCTTTAGTGGAATCTTGGCGTCCATCAAAGAAGATACATTCAATCTTGCCTATCCGGCATCGAGCATGAAATTCTTCATCAAGTGATTTCATGACTTTTTCTTGGGCCCTTTTTACTTTATTGTGATTAACCACAAGTCTCCTGTCTCCTTCAGTAATTAATCCAGCATCCAAAAATGCAGCTGTTGTAATGGCAGCTGTAGCACGTAGACCGACACCATACCTAATACTTTGCAATGCAACATTGCGCAATTGTAATCTATTATACTGACTTGTACTTGAAGTAGAAGGTACATCAGAATCATCACATGGTATCTGCAAAGGTTCTTCAGAATCTTCGTCTTCAACATCAGTTGGCTCTTCATCTTCTTCGGAGAAAAGAACTTCATTTGGTTGTAATGACTGTAATGTTAACTGTTTCTTCCTTTTCTGCTTATATTCAGAAATTATTCTTACTTCATCTTCTTGCCTCTTCTGCTTTTTAATTTGTCTTCTGTGCTCAGGTAGATCTGGTAATCCAATTTGATGCTGTCCAACAGATCCAACCTTCTCTCTTTGACCATTAATAAACACTAGTTCTTTGACAGGGATCTTCATGTCCTTAGAACAAGAGCAGGAGATGTGCACTTCATGTTTACAGTCAGCACCAGCTAGAAATGGACCCTCAAATTCTGAACATAGCTTAATCTCACACTTGCAATTGAGGATGTCAAAGAGCTTGTCTAACGTTGCTATGAAAGCTTGGAAGTCAGTTTGCCTCTGCCAAGTGATATGTTTTTGGCCTTTTCCCAATTTTCTTCTATCTTCTTCAGGACTGTGACTCTCGAATTTAAAATTGGCACCACAAAACAACTGTTTGCTAGCTCCCACTTTTCAAGCACTTATGGATAAATATCCTTTGCAAGAGTGGCTGCTGGGTAATTTCGGACATTCTCTCCACTCTGCTCTCTTAGCAGAAGGCCATATCTTAGAACATCACGCAGAGTTGGGAGTTCAGAAGGCAGCATTTCTCGACCAGTTCCAATGAAGTTACTCATGTGAGTGGAAGTTGCCAGTCTTGTCTTCCTTTTACTAGCCATAGTTCCGAATTTTCAGACTGTGCAAGTGGAAGAAACTATTCGTGCCTGGAAAAAGAAAGACAAGAAAATGTTACTATTTGGATGATACTATGATAAAAATTGATAAAGTATGACATTAGTAAAAAAATTTAAAAAGACACTCTGCTGCAAATGAGTATTGCTAGTTTAAAAACTTTTACGAATGGCATAAAATGTATTTACATATTTTATAGTATAATATAAGTATATTCTTAACCTTAGAGCAGAAGTACAGACAGAAAAAAATGAGAAGAAGGCACTTCTTGAAAGAAGTTTGGTGCGAATTTTTCATAAAACGTCAAAATATCACAAAATTGAAGTAGCTATTTACCAAAACACAACTTTTTGACCACTCAAATTTTTTGAAAAACAATGTAAAAAAAATTGACACCATTTTTATGCAATTACTTCACGGTCACAAAAAAATTTAATTTGTCAACCAACAATGTAACACAGCAGTATTGACTGGTTGTATTGGACTGTCAGAAATGCAGCAAAGGCCGCAAATGTAGTATCTTGCACAAAATGGGTGTTTTTTTAAAACCAGAATATAGCAGCAGTATTTAACGCTTGTATTGGACTCTCAGAAATGCAGCAAAGGCCACAAATGTAGTATCTTGCACAAAATGGGTGTTTTTTTAAACCAAAATATAACAGCAGTATTTAACGCTTGTATTGGACTCTATGTATTGGACGCTATTTTCGGATATTGGGGGGCTCAATGGTATGTAGGTGAAAAAGGATAAATATATAACAAATATACCGTGGCTCACCCAAATCCAAAGTATGGTTAAGGTGCTCTGCTTTTTGATGATTCACCCAATCATCTGGTTATAAAGACAGTATATAAATTTAAAAACAGGCACTCACCATCTAACAGTTTAAAATAATTTTGAACTTATTAAGAAAAAATATACAATAAAATTTTATACAATAACATTTTTACCCCTACAATATTCTGTGATTAAAATATTTGCAATATTCGGCGATAATAATTTTTCTGCGATTATTTTAACTTCGAATTTCAACTGTTTGCAGTCAAATAAAAATTACAGTTATATAATTAAAAAATGTGTAATGTGAATAAATCAGTATAACAAATATTCGACAAAGTGTTTAAACATATCCGTGATCAAATAGTTCTATGTGTACATATGATATGACTCTTATCCTAATGATGCATAAATAATACAATAGTAAAAGGCGATTGTTAAATTTCTTCCCAATAGTTGTCACTGATGTTATGTGATAGTCTTGGGAATTACTTGTGATGAAAAAGTTGTTTGCAAATTTGATGTATAAAATTCGATATATGCAGATAAATCGCTTAGGAGGTCAGGTGTCTAAAGTAAGGCTGACATCTGGGGCGTCCCCCTTGTACAGCCTCTTACCTGTTCCCTCCGTTCACTGCTCTGCAGACTGGGTCTCTTTATAGGTATCTGTACTCCTGCGATAATTGCTGTATTTTGATGTATCACTTGTTGTTCACCGCCACTCGAATTTTCCAGCTCTGTAAAGCGTAGATATCGATGTCTCTCCCAGGAGATGTTTTAAAATCTTCGCCGTAAGATAGCAGCTATAGCATGTCAGCTCAGATCATATGCTGGTTTCACTCTGGTTCGAGTGTAAAGTGCTCAGTGCTCTTAAAGGCCCAGTGTCCTATATAGAGTCTCATTCAGAATATAAAGTATAATCACTTTATGGTGGTCTTAGGTGGGTAGTTGTAGATCCAAACACGGCCAGACGCGTTTCGAGGTAACAACCTCTTCCTCAGTGGCTTTGTTTTCAAATGCAACTACCCCCTTCTTATATAGTCAATATCCTTCTTTCCCACCTAAGACATGGTCTGGAGTCCAATGATTACCATCCAATCACTGAAAATGTATTCCTCACCTGTTATGGTGAGATTGTTGCTCCATCTGGAGGAATTTTGTTTCCTTTTTTAAAACAGGAATATTCTTTAATAAAAATTATATAGAGGTTCAAAGTTCATATCTCTTACATCTAAAAATACATTTTCCATTTAGTAAAAGTATACATAGGGCCTGTTCTTAAAATCAGTACCATGTATATATATAATTCATACAATATACTCCTTTTGTATATATGTATATATGAATTTCTGTTTAAAAGCTTATAAGAATATAAAATAACTCTAAAACCATGAAAGGGAGCATCAAATAAAACAATTTTACCAAAAAACGCACCTGCGGTTTTTCTGCGTTTTTGATGCGTTTTTTTCTTTTTCTTATGCAATTCAATCCATATTGTTTGCCCCAACATTTTTGGAGAGTTTATCAATTGCCATTCATTAAAATATATCATCCAACAATTTTAATTGGCATTTTTTAACAAAGTAAGGGAGCAAGAGCAGGGAAGAAAATATCCACATCACTTATATTATTCTAGATTCTACTTTATCTTGACATAAGCTTTCCACTTTGTATTTTATATTTTTTGTCATTACACTATAAACAAGTTCACAATAAAGAATCTAGAATAATATAAGCGATATGGATATTTCCCCCCCTGCTTCTGCTCTCTTACTTTGTGATTGATGTTAAAAAATGCTAATTAAAATTGTTGGATGATATATTCTAATGAATGGCAATTGATAAACTCTCCAAAAATGTTGGGGCAAACAATATGGATTGAATTGCATAAGAAAAAGAAAAAAACGCAGCACTAGGTAAAAAACGCATCAAAAACGCAGAAAAACCGCAGGTGCGTTTTTTGGTAAAATTGTTTTATTTGATGCTCCCTTTCATGGTTTTAGAGTTATTTTATATTCTTATAAGCTTTTAAACAGAAATTCATATATACATACAGTACAGACCAAAAGTTTGGACACACCTTCTCATTCAAAGAGTTTTCTTTATTTTCATGACTATGAAAATTGTAGATTCACACTGAAGGCATCAAAACTATGAATTAACACATGTGAAATTATATACATAACAAACAAGTGTGAAACAACTGAAAATATGTCATATTCTTGGTTCTTCAAAGTAGCCACCTTTTGCTTTGATTACTGCTTTGCACACTCTTGGCATTCTCTTGATGAGCTTCAAGAGGTAGTCCCCTGAAATGGTCTTCCAACAGTCTTGAAGGAGTTCCCAGAGATGCTTAGCACTTGTTGGCCCATTTGCCTTCACTCTGCGGTCTAGCTCACCCCAAACCCCAAACACGTTTCACACTTGTTTGTTATGTATATAATTCCACATGTGCTAATTCATAGTTTTGATGCCTTCAGTGTGAATCTACAATTTTCATAGTCATGAAAATAAAGAAAACTCTTTGAATGAGAAGGTGTGTACAAACTTAATTGGATCCCACATTCACAGAAATATCTACATGATTGGTGACGACATACACACATTTTTCTTAAGAGATTCATACCTATTCTTCTCTTAATGTAAAAGAATGGCTTCTTAGTCGTTTCGCCTCCTAACATCATAGTCATACTTACATGTTTAATCAAGGAAGATACTTTTTGCTAGAATAAATAAATCTGTGTGTGTAAACCTATTGCAATATATTACTATACTATGTATAGATACATAGATTATTTGCACTTCTAAAGAGCAGGATCATCGTATTACCCATTTATATTGAGGTCTTTTTTAAATCGAATGTCTCTAACAGTATGTTTCTAGGACAGTTCTGAAATATTTCAACATTGCATTAACTGATTGATGTTTTGAAACATTTATTGTTTTCTCTGTTTTCAGTGATATAACAGTTCAAATATACAGTATATAGAAAGGGAGAGGAAAGAAGTGCGCTTAGGTCAGCGTAATATTAGGCATTCAAGATGTAAAGAACTAACTGCTAAACTCACTTTCTTGGCCTCCTGCCTGTGAACATTGTATTGGTTTCAAGGATGAGTAGTGTCCCTTTCTTTACTCAATGAGATATTTTTAATTAACAATGTCTATGACATCACACCAGGGCCGGCACCACCCATAAGCAGAGTAGGCCACCGCTTAGAGCGCACTCTTGCTGGGGGTGCCGGGGCTCTGGAGTCTGGCCGCAATAGAAGTCACAGTAGCAGACTGCTACTAGCAATGGCGTTGCGTGGGGGGTGCAGCGGGTGCGGGCCGCACCGGGTGACATGTCTGATGGGGTCATCAAGGTCCGGACCCAACACGCATGCCTGCGCAGCCAGCCCCGCCCCTTTAAACTTACACTGTCCTTTCTCCCTGTCGGTGGTGGCCCCGGCACTGCACTATCCTCCTGAGCGCGTACAGCGTCAGGACGTAGTATGCGCACTATGACCTGACACTGCACACTGTCAGGTGACAGTGCAGCGCCGGCGGGAAGACGGGAGCGCGAGGAAGAGGAGCCGCAGTGTTCTAGGTAAGTATTGTAGTATGGAGTTAGTTCTTCCTGCTGCGATGATTTAAGTTTTGATGGAGGGCATTGGGGGCTGAGTGGGGGGTCTTTGGGCTTATCTGGGGTCTGAACGGGGGCTGAGTGGGGGTCTTTGGCTGATCTGAGGTCTGAAGGGGGCTGAGTGGGGGTCTTTGGGCTGATCTGAGGTCTGATGGGGGTCTGTGGGCAGGTCAATGGGCAGAGTCAAGGGGGGGGGGGGGCGGCAAAATTAGCTTTTGCCTAGGGTGGCAAAAATCCTTGCACCAGCCCTGCATCACACTATGTGTATGGGAGTAGAAATGCAGTTCATTTTTCAATTTATTATTTCTATTTTATATGTTGTTGCATAGAAAGAAAAAATAATGTTTGTTGTCTGATAGGTTATATTACTGAAGTCTATAAAATAATTTACATGATGTTCGGACAGTTAATTAGAACAGGAAAGACAGAAGATAGGTAGATAAAGAGGTGGACAGATAGGTCTATGTAGATAAAGATGTATATCTAGCTAAATAAAATAGATACAGTTAATATATGGTTTATTTTTATTTAGAGCAGGTAAAATGTGATACCATATCATCTGCACATAAATATATAGATTAATTTAGCAACAAGAGATCATCTAAAATAAATTAAGGGAAATGGGAAAGAGAGCCCTGCTTCTGATATTTACCCGGAATTGACTTTAAAGGGAACCTGCCATCACATTTATGCTGCCCATACTAACGACAGAAAAGTAGAGACAGGCGAGTTGATTTCAGCGGTCTGTCATTTATAAGTAAAAAGTAAGTGGTTGCCAAGAACCAACATCACAATCATTACTGACTGGGCCTGGTAAAGAGTCACGGCCACCGGAGAAGAGTCATGGTTATTCATGAATTCCTGCTCTCCCTGCCCACCTGCTGATGATTCAGTCTTCTACCTAGTTTTAGAAAATATGGGTGGACAGCACTCCCAAGTAGTTATGCGTCGGGTGCTCGTCTCCAGGAGGGGCGGTAAAAAACCCCCAGTAAAGCAACTTGTAGAAATCCAAAAAAAAATAAAAATGGAGACAGCACGTCCAAAAAAGGGTGCAAAAAGTGGAATTTATTCCGGATGCAACGTTTCGGCTATGTTAGCCTTTTTCAAGCATGCATATACATCCAAATGGTGGGGTTTATATACCCACGTACAAATACATGTGTGGGGGAGTGACCTGTGGTGCAATTCATTTCATTGACATCAGCAGTTTGTGATAACATACCTTGTACCATAGTGTGCATGTGAGGTTGGGCGGGTAGCCTGCAGTATTGGAGCCGTTCATCTCGCCATGAGGGACGCCAACGGAAGTTTGATGCAGGTGGAACGCATCTGCGTGTCAAGAGCGGGCTGCCGGAGTCGTCACTTCCGGTGTCAAGCCCTCGTGGAACGCATTTGCGTTCCAAAGTGGCACATCCGGTCAGGTGACTTCCGGATGTGGGTGCCGGTCATGTGTGGACCGCATTTGCGTTCCACCTGATTCTTCCGGTTGTGTAAGAAACAGAATCAAATAATGCTCTCTGCAGTATAACTATATTTGCGCACAAAGTAGGTGTAGCGGCGCACAAAGTGGAGGGGATAATGGAATAATAAAGATAGTTCTCCATGGCACTCTCCAATACTGTATGGTGCGCATGCGCAATGTTATAGAGTGCAATATCTATGATGTATCCAGATGCAGGATCACGCAATGGGATAAACCTATAAATATGCATATTTTTGAGTATACCTGAGCACAACTTTTGTGCCCCGCTCATGCGCAGCCTACTTTGTGCGCAAATATAGTTATACTGCAGAGAGCATTATTTGATTCTGTTTCTTACACAACCGGAAGAATCAGGTGGAACGCAAATGCGGTCCACACATGACCGGCACCCACATCCGGAAGTCACCTGACCGGATGTGCCACTTTGGAACGCAAATGCGTTCCACGAGGGCTTGACACCGGAAGTGACGACTCCGGCAGCCCGCTCTTGACACGCAGATGCGTTCCACCTGCATCAAACTTCCGTTGGCGTCCCTCATGGCGAGATGAACGGCTCCAATACTGCAGGCTACCCGCCCAACCTCACATGCACACTATGGTACAAGGTATGTTATCACAAACTGCTGATGTCAATGAAATGAATTGCACCACAGGTCACTCCCCCTCACATGTATTTGTACGTGGGTATATAAACCCCACCATTTGGATGTATATGCATGCTTGAAAAAGGCTAACATAGCCGAAACGTTGCATCCGGAATAAATTCCACTTTTTGCACCCTTTTTTGGACGTGCTGTCTCCATTTTATTATTTTTTGGGATTTCTACAAGTTGCTTTACTGGGGGTTTTTTACCGCCCCTCCTGGAGACGAGCACCCGACGCATAACTACTTGGTAGTGCTGTCCACCCATATTTTCTGCTACTGGATGGTAATTTTGGACGGGCACCCTGCCACTATTTTTTATGAACTACAATGACAAATATACATAACTCCGGAATTTTTGCATATACCGAAGAGGATGCGCAGAGAATCATAGGCAGAGACAATGGGAATGCCATTTTCCTATCCACTCCATCCACTGAATTTCTAGAAAGAAAGTGGGAATCTGAATCAAAACGGCTAATATCACTACAACTACACCGTGATACACTGATTGAATATCACAAGGCGCAACGAATCCCGAGAGGATTGAGATCTCGCCTACGCCCGACCTTACTCCCAGAGAATACTCGATTCTGTGCCAGGTTTGAACAAATATCGAACAAATATTCCCTGGACTTAATATTACTGAACATTGAATTCCTACAAGAGGAGATCACCAATTGTAAGTCCAAGATCTCGGAATTTGAGAGTCAATTATCAACCAAATTATCAGAGAGTGAACTTAACACTGATAAAGAACGCATCCAGATTCAACTCAGCCGACACCGTACAGAAACGGAGGAAACAAAGAGACAGAAATGGCATCGCGATGCGGAGGACTACCAACGTGGAAACATCTATCAATGGCAACACAGAAACCAGGCTCCAAGGAGAAGACAAAGGAGAATGGGAAGAAAAGGCGGAAGTCCCGCAACAGCCGATTCGGATTCATCGGATGCAGCTCCTTTTTTAGGCTCAGGACACAAGACCGGACAACCAACAGGAATCGCCCCTGGAGAAGAGGAGGACGGAAACACAAGAGACGCAATGGGATCATCTGCACAAATACGGAAACCACCGTTCCGAAGATATCCCGCGAGACAGAAGAGGACAACTTAGTCGTCAACATATCATCATGTTCCCTGACACCAAGTGAGACAGCAATCCTGAATAAAGGTATGTCTTTTGTTCCTGATCCCAAAATTGACTGGTTCACCACTGACATTGAACTCAAAAAATTCTTTCATCTATTAAGACTCAAAGCATTTTTTGCCAACAAGGCCCAATCAGATGATCATGCACTCACTAGAGAAACTACACTAACAAATGAGATTACATTGAGAGAATGTGGGTTAAGAAATAGGAGCTCCTTCACGCCACCAGCAACTGATCATAGTGTGGAAACATACATAGATGTGGTCACAACACAAATACATAATTTGTGTAATAACAACACATATGAGAGATTCCATAGGAACATAACAAAGGATGAAGAACAAGCTATTCACAACCTGAAGAAAAACAATGCCATTATAATAAAAACGGCAGACAAAGGTGGAGCAGTAGTGGTTCAGAACAAAACTGATTATATAGCTGAACTAAGACGTCAACTGACAGACACGGCAGTATATGAACCGCTAACAGGAGATCCAAAATTCAAGATCATGGATGAGATAAACAAAATACTAACTGGGGCAGTAACCAATAATGTGATCGATCAAGATCTATTTGAGTATCTGCGAGTGACTAACCCAGTCACTCCAGTTATATACTGCTTACCAAAGATACATAAACAGCTACAGAACCCACCAGGACGCCCGATTGTGTCAGGAAACGATTCCCTGTTCACACCAATGGCAACTTTCCTAGACAAAATGCTGAGACGATTCGCCACACAATCACGCTCTTACATACGTGACACTACAGATTTCCTGAATAAATTACAGGAACTGAAAGTCACTACCACAGCAATTTTAGTCTCCTTTGATGTTGTGAGTCTTTACACATCCATATCGCACACCAAGGGTTTACATGCTGTTAATAATATGCTGGGGAAATCTGACTTTTCCTCCCATCTGAATGAATTTCTCCTGAATCTACTCAGGATTGTCCTGACGGAAAATTATTTCCTATTCGGCAATGATTTCTATAAACAGCGACGGGGGACCGCTATGGGATCAAACGTAGCGCCGACTTACGCGAATATCTTCATGAATCAGTTTGAAGAGGATGTTGTGTATAAATCCACTAAGTTTCCACACGTACAATGTTGGTGGCGGTATATTGATGACGTGTTTGCAATCTGGAATGGCGACATCTTAAGCTTACAAGAGTTCTTGATAGAACTCAACGAATCAGACCCGAATCTTCAATTTACTATGGTGCATTCATATTCGGAACTTCAATTCCTTGACGTTTCAGTGTGCAAAACCGACGAGAATACTCTTACCACGGATCTCTTCACTAAAAAAACGGATAGAAACAATTTATTGCGATTTGAGAGTCACCACCCGAGAAGTATGGTGAACACATTACCCCGATCGCAACTCATGCGAGTAAGACGGATAGTCGGTGAGGAAACACTCTGCACACACAGAATGGAGGACATGAAGAACAAATTTCTTGCCAGAGGATATCCGGCTCCGCTGTTGAATGAACATGAAAAGGACATTTCAAAAATCCCGAGAGAACAGCTACTAACCAGCACCCGCAAGAAAGAAATATCTAGAATACCCTTCGTCAGCATATATGGGCACCATAGCAACAAGATCGGACAGATTATACGTGAAAATTGGGACATCATTCGTAGAGGCCATCCAGATTTAGACACATTGAAGGATCCTCCGATCATGGCTTTTAAGAGACCAAAAAACCTAAAAGATTTCCTTATTAAATCAGATATAGGTCCCTTAGGGGGTCTGACGCAGACCTTTTTGGGACCCCAGAAGAAGGGTTGCTACCCATGTCTCCATTGCAGAAACTGCAATGCCATGATGAAAGGCCCACACTTCTCTCACCCCAGGACAGGCAAACAGTATGATATCAGACTCTTTCTAACCTGTCAGTCGTCATATGTCATTTACACCCTACAGTGTCCATGTGGTCTCCTCTATGTAGGAGAAACCACTATGGAATGCAGGGAACGGATTACGAAGCATAAATCCACCATCAGGAAAAAGAATGTGGAACAACCAGTTCCAAGGCATTTCGTGGAGGCCAAACACAATATCAGCCAATTACGTTTCCGTATCATAGACCACATACCAAGGCAAAGAAGAGGTGGCGACCGAGAAAAACTCTTGAAAAAGTGTGAACTCAAGTGGATAGATAAGTTGGATACTTTAACATCGAGGGGCATGAACATTGACTTTGCCATAACCCCCTTCCTTTAAATAACATGTATTTAATTTTCTTAGGTGTATAAGCACCATCGGATTTCTCTGCGCTTAACTTTTGTTTTTATCTTTCAGGTTCTTTTCCTGATACATTTACATTGGGACTTTTGGACTCTACACATGCTCACCCCCCTTTTTTCACTTCACCATTATACGTGGGTAGGGTAAGAAACCCATAAAATATGTAGTTTTACAGATATTGTCTCATCATACAGAATTATGTACACGCCATGTGATATCAGATCACAGTATCTGACCATACGCATTTATTATGCAACAGTATCCAAAGAAATCTATCCGTTTATGTTTGTACATTTTGTGAGTGTCACACAGGGATGGAGCCCCGTGACACAATCAAAATTCAATTTGCAGGTGGATGGGGCATACGCAAGATTTTTTTGCTGCGCATGAGCGGGGCACAAAAGTTGTGCTCAGGTATACTCAAAAATATGCATATTTATAGGCTTATCCCATTGCGCATACGCCCACCCTTGATCCTGCATCTGGATACATCATAGATATTGCACTCTATAACATTGCGCATGCGCACCATACAGTATTGGAGAGTGCCATGGAGAACTATCTTTATTATTCCATTATCCCCTCCACTTTGTGCGCCGCTACGCCTACTTTGTGCGCAAATATAGGTATACTGCAGAGAGCATTATTTGATTCTGTTTCTTACACAACCGGAAGAATCAGGTGGAACGCAAATGCGGTCCACACATGACCGGCACCCACATCCGGAAGTCACCTGACCTGATGTGCCACTTTGGAACGCAAATGCGTTCCACGAGGGCTTGACACCGGAAGTGACGACTCCGGCAGCCCGCTCTTGACACGCAGATGCGTTCCACCTGCATCAAACTTCCGTTGGCGTCCCTCATGGCGAGATGAATGGCTCCAATACTGCAGGCTACCCGCCCAACCTCACATGCACACTATGGTACAAGGTATGTTATCACAAACTGCTGATGTCAATGAAATGAATTGCACCACAGGTCACTCCCCCACACATGTATTTGTACGTGGGTATATAAACCCCACCATTTGGATGTATATGCATGCTTGAAAAAGGCTAACATAGCCGAAACGTTGCATCCGGAATAAATTCCACTTTTTGCACCCTTTTTTGGACGTGCTGTCTCCATTTTTTTATTTTTTTGGATTTCTTCTACCTAGTTTTCTCCTTTTCTCTCTAGGAGAGAACTGCCAATCATCAGCAGATGGGTGAGAGAGCAGGAGATTATGAATAACCAGGACTACACCACGTCATTTATCTTACAATGATAACATAATGATGAATATACCATGATAAGATAATGAAAGCCCAAGATAAATGTTATTCTTCTTGTGATTATGTGCTGAAATGCATGTTTGATTCTTGACAAAATAATTTTTACTGATATTTTATGTTATAAACAGGGTACTGTAGATGAGTTCTGCTGTTAAAATAATTTATTTCCTTAGCTGTTCAGAAAGATAGATAGACAGATAGATACAAAGATAGATGATAGATAACAGATAGATAGATAATTCCAAAAAGATACAAATGATAAGGCAGCACCCCAGATGCAGTGAAGGGTGTTGGACCCATGTATTTCCCCTGTAGCAACGTTTCAGCCCCATAGGTTAGGTAACATAGTAACATAAGACATAAGTAACATAGTACAGTGAATGCAGTGAATGCTTGGGGTTCCCCTTTCTCTGTTCACAAGACGTGTGCCTTTTATATTTATATTTACTTTTTATTTTTTTCAATTTTCCACATTACTGTATTTACACCTTGACACAACTTATGTAATGTACTATATGATGTGTATTGATCAAGTATATTTACATGGATTTGCCTTCACGAATGTATGTACACTGAATAATGTTTATTGATGACCAATTATTCAATCATGTATCAAAATGGGATAGTGGGTATTTAAGGTGGTACACAGCATCATTCTACTGCTTGATAAAGGCCTTATTGAGCTGGGCTGAAACGTTGCTACAGGGGAAATAGACGAGTCCAACACCCTTCACTGAATCTGGAGTGCTGACTCATCAGTTGTTTCTTTTTAGAATTATCGGTGAAGCCTTGCCTGGGATCCAGGAGGAATTGCACCCACCCACAAGACAGACTGTCCTGCTGCCATTTTTTGTTTGTTGTATTACATAGATAGATAGATGATAGTTAGATAGATAGAAAGATAGTGTCACGGGGAGCCGGCGGTGCACTCTCCCTTCGCAGCGCTGGCGGCATTCCGAGCGCATAGCGGAGCGAGGACGCGGGCGGTGTCCTAGTCTCCATGGGGACCAGGAGGCGGGGAGGATCCAGCTGCACATGCCTCCTCTGCGTGGCCGGCGTCCTCCGTCCCCTAGACAAGCAGCAGGAGAGCTGAGCAACGATAATGAGGATCCGCGCTCGGCTATGTTGGGCTGTGTTATGCAAGTCACATGACGCTGGCCACATTATGTGACTCACCAGTCTTGGCTGTTTAAACAGGCAGCCTGCTGGCCACAGGTTGCCTGTGATTGGTCTTTCTACCTTCACCAGCGTTCCTATTGTTAGCCATCTATTGTGTTTGGACCTTGGCTTTGTTTCTGACCTTGACCTTGTTACCTCCTTGGAATTGACGTGACCTCCCTGCTTCTGACTTTGGTTTGTGTTGACCTTGCTATTGTGTTTTCCCTTGCGTACCTGCGTGACCTCTTGGCTTTGACCTTTGCTTCCCTGACTCTGTTACGTGTTACTCTAGCACTCTTAGGCCCCTGCATGTATCTAAGCTAGGGACCGCCGCCAAGTTGTAGGTCATCAGTTAGGATGGGCCGTGCAAGTAGGCAGGGATAGAGGTGCGGGTGGAGATCAGGCCTGCTCTCTTCCCACCCCTACGTGACAGATAGATGATAGATAGCTAGATAGATAGATACATACAGAACAAGGGCAGCACAGCCAAAATATGAAAAAAAGTAACTGGGTGCCAGCGGCTATGGGGGCGATCCACCCACCTGACTTACATAAAATATTGAATTCCGCAGCACTTCCAGAAAAAACTTGAGTTTATTCACCAAAGATACAGCAACGTTTCAATCCTCTCAATGGGATCTTTCTCAAGCAATAGTGATACAAAGTAGTGCTCAAACACAGGTATATATACACCCACAAAGCAATTAATCAATAAAAAGAGTTAAAAATAGTTCATGCAAATCACATCAATATTAATATGAAAAAATACATAAGTGAAAGTACATCATCTAAGTATAGGTGAATTGTGACACGACGGACTCATAAAAAATAGAAATACAATGATTATATATCATATAATAATATAAAAGCCAAAGTCCATCATAAATAGTGATAATTACATGATTGGAAAAACATGTGAAAACGCATATGTGACAAGTTAAAAAACAGCTTTAAGCAATAAGGGCAGATTGTGAAAACTGACCAGCATGGAGACATATCAGCCTGAGCGTCTTCAAGAATCAATTACGCATGTCAGTAGAGATGACCGATCACCTGACCCACCGACGTCAGTATGTGTAGGTCACATGATCGGATCAGAGAAAATTGCTAGTGCGTCATCAAAGGTCCTTGCAGTCACAGGTAACTCCTCAATAGACCATCGTAACAACCAAGGGCCCGCACTATAATGTGGCCACTAGAAAAGTCACATGATCGGCTGTTATTGTGACGCATAGAGGATTATATGCATGTACCAGGAACTAAATAAAATACAATATGATAACATACAGTCGCAAGAAAAGGTATGTGAACCCTTTGGAATGATATGGATTTCTGCACAAATTGGTCATAAAATGTGATCTGATCTTCATCTAAGTCACAACAATAGACAATCACAGTCTGCTTAAACTAATAACACACAAAGAATTAAATATTACCATGTTTTTATTGAACACACCATGTAAACATTCACGGTGGAGGTGGAAAAAGTATGTAAACCCCTAGACTAATGACATCTTCAAGAGTTAATTGGAGTGAGGTGTCAGCCAACTGGAGTCCAATCAATGAGATGAGATTGGAGGTGTTGGTTACAGCTGCCCTGCCCTATAAAAAACACACACCAGTTCTGGGTTTGCTTTTCACAAACGCATTGCCTGATGTGAATGATGCCTCACACAAAAGAGCTCTCAGAAGACCTATGATTAAGAATTGTTGACGTGCATAAAGCTGGAAAGGGTTATAAAAGTATCTCCAAAAGCCTTGCTGTTCATCAGTCCACGGTAAGACAAATTGTCTATAAATGGAGAAAGTTCAGCACTGCTGCTACTCTCCCTAGGAGTGGCCGTCCTGTAAAGATGACTGCAAGAGCACAGGGTGGACTGCAAATGAGGTGAAGAAGAATCCTAGAGTGTCAGCTAAAGACTTACAAAAGTCTCTGGCATATGCTAACATCCCTGTTAGCGAATCTACGATACGTAAAACACTAAACAAGAATGGATTTCATGGGAGGATACCACAGAGGAAGCCACTGCTGTCCAAAAAAAACATTGCTGCACGTTTACAGTTTGCACAAGAGCACCTGGATGTTCCACAGCAGTACTGGCAAAATATTCTGTGGACAGATGAAACCAAAGTTGAGTTGTTTGGAAGAAACACACAACACTATGTGTGGAGAAAAAGAGGCACAGCACACCAACATCAAAACCTTATCCCAACTGTGAAGTATGGTGGTGGGGGCATCATGGTTTGGGGCTGCTTTGCTGCGTCAGGGCCTAGACCGATCGCTATCATCAAAGGAAAAATGAATTCCCAAGTTTATCAAGACATTTTGCAGGAGAACCTAAGGCCATCTGTCCACCAGCTGAAGCTCAACAGAAGATGGGTGCTGCAACAGGACAACGACCCAAAGCATAGAAGTAAATCAACAACAGATTGGCTTAAACAGAAGAAAATACGCCTTCTGGAGTGGCCCAGTCAGAGTCCTGACCTCAACTCGATTGAGATGCTGTGGCATGGCCTCAAGAAAGTGATTCCCACCAGACATCCCAAGAATATTGCTGAACTGAAACTGTTCTGTAAAGAGGAATGGTCAAGAATTACTCCTGACCGTTGTGCACGTCTGATCTGCAACTACAGGAAACGTTTGGTTGAAGTTATTGCTGCCAAAGGAGGTTCAATCAGTTATTAAATCCAAGGGTTCACATACTTTTTCCACCTGCACTGTGAATGTTTACATGGTGTGTTCAATAAAAACATGGTAACATTTAATTCTTTGTGTGTTATTAGTTTAAGCAGACTGTGATTGTCTATTGTTGTGACTTAGATGAAGATCAGATCACATTTTATGACCAATTTGTGCAGAAATCCATATCATTCCAAAGGGTTCACATACTTTTTCTTGCAACTGTAAATGGCTCTATTATAGTGACATAGGTATAAACAATATCACGGGTGGTCATCCAATGCTATACTTCATTGGTATGCTCCATAAAATAATATCTTATAACTAATAACAACTCATAAATAGGAAATAAGAGATAATAAATAATAATAAGCAATAAAGAGCGGGCATAAACTACTGAAATATAAGTACATCACACCCACATCATTAGTATCATCTCCTCTTGTTGCTGACAGCAACATCCAGCTCTCGTCAAAAAGTATGGCGATAGCTGTCAATCACAACAATAATACAAGGAGTGTGTGGTGTAAAAAGATAAAAGAGTATTGCAGAAAATTCAAAAGGGGAAAACAGACACCCATTGGTCAGTAGACTCCACACGGTAGTGTAGGGTCACCGAGGAGGAACCTCACTGCCTAACAATGAGGATACCCCAAGGAGGGGTGTCTATCCAACACTAGGTGCTAGAGGCCCCTACCATATACATAGCACTAGAACCAATGATCCTCACACTTAGCCCATGTCTTGATTGCTTTATTAATACAAGGAAAAGTAAAACATGGAGAAATACATATGGAGTCTCATTGACCTCCTATGTATGTTATATGTGTAGGTCACATATAAGAGAACCAAAAAGTTATGTCACATATATAAGGGCCAAAAAATCATAAAAGTCATCTTGATAGGCTTTAGATGGTCGCATGCTGGCCAGATAAATCACCTGCTCCCCAAACACCAACTGTTAATAAAACCAAAAATAAAAAGAGAAATTAGTATATTCATATTTTCATACATAAAACATACTCAAGTAGTGAGAGCAGACAAAGTTTGAACACCCCAAAGGGAGAGAAAAAAAGAAATAAAAGAAAAAGGGAATTAGAGGGAGGGAAGGAGAAAAAAGGGGAGAAAAAGGAGAATAAGAGGAGACTATTTAAGGATCCACGGTCTGTATTCAACATTTAGACCATGTGGTTTTAATGTATTTAATTCAGAAATTCTATGTAATTCACGTTTCTTCAGTAGTAAATTTCTATTACCTCCCCTGCGTGGGGTTGGAATGTGATCTAATAGCATCCATCTTAGCTCACTCTCTTTATGGTCCAACTCAGTGAAGTGTTTTGAAACGGGCAGGTCCATCCGCTTCTTGCGAATGGTGTATCTATGCTGATTGCATCTGGTTTTGAAGTCTAAAGAGGTTTCCCCAATGTAAAGTAAATTACACGGGCCCCACAGAATATAGGCAACGAAAGAGGAGTCGCAAGTCAAGAAGTGTTTAATTCTATACTCCTTAGAAGTAAGAGGATGTAGAAAAGCATCACCTTTATGTATGTATCGACAATTGACACATTTCCGACAAGGGAAGCAAAAAATTCTGTACATTCTCAGTGTGTACAACTTTATCCCTCAGGTTATTGGGTCTTCTGTATGATAATAGAGGAGGAGATTTAAATTCCTTAATATTCATGTGTCCACTTTTCAAAATGGACCAATGTTTCATAACTATTTCCCTAATGCGTTGACTATCCTCAGTGAATGTAGTGACAAATGGGATTCTATGGGACGATGACCTTTGATGTGTTTTATCAAGTAGTTTGGCTCTGTCACAAGAACGGACAGTTGCCAGATGAGAGTCTAGGATAGTATTTGGGAATCCTCTGTTTTGAAATGCTTTCTTCATATTATTTAAAGGGAACCTGTCACCGGGATTTTGTGTATAGAGCTGAGGACACGGGTTGCTAGATGGCCGCTAGCACATCCGCAATACCCAGTCCCCATAGCTCTGTGTGCTTTTATTGTGTAACAAAAACTATTTTGATCCATATGCAAATTACCCTGAGATGAGTCCTGTCCCTGTCCCTAGCAACCCATGTCCTCAGCTCTATACCCAAAATCCCGGTGACAGGTTCCCTTTAAAGTATTGTCCAACTGTTGCTCTTCACTCACTATCCGCCCAGCCAGTAAGAACTGGCTTAGGGGAAGCGTTTGTACCATAGCGCGAGGTTGGGCACTATTAAACCTAAGTAGTGTGCTTTTATCAGTAGGCTTGATATGCACATCAGTCTCAAACTGTCCTTCATGTAACTTCACCTTGATATCCAGAAAACAAATAGCTTCCCTGGAGTAATTCAAAGTGAATTTAATATCCTCATCAATCGTGTTCAAGAAGGAAAAGAATGAGAGGAGTTGTTCCTCCGTACCCGTCCAAAGTAAAAACACGTCGTCTATGTATCACCACCACCTCAACACATGTGTGAAGTGGGGGCGACACATAGATCGACGTTTCCTCCAGATCTGCGCCATGTTAGCATAAGTTGGGGCCACATTGGACACCATGGCGGTCCCTCTACACTGTAAATAAAAATGATCTCTAAACAAAAAATTAATTAGACGTCAATACAAGATGTAGAAGTCTGACTCATAAGGGATCTCCTCACCACATTCATCCCAAACTCATGTCTAATAGAGGTGTACAGGCTAGTAATATCAAGGGAAGCCATAATGATATTGGATGGAATATCCACATCATATAGTTTTTTTAAGAAAATCTGTGCTGTCCAATATTCACTCACCTAAAGAATTATTAGGAACACCTGTTCTATTTCTCATTAATGCAATTATCTAGTCAACCAATCACATGGCAGTTGCTTCAATGCATTTAGGGGGGTGGTCCTGGTCAAGACAATCTCCTGAACTCCAAACTGAATGTCAGAATGGGAAAGAAAGGTGATTTATGCAATTTTGAGCGTGGCATGGTTGTTGGTGCCACACGGGCCGGTCTGAGTATTTCACAATCTGCTCAGTTACTGGGATTTTCACGCACAACCATTTCTAGGGTTTACAAAGAATGGTGTGAAAAGGGAAAAACATCCAGTATGCGGCAGTCCTGTGGGCGAAAATGCCTTGTGGATGCTAGAGGTCAGAGGAGAATGGGCCGACTGATTCAAGCTGATAGAGGAGCAACGTTGACTGAAATAACCACTCGTTACAACCGAGGTATGCAGCAAAGCATTTGTGAAGCCACAACACGCACAACCTTGAGGCGGAACAGCAGAAGACCCCACCGGGTACCACGCATCTCCACTACAAATAGGAAAAAGAGGCTACAATTTGCACAAGCTCACCAAAATTGGACTGTTGAAGATTGGAAAAATGTTGCCTGGTCTGATGAGTCTCGATTTCTGTTGAGACATTCAAATGGTAGAGTCCGAATTTGGCGTAAACAGAATGAGAACATGTATCCATCCTCTGATGGCTACTTCCAGCAGGATAATGCACCATGTCACAAAGCTCGAATCATTTCAAATTGGTTTCTTGAACATGACAATGAGTTCACTGTACTAAAATGGCCTCCACAGTCACCAGATCTCAACCCAATAGAGCATCTTTGGGATGTGGTGGAACGGGAGCTTCGTGCCCTGGATGTGCATCCCTCAAATCTCCATCAACTGCAAGATGCTATCCTATCAATATGGGCCAACATTTCTAAAGAATGCTATCAGCACCTTGTGGAATCAATGCCATGTAGAATTAAGGCAGTTCTGAAGGCAAAAGGGGGTCCAACACCGTATTAGTATGGTGTTCCTAATAATTCTTTAGGTGAGTGTATATGATCTTGCTGATGTAGCAAAACCATGTAATACCTTAGCAAGAAAAAATGATATATTACTCAATAATGACCCTGTGCCTGATACGATAGGCCTACCAGGCGGATTAATCAAATCCTTATGAATCTTGGGCAGTAGATATAGCATCAGTGTAAAAAAGATATTTGACAGTAAGAAACTCCCTAAGCTTGTCATCACCTTCACATAAAATGCGGTCAATGTTCCTTTCTATATCCCATTTAGGATCTCCATGTAATCGTTGATATACTGAGCTATCATTAAGTTGGCGATTAGCACAACCCTTGTTGGCGGACTTGATGGTGACGCTGTCATCCTGGGCCCGTTTATTAAGTGTACGCCACTCCAACAAGGACATGTTGGGATGGCGAGAAAACTTTTAACAGATGTAGTTTTCAAAGCATGTATGTCACGTAACACAGCTTCAGAGAAAAGATCTATCGCAAGTGAAGCCACCGGAGGGTTAAAGTCACTTTTTTTTGTACAAATCAAAATCATCAAGGCTCAATTCTGAGGTTCTCGGTTTCTTTGCACTCTTAGGCTGTATGGAAAACCAGGCCTTCAGTTTGAGTCGCTGAAAAAGCTGCAACCAGTCAGTATGTACTGTACATTGGGACAGAAACGGAGGCCTTTCTCCAATACATTAAGTTGCACAGAAGATAGAACATGGGATGAGATATTTATTACCGTATTGGTTTCCACTAGATAGATAGATATATAGATAGATAATTTCACCCTCCCCCAGTCCATACACTAGAGCTCCCTCGTAGGAACACCGAACGCTCTGTGACTCCTCTACCGCTCTCCACTATATCTTCCCTCACGATGCAGCCGCGGTCTTCTAGGACTCCACAAGCTCTCGCCCCTCTCACACACATATGAGATGAATGGAGGGCGGCCGGGCCTGCACGGTGCGCTCTCCTTCACTGTGTGAGCTCTGGGTTAGAGACAGCTGCGGGTCCTGGAGGTGGGTCTGACATTGGGGTAATATCCGGGCGATAGAGTTACCCCTAAACATCTCCTGAGCACACACAGAGCCCCGATACCAGCAGATTACATCGCCGGCTCTGCTACATGGACATGACAAGGACTCAGCTGTAGTAACTGAACATTACACATACACAGCCCTGCTGCACACACCCATACAACTATAGGGAAAGGCACATTACACATAAATGTCTTGCTTGCAAATACATACAGCTCAGCTACACAGCCATTACACACATACAGCACTGCTACATAAACATTACACCAATGGCGAAGCTAGAAATGACTGGGCCCCATAGCAAATTTTTGAATGGGGCCCCCTTCCCCCAATAATTTTTTCGCAACCCCTTCCTTTAATGCCACCCCATTCCTGTGGCTAGTAAAGATCTCTCTCTCAGACCCGGCCCGGCAGATGTTCCATCAGTTTCTACACTGTCACTGTATATAATTTCATTGTGTATTATTGTTAAAGGGGCCCTGACAAAATCTTTTAGTCCTCCTCCTCCTAGATGGGCCCTTCTGGGTCAGGGCCCCAAAGTAGCCGCTTCCCCTATAGCTATGCCCCTGCATTACACCGATACAGCTCATCCATATAAACATTACAGCTCTACAGCTCTGCTACATACAGACTGGGATTACAAACTACACAGTAGAGCCCTGCATACACAGAGCAGATAAACCTGGTCATGTGATCTCCATGACTCCTCCCACACATGATCACATGGTCATGACATCATCACAGGTCCTTTACTTTCTCCTGCAGCACAGCCTGGAGCCTGACTCCTCCCACACATGATCACATGGTCATGACATCATCACAGGTCCTTTACTTCCTCCTACAGCACAGCCTGGAGCCTGACTCCTCCCACACATGATCACATGGTCATGACATCACTACAGGTCCTTTACTTCCTCCTACAGCACAGCCTGGTGCCTGACTCCTCCCACACACGATCACATGGTCATGACATCACTACAGGTCCTTTACTTCCTCCTGCAGCACAGCCTGGAGCCTGACTCCTGTACATGGTGGTAGAAATAAAAATCCCCGGATGCTCCTGGTGAAGGATTGTCAGAGGAAGAGGAGGACACGGCCCGGCCAGGTAAGAGGAGCGCTCACCAGCTCTGCACCTGTAAGGCCTGTTCAGACCTGCGTTATAGATGCAGCACGGAGCAGCCTTCAGGACCTTTATACCTTCCCATACCTCCCAACTGTGTAAACCACCAAAAAGAGACACATTTGTGCGGCAGCAAATTTTCCCCACACTAGGCCACGCCTCTAACTCCGCCCAAAACATACCTGTACACCGAATCCCAACCAGTCCCCTTAAAGGGAACCTGTCACCAGGATTTTGGGTACAGAGCTGAGGACATGGGTTGCTAGATGGCCGCTAGCACATCCGCAATATCCAGTCCCCATAGCTCTGTGTGCTTTTATTGTGTCAAAAAAACGATTCGATACATATGCAAATTCCCCTGAGATGAGTCAGGGACAGGACTCCTCTCAGGTTAATTTGCATATGTATCAAATCTTTTTTTTGGGGGATTAAGTTAATTTTCATGGCAAAGAAGGACTATGCAATTCATCTGATCACTCTTCATAACATTCTGGAGTATATGCAAATTGCTATTATAAAAACTTAAGCAGCAACTTTTCCAATTTCCAATATTTATGTAATTCTCAAAACTTTTGACCACGACTGTAGATTATAGTTATATGGCCATATTGCGGTAGATGACCACGGAGCTGTAGTGAATTGAAGAAGCTAAGTTCTCACTCACTGCTCCGTGGCCTCCCGACTCTGTACTGCGCTGCAGAGCCTTGCATTCACACGTCAGCGCGCTGGCTGACGCTGTGTGTGACGTCAGGTCCCTCAATGAATGCTGAGAAGACGTGGCCCTTCTCGTCTCTCTGTGGACTCCATCAGCCAGCCGTGCAGGAAAGGTAAGTAGTAGCAGCAGGTGCATGAATCTACTGGGGGGTGGATGGCTATGGCATGGGGCTGATGATGGCGCTGGCTGGGGGACATGATGATGGTGGCAAATAATAGCATGGGGCAGATGGCGCTAGCTGGGGGACATATGATGGTGGCAATGGCACATGGAGCTGATGGTGCTGAATGGGGGAAATGATGATGGTGGCAATGGCATATGGGGCTGATGGCATTGGCTGGGTGACATGATGATGGTGGCAATGGCATGGGGCTGATGGCGCTGGCTGGGGGACATGATGATGGTGGCAATGGCATGGGGCTGATAAATAAAAGTATTTAGCAATATGTTAGTTTAAGGTTTTTCTTATTAGAGTACTTGATTAATACTCAATTGCTAAAAGAATCATTTCCTGCAGCCCTAGATGTCACCAAGCTGTGCCCCTGTTTTGGTCAACTCGCAAGCATGGAGGAGCTAACACGTGTGGAGGAGGAGGAGGTGGCGCTCATAAAGAAGACCGGTGCGACGTCGGTCATATGGACCTGGTTTGGGTTTAAGGAGTCAGGTGTTGAGCAGAAAAATATAGTCTGCAAACTATGCCGGGCGAGAATAATAGCGAAGATGGGGAATACAACAAATTTGGAATACAAAGATAGCCAAAAACTGCTCCCTCCACAAACGCCCAGTCAGTCAAATGGAAACCAAAAAGGTGGCCCTGCCCCTACACATCAGATTAATATTTTAAAAGCATTTTCTAAAGGCATTCCATAAGACAAAATAAATTGGCGGTGGATTGATATTACAAATGCCATTACCCTGTACCTGTGCACAGACATGGTGCCGTTTCTTACAGTGGAGGAAAGCGGCTTTCAGAACATGATTAAGACACTTGATCCACGTTAGGAGGTACCTACCTGCAAGCACTTTACCCAAACTGTATGACAAAGTCCGCGAGCAAGCGAAGAAAGAACTCCGGAGGATAAAACACTATGCAACTACTACGGACTTGTGGTCCAGTCGCACAATGGAGCCTTACATTAGTCTCACAGTCCACTTCATCAATGACGAGTGGAAGCAGATGCCTACAGACATCTTATTTCCCAGAGGATCATACAGGGGAACTGATATCTCAGGGATTGAAGGAAGCGCTGGAGTCATTGGGACTTAACAAAGAGTTACGAGTCTGCATAACCACCGACAATGGCGCACATATCGTGAAAGCAGTGGAAATGAACGGCTGGACAAGACTGCAGTGCTTCGGCCACAGGCTCCACCTCGCCATCGGTAGGTAAACGTTTCTTTTAGTCCTAGACTAGTTCAACATTATGCGGGGGTATTGTGCTAATAATATCTTCCAATTTTGTCCTTAGAGAGAAGTGTGAAAGACGCCCATGTTGATCATGCAATTGGCAAATGCAAGAAAATAGTGAGTGCCTTTTCTTACACTTGAAAAAGGAAGAGAGAAATGGCTAATGTCCAGGCTGAGCTAAAACTGCCTCCTCACCGTCTCATCACTGAAACACCAACAAGATGGGGGTCTCAACAACAGATGATTCAGCGGCTGCTTGAACAACAGAAGGCCATATCACAGGTCCTGAAAGCAGACGGGAAAACCAGGCACCTGGTACCAACTTGGCACGACATTGATGTGTTAGAATCTATGAACAAGACCCTCAGTCCCCTGTTGGAGTTTACAGATGCTCTGTCTGGAGAAGACTATGACAGTGTGTTGTATGTCAAACCTGTGCTCCACCTTCTACACACCACAGTTCTTCCTCTAGCTGATGATGACATGGACACAGACCTGACGAAGGACATGAAGAGAGCCATCCTCAAGCATTTAAATGAAAAGTACTCAGACGCTGCAACTGATGACCTCCTGGATATGGCCTCCTTTGTCGACCCACGCTTCAGATCACCATATATAGCAGATGACCGAAGAGAGTTCATCTTGACAAAACCAGCAGCAGAAATTCAGGCACTGCTAGAGACGCAAGCTGTGTCTGCCACAGAGTCACCACCATCACACACAAGCACAGGAGCAGATGGAGAAGCCCAGAGAGAACCCAAGAGGAGTAAACAAAGTCTGGGCAGCTTTTTCAAAAATGCATCTGCTCAGCCTGGCCCAGCTGCCTTCACTGACAGAGAAGCAATTTAAATTGAGCTTAAGAGTCACCTGTAGGCACTGGATGTAGAATTGGTGTGGTGGAGGCTGTACAGCGCAGTGTTCTGCTGTACAGCCTCTCTGGGGGTGTATTTCCCCTGTAACTGGGGCTACTATGTCAGCCCCAGTTACAGGAGAAATCAATAGTGAAAAAAACAAATTAAGTTAAATGTCCCCCAGAGGTCTTGTATGACCTTATAGGGGACACAAAGTGTAAAATAAAAATAAAACAATAAAGTGTTTTAAAATACAAATAAAAAAAAAGGTTTCACATGTAAAAAAAATTCCCCAATTAAGCAATAAAAAAAGTTTAAAAATAGAAAAAATAAAATAGACATATTTGGTATTGCCGCATCCGTAACAACCGGCTCTATAAATATATCATATGATCCACCCTGTCCGATAAACAACATAAAAAATAAAAATAAAAACTGTCAAAAAAGCCATTTTTGTCACCTTACATCACAAAAAGTGCAACTCCAAGTGATCAAAAAGGCATATGTCCCACAAAATGGTACCAATAAAACAGTGACCTAATACCACAAAAAATGAGCCCCTACATAAGAAAATCGTTAAAAAAAAAAAAAAAATTATAGCTCTCAGAACATGGAGATATTAAAACATCATTTTTTTGTTTCAAAAATGCAGTGATTGTGTTAAAGTGAAATAAATAAAAAAGGTATACATATTAGGTATCGCCGCATCCGTAACAACCAGCTCTATAAAAATATCACATGACCTAACCACTCAGGTGAACACAAAAAAAAAACAGTGTCCAAAAAAAAATTGCCTAATATCACATAAAGTGCAACACCAAGCGATCAAAAAGGCATATGCCCCCCAAAATAGTAGCACTCAAACCGTCACCTCATTCTGCAAAAATGAGACTCTACCTAAGACAATTGGTAAAAAAATTAAAAAGCTATGGCTCTCAGACTATGGAGTCACTAAAACATAATTAATTTGTTTGGTTTCAAAAATGCTATTATTGTGTAAAACTTAAATAAGAAAAAGTATACATATTAGGTGTTGTCACGTCTGTAACGATTTTCTCTATAAAAATGTCGCATGACCTAACCCCTCAGGTGAACGCTGTAAAAATAAATAAATAAATAAAAACTGTGGGTTTTGGAAATTTTCTTAAAAATGTTAAGAATTGCTTCTAAAATTCTAAGCCTTCTATCATCCTAAAAAAAATAATATGACATTTCCAAAATGATCCAAACATAAAGTTGACATGTGGGGAATGTTAAGTAATAAATATTTTATGAGGTATCACTTTCTGTTTTAAAAGCAGAGAAATTGAAATTTTGAAAATTGCCAATATTTCAAAATTTTTGGTAAATTTTTGATTATTTTATAAATAAAGGTGAAATATATCGACTCAAATTTACCACTATCATGAAGTACAATGTGTCACAAGAAAACAATCTCAGAATGGCTTGGATAAGTAAAAGTGTTCCAAAGTTATTACCACATAACGTGACACATGTCAGATTTGCAAAATTAGGCTCTGTCAGGAAGGGGAAAATGGCCCGGATGTGAAGTGGTTAAACAATTTTGTGTTTTACTAACACTTCATCTTTACATTGTTTGGGAAAAGATCTGTTACACAATACACATCTTAAAAATTTCTTCAAGTTTTGTAATTTGTATACATACAGAAGAAAATAATATATCGCGATATATTGTTATATCGAACATCCTTCAAATTACATCGTGATATAGATTTTAGACCATATCGCCCAGCCCTAACTGTACGTTCCACTTGGAACCGAACCCGAGTTCGGGAAATTGATTTTTACTGTAGTAATTAATTTATGAAGTTATTAATCGAAGTCTCATGTTGTGGGGGGAGCAGCGGATGTCCCTGTTGTGGGGGCCGAGTCTGCATCCTGAACCTCCAGAAGGTTTCTCCACCGATCAGCCGTGCAGACCCATCTCTACACCCTGTAGGTATCTAATCGCTATCTTTATTATGTGTGATTGTGAAATGACGGACAAACTGTCTGCGGAGTCTTTTTTCCATCGGCTGCGCAGTACGGCGGAGGTATTGCAGATTTCAGGGACAGGGGATCGGGTAAGGCCACATTTACACCAGAGAATTCCAGGAATCGGCCAGACATATTCTGTATGCAGCGGTATTTCTTGTGTAGAGGCCGGATCTCTGCTGGACCCCATTATACTGAGTGGGAGCAGGCGGCAGTATCCAGTGGGGTGCACCATATAATGGTAGGTGCACTGCCCATCATGTTATAGATACATTTCTTTAGATACGTGGGTTTATACGGACATAACACGTTTTTGTATTGGAGCGCTGATAAAGTGGTGGGATTTTATTGTTGTGCAGTTTCTGTTGCAGCTGCAGAGTTATTTCTGAGCGATCCTTACAGACTAGAACTGTATTTGACGCTGTTTGCTGCGCGAGGTGCACATTGTATGCTTGTAGCTAAAGGAAACTGAGATCCATGAAAGTTAGTGACCGCCATAACCCACAAAGGTGCAGAACGGTTCCTTATACAGTCCTATGTAAATAGCATCACTCCGCCCCTCTCCAACATGCAGTCTCATGTTTAATAACATTCCTCCCTTCAGCCCTAACAAACAGTCCCAGTTAAATAACCACAACCCCCAGCATTACTCTGGCTCTCACACTGAATCCTTCCCCTCACTTACCTCTCCTCATGTAGCAGACCTTGCCACTGCTCTTTCCCCAGGACTTCTCTTCACTGTAGAGCGCCATCCTCTCCTGCACTGGTCACATAATGGTGACATCATCGCAGGTCCTCAACCACTGCCTTCAGCACTGATCACACGGACTGTGATGTCACAGGTCCTTCAGCTCTTCCAATACATTAGATTAGAGGAGGGCAATAAAGTTGTATCTATCTGGCAGGCAGTACATTGAGACAAAACATCTGGGGCCCAGGCCACAAATGTTTTAACCTAGAAACGCCTCGGCCCCTGCCTTTCTGTAAGTGTGATTTACTCCTCCTTATCTTTTCTGTGAGGTCTGGAGCTGAAAACAAACATAGTGTGAAGTAAGGAAATGGACATTACAGCAATACAGTGATGGCAGATTTCACAAAAGTAATATGTTCCCTGCTTCTTAGTGAAATGCATCTAGCTGTGCAGCTGAAACAGGGAATAATATGTCCAAAAAATACATTAGGGAAGCCCAAAAAAGAAGCACAGAGATTATACAAACTTTATTGGAAACATTCTGTATTTTTCAAACCAGCACCTGGATCTGAATACTTTCATATTAGCATGTAATTAAAAATGTTGTGTAACCACATATAGATGTATCTGTATAAGCGCCACCTGCTGATTGTTCAGGGGTGTTGGGAGTTAGACTTCTATATTGATCTCATATTGATGACCTATCCTGAGTACATGCCGGAGAATCCCTTTAATGACCGCTGTATTTCATCATGCTGCTTGTTAAAAAAAATCTATTAAACTACAACATCTGTGAGGTCGCGAGGAGCTGCCAAAAACCAAATCTGCGAACCCAATGTCTGTCTAGATAGTAATAATAATCTTTATTTATGTATCGCCAACATATTCCGCAGCGTTTTACAATTATCCGGATTGGACCTGTAGAATCCTCCACTGCTCCAGCACTGAGGCTCCTGTGGTCTCCTTCAGTCTGTTTATATCACTGCAACGACAACATTGGTCGGAGCTCCTATGGCAGTATGTATATCACCTGACCATTGGGGTCTATGATGGTCTATGGCGGTCTCGTGCTGTTCATACTGGCATCACTGATGACGTCTTCTATTGGCTGTAGGGTCATGTGAAGATGTGACATACCATGAAACTGCCTTGACCTCACACATGTTTCGATCCATATAAAAAGAGAGAACACAACATCTACACTTTATTATCTCCAGTTTTTGTATTTTACATGAGATTTTGTAGGATTTTACATTGTGTCATCTTCTTTCCATTCAGGTTCCTACAATATAGGATCCGCTCAGTGGAGATCTTCTATATGAGATCCTTCTCCTGATTGACCCATCAAGGATGGATAGGGACAGGGACAAGATGGCGGAGAGTATAATAAATCTCACCCTAGAGATCCTCTTCCGGCTTACTGGAGAGGTGAGAGATTCTGATGATGTCACATTACATCATCTTATCTATGTTACTAACAGATGGACATGACTGGAGAGGTGAGGGACTCTGGAGATGTATGACGTGATATTTATTAGGGATCGACCGATATAGATTTTTTTAGAGTCGATACCGATAACCTGTGAACTTTCAGGCCGATAACTTATACCGATATTATGTGCATTTTCATTTTTGAAAAAAAAATATTAATTTCTGTTGCGGCGTTTACCACATAGGAGCTTTTTTTTATTTTATATTTTAATAGTTTGGACTTTTCGGACGTGGCAATATGTGATATGTTTATTTATTGTTTATATATTTTATATGTAAAATTGGGAAAGGGGTGATTTATACTATTTTGGTGTTGTTGTTTTTTTCCCTTTTATTTATTTTTTCAACTTTTTATTTAATAACTATTTCCACCCCTTATGGGCTAGAACCTGGGATCTTTTATTCCCTTGTCCTATTCACCCTAATAGAGCTCTGTTAGGGTGAATAGGATGTCGCACTCTCCCTGGGAGCTTACCATGGACGGCTTCTGTAGCGTCCTGGCTGCCATGGTAACCGAACGGAGCCCCAGGATTATTTACACTGCTGGGGCTCCGATCAGAAGCTGCCACTGCAACACCAATGAAGAGGAGGGGACCCTTTGGCCACTGCCACCAATGATTTTAATACTGGGAGGGGGGGTTGGGGGGGGCACACTGTGCCACCAATAATTTTATTACTGGGGGGTGGGAGGGCGCACAGCACCACCAATGATTGTAATACTGGTGGTGGGGGGGAGGGCGCACAGCGCCACCATTTTTTTTTTAACACTGGGGAGGGCGCACTGCGCCACCAATGATGATAATAAACGTTTAATACAGGATGCAGGTGTGTCGGCGCAGAATCACATAGCCGGCACCCTGCCTCTGACAGGGAGCTGCGATCAGCAGCAGCAGTTAACTGCCGCACCTGAGGGGTTAACTGCTGCTGATCACAGCTTCCTTTCATATAGGCTGGGCACCGCCTCCTGTATTTGTATTAGACGTTAACTTTCGTATGCTTTGCAATATAGTGACTCACCCCTCTTGTCACTGTGGTGATGGTGCTCTGCCAAAAGTGATTCACCTAATCGCTTAACTTTGAATATTGAAAATATATATAATTAGCAGGCACTCACCATCTGGATTTCATATAAAGCTAATTTTAATAGATATTGAGTTGATAAATGAAATGGAATAATAATATTGAATAGAATGATAAAATTATAGTGATAAAAATATTAGAACACACAGCTTAAATACGGACCATATAGTAAGACAATAAGTAAAACAATATAGTATCGGTTATAAAATGGCAATTACATTTTCAATATTAGACGTTAACTTTCATTGGTGGCGCAGTGCGCCCTGCCCTCCTCCTCTCGTCTCTCCTCATTTGCATTGCGGCACAGGGGGAGGGAGAGAGTGACTCCTTTTCCCCTGTGCTGCTGAGGGAACATGGCGCGCTGACAACAGCGCGCTCATGTTCTGTGATAGCGCGCTGGACGCATTGTCGGCAAGGTTAGATGCCGAAACTGATAACTTTGAAAATCATGAATATCGGCCGATAACTCCGATAATCGGTCGATCCCTAATATTTATTACTGTGTTTCTCCATAACAAGGACTACACAATAGTGAAGAAGACCTGTAGTGAGCGCTGTCAGGCCCCTGTGTCTGAGGAATGGGGAAGAACCCTGAGCCCAATCATGGGGCCTCCACCTCACCACCTGATACATGAGGAAATCAATAGAAAGAAGATCCTAGAACTCATCAACAAGATGATTGAGCTGCTGACTGGAGAGGTGACACTGCTGGGAATGCTGGGACATTATACAGGAACGCTATGAAGGGATCTGGGTGATGACTGTATCATTGTGTTGTCAGGTTCCTATAAGGTGTCAGGATGTCACCGTCTATTTCTCCATGGAGGAGTGGGAGTATTTAGAAGGACACAAAGATCTGTACAAGGACGTCATGATGAAGGATCACCGGCCCCTCACATCACCAGGTAATAGACATGACTAAATACACACGTCCTCTCATTATCTGTATGTAAGGAATGAATTCAGTCACTGGATGTGTTTCCGACAGTTAAGGAAGAGAGAAGAACACCGGAGAGATGTCCCAGTCCTCTTCTTCTACAGGATGGTTCACAAGAACATCACAATGTCCCACAGGATGATCAGGTAGATGGTGATAAGGTCTCATGAAATGTCACCTATGATCTGTAGAAGGCTGTGAAGATCTTGTGTTCAGTCTTGTTTTATCCTCCAGTATTATATGTTTTATCCTTGTGTAATGAGAAAGGTGGAGATGGCAGGATTACAGCTGACCATGGACATTACATGTTGTCTGGTTCTTCTCACAATTTTCTGCCTGTACAGACTTTTAAGATGGCCTTCTCTGTCAACTGCTGCAGATCTTTTGTGGTTGCACAAGAGTAGCACAACTGTTTTCTGAGCCGTCCTCGGCCGGGCCATACAACAACACAAATAGTCAACTATAGTTGTGCTCAGATTGTCAGCTTGAACATGAACATCAGGAGATAAATGCATCATTATCTTCAAGGGTTTTGGAGTCTAGGGTGGCAGTACCAAGGCCATATCACAGATTCCATTCTAGCATATATAGATACAAGTCACCCTTCTTACTTGCATAGAGGATAATATAATACTGGCAGTTGATTATTGGAAAAGCTATGTAGGATTATTTTCATCAGCACATAGAATTCTAACTCCCCAGCAGTTTTCTAAAGTTGCCCGCACACACACTTCCATCAGGAGGTAGATTCTGTAGGTCTGTTAGTTAGCAAGCACTATCCTGTGCCAGAAGTAGAATAGCGGTTCTCTGCCTAAAAAAGATGCCCAATGAGCAAACCCTCCCTACATGTTTCACCAGCGTCCTTGCTTCATCAGGGAGTTTGGGTTGTGCTAAGGGGAAGCTCAAGGACCTGCCACATTTTATTGTAACCCTGCACCTGCCTTTTGTTTTCCCAGCCAATAGTGAAGCCCCCCAGGGCCTGGGGACCATTGGAAAAGCAGTATAGAATTATTTTTTTTTTTCACAAATTATGTCAACTCACCAGCAATTTCTAGCTGCTCAGATGCATCCATACATTTTAGACCCTTTGATTATGGATACCTGGTCATGTGATCTCTAGTCTGACCTCCAGTCTGAGACTTGCTGTCTCTCTCCTGTGTGGCTGACATCCTGTGAACTACAAGATTACAGCATCATTTATTAGATCCCTCTGGGGAGCTCCCTCCCCACCAGCTACTCCTCCTTGTCTCCTGTATGTCCCTAAACATAGCATGCTGCTGAAGATATCATCTCTATGTTATCCAATAAACTGGGAAAGCATATATTTAAATGACAAGTCCCTGAAATGATTACCTTCAGAATAAAGATGAGCAAATCAAGTCTAAACTAATCACATTCAGTAAGACCCCAGCAGTGGAGGAGGTCTTTCTCCACACCTAGGTTCTGATAGGAGTGTGTATGTGTGATCTAAACGTACCTACTTCTCCTCTCTCCTTCCCCAGCTTAGGGGTGTGAGAAAGGAGTAAGGGGAGACCTCAGGAGTGGACACTCTCCACACCTATGTATGACTGCTCACTAAAGTGAGTATTCACAAAATCGAGTGCTCCTCTGCTATTTTGGAAGAATCCAGTAGGTAGCCTGCAGCCAGACCACACAGAGACTACTAGACCTGGGACATATTGGGTAATCTAGATACCTATACACTGCGTGCAGAATTATTAGGCAAATGAGTATTTTGACCACATCATCCTCTTTATGCATGTTGTCTTACTCCAAGCTGTATAGGCTTGAAAGCCTACTACCAATTAAGCATATTAGGTGATCTGCATCTCTGTAATGAGAAGGGGTGTGGTCTAATGACATCAACACCCTATATTAGGTGTGCATAATTATTAGGCAACTTCCTTTCCTTTGGCAAAATGGGTCAAAAGAAGGACTTGACAGGCTCAGAAAAGTAAAAAATAGTGAGATATCTTGCAGAGGGATGCAGCACTCTTAAAATTGCAAAGCTTCTGAAGCGTGATCATCGAACAATCAAGCGTTTCATTCAAAATAGTCAACAGGGTCGCAAGAAGCGTGTGGAAAAACCAAGGCGCAAAATAACTGCCCATGAACTGAGAAAAGTCAAGCGTGCAGCTGCCAAGATGCCACTTGCCACCAGTTTGGCCATATTTCAGAGCTGCAACATCACTGGAGTGCCCAAAAGCACAAGGTGTGCAATACTCAGAGACATGGCCAAGGTAAGAAAGGCTGAAAGACGACCACCACTGAACAAGACACACAAGCTGAAACGTCAAGACTGGGCCAAGAAATATCTCAAGACTGATTTTTCTAAGGTTTTATGGACTGATGAAATGAGAGTGAGTCTTGATGGGCCCGTGGCTGGATTGGTAAAGGGCAGAGAGCTCCAGTCCGACTCAGACGCCAGCAAGGTGGAGGTGGAGTACTGGTTTGGGCTGGTATCATCAAAGATGAGCTTGTGGGGCCTTTTCGGGTTGAGGATGGAGTCAAGCTCAACTCCCAGTCCTACTGCCAGTTTCTGGAAGACACCTTCTTCAAGCAGTGGTACAGGAAGAAGTCTGCATCCTTCAAGAAAAACATGATTTTCATGCAGGACAATGCTCCATCACACGCGTCCAAGTACTCCACAGCGTGGCTTGCAAGAAAGGGTATAAAAGAAGAAAATCTAATGACATGGCCTCCTTGTTCACCTGATCTGAACCCCATTGAGAACCTGTGGTCCATCATCAAATGTGAGATTTACAAGGAGGGAAAACAGTACACCTCTCTGAACAGTGTCTGGGAGGCTGTGGTTGCTGCTGCACGCAATGTTGATGGTGAACAGATCAAAACACTGACAGAATCCATGGATGGCAGGCTTTTGAGTGTCCTTGCAAAGAAAGGTGGCTATATTGGTCACTGATTTGTTTTTGTTTTGTTTTTGAATGTCAGAAATGTATATTTGTGAATGTTGAGATGTTATATTGGTTTCACTGGTAAAAATAAATAATTGAAATGGATATATATTTGTTTTTTGTTAAGTTGCCTAATAATTATGCACAGTAATAGTCACCTGCACACACAGATATCCCCCTAAAATAGCTAAAACTAAAAACAAACTAAAAACTACTTCCAAAAATATTCAGCTTTGATATTAATGAGTTTTTTGGGTTCATTGAGAACATGGTTGTTGTTCAATAATAAAATTAATCCTCAAAAATACAACTTGCCTAATAATTCTGCACTCCCTGTAGATTCACCCTAAAATACTTGTGGCTCAACCCCCCACCAGAATTTCATGTGCACTTTGAGCCAACACCTCACTCCAATATCCTATCAGATGATAGACGTGATCTGTACACCATAACATAATAGTGACAGCGGGACCCCCATAGTTTAATGGGAACGGAACTGGTGAATGAAGTACATTAGTAAGTTAACATTAATATAAGGCCCTTCCAATAATGTGCAATTGCTCAGCATAGCAGCAGAATGCTATTTGGGGTGCTGTGCTGGCAATAAGCCTATGTAGCAACTTGAGATTTTGAAAAAGAAAAGCTGTAAAAAAAAGAGCAGTTATAACTATGCACTTACAGAGTCCATCTGAGTAAAAAAAAGTTCAGTTGCTCTATAATTGTGCCTCTGTCTTTAAATTACAGAAAACACACTTGCAATTTTGCTAGTACCGTTTAATAATCTGTCTGTACCAAACCCCTGACTTTTTATTTATATGTCTCATAATAAAATGTTTGGAAAATGGGAGCGTACAAAATGAATGACCCATGCCTCGTCCTCCCAGAGTTAGAATGTGGGTGGTAGCAGCGGTATCAGTACCGGCCAGGAGTAGTAGTAGTTGGCCACAGTTCTCCCTGGCTCATGAAAACTGCTAAATTATTCTTGAGGACAAAGAGGATGGGATTGTGGACTGGGGGAATTATGGGGGGTATTACTATTACAGAAGGCACTGTCAGAAGCATTATTAAAGTGGACCTTTCAACACTCCTGACATGTCTGTTTTAGTAGCTTCATGTATTCCCCATGTGATCACAGTTCTGGGGCATCTACTCTTATGGCTTTATGATGTGTCATTCCTGCATTATTTCTACTATGTTATAAATGATTTGCTAGCAGTCTGCAGTAAGGGTACAGAGGGGAGGTAACCAGCTGGGGGGTGTACCTGCACAGACTGACTCTATTTAATCAGTGCTGCCATTTTCAGACTGTGCAGGTACACACTCCAAACTGGTGACCGCCCCTCTGTACCCTTACTGAAGGCTAATACCAATTCATTCATAACGTCTAGAAGGAATAATAAAGGAATGACACAACATAGAGCCATAAGAATAGATTCTCCAAAATTGCTATTACATGGGGAATGCATGAAGCTATGAGCGGTGACAGGTCCTCTTTAATATTGGTAACACAACCAGGACAATTATTATTGTTGGGAACATTTAACTACTAGGACACTGTAGGAAGCCTTATAGGCTCTTTATAGCTATAGGGGTTTAGACGATGCAGGTTTGTGTAGTGATCAGCGGCAGTGTACTACAACCCATTCAGACATATAATGGGGAGAGTGGGGGCCCTATCCAAGTTTGCCCTGGGGCCCTTACAACTCTAGTTACACCACTGTATCCTTATACTATAGACAGTGATAATCAGGATGATCTAGTGATGATAATAATAGTGATGATCTAGTGATGATAATCTGTTCTCCCCTGTCCTTTTGAAGTAAACAATAATAAGCAGGGTGTTCTAGTAATATAATAGATAATCAGTTCTCACCTCTCCTGTCATACTATATACAGTGATAAGCAGGGTGTTCTAGTGGTGATAGATAATCAGTTCTCACCTCTCCTGTGTTCTCTCCTGTCCTTATACTATAGACAGTGATAGGCAGGATGTTCTAGTGGTGATAGATAATCAGTTCTCATCTCTCCTGTGCTTATACTATAAACAGTGATAAGCAGGGTGTAAGAAGTGGTGATAGATAATCAGGGTACTTTCACACTAGCGTTATTCTTTACCGGCATTGAGTTCCGTCCTAGGGGCTCAATACCGGAAAACAACTGATTAGTTTTATCCTAATGCATTTTGAATGGAGGGCAATCTGTTCAGGATGCATCAGGATGTCTTCAGTTTAGTCTTTTTGACTTTTCAGGATGGAGATAATACCACAGCATGCTGCGGTTTTATCTCCGTCCAAAATTCCGGAACACTTGCCAACATTTTTTCCCATTTGACATGCATTAATGCCGGATCTGGCCCCGAGTGTTCCAGCAAAACTGATCCGGCATTGCGGTCTGCGCATGCTCAGACCGCAAAAATTTAAAAATAAATAAATGCACATCCGTTTTTCTGGATGACACCGGAGAGACGGATCCGGCATTTTAATTCATTTGTCCTACGGATCAGGATCCTGATCCGTCTGACAAATGCCATCAGTTTGCATGCGTATTGACGGATCCGGCAGGCAGTTCCGTCGCCGGATCCGTACCCTCAGTCCTCACCTCTCCTGTGTTCTCACCTGTCCCTTATACTATAATCAGTGATAAGCAGTGTGTTCTAGTGGTGATAGATAATCAGTTATCACATCTCCTGTGTTCTCCCCTGTCCTTATACTAGGTACAGTATCTTCATGCCTGCAGTCATACCAAAACTTCTAGACAGAACAGGAAGACAGCATTAAATGGTTTGTTCAGGAATAAGTAACTTTTTACATGTGCCCCCAGCCTCTACTATAGAAAGAGTCATACATACCTGCTACTCTTAGCACCGATTATGCACCATCTTCCAGTGAATGTTGTTTGCTCCCTCACCGGCACAGGCATGGTCACCTGCTTTACTGCAGCCAATGACTGGCTTTGGTGGTGGTGTTTCTTGTGGACATGTTACCCCTGAATCCAGTCATTGGCTGCAGCAGAGCAGATGATTATGCCCATTCCGAGGAGGTAAATAAGCCACGGACCAAAAGAACTTTGGCTTACCGGCTTCACAGGCCTGTGACGGCCAGCAAGGGCAACAGGTGCACCAACAATGTAATGTTATATACCAGGGGTTGCCAACCTTACAGACACAAAGAGAAATTAAAAAAAAGTATGACTACCAGGAGCCACAAGCTATACATTTACACACAAGTCACTGTATTTTTTGCCCTATGAGATGCTCCTAGGTTTTAGCGGAGAAAAATAAGAAAAAAAAATTTTTCATCAGATCTCCAATGCTCATCTGACCTAGATAAGATCCCCAATCCTCATCAGAACTCCAAATCAGAACCCCAAAATAAGACCCCCAATGTTCAGATCAGACAACACAAATCAGACTCCTAGTGTCAGACCCCCCCGTGCTCAGATCAGACCCCCCTGTGCTCAGATCAGACCCCCCCCGTGCTCTGATCAGACCCCCCCGTGCTCTGATCAGACCCCCCCGTGCTCTGATCAGACCCCCCCGTGCTCAGATCAGACCCCCCCCGTGCTCAGATCAGACCCCCCCGTGCTCAGATCAGACCCCCCCCGTGCTCAGATCAGACCCCCCCGTGCTCAGATCAGACCCCCCCCGTGCTCAGATCAGACCCCCCCCCGTGCTCAGATCAGACCCCCCCCGTGCTCAGATCAGACCCCCCCCCCCCCGTGCTCAGATCAGACCCCCCCCCCCCCCAGTGCTCAGATCAGACCCCCCCCCCCGTGCTCAGATCAAACCCCCCCATGCTCAGATCAGACCCCCTCCCGCGTGCTCGGATCAGACCCCCTCCCCCGTGCTCAGATCAGACCCCCCCCATGCTCAGATCATACTCCCCGTGCTCAGATCAGACCCCCCCCTGTACACAGATCAGACCCCCGTGCTCAAATCTGACCCCCCCCCTCTCAGATCAGACCCCTAATGGTCAGATCAGGACACCCCATGCTCAGTACTATAATTTAAAGAAATCGTCTACCTCTCCTGATCGGGCACCAGGCTCCTGATCAGGCACCTGCTACTCTGCAGGTCTCCACTGTGACCTGATGCGCACAGCGTCAGGTCATACTACGCGTCTCCACCTACTAGGGTTGTCACGATACCAAAATTTCGATTCGGTTTCGATACCATGCGAAAAAACACCATATTTTATGGACCGTCCGGCCCATAATAGAGCAGTCCTATCCTGTTTTTTGGGGGGACAAGGTAACAAAAAATGCTGAATCGTGCGGTTGTGATTCTCTATATATTTTTT
This sequence comes from Bufo bufo, assembly GCF_905171765.1. Taxonomy (NCBI): domain Eukaryota; kingdom Metazoa; phylum Chordata; class Amphibia; order Anura; family Bufonidae; genus Bufo; species Bufo bufo. The sequence continues at coordinate 391,762,209 of NC_053394.1, read as the reverse complement.
TGTTCCGGCGTTCACTGCATAGGAAATATACTCCCTCCTTCTCCACTGTGCTAGGGAAGAGAACATGGTGCGCGCTGAGAGCGGCGCGTGCCATGTTCCCTATTAAGCTGCGCAGCTGCTTCCCAGCTCCACCGCTAGAGCCGCACTTGAAGCGCCAAAGAGCGGCATGCGGCTCGAGAGCCACGGTTTGGCCACCCCTCTTATATACACACAATATAATGTTAGGGATAGAATATAAGGACTACTCTTCCTGCATTGCAAACTGGTTGGAATAATGAAGCAATCAGATTGGATTTATACAGGAGACCTGCAAATATTTGGGTCAGATAACTCCTGCTGTCCGGTCATTTTTGGTCGTCTTTTCAGGTCATATAAAACCTTCCACACGACTTCTCCAACCGTCTGATGACTTCTACAATATTTGTTTTACAGTTTGTGAATCCGGGTGAAGATCTGAACAATATTAATCCTACAGAGAAATATGTGAGGGGAGATGAGCAGAGTACAGAGGACATTCCTGCAGATAACCGCCCAGGTGAGTAGTGACCACTAAGTAAAGCAGAGAAGACTCACAGATTCTACTCCTTCACAGGATGAAAAATTTTATGTTACATTTTTAGGCTCTGTCAGTTTTTTCAGCGTTATATTCACTGATTCAGCAAAAATTCAAATTAACCGCTTAAGAACCCATGACGTACATGTATGCAATTCTTTTATTTAGTTTTTTATTACACTGTACACTATACAGTAAAATTGACCTGTTATCTTCATTCTCCAGGTCGATACGGTTCCAACGATACCACACTTGTCTAATTTTTCTTGGATTTTAATACTGAAAAAAAATGTTTCTTTATAACTATATTCCGACCCCTATAACTTTTTTTGTAGTTATGTGTATGGGGCTGTGTGAGGGCTCATTTTTTGCGGGACAATCTGTTCAGTTATACCAATTTAAAGTGTGTGCGACTTTTTGATCACTTTTTATAAAAAGATTATTGGGTAGTTGAAGTGAAGAAAATGGCAAATTGGCTGTTTTTATTTTTTTCCCATTACGCCATTTGCAGTATGCCATTAATATTGTTATATTTTAATAGTATGAGCGTTTTCGCACACGGCGATGCCCATAATGTTTATTTTTTTTTATCTGAGGCTTCCGAGTCTATCTCAGGAATATACCAATACAGGCCTCTAGGTGGCAACACTGTATTGTTATATCACGAAAAAAAGTGTTCAATGGTGGCTGATTAGCCATCAATGAACACAATAAGCAATCTAATGATTGCCAGTTAATGTCAACCAAGGTGACATAAAAAAAAGGAAAAAAAAGTTTTAACAAATAAATATAAAAAAATAAATTTTAATATATTTAAATCACCCCCCTTTCCTTAAAATAAAAATACTTAACCAATAAAAAAAAATAAACATTATGGGCATCGCCGTGTGCGAAAACGCTCATACTTTTAAAATCTAACAATATTAATGGCATACTGCAAATGGCGTAGTGGGAAAAAAATAAAAACAGCCAATTTGCCATTTTCTTCACTTCAACTACCCAATAATCTTTTTATAAAAAGTGATCAAAAAGTCGCACACACTTTAAATTGGTATAACTGAACAGATCGTCCCGCAAAAAATGAGCCCTCACACAGCCCCATACACATAACTACAAAAAAAGTTATAGGGGTCGGAATATAGTTATAAAGAAACATTTTTTTTCAGTATTAAAATCCAAGAAAAATTAGACAAGTGTGGTATCGTTGGAACCGTATCGACCTGGAGAATGAAGATAACAGGTAAATTTTACTGTATAGTGTACAGTGTAATAAAAAACTAAATAAAAGAATTGCGTTTTTTCTCAATTTTACCCCATTTGGAATTTTATTTCCGCTTCCCTCTATATGGCATGCAACCGTAAATGGTGCCATTAGAAAGTACAACTTGTCCAGCAAAAAAATAAGTCCTCATAAGGCTATGTGAATGGAAAAATAAAAAACGTATGACTGGGAAGGCAGGGAGTAAAAAACGAAAACGCAAAATCAAAAATCCTAAGGTCCTTTACAGGTTAAATATGGATGGAAATGTGACAGCGTTATAGGTGATATACAGTATGTATATGATATATATAGTCCATCCTCAGGAGAGGTCATTAATATGAGATCGGCGGCGGATTCAACTCCCGGCAGCCTTGTCGGTCAGATGTATGGAGAGGACACAGTGCTCTGCGCGCTTTTAGGCCTCTTTCTGGCCATGCAATGTGACAATTATCGGTCATATGGCCTAGGCACAGATTAGTCCCATTCGAGTGAATGGGTCTAAGCTGCAATGCCAAGCACAGCTACTATTCAACAGACGGCGCTGTGCTTGGTAAGCTGTGAGGAGGCTTTGTATTAACTGGAGCTCCGGTGAGCACTGAGGCTTCCTCAGACAGCTGATTGGTGGGGGTACAGGGATCGGACATCTGCTGATCTCCTATTGAAGACCTATGCTGAGGAAAATCTTGGAGAACCCCTTTAATGATCTGCAAATGATAAAAAAGCGAAAAACAAAATATGCAAAACATCTCGCTTTATTCAGTATTGAGTATGAGAGCCACGTGCATAAATACATTCACTTACACGCCTTGGCATCCTACTAATGAGGTTACTAATGATTGTCTGAGGAATGTTCTGCCATGCTGAATTCATTTGGGCAAGCAAGTCATCAAGATCTACAGTATCAAGATACCAAGATACCTACAGTATCTCACAAAAGTCAGTCCACCCCTCACATTTTTGTAAATATTTTATTCTATCTTTTGATGGGACAACCCTGAAGATCTGACACTTTGATACAATGTAAAGTAGTCAGTGTACAGCTTGTATAACGGTGTAAATTTTTTGTGTCCTCAAAATAACTCAACACACAGCCACTAATGTCTAAACTGCTGGCAACAAACGTGAGTACACCCCTAAGTGAGAATGGCCAAATTGTGCCCAAAGTGTCAATATTTAGAGTGGCCACCATTATTTTCCTGCACTGCCTTAACTCTCTTGGGCATGGAGTACACTAGAGCTTCACAGGTTGCCACTTGAATCCTCTTCCACTCCACCATGACGACATACTTCTATTTTGAAAAGACAACCTCTGGATATGACGCTGAGCATGTGCAATCAACTTCTTCGGTCGACCATGACGAGGCCTGTTCTGAGTGGAACCTGTCTTCTTAAACCGCTGTATGGTCTTGGCCAACGTGCTGCAGCTCAGTTTCAGGATGTTGGCAATCTTTTTATAGCCTAGGCCATCTTTAAGTAGAGCAACAATTCTTTTTTTTTTTTTCAGATCCTCAGAGATTTCTTTGCCATGAGGTGCCATGTTGAACTTCCAGTGACCAGAATGAGAGAGTGTGAGGCCGAGTGTGAGAGTGGAACCTGTCTTCTTAAGCCACTGTATGGTCTTGGCCACCATGCTGCAGCAATTGCTGATTATCTGGTACCCTACACCAGGTGCTTATCCATGTCCTACTCAATGGACAAAAACAGAGCAGATTGTTGCTTCCACTTCTACTCCCTCCTTTTATATGTGCAAACTCAAGCATTGCCATGTTGTCTTAAAGCTGATGAGCTTGGGCGAGAGAAGCTTCATAGATCAGTTGGTAATCTGCATCAGGCAGCAAGTTTCCTTCTGGATTTCTTCTGGATCTACAACTGGACAACGTGGTTGGTGACAATGGCAGGAACATTGTGGCTGCACTTCATTTGGGGGAAATAACACATGTTCCCTGCATGGCACACATCATAAATTTATGGTGCATCAATTTTTGAAAAAGTAACGTGGCTTGCAGATGGTGTTGGTCATGTCCAGGGGACTGTCCAGCCATTCTAATGTGGCTAAAAAGGCCCTTCTGAACTTGAAGTGACAAAATGGTCTGCCTTTGTACCGTTTGAATTCCACCTTACATATAGTGAAGTGTTGCTATGAGAAGCGTAAAGAGATTAATTTACTTGATGCATGAGACCACCACTGCAGAGCATATGTGATTTTGAGCGCAGGCAGTGGCAGCTCATCAGGGCCATGTGTAGCATACTTAACCCCTTTGAAGAGACCACCAGAGTAGGGACAAGCATTAACATGGAATCATCCTGATATTTATATTTGTACTAATGCTCACGCTGATGCAACAAGGACTAGAGGAAGAACCACAACCTCCACATCTTCCTGGGGATCCTGTAGCTGATAGGAACCTGTACGGACGAAGTCGTGTAAAGGAGGAAGTGGAGAAGGAGAAGTTTGTGGTATAGAGACATGGAGTTTTCCCAGGCACAGCTAGGGAAAGAGGTTGACGCTCGGTATGATAGATATGCTCATGATGATGATAACGACGATGACATTGGCAATGACCAACTATTGCAGTGGAGTCTTAAAGAACTGGATCCTCAGGCATGCTGGTGAGCATGGCAAACTGCATGCTTAGCTGCCTACATGCTGGCAAGCATATGGTTAGCATCAAGCAAAGTGACAACTACTGGATAGCCATACTTTTAGACCATTGCAATCAAAGCAAAAAGGGGAAAAGGTTTTACTGATACCTGTCACCTGCATTTCTGTCCAGGAGTCCCATCTCCAACCTGGCTGAGTCAGAGACCTCACACCCTCTCTGGTGGTGCTTCCCCTACAATAAGTCTCAGAAGGTGCAGCAGCAGCCAATATAGTTTTCTTAATGTGATGGAAGTTTTTTTTAAGTGCTGTGCCAACCTGACGCATATCAACAAAAGGACAAGCATTGCCTGAACAACCGGGTTCAGTCGTACCTGGACTGTGCCCTTTCTTCTGCACATAGCCTGTCCCCCGACTCCATGGACTTCTGGGAGGGAGATTGTAACAGGGGCCGGAACTGGCCAAGTTTGTGTACTGTCTTGTCCAGCCTCCAGTGCAGGGTATTCAGTGTGGCAGGTGGCATTGTCACTCGCCTCCAGCTGATGCCAAGGAGTAGATCTGGCAGAGAGTGATACACAGATTATCAGGCCAATGGGAGCAGGTTCGATTCTGGTCGAATTTATTTATTCTCTCTTCTGACTGATTCTTCAGAATTACACCTGAAATGTATTTCAAGAAATTGGTCTCTCTCTAGTGATATACTTTTCATAATCTTTGGATGGTGTGTACAGTATATATGAGTTGCGAGCACTTAAAGAGGACCTTTCACCGATTCTTACCCTATGAACTAACTATACAGACATGTGGAGCGGCGCCCCGGGATCTCACTGCACTTACTATTATCCCCGGGCGCCGCTCCGTTCTCCTGCTATGCCCTCCGGTATCTCCGTTCCCTAAGTTATGGTAGGCGGAGTCTGCTCTAGCGCTGGCCAATCGCATTGCAGAGCTCACAGCCTGGGAGAAAATAACCTCCCAGGCTGTGAGCTCTGCGCTGCGATTGGCCAGCGCTAGAGCAGACTCCGCCTACCATAACTTAGGGACTGGAATCTCCGCCTACTATAACTTAGTGAGCGGAGATACCGGAGGGCATAGCGGGAGAACGGAGCGGCGCCCAGGGATAATAGTAAGTGCAGTGAGATCCCCGGGTGCCGCTCCACATGTCTGTATAGTTAGTTCATAGGGTAAGAATCGGTGAAAGGTCCTCTTTAAAGGAGTTGTCTCATCTGAGACAGTGGGGGCATATCACCATGATATGTCCCCATTGTTTAATAGCTGCGGGTCCAACCGCTGGGACCCCCACCTATATTGAGAACAGATCAGTCTAAAGTGGTGGCTGGAAGACTCTGGTCCGGCCACCATCAAGCACTCTGCCAATACAAGTGAATGGGAGCGGACTGTGCATGACCGGCCACCGTTCCCATTCACTTCTATGGGCCTGACGGAAATAGCCATGCCAGTGCTGCACATGCACAGTGCATCCTCCAGCACTTTCGGTGGTCCATTTAGGAGATAGGTGCGGGTCCCAGCCATGGGTCCCACACCTACCAGACAATAGGGGCATATCCTAGCAAACTGACCCCACTGTCTCAGATGAGTCAACTCCTTTAATATAAATGCATGAAAAAGGAAGATGTTATGGTGTGGGCCATGCAGTTTGTTTACTTGAGAGTGACAGGACTGAGATTTGGAGAGATCTCGGTGTGCACAGTGTCCTAGCTGCAGTGATGATGTTCGGGTCACAGGATTATTCTTTGGCGCTATATGTAGTTTGTGTAATCGGGAAAGGCTGCAGGATAAGGCTACATTTACACAACAGTGAAAAATGGCACACAGAAGTTTTTTAGAATTAAACTGATTGGCGCTATTCGCATGGCCATTTTTTTTTAAGGTCAGTGAATAGTTTTTGTGAAAAATGGGACATGTCCTATTTGTGGCCATTCTCACTGCCAGATGGACCCCATTTAAATCAATGGGACTATTCTTAATCGTCATTTAGACAGGAGAGCATCCATATAATGGCCGTTTAAAATGGGTACACTACTGGAAAAAATAAATTGCCTTATCTGCTTGCACACACAAGGCAGTCTCTCTTGGTCCTGAAGGACCTGTGCTACCAACGTGACGACATCACCATGCTCTCACAGTATTATTGCTTAGGAGCGCATGGTGACATCATCCCACTGAGAGTGTAGGTCCTTTCGCACCAAATGAAGAGCAACTTTTCTCTACACGTGCAAGTGGATGATTAATTATTACTGATGGGGGCCACCCTGGGGAACATAATTACTAACTGGGGCCACTATGGGGGACGTTATGTATACTGCAGGGGATGGTAATTAAATAAAAAGCAAATAAAATCATCTAAATCATCCTCAAATAATGGCCGTTAAAAATGAATGCAAAACATCCAGACGACCAAGAAAGGGATGCAAAAATGGTTGAAAAATGTCCATGAAAAACTGAGTGTGTCCGTTTTTTATGGCCTTTTTTCACGTGTGAATGTAGCCTTAAGAGCTCATACAAAAAAGTCTCACTACTGAAGACCAGATATTTGCCTGCTGCTGGGAAAAGCATGATGTGCTCGGTATTACTTTTTTAAGGCTACTTTCACACTCGCGTTTTGGGCGGATCCATCATGGATCTGCAAAAACGAATCTGTTACAATAATACAACCGCATGCATCCGTCATGAACGGATCCGTTTTTTTTATCTGTAACATAGCCAAGACGGATCCGTCATGAACTCCATTGAAAGTCGATGGGAGACTGATCCGTTTTCTATTGCACCAGATCGTTTCAGAGAAAACGGATCTGTCCCTATTGACTTACGTTGTGTGCCAGGACGGATCCATTTGGCTCAGTTCCGTCAAGCGGACAGCAAAACGCTGCAAGCAGCGTTTTGGTGTCCGCCTCCAGAGCGGAATGGAGACTGATCGGAGGCAAACGGATGCATTCTGAGCGGATCCTTTTCCATTCAGAATGCATTAGGGCAAAACTGATCCGTTTTGGACTGCTTGTAAGAGCCCTGAACGGATCTCGCGAACGAAAAGCCAAAATGCGAGTGTGAAAGTAGCCTAACTTTATTCACAGTACAGGAGCTTCACTGATGTAAAGGAGACACTAAGGTACAGCACTACTGCAGGGGGCGCACAAAGGGGGCATAACTAATGTTTGGAGACATTAAGAGGACATTCTACTGAGTGGGGGCACTCAGGGATCATCAGTACTGTGAAGAGGGCACTAAGGGGGAATTCCACTGCGAAAGGGATACTGAGGGGAGATAACTATTGTGTGGGGCACTGAGAGGGGATTTGTCGCCTCTTGTCCAGCGCTAGGAAATGTTTTATTTATATATCTTTGAAATTACTGATTGGCTGGGGGTTGCAGGGAAGTTGCTCAAGGTGGGAGACAGCGTTTTCTAGTTATGACCCTCGGTCTACTATTAGATTGTGGTCTGTTTGGCCACCACAGTTTTAGTCAATGGATACTTAAATTTTGTGCCATGCCTTGTAATTTCTGTGGATGTTTTTTATTGGAAAAGTTATAAAACTTCAATACAATTTAATGTTATTTATTAATAATAAAATGTGTTTTATTCTTGGCAGATGACTGTACCAGGAACTTAGAGAAACATCTGGTATCTTCAGATTTTAAAGTAGATGATCGTGGTATCACACAAGATACATTTGAAGAGCATGCCAATATACAAGATATACCCTCATCCAATCACAACCACAATGCATCATTTGATTCTTTTAAACAGGTCCGATCTTCTAATTTGCAGACTGTAACACAGAATAAAAGTCACAGAAGAAGTGCTAAACATCAAACAGCTCACGTAAAAGAGAAGCCATTTTCATGTTCAGAATGTGGAAAATGTTTTAGATTTAAATCAGGTATTGTTAGACATGAGCGAATTCATACACGGGAGAAGCCATTTTCATGTTCAGAATGTGGGAAATGTTTTCACCAACAATCACATCTTGTTATACATCAGAGAAATCACACAGGGGAGAAGCCATTTTCATGTTTAGAATGTGGGAAATGTTTTCACCAACAATCACATCTTGTTATACATCAGAGAAATCACACAGGGGAGAAGCCATTTTCATGTTCAGAATGTGGGAAATGTTATAAGCAAAAATCAGCTCTTGTTGTACATCAGAGAAATCACACAGGAGAGAAGCCATATTCATGTTCAGAATGTGGGAAATGTTATAAGCAAAAATGGGCTTTTATTGTACATCAGAGAAATCACACAGGAGAGAAGCCATTTCCATGTTCAGAATGTGGGAAATCTTTTCACAATAAATCAGGTCTTGTTATACATCAGAGAAATCACACAGGGGAGAAGCCATTTTCATGTTCAGAATGTGGGAAATGTTTTAAGCAGAAATCACATCTTGTTGAACATCAGAGAAATCACACAGGAGAGAAGCCATTTTCATGTTCAGAATGTGGTAAATGTTTTAAGATGAAATCAGATCTTGTTATACATCAGAGAACTCACACAGGGGAGGAGCCATTTTTATGTTCAGAATGTGGTAAATGTTTTACCAATACATCATCTCTATTTAAACATCAGAGAACTCACACAGGAGAGAAGCCATTTTCATGTTCAGAATGTGGTAAATGTTTTAACTATAAATCAGCTCTTGATACACATCAGAAAATTCACACAGGAGAGAAGCCATTTTCATGTTCAGAATGTGGTAAATGTTTTAACCATAAATCAGCTCTGGTTATACATCAGAACATTCACACAGGAGAGAAGCCATTTTCATGTTCAGAATGTAGGAAATGTTTCAACCATAAATCATCTCTTGTTAAACATCAAAAAACCCACATATAAGAGAAGCCATCTTCATGCTTAGCCCGTTAGTGACCTCCCTTATGTGTTTTTATGGTCACTAATTGGCTTTATTCCTTCAGATACTCCTTTTTACAGGGAGATAAAACAGCGCCTTGCTTTCAGTTACCAGAGGTAGCCGAGGGCTTGGAGCGATGATTAGGACCCCTGTGAGAGCTCCCCAAACACACATAGTCTCCTATATTGAATGGAAATCAAAGGACAGATCCAGGTAAAAGTGAAACTAAGTTTTTTTTTTATTTTATTTTTTATATATCTCCTCTAAACACAAATGTTTGGTGAGAGAAATTTAAAATAAAACCCTAGTTTCCCAAAGATACCACTCTGCCTGTGATCGGTATGGGGTCCCTCCATTCCTGTAAAACTGCAAATACAGATACATATAGAGCTGGCTTCCCACAAGAGCTGGTGTCCAGACATGTGAAAAAAGGGCATCATTCACACTTGTAAATGGCCAGTTATTTGCAGTCAAGTGGAATGACAGATAGGATGTAACATAGTTTATAAGGCTGAAAAAAGACATCTGTCCATCCAGTTTAGCCTGTTATCCTGCAAGTATATCCAGAGGAAGGCAAATTTTCCCCACGACTCCAATCAGGCAATCAGAATAACTCCCTGAATGACCCCTCTCTAGTAGCTATAGCCTGTAATATTATTACACTCCAGAAATACATCTAGGCCCCTCTTGAACTCTTTTATTGTACTCACCATCACCACCTCCTCAGGCAGAGAGTTCCATAGTCTCACTGCTCTTACCGTAAAGAATCCTCTTCTATGTTTGTGTACAAACCTTCTTTCCTCCAGACGCAGAGGATGTCCCCTAGTCACAGTCCTGGGGATAAATAAATGATGGGATAGATCTCTGTACCGACCCCTGAAATATTTATACATAGTTATTAGTTCTCCCCTGAGAAGTGTGAATAATACTCTTAGCCTCTATACTGCATTCTCCTGTCTACCAGAGCGAATTACCACAATAGTTATTAGATCTCTCCTCAGTCGTCTTTTTTCTAAAGTGAATAACCCTAATTGTGACAATCTTTGTGTACTGTAGTCCCCCCATTCCAGTTATTACTTTAGTTACCCTCCTCTGGACCTTCTCCAGCTCTGCTATGTCTGCCCTTTTCACAGGAGCCCAGAACTGTACACAGTACTCCATGTGTGGTCTGACTAGTGATTTGTAAAGTGGCAGGACTATGTTCTCATCACAGGCATCTATGCCCCTTTTGATGCAACCCATTATCTAATTGTCCTTGGCAGCAGCTGCCTGACACTGGTTTCTACAGCTTAGTTTGCTGTTCACTAAAATTCCTAGGTCCTTTCAGTGTTACCCAGTGTTTTACCATTTAGTATGTACTGGTGACTTGCATTATTCCTTACATTTGCATAACCTTACATTTGTTAGCGTTAAACCTCATCTGCCATTTATCTGCCCAAGCCTGCAATCTATCCAGACCTCTCTGTAGCATTATACTGTCCTCTTCCATGTTAATTACTTTACACAGTTTAGTGTCATCTGCAAAAATTGATATTTTACTATGCAAGCCTTCTACAAGATCATTAATAAATATATTGAAGAGAAAAGGGCCCAATACTGACTCATGTGGTAACCCACTAGTGACAGTGACCCAATCTGAGTGTGTACCATTAATAACCACCCTCTGTTTTCTATCACTGGGCCAGTTACTTACCCACATACAGAGATTTTCTCCCAGTCCAAGCATTCTCATTTTAATATCCAAACCTTTTATGTGAAAAGAGGTTGAAAGAAATCCAGCTCCACTTGGATAAAGGAATGTGCGTTTATTCAGCTTGCGGTAAAAACTCATCCATGAATTACAAAAATTAGCAGTCTTGTCTACGCGTTTCGGGCTACCAGAGACAATTCCAACCCTTCCTCATGACACCACCTTTTATGTTGTACAGTGTCAAATGCTTTGGAGAAATCCATATATACAACATCCATTGATTCGCCGCTGTCAAGTCTAGAACTTGCCTCCTCATAGAAATTGATTTGTTTGACATAGAAATTTGATTGAATAGTTTGACATGACCAATCCTTTATGAAGCCATGCTGATATGGGGTTATTTACTTATTTTTATTAAGGTACTCCAAGATAGCGTCTCTTAGAAAACCATCAAACCGTTTACCAATGACAGATGTTAAACTTATCGGCCTATAGTTTCTGGGCTCTGTTTTTGGACCCTTTTTGAATATTGGCACCAGATTTGCTTTGTGCCAATCCTATGGTAACCCCATGTCAGTAAATAGTCATTAAATATCAGAAATCAGGGTCTGGCTATGACATTACTTAATTCTCTTAGGATACGGTGGTGTATGCCATCTGGCCCCAGCAATTTATCTATTTTATTCTTTTTAAGACGCCGCTGTACTTCTTCCTGGGTCAGACAGGGGACTTTTAATGGGGAATTTACTTTTACATTCTGCACTTCATCTGACAGTTTATTTTCTTAAGTGAATACAGTGGAGAAGAAAATATTTGCTTTTTCCTCATCGCTCTCTGCAACTCCCCCCTCATTACTCTGTAAAGGGCCGACACCTTCAGATTTATACTTTTTACCATTTATATAATTGAAGAAAATGTTAGGGTTAGTTTTACTCTCTTTGGTAATGAATCTCTCTTTCTCTAGTTTGGCTACTTTTATTTGTCTTTTACATATTCTATTTTTTTTCCTTGTAGTTTTTAATGCTTCCTCGCTACCCTCCTATTTTAGTGATTTTTAAATGCTTTCTTTTTGTCATTTATTGCTTTCTTTACATTTCCATTTATCCACACAGTTTTTTTTCTTGTTCCTTAACCTTTTATTCCCATAAGGTATGTACGTCTCACAATTAGATTTTAGGATTGGTCACTATTTCCCAGGTGTCCTCCAACCTGCACATCTGTTGTTCTGTCAGGTCTGTTGGCTAAGTCCAGTGTGGCCGTCCCTCTAGTCGGGTCCTGAACCAGTTGGGAAAGGTCATTGTCTTTGGTTATTGCCAAGAACCTGTTTCCTTTATGAGATGCACATGTTTCAGATTCCCAGTCTATATCTGTGTCAGGAATCATCCTGTTATGTCTGTTTAGTTCAGAATGTCTTGTCCTTAAGTTTTCCCTCAGTTAAGATGGTGGATTGTGTCTCAGCTGGGTGCCATCTTACTTCATGTTTCATATATAAACCTCTCAAGCCTGTTACTCATTGCTTGAGTATTGTTTATTAGCTCCTGCGTATGCAGTCCTCTCGCCTGGAACTTGCTTTCTGGTTTGTTCCTTCTCCTTGCGGTTTACCCTGCTACTCCTGGACACCTGCCGACCGCTCACTGGGTTTCCCCCTGACCTCTCGTCTGGATCTCTGCCTTCATCTGCATTCCTGCTACCTCCTGTTCATGACTCCAGTGCCTTTGTTTAGGCCTTGTCCCCGCTGTTGGATTCCAGCAGTATTCCACTAGTATTGTGACAATCTGGGTAGTTGAAGTCCCCCATAATAACATGGATAAATCCAACAAGTGGGGTCCTCGCCACCCCTGTATTTGTAGAAGTCATGTGGTTCACTCATCTCACATGAATTTTCTAGTAGGTGAATCCTTGATTATTTTTTATTGTATGTCCCACCAGTTCTGGATTGTTTAGTTTTATAATTGAAGATGACATGATTATAAAATATATTCATTGGATATGTTGCATTTGTGACCATTTTGAGTTAAGAAATTTGAGTTAAAAGTTTGTGTGTTAACCCTGCTACAGCTGTACTTCTAGAAGTAATGACGATAGCTCGAAGGGGGATGGAGGGGTAGTAAACCTTTACTGTTATTGTGGATGGTTTTGGACGCTGCCCCTTAATATATTCTGTCGGTGATTGCTTGTTTTGTGCACATAGTGGTTTCTACCTTGCCAGGCAGGGCCGTTATGCTGCACAAGCATCACTTGCCACATTTGGATGCCCCAGTAAAGGTACTTTCACACTAGCGGCAGGACGGATCCGACAGGCTGTAAACCTTGTCGTATCCGTCATGCTGCTATTTCGCCGGACCGCTGCTCTGTCCCCATTGACTAAAATCAATTAAAGTCAATGGGGATGGAGCGGTGGAACGGCGAAATAGCGGCAGGACGGATCCGACAGGGTGAACAGCCTGTCGGATCCGTCCTGCCGCTAGTGTGAAAGTAGCCTTATAAAGAAAATTGCAAAATAGAAAAAAATGTGTAAATGTCCCACCGGCCAAAATATATTTTAAAAGTATCAAAATATATCATAAAATACAAATGAGAATAAAATAGAAAAACAGTCCACTCCTGACGAAACCGTCAGCATAGTCTGCCTTTTCACATGAAACAAAAGAAACTATTAAAATTACCAAAACAGGGAACCAATTTTAACCATTTATTTTGGTGTCAATTTGTATATTTAAAGATTAAGCAGCTGGAGTTTGAAATTAAACGACTTTATCCCCCAAATAAAACTAAAAAAGATTTTCAAAAAATCTCTAAAAACATATTAATAAAAAAAAAAACATGTGACATCTAAAAATAAAAACAATAGCAAAAATCCGTTGGGTTGCACAAGAAGTAAAAATGATGCTTGGGCCATTAAACCGCCCCATGCTTTAAATGACTATAATGCGTATGTCATTAAAGGGGTTTTCCAGTAATGTGATCTCGATGGCCTGTTGACAGGATAAGCCATAAGTATCAGATAGGTGGGGGGTCTGACACCTGGCACCCCCACCAATCAGCTGGTCTACAGTAGCTCTGGCACCAGAACTCCACAGATCCATCCATTGTGCCTTAGACAGAGGTGGTGACCAATCTCTTCAGTTGAAGCAGCTCCGACATAACCGGATTAATTCACTACACCATGTTGGAAATTTTTTTGAAATTCATATCATTTAAATGTTTTTTTTTTTGTTGTAAAGACTGTTGACTTGGGTAGTAAAGCACAACTGCAGAGAACATCTGGGTCAACAGTTTATAGAACGTCCTGCCTCATCATCCTGTCATATTCTATAGAATATTGATTTTGAAAAAACAAAAATAGGGGTGGGGGGAGGTATAGAAAAGGCGCCAAACCGAGCAAAAATGCACTAAAATTTTTTATTTTTTATTTTTTATATCATGGTGCTAGTGTGCTAGCATAATGAACAAAAAAAGCTTCTATATATAAAAAAACTTCTATATATAAAAAAAGACCTTTCATATAGAAAACAATAAAAATTATTGATAATTAATAATGAAAAATGAGAAAATTATTAATAAAAAGAATTAATAAAATTAATAATAAAATAATATATAAAAAAAAAAATATATATATATATATATATAATATTGATATATATAAAAATATTAAAAAAAAATATTTGAAATGAATGCGGTCCCTGCTGTGGTGAACACAGAGGGTTAAAGGTGGAGGTTAAAACCAAGGTTAAAAGAAAGAAATAAAATGGATGAATGAACATCCAGTGAGGCACTTACTTCACTGGGGGGTCGTCAGCAGGATAAGCATAAAACACCTGTGACGATTCCCCCCTGGCCAGGATCGTGTGTAGAGTCTTGGTGAATGATGGCAGCAAGGCAGTGTGCTTCTGATCAAATCACCTTTATTAGATAAGTGGCTCAACGCGTTTCGGGGATCAATGTTTCCCCTTCATCAGGAGCAAGTGGCTATAGTCATATATGTAGCAGATTAGATCTATATATACACACAGTTCAATTAGTGAAATGGCGCCAAAAAATGCCGAAAAAAGAAAGTTGTATGATGTCACTTCCGGTCAGTGGAACGCAATTTGCGTTCCAAAGGGCGGAAGTGGCCGGTAGGAAGTGAAAGTAAATAAAGAAGAAAGATAGTGATCATCATAATAAACAAGAAGGGAGACTAAGGGGAGGTAGTGCTAAAGCCTAATGTATATTATGTATTAGGCGGCCGGGGGCTGGTATGGGAGTGAAGCGTTATGAGGCGGTCAGGACAAGCGTTCCCAGCGGTGGAACGCTTGGTGGAACGCATGGGTGAGGGGGTGGAGTGAATAAGGAGGGGGAGGAGTTGTAGGAACGTCAACAGGGTGACGTATGCGGCTGAGGCTGAGCGGACGTGGCTGGGGGAGGAGTTACTACTGGCAGGGACGCATTGGCGTCATGTGGACCGCATGGTGGAGCGCACGTCCGGAGGGGCGGGTTGAACACTTGAATATCGCTATGTGCTAGGAGTAGCTGGATCGGCAGTGCTGAGGGGTGTATTGTGTGTGTGGTCACATGTGTTGCTGGAGGAGGGAGAATGTATTAACAAAAGATGAGATGGGGGCATGGGCAATAAATTGGGCAATAGTTTGGGCGATAAGTTGAGGGACAGTAAGGCTGATGTGAGATTATAGCATAAGGGGAGCAAAGGGTATAGATATAAATGTAGATACACGTATAGATACAAAACTGCATCCATAAGACTGCACATATAAGAGCACAAAGGCATATATATATACATATATATATACCTACACATACACACACACATATATACATATACATACATGAGCATAAACATGCGCGCATAAAAATATATATAAAAGAGCATAAAAATATATATATGAAAAACATATGAAAAATATATGAAAAATATATGAAAAACGTATGGCATTGCAAGTAGGCATGGTGTACTTATTTAACCTCCATAGGACATATATACAATGCAATGGATAAAATTTTTAGAAGAATAGATGATTCTAGATAAATATTTTAGATAAATATTCCAAGAAATGTGTGTGGATTTTCGCCGATGAAGGACAAGAACAGAAACAAAACTGATAATTCAACGATATATGGATGAATGAATAAACGTGAATAAACGTGAAAATAAAATAAACGTGAAAATAAACATGAAAATATGAAAATAAACAAGAAAGTAAATAAACAAGAAAGTAAATAAGAAAGTAAATTACCGGAAAATGACCGACAAAATAAACGTATATGTATACGTATATGGTTGCTTCTATTGAACATATTGGGTGGTGATTAACCCCCAATGGACACATATATAGTGTACTGGATGAGTGACAGAGAGGATGCGTAATGAGACGAGCGCATATGTGTATATAGTTCGCATAGTGGGCAGTAGTGGTGAGGGCCAGTGGTATATACATATGTATATATAATTATAATTATACATAGAGAATGATAATCGCATGGGATCTATATATGTATGTACATGCAAGGTTTACATGTATATGAGGGGCTATATATATATATACACACATATGCGTAGTCTATAAGGGGGGGGAGGGGAAGAGATAGAGCATAATGAGGGAAGATATAGGTCTCTTGTTGTGGGAAGAGTGGGTATTTTCAGATGAAGGGGGTTGGGGCGGGCAAGTGGTGTGCGTGTATTCATTCTCATATCTGGAGAAGGGGTGTGTCTGATGGGACAGTAAGGTGACCAGAGAACAAGGTGGGTGATTGGGTGGTTTAGTAGTTGACGTATTCTAGAGATTCATTTAGTCCGAACGGAGTGAGTGTGTTGAGTTTGTAAATCCAGAACATTTCCTTACGGCACAATGTCTGGTACGAATCGGGGACCCACTTATCTAATAAAGGTGATTTGATCAGAAGCACACTGCCTTGCTGCCATCATTCACCAAGACTCTACACACGATCCTGGCCAGGGGGGAATCGTCACAGGTGTTTTATGCTTATCCTGCTGACGACCCCCCAGTGAAGTAAGTGCCTCACTGGATGTTCATTCATCCATTTTATTTCTTTCTTTTAACCTTGGTTTTAACCTCCACCTTTAACCCTCTGTGTTCACCACAGCAGGGACCGCATTCATTTCAAATATTTTTTTTTAATATTTTTATATATATCAATATTATATATATATATATATATTTTTTTTATATATATTATTTTATTATTAATTTTATTAATTCTTTTTATTAATAATTTTCTCATTTTTCATTATTAATTATCAATAATTTTTATTGTTTTCTATATGAAAGGTCTTTTTTTATATATAGAAGTTTTTTTATATATAGAAGCTTTTTTTTGTTCATTATGCTAGCACACTAGCACCATGATATAAAAAATAAAAAACAAAAATTTTTAGTGCATTTTTGCTCGGTTTGGCGCCTTTTCTATACCTCCCCCCACCCCTATTTTTGTTTTTTCAAAATCTACATTGAGTGCCCTGCTTGGACATTTGTTTGGCTGCCACCCTTGCGCTACTTATACTTCAGTCACCACCACTGTCGGCGCCTACTGTCAGACATAAGGGGATTCTTCCCTTAGATCCTTTAGTGTCTGAATAAACTTCCTCCTTTTTTCCTTCTTTTTATTTGCATCAATGGACCGGAGGGGGCCCCGTCCCCCACCGGACCATAGGAGTACGGCAGACGCAGGGTGGGACTACCTTGATTCGGACGTGACGCACATAATCCAGAGAGTTACGAGAGAAGTGAAGAGTATCCTCTTCACCCAAGACGGCGAGAAACTTAAGAATACCCCAAGAGGAACCTGGGCGGAAACAGAGGGCCCCCCCTTTAAGAACAATAACAATTATCCAGCAGCAACCCCAAGAAATGAATCCAACATCCTAAAACTTATCAAAGACTTCATCCGCAACGAGATCGATGGGTATTTCCTATCCATCTACCTAACCCTAAATATAATACCTAGGGGCCTCAGACAATCTCTAAAACCCTCCTTCTTGGATGATGAACTTTTTGTAAAAAAAACTGGTTAAAAACCAGTGATGAATACTCATTTAACCTCATGAAACTTCTCACCCACAAACGCAAACAAATATGCAAAGACCAAACCCTTCTCCTCAAAAATCTGTTGCACCATAGATCAATAGAACAACACCCCCCAATGAGAAATAGAAGAGAACACCTTAAACATTATGAATATGAAGTTGTCAGAGATAAATGTAAGAAATTACTCAGAGACCTTATAGACTATACAGAAAACAATATTAGAAGTTGGGAACGCACTAGACCACGCCTCCGACTTAATATACATAGACACCAAAACCACCCAGGTCATGAGGAACCACTTACAAAAACACCCAACATAAACCTCACCTTCTATAATAGCAGAAGAAAAAGAGGGCCACTAACTACATCTATCAATCCTGGGCTTCATCCCAAGCCACTAACAGCCCTCCCCCTGACAACTCTCACTAACACAGGCACCATTAAATATAACCATACAAGGATCCAACCACCTCATCCAACTACAATGCTAGCTACACCACACATTGAAACCACCACCACAAGCCAATCTGGAGCCACCCCCACTGAGGTTTTCAACACCCCACCGGAAGATCGGCGCACAGACATTCCACCTCATGACACTACTACCCATATACTGTCCGACCCTGAGTCTAGTTTTTCTACTCACTCTGTCAGTTATTCTGAACCTGACCAATTCCTAACCCTACCAACCAATCTCACTGAGGATGCTTTTTTAGACAGGGTCTCCCCTACCGTCAGGACACCAAATCCGACGCCACCGCCCAGACAAGTCCTGACCAGCCTATTATCATAAGCCCCTTCCTCCAGCCACTAAAATCGCCACCCGCCAAGATCCCCTCAACACCACAGACGCTAAAAATCACGCACTTTTACACTCCCCTGTCAAGCTTGCGGAAAAAGCGGCTAAACCCAGACACCGAGGATGCAGAGGAGGAAGAAAGAGACACTCCATGTTTCAAAAAACTCAAGTGCAAAAAATTATAAAATCTACCCTTGACCCAACAACCCTTGAGAAACAACTAGGCATCTTCAACCTATCTAAACATGATCTCAACTCCCAAGAAAGGGACATTCTAGGTAAAGGTTTATCCTTTTGTCCCACTAACAATCCCGACCCTTTTGAGCTCTTTGTGGACCTAAATCAATTTGTGAGAAAACTTACCCTCCACAGACACTTCTCTCTAAAAGAACGGTTACCCCACCACACCCCACCACCTCCATCCCCCGGTCCATCTCTTACCAACCCGGTCCCCCCACATTCTCAAATCCCCAACCTCGTTCCCTCTAACATCAGACCCAAATCCACCTTCTACCCATTAGAAAGCAAAGGCCCACACATCGAAACCTTCTTCAATATGGTCATTACAGACTTTAAACTGAACCTCAATAACCCCAATCCAAAACCCACCAGTAACCTCACCCAGGAACAGAAAAGAGCCATTAAAACCCTAACCGGAAATAAGGATATAGTTATAAAAAATGCAGATAAGGGAGGGGGAATTGTACTAATGGATAGCAAATACTACACCGCCGAATCTCTACGTATATTATCAGACAAGACTTACTACTCACCGTTAAGCGAAAACCCAACACCAGGCTTTACGAAAGAACTTTATGAACTCATAGACGAAGGCTACCATCTAGGCATTCTAGACAAGAAAACCAGAACATACCTTAAAATTGCACACCCTGTCACAGCCAAATTCTACTTCTTACCAAAAATCCACAAATCACTGTCCAACCCTCCCGGAAGACCAATCATTTCAGGTATAGGCTCACTCACCACCAACTTGTCAGAGTACATAGACGGCATACTACAACAATACGTAATTCAACTACCATCATACCTAAAAGACACCACTCACCTACTACAAATATTAGAGACGTTCCAATGGAGAGAGAACTACCACTGGGTCACACTTGATGTGGCCGCCCTCTATAGCAACATAACACACTCCCTTGGCTTAGAAGCAATACATAATTGGCTCAACTCCGATCCTCGCATGCCTAAGACACAATGCCACTTCATCCTCAAATCCATAAATTTCATCCTGGAACACAACTACTTCAACTTTCAAGATAAAACCTTCCTCCAGACGAAAGGGACCGCTATGGGGACAAAATTCGCCCCCTCATATGCCAACCTATTTATGGGTCATTTCGAAAGCAGTGTAGGCCTTCTCTCACATGCCAAAATCCGCCTTTATAAACGCTATATTGACGACATCATCCTCATCTGGGAAGGCGAAACAGATGACCTCACATGTTTCTTGAAAGAACTCAACAATAACAACTGGAACCTATCCTTCACAATGGAACACAACACTAAGGAAGCTGTCTTCCTAGATCTCAACCTAAATACAACCAATAACCTCATCACAACCAAAACACACTTCAAACAAGTTGACACAAACAGTTATCTGGACTACAAGAGCTGCCACCACTCCCGATGGAAAAATAACATCCCCTATAGCCAAATGCGCAGAGTACAAAGAAATTGCTCAGATAAAGAAACACTCACCCAACAAATAGAATTCTTGGGAAAAAGATTTCACGAAAAGGGATACCCCAAGAAACTAGTCACAGACTCCAAGAAAAGGATTTTGACAACTGAACGAGATATCAAATATGGAGAATCAAAACCCAAAAAGACGACAAATACAAAAAATTTCCCACTTAACCTTATCACCCGCTACAACACCCAACACACCACGATTAGAAAAATACTAACCAAACACTGGTCAATACTACTAAAAGACCCAATCATCGGCCTCACCATTCCTCAAAACCCGATCCTCACTTTCCGGAGAGCCAAAACACTGAAACAGATCCTAGCCCCATCCTGCCCCAAACTCAATGCAACTAGAGGGGTCGATTTATTCGGTAAGCCCCTGAATCTTAAAGACACATCCAGAATGGGGTCTTTTAAATGCGGTAAAACTCGCTGCAAATGTTGCGCCATGATCGCACACGACGTCAGGGAAATTTCACTCACCAACCTCGAAGAGTCCCTCTCTCTGAGACACGAAATGACCTGTGGCACCACATTTGTTGTTTATCTCCTCCACTGCTCATGCAACATCTACTACATAGGACGCACCACCCAACCACTACGAGAGCGCATGAACAACCACCGATCTAACATCTCCCGTAAAGTAGTTACTCACAGCGTATCACGCCACTTTGCAAACTACCATGATGGTGACCCCTCCTTACTCCGTGTCATCCCCATAGAATGGGTCCCCGATTCGTACCAGACATTGTGCCGTAAGGAAATGTTCTGGATTTACAAACTCAACACACTCACTCCGTTCGGACTAAATGAATCTCTAGAATACGTCAACTACTAAACCACCCAATCACCCACCTTGTTCTCTGGTCACCTTACTGTCCCATCAGACACACCCCTTCTCCAGATATGAGAATGAATACACGCACACCACTTGCCCGCCCCAACCCCCTTCATCTGAAAATACCCACTCTTCCCACAACAAGAGACCTATATCTTCCCTCATTATGCTCTATCTCTTCCCCTCCCCCCCCCTTATAGACTACGCATATGTGTGTATATATATATATAGCCCCTCATATACATGTAAACCTTGCATGTACATACATATATAGATCCCATGCGATTATCATTCTCTATGTATAATTATAATTATATATACATATGTATATACCACTGGCCCTCACCACTACTGCCCACTATGCGAACTATATACACATATGCGCTCGTCTCATTACGCATCCTCTCTGTCACTCATCCAGTACACTATATATGTGTCCATTGGGGGTTAATCACCACCCAATATGTTCAATAGAAGCAACCATATACGTATACATATACGTTTATTTTGTCGGTCATTTTCCGGTAATTTACTTTCTTATTTACTTTCTTGTTTATTTACTTTCTTGTTTATTTTCATATTTTCATGTTTATTTTCACGTTTATTTTATTTTCACGTTTATTCACGTTTATTCATTCATCCATATATCGTTGAATTATCAGTTTTGTTTCTGTTCTTGTCCTTTATCGGCGAAAATCCACACACATTTCTTGGAATATTTATCTAAAATATTTATCTAGAATCATCTATTCTTCTAAAAATTGTATCCATTGCATTGTATATATGTCCTATGGAGGTTAAATAAGTACACCATGCCTACTTGCCATGCCATACTTTTTTCATATATTTTTCATATATTTTTCATATGTTTTTCATATATATATTTTTATGCTCTTTTATATATATTTTTATGCGCGCATGTTTATGCTCATGTATGTATATGTATATATGTGTGTGTGTATGTGTAGGTATATATATATGTATATATATATGCCTTTGTGCTCTTATATGTGCAGTCTTATGGATGCAGTTTTGTATCTATACGTGTATCTACATTTATATCTATACCCTTTGCTCCCCTTATGCTATAATCTCACATCAGCCTTACTGTCCCTCAACTTATCGCCCAAACTATTGCCCAATTTATTGCCCATGCCCCCATCTCATCTTTTGTTAATACATTCTCCCTCCTCCAGCAACACATGTGACCACACACACAATACACCCCTCAGCACTGCCGATCCAGCTACTCCTAGCACATAGCGATATTCAAGTGTTCAACCCGCCCCTCCGGACGTGCGCTCCACCATGCGGTCCACATGACGCCAATGCGTCCCTGCCAGTAGTAACTCCTCCCCCAGCCACGTCCGCTCAGCCTCAGCCGCATACGTCACCCTGTTGACGTTCCTACAACTCCTCCCCCTCCTCATTCACTCCACCCCCTCACCCATGCGTTCCACCAAGCGTTCCACCGCTGGGAACGCTTGTCCCGACCGCCTCATAACGCTTCACTCCCATACCAGCCCCCGGCCGCCTAACACATAATATACATTAGGCTTTAGCACTACCTCCCCTTAGTCTCCCTTCTTGTTTATTATGATGATCACTATCTTTCTTCTTTATTTACTTTCACTTCCTACCGGCCACTTCCGCCCTTTGGAACGCAAATTGCGTTCCACTGACCGGAAGTGACATCATACAACTTTCTTTTTTCGGCATTTTTTGGCGCCATTTCACTAATTGAACTGTGTGTATATATAGATCTAATCTGCTACATATATGACTATAGCCACTTGCTCCTGATGAAGGGGAAACATTGATCCCCGAAACGCGTTGAGCCACTTATCTAATAAAGGTGATTTGATCAGAAGCACACTGCCTTGCTGCCATCATTCACCAAGACTCTACACACGATCCTGGCCAGGGGGGAATCGTCACAGGTGTTTTATGCTTATCCTGCTGACGACCCCCCAGTGAAGTAAGTGCCTCACTGGATGTTCATTCATCCATTTTATTTCTTTCTTTTAACCTTGGTTTTAACCTCCACCTTTAACCCTCTGTGTTCACCACAGCAGGGACCGCATTCATTTCAAATATTTTTTTAAAATATTTTTATATATATCAATATTATATATATATATATATTTTTTATATATATTATTTTATTATTAATTTTATTAATTCTTTTTATTAATAATTTTCTCATTTTTCATTATTAATTATCAATAATTTTTATTGTTTTCTATATGAAAGGTCTTTTTTTATATATAGAAGTTTTTTTATATATAGAAGCTTTTTTTGTTCATTATGCTAGCACACTAGCACCATGATATAAAAAATAAAAAATAAAAATTTTTAGTGCATTTTTGCTCGGTTTGGCGCCTTTTCTATACCTCCCCCCACCACTATTTTTGTTTTTTCAAAATCTACATTGAGTGCCCTGCTTGGACATTTGTTTGGCTGCCACCCTTGCGCTACTTATACTTCAGTCACCACCACTGTCAGACATAAGGGGATTCTTCCCTTAGATCCTTTAGTGTCTGAATAAACTTCCTCCTTTTTTCCTTCTTTTTATTTTTATATTCTATAGAAACATCCTGTTATATGTTCTATGCAAAGTATCGACTAACCTGCCTAGTTATAGCGATTATTATTATATAGCTTATTTCTTTATTGCTTACATAAGGAACCTTATATAAAGCCTGGACTCCTAGTATAATCAGACAGCTGCTTAGCAGAGCTTGACAACATTGTATTGTGTGTTATTTGGTTGTCTCACTGTCGGCAGAAAATAAAGATTGCCGACCTTCTGATTCGGATGACTTCGTTCCTTAATTGATAAATATTTAAAATAAAACTAAGCAGATGAGAATATATTTCTGATAAAGATTTTGAATAGACTGTGTGGAGATATATATATATATATTGTAACGGGATTAGCTCAAGGGATCACTGTCTCCCGGGATAGACGGGCTCTGTGGTTGCACAAAACACAGTCCAGTCCAATCAAGTATGGTGCAACTGGCCTCAGCCAGTTTTACTGACTTTGCAGACAAAAGTATTAAACAAAACAGTACAAAATAAAATAAATACCTGGCCTTCTGGCCGCTACTTCTATACACAATGCAGTTCCTAACTAAAGGAAACGGAACCTTGTGCCCAGCCGCAAGACACAGGGTTGCTTTTTACTCATAGCAGAGCTTCCCAGGATAAGAGCCCCCAGCTAGTGAGCTGTCTGCCCTCTTATAGCACACCCAGGTTCTCAAGGGATTAGCCACAGTTACCACGAATACTAGGAGTGGCTAATTGGAGCAAAGATCCACCCAACTCTCCCTGCTCCAAGCAGCCAGGCCCTTCTAACCAGGATTATGATAAAACCCTTACCAACAGGAAACCTAGTTTACCTTGCTGCTTCAACTCCCTGGCGGCTATTTAAAATGTATAAGACAAGAACCTAGGTGAAATGTAGACTCCTTCTACCACTTTCCCCTTGTCTTGTCACTATATACACTGCTCAAAAAAATAAAGGGAACACAAAAATAACACATCCTAGATCTGAATTAATTAAATATTGTTCTGAAATACTTTGTTCTTTACATAGTTGAATGTGCTGACAACAAAATCACACAAAAAAATAAATATGGAAATCAAATTTTTTAACCCATGGAGGTCTGGATTTGGAGTCCCCCTCAAAATTAAAGTGGAAAAACACACTACAGGCTGATCCAACTTTGATGTAATGTCCTTAAAACAAGTCAAAATGAGGCTCAGTAGTGTGTGTGGCCTCCATGTGCCTGTATGACCTCCCTACAATGCCTGTGCATGCTCCTGATGAGGTGGCGGACGGTCTCCTGAGGGATCTCCTCCCAGACCTGGACTAAAGAATCTGCAAACTCCTGGACAGTCTGTGGTGCAACGTGACGTTGGTGGATAGAGCGAGACGTGATGTCCCAGATGTGCTCAATTGGATTCAGGTCTGGGGAACGGGCGGGCCAGTGCATAGCATCAATGCCTTCGTCTTGCAGGAACTGCTGACACACTCCAGCCACATGAGGTCTAGCATTGTCTTGCATTAGGAGTAACCCAGGGCCAACCGCACTAGCATATGGTCTCACAAGGGGTCTGAGGATCTCATCTCGGTACCTAATGGCAGTCAGGCTACCTCTGGCGAGCACATGGAGGGCTGTGCGGCCCTCCAAAGAAATGCCACCCCACACCATTACTGACCCAATGCCAAACCGGTCATACTGGAGGATGTTGCAGGCAGCAGAACGTTCTCCACGGCGTCTCCAGACTCTGTCACGTCTGTCACATGTGCTCAGTGTGAACCTGCTTTCATCTGTGAAGAGCACAGGGCGCCAGTGGCGAATTTGCCAATCTTGGTGTTTTCTGGCAAATGCCAAACGTCCTGCACGGTGTTGGGCTGTAAGCACAACCCCCACCTGTGGACGTCGGGCCCTCATATCACCCTCATGGAGTCTGTTTCTGACCGTTTGAGCAGACACATGCACATTTGTGGCCTGCTGGAGGTCATTTTGCAGGGCTCTGGCAGTGCTCATCATGTTCCTCCTTGCACAAAGGCGGAGGTAGCGGTCTTGCTGCTGGGTTGTTGCCCTCCTACGGCCTCCTCCACGTCTCCTGATGTACTGGCCTGTCTCCTGGTAGCGCCTTCATGCTCTGGACACTAGCAAACCTTCTTGCCACAGCTCGCATTGATGTGCCATCCTGGATAAGCTGCACTACCTGAGCCACTTGTGTGGGTTGTAGACTCCGTGTCATGCTTCCACTAGAGTGAAAGCACCGGCAGCATTCAAAAGTGACCAAAACATCAGCCAGGAAGCATAGGAACTGAGAAGTGGTCAGGTCACCACCTGCAGAACCACTCCTTTATTGGGGGTGTCTTGCTAATTGCCTATAATTTCCACCTGTTGTCTATCCCATTTGCACAACAGCATGTGAAATTGATTGTCACTCAGTGTTGCTTCCTAAGTGGACAGTTTGATTTCACAGAAGTGTGATTGACTTGGAGTTACATTGTGTTGTTTAAGTGTTCCCTTTATTTTTTGAGCAGTGTATATATACAGCATCTAATATAGTAAGCTGAGTGTATTTCTGTGTGTATGTAGAGTTGTGTTCAAAATAATAGCAAATTTGTGTTGTTCCTCTATAAAAATGGAAAAAAAGTGAATATTAGACTGTTCAAAAAAATAGCAGTGTTTGTATTCTTCTTTACAAACTCAAACATTCACTATATAAACTGAAAAATGTTTGAAGATTTTGCTTTCATTTGACTCACTTAACTAATATTTAGTTGTATAACTGCTGTTTCTGAGAACTGCTGTACATCTGTGTTGCTCGGAGTCACCACCTTCTGGCCCTGTGAACAGGTATTCCAGCCCAGCATGATTGGACTACATTCCACAGTTCTTCTCTATTTCTTGGTTTTGCCTCAGAAACTGCATTTTTGATGTCACCCCACAAGTTTTCTATTGGATTAAGATCCGGGGATTGGGCTGGCCACTCCATAACGTCAATCTTGTTGGTCTGGAACCAAGATGTTGCACGTTTACTGGTGTGTTTGGGGTCGTTGTCTTGTTGGAACACCCATTTCAAGGGCATTTCCTCTTCAGCATAAGGCAGCATGACCTTTTCGAGTATTCTGATCTATTCAAACTAATCCATGATCCCTGGTATGAGATAAATAGGCCCAACACCGTAGTATGATAAACATCCCCATATCATGATGCTTGCGCCACCATGCTTCAGTGTCTTCACAGTGCACTGCGGCTTGAATTCAGTGTTTAGGGGTCGTCTGACAAACTGTCTCCGGCCACTAGACCCAAAAAGAACAATCTTACTTTCATCAGTCCACAAAATGTCTCTATAAGTCAATGTGCTCTTTGGCAAATTGTAACCTCTTCAGCACATGTCTTTTTTCCAGCAGTGGGACTTTGCGGGGGCTTCTTGCAGATAGCTTGGCTTCACATAGGCCTCTTCTAATTGTAACAGTATTCACACGTAACTTTAGACCTTCTTTGATCTTCCTGGAGCTGATTGTTGGCGGAGTCCTTGCCATATTGGCTATTCTTCTATCCATTCGAATGGTAGTTTTTCGCTTTCTTCCACGGCTTTCAGGTTTTGGTTGCCATTTTAAAGCATTTGCGATCATTTTAGCTGAGCAGCCTATCATTTTCTGCACTTCTTAATATGTTTTCCCCTCTCCAATCAACTTTTTAATCGAGGTACTCTGTTTTTCTGAACAATGTCTGGAACGACCCATTTTCCTCAGAATTTCAGAGAGAAATGCACTGCAACCAGCATGTACAACATTTTCTGCCTTCCTTCCTTAAATAAGGGCAATAATTGCCACCTATTTTTCAAAGACTGAATGACCTCACTCATTCAACTCCCCACTGCTATTATTTTGAACATGCCCCTTTCAATAAGTGATTGAATTACAGAGAATCAGCAGCATGCATGCCATGACTGTTTGGTTTCTATTACTCTACTACACCTGCTAGTAAATTATTTGCCATGTAGAAATATCATTTCTACCAAAAACAGTGATTGATCAGGTTAGTGATGTCTGACTGCTATTATTTTGAACACAACTGTATGTCTGGTAAAGGAATCTGTACTGTCGCATTTACATTCATGACATTTGGCACACAGGTACATCAGGTGTCCGGGAAGATTTTAGACCGGGTCTCAGCTCTCTAGCACGTACCGTTCCTGAGATATTCAAAAAAAAATGCATTAGCTAATAGAAGCCTGCAGGTATTTTTCTTCATATCCCAACTGCCATACACACAGTCACATGTCCCTTATCAGCCAATAGAAGCTTGCAAGTCCTTAGTCTCCACATAAACACAGTATTACACCAGGTTTCCATAAAAACCCTGCCATTTTTCTTTACTTCTGTAGGTCAGCTTTAAAGGGGCAGGGAGCTCTGGATGACACTGTTAGGCTGAGTTCACACGGGCGAGTATTCTGCGCGGGTGCAATGCGTGATGTGAACGCATTGCACCCGCACTGAATCTGGACCCATTCATTTCTATGGGGCTGTGCACACGAGCGGTGATTTTCACGCATCACTTGTGCGTTGCGTGAAAATCGCAGCATGCTCTATATTGTGCGTTTTCTACGCAACGCAGGCCCCATAGAAGTGAATGGGGCTGCGTGAAAATCGCAAGCACCATCTTGCTGGAAAAACTCAGGGAATGTGCCAGCTTCAGTGCATAAAGAGGGAAACACATCATCATGTAGCAATTTCGCATATCCAGTGACCCTCTTAGACTTTTATCTTTGGGGTCATCTGAAGGCAATTGTCTATGCTGTGAAGATACGAGATGTGCAGCACCTGAAACTACGGATACTGGAAGCCTGTGCTAGCATTTCTCCTGCGGTGTTGCTATCAGTGTGTGAAGAGTGGGAGAAGAGGGTTGCATTGACAATCCAATACAATGGGCAGCACATTGAACACATTTTATAAGTGGTCAGAAACTTGTAAATAACTCATGAAAGAATAAAGTTACGTTAAAACCAAGCACACCATTGTTTTTCTTGTGAAATTCCCAATAAGTTTGATGTGTCACATGACCCTCTTCCTATTGAAAAAACAAAAGTTGGATTCAAAATGGCCGACTTCAAAATGGCCGCCATGTTGAAAAGTTTTCCCCCTCACATATACTAATGTGCCACAAACAGGAAGTTAATATCACCAGCCATTCCCATTTTATTAAGGTGAATCCATATTAATGGCCCACCCTGTACAACTGGTGAATTAACTTCCTCTCTATAAAGACGGACAGTACACTCATCGAAAAAACTAAATAACACAACCAGATAGAAATGTCAGATTGCTTATAAACTTTGCATTTAGTTATGTCTCGGGCAGATATGTACATGATTACAGGTGTGGTCTGATTAGACACTGGGTATTGCCTCAGGAGGGCTTAAAAGTGCTTCCCATGCTGCTCTATAAGAAGGTTCTCAGAGGCTACTTTAGGGAAGTATACCTATTAGTGAGATATCGCTGATCGCTAGACATGCCTCTATGATGCACCCAGTTTACAGACTTTCAGAGGGTGCACACGATTGGACTAAGAAAAGCAGGATAGTTTTTTTGATTTCTTGCCAGCCATCTAGGCTGGTCTGACCTAGCTGTTAGGAGGTGTTGGGTGCAGTGGCTACATGAGGACTCTGGACAACCAAGACAGAGAGAATTGTTTGATCCACCGATAAGCATGAGCAGCTCCCACAATTGTTTTCCACCATCCAGATACAGTCGGCTCCCAACACACACCCTTTTCTGCCCAAACTAATTCCGGGTGCTTAGGAGAAGAACATTTGGTGTCACAGAGCACATTATGTGTCCTGCCATTGCCAGCCATCGTCCCCTTTGCATGCAGTGATGTCATGAATGAGAAACCTGGACTGGAACAGAATATCATCTTTAGTGACAAATCCAGGTTCAATTTGGAATCCCATGACAGTTACGCAAGAGTATGGAAGCTGTGGGGGACGCTTCAATCCTGCCTTTGCTGTGCAGCAACACACTGCCCTAACTGCTGGTGTGATGATCTGGGGAGGCATTGCATGTGACAGTCGGTCACCCCTAGTAGTGACATGAAGGGCACTAACAGCTCAGCAATATGTTCAGGACATCCTGTGGCCACGTGTTCCTCTTATGGCAGGGGTTCTAACAAGTATTTTTCAGCAGGATAATGCTCTCTTACAAACAGCAAGGGTTTCTCAAGGATGTCTCAGAGAGACTACAACACTTGCTCGGCTGCCAGCTTCGGCATCCTATGAGTGTGCAGGATCTACAGGCCAAGCTGCAACATTTGTGGGCAAATGTGCCACAGGATACCATACAGAACCAGTATGGTATGTATCCATGACCAACCTATTTCATCTTGTATCCAGGCTAGAGGCAGCCACACAGGGTCTTAAAGCCTCCCTTCAATTGTACAGTTTCCCCCCCCCAAAAAGTAACCTTTTGCTCTAATATTGTAATTATTTACACTCACCTAAAGAATTATTAGGAACACCATACTAATACGGTGTTGGACCCCCTTTTGCCTTCAGAACTGCCTTAATTCTACGTGGCATTGATTCAACAAGGTGCTGATACCATTCTTTAGAAATGTTGGCCCATATTGATAGGATAGCATCTTGCAGTTGATGGAGATTTGAGGGATGCACATCCAGGGCACGAAGCTCCCGTTCCACCACATCCCAAAGATGCTCTATTGGGTTGAGATCTGGTGACTGTGGGGGCCATTTTAGTACAGTGAACTCATTGTCATGTTCAAGAAACAAATTTGAAATGATTCGAGCTTTGTGACATGGTGCATTATCCTGCTGGAAGTAGCCATCAGAGGATGGATACATGTTCTCATTCTGTTTACGCCAAATTCGGACTCTACTATTTGAATGTCTCAACAGAAATCGAGACTCATCAGACCAGGCAACATTTTTCCAGTCTTCAACAGTCCAATTTTGGTGAGCTCGTGCAAATTGTAGCCTCTTTTTCCTATTTGTAGTGGAGATGAGTGGTACCCGGTGGGGTCTTCTGCTGTTGTAGCCCATCCGCCTCAAGGTTGTGAGTGTTGTGGCTTCACAAATGCTTTGCTGCATACCTCGGTTGTAACGAGTGGTTATTTCAGTCAACATTGCTCTTCTATCAGCTTGAATCAGTCGGCCCATTCTCCTCTGACCTCTAGCATCCACAAGGCATTTTTGCCCACAGGACTGCCGCATACTGGATGTTTTTCCCTTTTCACACCATTCTTTGTAAACCCTAAAAATGGTTGTGGGTGAAAATCCCAGTAACTGAGCAGATTGTGAAATACTCAGACCGGCCCGTCTGGCACCAACAACCATGCCACGCTCAAAATTGCTTAAATCACCTTTATTTCCCATTCTGACATTCAGTTTGGAGTTCAGGAGATTGTCTTGACCAGGACCACCCCCCTAAATGCATTGAAGCAACTACCATGTGATTGGTTGACTAGATAATTGCATTAATGAGAAATAGAACAGGTGTTCCTAATAATTCTTTAGGTGAGTGTATATACAGGCATCATTACACATCAAGGCACGTTTTGTTTTTGAAAATGATCCCTTTATTGATATAATGACCACCTTAGCAATACTGCTGCCATCTTGTCCCTGCTTAACTCTGTATGACCCTAATAGTCTTTAGTAGAAAGTCTCCCATGCAGGATGCTTATGTAAAGTCCCCAAATTACTAAACTCTTGTTCCTGAACCTACTTATGTATTTGTGGTCTCATTTCAAACAGAAATTAGACGTATGCACAAATTGTTTCACTCTTCTGTCACGCGCTGCCGTGATCAGCAGCCGGGCCCCTGCTGTATCTGCCAGCAGCGGTGAAAACACTGATGCCGGCGGATTAACCCCCTGTATGCCACGGTCACCGCGGCATACAGGGGGTTTGCGGCTGCTTGTACATCTCCATTGGGTCCCCGTGCTGCGGTGACAGAGACCCGATGGTTGCTATGGCTATGCCAACTACAGAAGCCCAGAAGATCCATCCCTAGGGCTGGGTCTCATAGGCAACTGTTAGTGTCTTACAATGTAAGACGCTGACAGTTCAATACAGCACAATACATCTGTATTGTGCTGTATTGAAAAAGGGACCAGACCCTGAAATGTTGAAGTCCCATAGTGGGACAAAAAATAAAGAGAGAAAAGAAGTTTCAAAAAATTAACTTTTATGAAAATAAAATAAAAGTTTAAAGTAAAAAAAAAAAAAGCATCCCAAAATAAAGTAAAATAAAGTAAAAAAATGTGTAAAAAATAGGGAAAAAAAGAAAAGTAGACATATTAGGTATCGCCGTGTGGAGGATGTCTCCCTTCCCACTATTGGGACAGGAAAGAGAGGTTAAAAGTTCTCCCACCCCCACCCCACACACACCAGTGTTTTTTCTGTCCCAATAATGGACGGGGCAAAGATGAGGTCTCTGAAATTTTTTGGACCTGGGCGGAGGCTGGGATCGGGGGGCATGTTCCTCTCCTTCCTCCTTAAGACACCCAGCTAAAACCTCCTAAACTGGGGGTCCCTTAGCCTCCCCAGCCCTTCCAGGACCTGTCGGCCATGTGGCTGAAGTCCAGGTTGGGATATACTACCACGGGCGGGGGGATTGGTAGCCGCAACCCCGGTGGGGCTCTGGGCTCCAGACTCGCTCCTCTTCATTGCGCCGCAATCGCTGGAGGCCGCAGGTGTCAGGAGCGCAGTGAGTCTGACGTCACTTCCGCCGAAGTAAGGGCAACTGGAAGTAAGATGGCGGCGCCCATAGTGGATTCCTTCAGTGGTTGGAGTGCATGTGCATTCCACAACACATGCCCGGAAACAAGATGGCGGTCCCCTACAGCGATTATCATGGCATGGGACGCTTGAGGCCTGGCTTACCGGCCTTGCGTCCCATCTGGTTGACTCTCTTAGGATGAGTCCTGGAAAGGAAGAGGAGGAGCATCGCGGCAACAGGAGGGGTAAGTGCCGAGGGCATTTAAACCTGAAGGGGGTTAGCAACAGAGTACTTACAGATGGATTCCTCCTGCTCTATTAGGGTCATGTGAGTAGGAAAACCAGACTTGGGTTTTTAAAAAAATAAAAATAAAATTTCCTAAAAAAATTGCTCATCATGTTTCCTAAGGGGAAAAAGAGACTACTCATAAGGTGGAACCTAAAAGGAAGCCTAAAAGATGTGCTACCTGCAACAAAAGGCTTCAAGATACATACGCCAAAAAAATTATGCTATTCCCTTTGAGGATTCATCTCAGCTAAAAGAACCAATGGATCGTAAGACGGTCTCTTGAGAAAAACGTGGGAGACATCAGCAGCCTTAGTCTCGACTAACATTGCCGCTACCTCGGTGGCAAGGTCCATGCTTTTGTGGTTGTCCCAGTTGGAAAACCATTTAAAAATGGGGACTCCCAGGGAGGATATACTGGAATCTATTCCTCTCCTAAAAATGGTGACTGCATTCGTAGCAGATTCATTGGCAGAGTCTGTCAGGTTTGCTGCAAAAAACGGAGCACTTCTGAATATGGCAAGAAGAGCCTTATGGTTAAAAAATTGGTCGGGCGACCTAGCATCTAAAAATAAATTATGCGTAATTCCTTTCTCAGGGTCTTATGTTTTCGGCCCGGTATTAGATAATATCCCTGAAAAAGCTTCAGACAAGAAGAAAGGCTTTCCGGAAAGAAAGCCTAAGAAAACTTTTTTTCATAAAAAGTTCCAGCAAAAAAAAAATCAAACACACAAGGACAAGGGAAAATCAGGAAGATGGTCCTATCAGAAAGGAGGAAGGAGGAAAAGGCAGTATTTTTTTTACTTAACCCCAACACCTCCCAGAACAAACAATGATGCCAGGCCAGTGAGAGGAAGACTAAAATTCTTTCTCCCAGTATGGTGCCAACTCGTGGGCACTTCAAATCATACAAGAAGGCTACAGAATATAATTTTTGTCAGTTCCTCAACAAAAATAAACCAGATAGAAGACATTACTAAATTAAAAAATCTGGGTGCGGTGATTTCAGGTCCCAAAACATCAGGAAGGCAGACTCAGTGTTAATCGATCATACTCAGACTGTGATCTCTCTCCTACAAGACCTAGGTTCGATCCTAAATTGGGAAAAATCAGACTCAACACTCGATACCAGGAAAATTTTCTTAGGAACTGTACTAGACTTGAGATTGCAAAATCCTTCCTTCCGGAGAAAAGACAGCAAAATCAGTTTGTACGATCAGAGAGGCAATGAGCATCCTAGGCCTGATGACAGCTTGTATCATGACAGTGCCATGGAGCCAGTATCGCACATGATCACTTCAGAAGATGATCCTCTCTGTTTGGGATGGGAACCATCAGTCCCTAAATCAGAAAATTCTCATAAAAAAAGACCCTCAGAAGTCTTTGGATTGGTGGAAGAACATGGACAACCTGTCAAAAGGATTTTCCTGGAACCCAAGCCCCTATACTGTTGTAACAACAGATGCCAGTCAGCAGGGATTGGGGGCAAAGATTGGAAATCATTGCTTCCAAGGAACTTGGGATCAAGCCATAAAGGAGAGATCCTCAAATTACCAAGAACTCCGAGAAACTCTGCAACAAGGTCAGGATCTTCTGTTGGGCCAGCACAAAAGAATTTTGTTAGACAACATGACGACGGTAGCGTTTCTCAAACTCCAGGGGGGACAAGATACCCTCTACTTCAGAGTCTTTCCAACAGGATTTTCTCTTGGGCAGAGGGAAAAATCCTATCAATTTCAGCGGTTCACCTAAAAGGGTCAACAGATTTCCTCAGCATGCATTACCTAGACCCAAGCGAGTGGTCCCTAAACAAACTGGTTTTCAGGGATTTGACAGCGAAGTAGGGATATCCCAAAATAGACCTATTTGCCACACAGAAAAATCCTCAAACAAATTCCTTCTTCTCCTGAGATCCAGCAGACCATCCAACTGCGGTAGATGCCTTGTCCCAGAGATGGAATATGAAGCTGGCTTATGCTTTTCCCCCCTTCCCTCTAATTCTGGCTATTCTCAGAAAGATCAGGATGGGGTCATCAAAAGTGATTTTTATAACCCCTTTCTGGCCTAAACAAGCGTGGTTTCCTGTCCTAACCTCGTTGGCCTTGGAAGATCCAATAACTCTTCCCCTAAGACCAGATCTGTTGTCTCAGCGTCCAATTTGGAACCCAGAAATAA
This sequence comes from Bufo bufo, assembly GCF_905171765.1. Lineage (NCBI taxonomy): Eukaryota > Metazoa > Chordata > Amphibia > Anura > Bufonidae > Bufo > Bufo bufo. The sequence continues at coordinate 391,727,111 of NC_053394.1, read as the reverse complement.
GCAGGCTAAAGTTAACAGTGTGGCTTCTGAAAGGGACTTATTAAAATTACAGGGGTTTTCGGACGATGTGATATCAACCCTTCAAAAAGGCCATAAACAAGTAACCGCTGCCATCTATAATAAAATTTGGAAAAGATTCTGCTCATGAATAGCTTTGAGAAACGGAAATCCGGGGGCTGAACTTATCCATTTTGGGCCGTTTGTGAGAGCCTTGAAACGGATCTCACAAGCGGACCCAGAAACTCCAGTGTGAAAGTAGCCTTAGATGTCAGACATTCTCTTCTTATCTATTTAGAAGCTACCAGTGGATTTAGACGGGACTCTAATCTGTTCATACAATTTGCCGGCCGAAACAAGGGCAAAAAAACTTCAAAGACAACGTTAGCCAGGTGGATAAAATCGACAATTAGGGACTCCTACCAGCTGCAGGGAATGTCCTGTCCTCAAGATATCAGAGCCCATTTCACCAGAGCAGTTACAACTTCATAGGCAGAACACGCAGAAGCTTCTATTGACCAGATTTGCAAGGCGGCTACATGGTCAAATTCTCATACCTTTTGCAAACACTATAGATTAGATATTGTAGGAAACCATGATCAGAGGTTTGAACGGAAAGTTCTCCAAGCCGTGCCAAATTTCAAGAAGATTGGATAATATTTAGAGGTTGCACAATTTGATCAGTTTTGTAAAAGTAGGCCAAAAATAAGATTTTTCAATGTTAATTACTTTTATTGGGAAAACTAGAAATCACAAACTTAAAATAATATTAAAACTAGACACTAAGATTGATAGGCAAAACGTGTTATATTAATCAACTTTGAACGATGCAATCGCTTCTTTTGTTAGCTCGGTTACGACTTTTCTGTGATGCTCGACTACCCTCAACAAGAATTGTTTTTGTTGTTCATCCCTGACCGATTCGTTAAACTTTTTTATCACAGCAATTCCTCTTTCTGCGGTATCCTTGACCACCGTAAGAGCGTTCACATGGCTTCTTAGAGAATCACTGCAGTATTCTGTCACGTTGTGGATCCCAAACAATTCAAAGAACGTCTTTGTTTTATTAGTAACGAAATGGCTCAAGTCTTTTCCTTCAAAAACTAGTTTTTTTTTTTACCCTGTAATCGTTTCATTTCCTTTTACTTTGCAGGTTTGGTTTCAAAATTTTTAGTCATATTTTCCTTAACAGCCCGAGTAATACGTTTGTCCAAAAAAGCCAATCCCACGTTTGTTTCTGACAGATACCAAAGGTGTCTCTTAGCAACCGTGAGAGCACTTTTTTTTGTCTGCATCTGGGTAAGTGCTCAGAAGCTGTAGCATATCCAAATCATTCTTTGGAGCCCATCAACTTACACTTGGCTCGTGCAAAAAGCAAACATATATGAGGCTGACAAAATGTGCAACCTGTTTCATTCCTTTCAGTTCTCGTTGAGGAATATTCAACTGTTTAGAGAAGAGGACAATTTTAAGTGCATATATTGCCTTTGCCATCCACCTTGCTTGATGCAGAGCCCCTGGGATCCTGAAACTGAAGTCGTTTTTAGACCAACCTCCTAGGTACAGGAGTGAGAGTAGTAATAAAAGTGATCAATGTGTGCAACCCTTAAATAATATCCAATCTTCTTGAAGTTTGGCATATATATTTTTTACATCACTGAGACTCGGGGCATAAGCAAAGTCATATGAAAATAACACATTTGAAAAAATGAACACCCTGGTGTTCCCGTACAGCAGTTTCCGACCACATATGGGGTGTTTCTGTAAACTACAGAATCAGGGCAATAAATATTGAATTTGTTTGGGTGTTAACCTTACTTTGTTACTGGAAAAAATGGATTAAAATGGAAAATCTGCCAAAAATTTGAAATTCTGAATTTAATTTCCTGCAATTCTTGTGGTACACCTAAAGGGTTAACAAAGTTTGTAAAATCAGTTTTAAAGGGCTTCTGTCACCCCCAAAACCCATTTTTTTGGGGGGGCTTGTTAAAATTGTTATTTAACGACTATTCCCTATATAGGGATCTTACCTTTGTCTGTGGCTTCTTTTCCTTAAAAATCGATCTTTTAAAATATGCTAATCACTTCACTACCAGCAAGTAGGGCGTCTACTTGCTGGTAACGGCCGCAAAAAACCGCCCCCTCCTCTTGTTGATTGACAGGCCCAGCGAGTGCTCTCCTCCTCTGGCTGGCCCTGTCAGCATTTCAAATCCCGCGCCTGTCTTCATTCGGCGCAGGCGCTCTGAGAGAAGGAGGCTCACCTCCTCAGCACTCCCTCAGTGTGCCTTCGCCGATGACGTCTTCTCTTTCGGTGAGGAGAGCACTCGCTGGCCCTGTCAATCAACAAGAGGAGGGGGCATTTTTTTGCGGCGGCTACCAGCAAGTAGACGCCCTACTTGCTGGTAGTGAAGTGATTAGCATATTTTAAAAGATCGATTTTTAAGGAAAAGAAGCCACAGACAAAGGTAAGATCCCTATATAGGGAATAGTCGTTAAATAACGATTTTAACAAGCCCAAAAAAAAAAAAGGGTTTTGGGGGTGACAGAAGCCCTTTAAATACCATGAGGGGTGTAGTTTCTAAAATGCGGTCATTTTTGGGTGGTTTCTATTATGTAAGCCTCACAAAGTGACTTCAGACCTGAACTGGTCCTTAAAAAGTAGGTTTTGGAAATTTTCTGAAAAATTTCAAGATTTGGTTGCAAACTAAGCCTTTGACATTTTTTGACTCAATTTTACCACTGTCATGAAGTACAATATGTGACGAGAAAACTATCTCAGAATAGCCTGGATAAGTAAAAGCGTTTTAAATTTATTGCCACATAAAGTGACACATTGATGAAGAAGTCAGGATTGGACTTCGAAACGTGTTTGGTATAATCAACAAAGCACCCGCATACCCCAGCCCGAGATGAACTGTACCAGATAATTTCTATGTGGAAGTGCTTCCAGAACTTCTGAATATCTGACTGTTCCGACCCTTGCCTGATCCGTGTCTTGCCCGTGCACGCACCTGAATACACAGAACACGTGGGACGCCAAGTTTAGATTACCACGCCGGGAAAGGTAACAGCGGCCAATACACTCGTGCACAGTGGGACGCCACAGACAGCACTGGTTAATATTGGTTCGCTACTGTAACAAAGCAAACATATATCATGAATGGGACATTTGATATGCAATGATATATTTTCCCATCCTGCACAACCATGAATGCAGGATTTTAAAAAGTAATTCGTGGTACACCACGCACTACAAGTATCTGATTTAATTGCCCTATATTCAAAACCACACTGGAATATTGTATGAGAGCAATATACAGTCCTGATCAAAAGTTTAAGACCACTTGAAAAATGGCAAAAAATCATATTTTACATTGTTGGATCTTAACAAGGTTCCAAGTAGAGCTTCAACATGCAACAAGAAGAAATGAGAGTGAGACAAAACATTTTTTGAGCATTCAATTAATTAATTTAAAATGATTAAACTGAAGCAGGCTGTTTTTCAGCTAATCCAAATTTTAGGACCACATGCCTTTAAAAGTCCAAATCTGTGCAAAGATGTGGATTTATTGTCATTTTCTGTCAGGTAGTCACATGTTGTGATGGCAAAGGCAAAAAAACTCTCCCTTTTTGAACGTGGATGGGTTGTTGAACTGCATAAGCAGGGTCTCTCTCAGCGCGCCATCGCTGCTGAGGTGGGACGCAGTAAGACAGTCATTTGGAATTTCTTAAATGATCCTGAGGGTTATGGAACAAAAAAGTCAAGTGGAAGACCCAAAAAAAAATTATCAGCACTGAGCCGGAGGATCCAATTGGCTGTCCGTCAAGACACTCGATCCTCAACCCAAATTAAGGCCCTTACTGGTGCTGACTGCAGCCCCATAACCATCAGATGGCAACTGAGATTGAAGGGCTTCAAAAACAAAAAACCTCTTCAAAGACCTTGTCTCCTTGAATGCCACAGAACTGCTGGTTTGGACTTTGCAAGAGAGCACCAAACACGGGACATTCAAAGGTGGAAGAAAGTTTTATTCTCTGATGAGAAAAAATGTAACCTTGGTGGTCCTGATGGTTTCCAACATTACTGGCATGACAAGCAGATCCCACCTGAGATGTTTTCTATGGTCTGGGGTGCTTTTTCGTTCAGTGGAACAATGGAGCTTCAGGAAGTGCAGGGGCGTCAAACGGCCGCTGGCTATGTCCAGATGTTGCAGAGAGCATTCCTCATGACTGAGGGCCCTCGTCTGTGTGGTAACGACTGGGTTTTTCAACAGGACAACGCTACAGTACACAATGCCTGCAGGACAAGGGACTTCTTCCAGGAGAATAACATCACTTTTCTGGCCCATCCTGCGTGTTTTCCTGATCTAAATCCAATTGAGAACCTTTGGGGATGGATGGCAAGGGAAGTTTACAAAATTGGACAACAGTTCCAGACAGTAGATGGCCTTCGTGCGGCCGTCTTCACCACTTGGAGAAATGTTCCCATTCATCTCATGGAAAGCTTGCATCAATCATGCCGAAACAAATTTTTAAAGTGATAAACAATAACGGCGGAGCTACTCATTACTGAGTTCATGTTTGAAAGTTGGATTTCTGTTTTGGGGGGGTTTAGTTTTTTTTTGGAGGTGTGGTCCAAAACTTTTGATCAGCTGAAAAACAGCCTGTTTCAGTTTATTAGTTGTTTTCATTAAATTGAATGCTCAAAAAATGTTTTGTCTCACTCCCATTTCTTCTTGTTGCATGTTAAAGCTCTACTTGGAACCTTGTTAAGATCCAGCCATGCTAAATATGATTTTTTTGCCATTTTTCAAGTGGTCTTAAACTTTTGATCAGGACTGTATTATAGCAACGTACAACCTATGTGACGGCACTTAATATTGAACTGAGAGACATCAAAGTTCCAGACATTACAAGTCCTTCAATTGAAATAATTGATTCTTGAAACCACATACAGACAGTGGAACCATATGAGGGCAGAACTATTTTTAATCCTAAACAATTAATGTATATGCACAAACAACTGTTGTGGATGGGTCCTATGAGTTACCAAGATTCTACTACTTACTAGTTTACACATGAGTCTAACCCTCAGCTAACCTATGTACGGTTTACATCATATAACGTTTGATGGTATTTTTTGTATGCTTTTATAAGGTATTTTAACTTGATTGTTTGGGAGGGATTGTGTTATTATTATTAATTTGTGTGATATTAAATTAGAAATATACCCAACTCTCTCTGTGTGATCCCAAATATAATGTGCCTGTTGACATACCAGTCATTATAAAGTGAAACATGTCAAATTGGCTAAAAATGGTCTGGTCCTTAAGGGGTTAAAAGGGAGTTGTGGATAAGAATAAGCTAGATGATTATGCTTGTTAGAGATGAGCAAAGCTTTCAAAATTTGATTTAGATGCTTCACCAAATTTTTCCCCAAAAATTGCTTAGTTCCAAATTAGTTAGTCACAAAGCCTATTAAATCAGCTATATTCTGGCCTGCAGGGAGAGTGTATCTCAGTGTGCATCATTGTGCATTGCAGCAACATGCATAGCTAGTCCTTTCTGGTAGTGAAACAGTTAGGCTGCATTCACACGTCCGTGGTGTGTTGCGGACCCGCAAATTGCGGGTCCGCAACACACCAGCCCGGCACCCCCATAGAAATGCCTATTCTTGTCCGCAAGCTGCGGACAAGAATAGGACATGCTCTATCTTTTTGCGGAGCTGCGGACCCAAAATCGGGGCCGCGCTCCGCAATTGCGGCTGCAGACAGCACACTGTGTGCTGTCCGCATCCATTCCGTCCCCATAGAGAATGAATGGGTCCGCACCCATTCCGCAAAATTGCGGAAAGGATGCGGACCCATTTTGCGGACGTGTGAATGGAGCCTTAGGCCCCTTTCACACGGGCGAGTATTCCGCGCGGGTGCAATGCGTGAGTTGAACGCATTGCACCCGCACTGAATCCTGACCCATTCATTTCTATGGGGCTGTGCACACGAGCGGTGATTTTCACGCATCACTTGTGCATTGCGTGAAAATCGCAGCAAGCTCTATATTCTGCGTTTTTCACAGAAGTTTTTCATAGAAGTGAATGGGGCCGCGTGAAAATCGCAAGCATCCGCAAGCAAGTGCGGATGCGGTGCGATTTTCACGCATGGTTGCTAGGTGACGATCGGGCTGGGGACCCGATCTGTATTATTTTCCCTTATAACATGGTTATAAGGGAAAATAATAGCATTCTGAATACAGAATGCAAAGTAAAATAGTGATGGAGGGGTTAAAAATAAAAAAAATTAACTCACCGAGTCCACTTGATCGCGTAGTTGCGGATCTCTGTCTGCTTCTGTAATGTTGAGCTGCTGGCTAAGGACCTGTGGTGACGTCACATCACATGATCCAATCACATGGTCCCTCACCATGGTGATGAACCATATGATTGGACCATGTGATGAGCACAGTGACGTCATCAAAGGTCCTATTCCTGTGCACAGCAAAGAAGAAGACAGAAGAGAAGCTGGGCTGCACGATCAAGTGGATTAAGGTGAGTTAAATTTTTTTTAATTTTTTTTTTAACCCCTCCAGCCTTATTGTACTATGCATTCTGTATTATGAATGCTATTATTTTCCCTTATAACCATGTTATAAGAGAAAATAATACAATCTACAGAACACCTAACCCAAACATGCCGATTTTTCTCACGCGCGTGCAAAACGCATTACAATGTTTTGCAGTCGCGCTGAAAAATTGCGCATTTTCCCGCAACACACCCGCATCTTATCCGGGCAAAAAACATGACGCCCGTGTGAAAGAGGCCTTACTGTGCGTCAGTATGACAAGCAGGTGACAGGCGTCACTCTTAGGCTCAGTTCACAATTCACTTATTTGGTCAGTTACGGACCAAATACACAGAACAGGTGAAGATCTTTTCATGATACCTCATCTGAGAGTAGGATTGGCTCCTGATTTTGGCTCACCATACAGTTGTCACCACCAGCTCTGTGAGAAGGTCTGTTAGACGTTCTTCGCTACCTCTTGCATGACGTTCTTTGTTTTGGTTTCACTTTGTCATCTCCTTTCCTTCTCCCAGCTGTCACCTATTTACACTAATTGTCTCCCTTTATATTCCCTCCCATACTGCCTCACTTTGCGGTTTATACTTCTTCCTGGATGAGTTGTTCACTGCTGGATGCTGCTTCTCCTGATTCCTCAGATAAGTCTGTTTCCTTTATTTGTGTTTCTTTGCTTGCTTGATTGTAGGTGACCCTGACTCCATCCGTATTAAGTGCAGGGAGCCGGTGGTCGTGTCCCCTCACTATTATAGGGTTTTCAGTTGTCACATAGTATAAGGTACGTGGGCATGCAATTGTCTACCATAAAGACCTTTGCATGGGCATAGCAGTCAGGGAGAGCTCTAGGGGTTTTATAGGGCTCAGCCATATGCTCCTTAGTTTGGGATCAAGCCAGTCGGATGTTTATTTATAAGTCCCAGCTTTCTGCAACACCATCCGTGACATAATAAACCGCCATAACCATCTTAAGCATGGATCCGGTTTCAGCCTTGATGGACCGCATGCAAGGTCTTTCGCTGGAGGTAGCAGATCTCCGTAAAACTGTGTCTCAGTTTCAGGTGACCGGTTCTGCTGGCATTCATGGAGTTTGTTCCGAGCCTAAGATCTCGCTTCCGGATACGTTCTCCGGGGGTAGTGAGAATTTAGTTCGCTTTAGAGAGGCTTGCAAACTCCATTTTCGCCTACTTCCCCATTCCTCTGGTGATGAGGAGCAGAGGGTGGGGATCATCATCTCGCTGCTCAGGGATAACGCTCAGTCTTGGGCCTTTTTGCTGCCGGTCGGGGCACGGCCCCTCCGATCGGTGGATGAATTTTTTGTAGCCCTGGGGCAGATATATGATGACCCGGATCGTATTGCTCTGACTGAATCTAAACTGCGTCTTTTATGCCAGGGTTAACAGTCCGCAGAGATATATTGTTCAGAATTTCGGAGATGGGCAGCTGATACTGGTTGGAATGATGCTGCACTCCGAAGTCAATTTTGCCATGGTCTTTCGGAAAGATTGAAAAATCTCTCACTCATCCTCTTCAGATTACCCTGAATCTTTTGCCAAATAAATGACAAAGACGAGGAAAATCTCTCCTCATCAGGTAAACCAGAAGACCCCTCTCCAGAGAATGTCTCAAACAGTATCGTGGTGCTCCTTAAAAACCTTGTGTCGTAAAGCGAGAGGCACAAACAACCTCCCAGGGGGACAAAGATCAGGAGCCTCTGCCTGGGCTGCCTGAACCTCTGCCTCCAAATCAGGATAAAGAGACGACCACCCCTTCAGCCAAAATGGGACCCGGGTCTTAAAATTTCCCCCTCCCGGAAAACAACGTGACAGGGCATCCGCCTTCACATTTTTAACCCCAGGGCGGAATGTAACAACAAAATTAAATCTAGAAAAGAACAAAGACCATCTGGCCTGTCTCGGGTTCAGACGCTTGGCCGATTCCAAGTAGGCCAGATTCTTATGGTCTGTAAACACGGTAATAGGGTGTCTGGCTCCCTCTAACCAATGGCGCCATTCCTCAAAAGCTAATTTGATGGCCAACAACTCCCTATCTCCCACATCGTAATTTCTCTCTGCAGAGGAGAGTTTCCTTGAGAAAAAGGCACACGGTCGCCATTTGGCAGGAGAGGGATCCTGAGATTAGACCGCACCCACACCCACCTCAGAAGCGTCCACCTCAACAATAAAAGGTAGAGACATCAGGTTGTACCAAAATGGGAGTGGAAGCAAAACTCTCTTTGATACTAGAAAAGGCTTTAAGCGCATCTACCGACCATGAAGAAAAATCTACCCCCTTTTTAGTCATATCAGTGAGTGGCTTAACAACAGAGGAATAATTCAAAATGAACTTTCTGTAATAATTGGCAAAATCCAAAAACTGCATCAGCGCCTTCTGATTCTCAGGAAGCTAGCAATCAAGCACAGAGCTGACCTTCTCAGGGTCCATGCAAAAACCAGAAGCGGAGAGAAGAAAACCAAGAAATTGAATCTCCAGAGCCGCAAACACAAATTTTTCCAGTTTAGCTGGATCTCATTTCTCGGAGATTCTGGTGGCTGGCTCTTCGTAAGACGGTTGAGGGTTTTGTGGCAGCCTGCGAGACCTGCGCTCGTGCCAAGGTCCCTCATTCACGGCCATCGGGTTCTCTCCTCCCGTTACCCATTCCTTCCCGTCCTTGGACGCATCTGTCCATGGACTTCATTACGGACCTGCCTCGTTGCTCGGGGAAGACTGTGATTCTGGTAGTAGTGGACCGTTTTAGCAAAATGGCGCATTTCATTCCCTTTCCTGGGTTACCCAATGCTAAGACGCTGGCGCAAGCGTTTGTTGATCACATTGTTAAATTGCATGGCATTCCTTCAGACATCGTTTCTGATAGGGGCACGCAATTTGTTTCCAGATTCTGGAAGGCCTTCTGTTCTCGCTTGGGGGTTCAATTGTCGTTCTCTTCTGCTTTTCACCCGCAGTCGAATGGTCAGACAGAACGCGTCAATCAGAATCTGGAGACATATCTGCACTGTTTTGTGTGGCGGAGAATCAGGAGGATTGGTGTTCTTTTTTGTCCCTTGCTGAGTTTGCTTTAAATAACCGTCACCAGGAGTCCTCTGATAAGTCACCATTTTTTGGTGCATATGGGTTTCATCCGCAGTTTGAGACATTCTCTGGAGAGGGGTCTTCTGGTTTACCTGATGAGGAGAGATTTTCCTCGTCTTTGTCATTTATTTGGCAAAAGATTCAGGGTAATCTGAAGAGGATGAGTGAGAGATATAAGCGTGTGGCGGATAAGAGACGTGTGCCTGGTCCAGACCTGAATGTGGGGGATCTGGTGTGGTTGTCTACAAAGAATATCAAACTGAAGGTTCCCTCCTGGCAGTTGGGTCCTAGGTTTATTGGGCCTTACAAGATCTTGTCCGTCATCAATCCCATTGCCTTCCGTCTTGATCTTCCTCAGACTTGGAAGATCCAAAATGTTTTTCACAGGTCCCTATTAAAACCTTATGTCCAACCCACTGTACCCTCCTCTTTGCCGCCTCCTCCTCCGATTGTTGTTGATGGTAATCTTGAATTTCAGGTCTCTAGGAGTGTGGATTCTCGCATTATCCGCGGTTGTCTCCAGTACCTCGTTCATTGGGAGGGTTATGGTCCTGAGGATAGGATGTGGGTCCCCGTGGCGGACATTAAGGCCACTCATCTCATCAGGGCTTTCCATAGGTCTCATCCTAAGAAGGTGGGCTCTGAGTGTCCGGAGTCCACCCGTAGAGTGAGGGGTACTGTCACCGGCAGCTCTGTGAGAAGGTCTGTTAGATGTTCCTCGCTACCTCTTGCATGACGTTCTTTGTTTTGGTTTCACTTTGTCATCTCCTTTCCTTCTCCCAGCTGTCACCTATTTGCACTGATTGTCTCCCTTTATATTCCCTCCCATACTGCCTCACTTTGCGGTTTATACTTCTTCCTGGAAGAGTTGTTCACTGCTGGATACTGCTTCTCCTGATTCCTCAGATAAGTCTGTTTCCTTTATTTGTGTTTCCTTGCTGACTTGATTGTAGGTGACCCTGACTCCATCCGTATTAAGTGCAGGGAGCCGGTGGTCGTGTCCCCTCACTATTATAGGGTTTTCAGGTGTCACATAGTATAAGGTACGTGGGCATGCAATTGTCTACCATAAAGACCTTTGCATGGGCATAACAGTCAGGGAGAGCTCTAGGGGTTTTATAGGGCTCACCCATATGCTCCTTAGTTTGGGATTAAGCCAGTCGGATGTTTATTTATAAGTTTCAGCTTTCTGCAACACCATCCGTGACAGGGGGTATCTCACACGGTCAGAACCAGTGTAGGCCTGAAGTAAATATTTCTTTGCCCAAAATGGCTGTATTTCAAATGGCTGTATTTTAAATGCCTGATTCAAACCCCTGTATGTAGAGGGAGTATCTCAGAGGGCTTGAACCAGTGTAGGCCTGAAGTAAATATTTCTTTGCCCAAAATGGATGTATTTCAAATGCCTGATTCAAACCCTGTATGTAGAGGGGATATCTCACACGATCTGAACCAGTGTAGGCCTGAAGTAAATGATTTTTTGCCCAAAATGGCTGTATTTCAAATGGCTGTATTTCAAATGCCTGATTCAAACCCCTGTATGTAGAGGGTGTATCTCACACGGCCTGAACCAGTGTAGGCCTGAATTCAATATTGGTGCACCAAATGGCGGTATTTAAAATATCTGAATATAACCCAAATGTATTAAGGGTGTATCTCACAATGACATCTGCATCAACTAAATTTTGTGTGCCCAAACGAGTGTTTGTTTAACAACTGAATTTGACAGCAGTATATAAGCCTGTAATTTCACACATGCTGATGCTGCAAGGCCTGAAAATAGTGTTTTTTGACAAAAAAGTATGTTTTTTAAGCCCCAGAAAATGATGGGTGTATTCTAGCTTAAATTGCACACTGACTAATCCAGATATTGAGGATTGCCAAAAAAGTGTTTTTTAGTAACAGAATATGAAAGCTGTATATATTAAACTTGAATTTAACACTTGCAGATCTGGAAAATACTGTTTTTTGAAGAAAAAAAGTGTGTTTTTCAAACCCCAGAAAATGATGGGTGTATTTCTAGCTTAAATTGCACACTGACTAATCCAGATGTTGTAGATTGCCAAAAAAGTGTTTTTTTTGTAACAGATTATGAAAGCTGTATATATTAAACTTGAATTTAACACTTGCAGATCTGGAAAATACTGTTTTTTGAAAAGAAAAGTGTGTTTTTCAAACCCCAGAAAATGATGGGTGTATTTCTAGCTTAAATTGCACACTGACTAATCCAGATATTGTGGATTGCCAAAAAAGTGTTTTTTGGTAACAGAATATGAAAGCTGTATATATTAAACTTGAATTTAACACTTGCAGATCTGGAAAATACTGTTTTTGGAAAAAAAACAAAAGTGTGTTTTTCAAACTCCAGAAAATGATGGGTGTATTTCTAGCTTAAATTGCACACTGACTAATCCAGATGTTGTAGATTGCCAAAAAAGTGTTTTTTAGTAACAGAATATGAAAGCTGTATATATTAAACTTGAATTTAAAGCGAACCTTTCACCTGGATTTCACTTAATAAACTATCAAAAGTACCTTATAGATCATCCTCATTGTGTTAGCACACGGTCTTGTCCCGCTTTTCTGTCATGTATATGCATGGAAAAATCGCTTTATAAAGTACTCTTCTCCAGCTCCACAAGTCACGGTAGAAGTCAAGGGGGTAGCCCTTCCCTCACTCCAGGCTGTAACTCCCCTGCCCTAACCCCGCCTCTATGCAGTCTAATTGACACCCGGCTCAGTCGCCGGGACCGCGCTTGTACAGGCGGCGCATGCGACGTCGGACTCAAACGCGATCCTGTAGTTGAATTCCGCGTGAGGAAGAGAAGACAGGCAGGCATCGGGGACGGCGCATGCGCGATTCAGTTACAGGATCGCTCTTGAGTCCGACGGCGCATGCGCCGCTTGTACAAGCGCGGTCCCGGCGACTGAGCCGGTGTCAATTAGACTGCATAGAGGCGGGGTAATGGGAGGGGAGTTACAGCCTGGAGTGAGGGAAGGGCTACCCCCTTGACTTCTACCGTGACTTGTGGAGCTGGAGAAGAGTACTTTATAAAGCGATTTTTCCATGCATATACATGGCAGAAAAGCGGGACAAGACCGTGTGCTAACACAATGAGGATGATCTATAAGGTACTTTTGATAGTTTATTAAGTGAAATCCAGGTGAAAGGTTCGCTTTAACACTTGCAGATCTGGAAAATACTGTTTTTTGAAAAGAAAAGTGTGTTTTTCAAACCCCAGAAAATGATGGGTGTATTTCTAGCTTAAATTGCACACTGACTAATCAAGATGTTGTAGATTGACAAAAAAGTGTTTTTTTGGTAACAGAATATGAAAGCTGTATATATTAAACTTGAATTTAACACTTGCAGATCTGGAAAATACTGTTTTTTGAAGAAAAAAAAGTGTGTTTTTCAAACCCCAGAAAATGATGGGTGTATTTCTAGCTTAAATTGCACACTGACTAATCAAGATGTAGTTTGACAAAAAAATTGTGATTTGCAATGTCCCAAAAGCTCAGATGCAGTGCTGGTGCACTGAGCTTGCTCAAAATGGCCGCCGCCGCCCACCTAACTAACAGAATTATAAAAGTTATTTTTTTTTGGTCAATGAACTCAGGGCAGGGTAAAACGATTGTGCCCTGCACCCACACAACTAATTGTATGTAGATCGCTGAGTTAGATTCTCTCCTATTCTCTCCCTGAAATCACAAGTCCAGCAGCATCCTCTCCCTACACTTGTAACAGCAGAGTGACGTGCAGCGCTATGTGACTCCAGCTTATATAGAGCCTGGGTCACATGCTGCTCTGGCCAATCACAGCCATGCCATTAGTAGGCATGGCTGTGATGGCTTCTAAGGTCAGACAGTTAATCGCTTGTTGATTGGCTGCCCTGCAGCCTTTCAAAAAGCGCCAAGAAAGCACCGAACACCTAACCCGAACCCAAACTTTTACGGAAATGTTCGGGTCCGGGGTCCAAAAATCCTAAAGTTCGGTACGAACCCGAACTTTACAGTTCAGGTTCGCTCAACCCTATACATGAATACATATTTTGAAGAACATCTAGACAATTCTCACACTGTGGAATTTATATTCAGATAACAAAGATAGTGAAGCCTTTACTTCTGTGTGATGTGTATTTTAACTGCTTAAATATATCATTAATTGTTACAATAACATTTAGTTCTTTTGAACAACACAAAAATCTTCCCATGGACCTACCTCGGCCTACATTAAAACTTCATACAAAATAGTGAATATAAACCAACATTGCTCTTAAAGGCAATGAATATCTATCATGACTAAAATAAGTGAATATAACAGTTTACACTTCTGAAAAGGCATAACAGATGGGCTACAGGACAATAGGCCTGCAGCTTGGTGAGATGGCAGCAACTGTTGGCGCAATTATTAGAAAATGGAAGAAGCACGTGATGACTGTCAATCTTCCTCTGTCTGGGCCTCCATGCAACATCTTGCCTTGTGTGGTAAGGATGTTTCTGAGAAAGGTCAGGAATCAGCCCAGAACTACATGGGAGGACCTGGTCAATGACCTGAAGAGAGCTGGTACCACAGTCTCAAAGAATAATAGCACACTGCACCATTATAGATTAAAATCCTGCAGATCACGCAATGTCCCCCTACTCACACCAGCACATGCCCAGGCCCATTTGAAGTTGCCAATGACCATCTGGAAGATCCAGAGGAGGCATGGAAGAAGGTCATGTGGTCACATGAGACCAAAATAGAAATTTTTGGTATCAACTCCACTCGCCGTCTTTGGAGGAAGAAAAAAAGAGTACAACTCCAAGAACACCGTCCCAACCGTGAAGCATTTTTCTTAGATTCTGTCTCTCACAGTTGCAGTGGACCTACGATAAAAATTACAGTCCTTTCCATTCTTTGTAGGTGGGAAAACTTGCAAAATCGCCAGTGTATCAAATACTTATTTTTCCCACTGTATAAGCATGTTATACAGTTATGTTATATATATTCTATAGAATATGACAGGATGTTCTATAAACTGTTGACCCAGATGTTCTCTGTGGTTGTGCTTTATTTCCCACATCAACAGTCTTCACAAAAATCACTTTGTTAACCCTTAAGATTATATGAATTTCAAAAACTTTTCCAACATTGTGTAGTGGATGGATCTGGTTATATTGGAGCTGCCCCCACTGAAGTGATTGCTACCCGCCCCTGTCAACGGCACAATAGATGGAGCTGTGGAGTTCTGGTGCCAGAGCTACTGTAGACCAGCTGATTGGTAGGGGTGTCAGACCCATCACCAATCTGATACTTATGACCTATCCGGGAGACAGGCCATCAAGATCACATTACTAAAAAAAACTTTAATGACATACGCATTTGTTTAATGGTCCAAGCATGATTTTTACTTCTTGTCCTAGCCACCAAATTTATGCTATCGTTTTCCCCGTTGAGGTAATTTTGAAAGGGGCGACCATGATGACAGCTTCGGCAGATGTGGGCTGTTTTTCTATTTTTTTCCTCACTTGTATTTTATTATATACTAGCAGAAGGACCTGGCTTCGCACGGGTATATTTCATCTATTTCATTTAATGTTTGTGTGTGTCATTAAAAAAGATACAGTATCCCCCATAACAGTGACCTTTACAGTACACCGCCCCTTTAACAGTAAACTCCACAGTCCCTTACCCCTTAACCCTGACCCCCCCACAGTGCCCGTCTCCTTAAAATGTAACCTCCACAGCAGCCCATCCCCTTAACTTTGACCTATATAGCAGCCCGCCCCTTTAACAGTGAGTTTCACGGCACCCCACTCCCTTGACATTGACCTCCGCAGCGGCACGCCCCCTTAATAGTGACCTATACAGCACCCCGCCCCTTAACACTGACCTCCATAGGGGACTGTCCCCTTATCTGTGACCTCCACTGTTCCCTGACCCCATAACAGAGACCTCCAAAGCACCCGTCCCTTTAACAATCACTGCCACAGTACCCCGTTCCCTTAACAGTGACCTCCACAGTAGCCCGCTCTTTTAACAGTGACTTTACAGTACCCTGATGACTTAACAGTGACCTCCACAGCAGCTGCCCCTTTAATAGTGGGCCCTGCCCCCTTAACAGTGACCTCCACAGCACCTGCCACTTTAACAGTGACCTCCACAGCGGCCTTCCCCCTTAACAGTAACATCCACAGTGAAAGCCCCTTTAACATTGACCTCCACAGCAGCTGCCCTTTTAATAGTGGCTCCTACCCCTTAACAATGACCTCCACAGCACCCTGCCCCTTTTAACAGTGACCCCCACAGTGCCTGCCCCTTTAATAGTGGGCCCTGCCCCATTAACAGGGACCTCCACAGTGCCCACCCCTTTAACAGTGACCTCCACAGCGGCCTGCCCCCTTAACAGTAACATTCACAGTGAACACCCCTTTAACATTGACCTCCACAGCAGCTGCCCTTTTAATAGTGGCCCCTACCCCTTAACAGTGACCTCCACAGCGGCCTGCCCCTTTTAACAGTGACCCCCACATTGCCCGTCCCTTTAATAGTGGCCACTGCCCCCTTAACAGTGACTTCCACAGCGCCCTGCCCCTTTAAGACTAGGGCTACATGATTTTGTCATACCAATGTCATGCAACAATTTTTATAATGATAGGCTATGATGTTGCACTGCGACCTGCTGCGACTGCGACATGACATCACAAAAGGAGGCATGTAGCAGTGTAGTTGTGCCCTATGTGTCGTGCTACTTATTGTTATCGTGTAGCCCTAGCCTAAAGCTGATCTACAGCAGTGAAGAAAAATGGCTGGGTTGTTATGGAAACCTGGTGCAAAACTGTGGCTAAGGGCCTGTGAGCCTCTATTGGCTGATAAGGGACATGTGACCGTGTGTATGGCAGTTGGGATATGAAGAGAAAGACTTGCAGGCTTGTATTGGCTAATGCAGGTCATTTTTTGGGAATATCTCAGGAATGGTACGTCCTAGAGAACTGAGACCCCAGGTAGCAAGGGATGTGTATACCAAGTTTCATTGAAATCGACGGTTGCGTTTTTGAGTGATCGCGGAGCATACATACCGTACATACATACAGACATATATACGTCCTTTATATATATAGATTTTGATACTTTTAAAATATATTTTGGCCTATGGGACATTTACACATCACTGTAATTGGGGCATCAAGATCTGGCTAGTGATACTTCTGCACCATAACGGCCCTGCCTGGCAAAGTAGAAACACTACTGTATGTGCACAAAACAAGCAATCACCTATACAATATATTAAGGGGCAGTGTCCAAAACCATCCATGAGAACAGTAAAGGATAACTACCCCCCCCCCCCCCCCCCCCCGAGGTATTGTCATTACCTCTAGAAATATTGTCAGGTGTAAGACATCCTATTAAAACCCCAAACAAAACTGTAACTGCGCCCATGGAACAGCCTGAATATTAGAGATCCTCCAAATAAAACATATCATCTCCGTATCACCATACAATAATAGGAATGGGAATAGTCATAGGAAACAAAATGATCAAAAATGCAATATATCCAATAAATATATTTTATATCAAGTCATCTTCAATTATAAAACTAAACAATCCAGAGCTGGTGGGACATACAATAAAAACTAACCAAGGATTCCCCCACTGGTAAATTCATGCGAGATAAGTGAACCACATGACTTCTACAAATACAGGGGTGGCGGGGACCCCACTTGTTGGATTTATCTACAGGTACATTTTTGTCAGGGTGTTCAGATTAAGATGATATTCCTTTAGGAGGGCGAGTAATGGCTTCTATGTAATGAGGCAATCTTAGACTGGGTCACTTTTTGGGAGAACTTGCACATTACTAATGAAATGTGCCCAGTAAGACCAGAGCAGCCGATTTACTGACAAGCCCATATTTGATGTAACGTAATGTTACAAATACTTATAGGGGTAGAACAGACCAGGGCTGGAATAGGGAGATTGTTATCTTTTTATATCAGGCCCTGGTTTTGTGCTTCACCAGGTATGGTTGAAAGATACACTACTCCCATAAATGTACAATGTGTCACGCAGACAGACTTACTGTTATCAGTGGTGGCCCCTCTCTCTCTCACTACCCCTGTGCTGTCCTCATGCTCAGTGGAAAGCCTGCAGACATCCTGTCTGTCATTCCACTTGACTGCAAGTAACTGGCTATTTACAAGTGTGAATAACGCCCCTTTTTCCATATGTCTGGACACCAGCTCTTGTGGGAATCCAGTTTTATGAAGATGGCCTCTCTTATGTGTGAATTCTCTGATGTCTAACAAGAACTGATTCATGCCTAAAACTTTTTCCACATTCTGAACATGAAAATGGCTGCTCTCCTGTGTGAATTCTGTGATGTGTAACAAGATGTGATTTTTGGTGAAAACTTTTACCACATTCTGAACATGAAAATGGCCTCTCTCCTGTGTGATATCTCTGATGTGGAACAAGATGTGATTTCTGCTTAAAACATTTCCCACATTCTGAACATGAATATGGCTTCTCTCCTGTGTGAATTATCTGATGGTTAAGAAGAGCTGATTTATTGTTAAAACATTTCACACATTCTGAACATGAATATGGCTTCTCTCCTGTGTGAATTATCTTATGGTTAAGAAGAGCTGATTTATTGTTAAAACATTTACCACATTCTGAACATGAATATGGCTTCTCTCCTGTGTGAACTATCTGATGGTTAAGAAGAGCTGATTTATTGTTAAAACATTTTCCACATTCTGAACATGAATATGGCTTCTCTCCTGTGTGATTTCTCTTATGTATAACAAAAGCTGATTTCTGCTTAAAACATTTACCACATTCTGAACATGAAAATGGCATCTCTCCTGTGTGATTTCTTTGATGTGTAACAAGATCTGATTTTTGCTTAAAACATTTACCACATTCTGAACATGAATATGGCTTCTCTCCTGTGTGATTTCTCTGATGTATAACAAGAGCTGATTTATGCTTAAACCATTTACCACATTCTGAACATGAAAATGGCTTCGCCCCCGTGTGATTTCTCTGGTGTATAACAAGAGACGATTTCTGCTTAAAACATTTACCACATTCTGAACATGAAAATGGCTTCTCTCCTGTGTGATTTCTCTGATGTATAACAAGAGCTGATTTATGCTTAAAACATTTACCACATTCTGAACATGAAAATGGCTTCTCCCCTGTGTGATTTCTCTGATGTGTAACAAGAGCTGATTTATACTCAAAACATTTACCACATTCTGAACATGAAAATGGCTTCTCTCCTGTGTGACTTCTTTGATGTGTAACAAGAGCTGATTTATACTCAAAACATTTACCACATTCTGAACATGAAAATGGCTTCTCCCCTGTATGACTTCTCTGATGTGTAACAAGAGCTGATTTATACTCAAAACATTTACCACATTCTGAACATGAAAATGGCTTCTCTCCTGTGTGACTTCTCTGATGTGTAACAAGATATGATTTATACTTAAAACATTTATCACATTCTGAACATGAAAATGGCTTCTCCCCTGTGTGAATTCTCTGATGTACAACAAGAGAAGATTTCTGCCTAAAACATTTACCACATTCTGAACATGGATATGGCTTCTCTCCTGTGTGAATTCTCTGATGTATAACAAGAGCTGATTTATGCTTAAAACATGAAGCACATTCTGGACATGAATATGGCTTCTCTCCCATGTGATCACCTCTTCTGTGACTTTTATTTTGTGTTACAGTCTGTGATGAATCAGAAGATCGGAACTGTTTAAAATGATCAAATGATACATTTTTCCTGTGAACGGATGAGGGTATATCTTGGATATTGGCATGCTTTTCAAATGTATCTCGTGTGATAAAACAATGATCTACTTCAATTGAAGATACCAGATGTTTCTCTACGTTCTTGGTACAGTCATCTGCCAAGAATAAAACACATTTTATTATTGATGAATAATATGCCAAAATATTCTATTGAAATTTTATAACATTTCCATATAAAAAAATCCACAGAAAGTACAAGGCATGGCGCAGAATTCAAGTATTAATTGACTAAATCAGTGGTGGCCAAACAGATCACAATCTAATAAGAGACCAAGTAGCATAACTAGAAATGGTTGGCCCTCACCTTAAGCAACATCTCTGCAACCCCCACCCAATCAGTCATTTAAAAGATAAATAAATAAAACATTTACTAGCACTGGACAAGAGGCCACGAATGTCCCCTTAGTGCCCCACACAATATCTCCCCTCAGTGTCCCTTTCACACTGGAATTCCCCTTACTGAACAACCGGGTGACAGGTATCATTATAATTAGGACATTGAACACTGTGGGCTGATGTTAGGAGAATAAGCCTTTTCTAGATTGCAGCATCAGAGACTTAGAAACTATTATTCCAGGGTGAGCCTCAGGGATCTTCTGTACTAGGCTCTCCACACAGCAGCCTCCCTGCATCTATCGGTATAGAACGCTAGGGCCAGATCACAGACTCCTAAGCCCAATATGGCACCCGTCACGTTTGTCTCCCCCACCACCTCTACCTCGTCCGCTTCACCTCACAGGCAGCTCACCCAGTCACTGCAGGACTCCTAGAGTGTCACCCAATGGAAGGACCAAGCAGGTAGATACAGTTGTGTTCAAAATAATAGCAGTCAGACATCACTAACCTGATCAATCACTGTTTTTGGTAGAAATGATAATTTACTAGCAGGTGTAGTAGAGCAATAGAAATCCAAGATGTGGGAAAAAAGCGAAAAACTACCATTAAAATGGACAGAAGTATAGCCAAAATGGCAAGGACTCGGCAAAACAATCAGCTCCAGGAAGATCAAAGAAGGTCTAAAGTTACCTGTGAGTACTGTTACAATTAGAAGATGCCTATGTGAAGCCAAGCTATCTGCAAGAAGCCCCCGCAAAGTCCCACCGTTGAAAAAAAGACATGTGCTGAAGAGGTTACAATTTGCCAAAGAGCACATTGACTGGCCTAAAGAGACATTTTGTGGACTGATGAAAGTAAGATTGTTCTTTTTAGGTCTAGTGGCCGGAGACAGTTTGTCAAACGACCCCCAAATACTGAATTCAAGCCGCAGTGCACTGTGAAGACAGTGAAGCATGGTGGAGCAAGCGTCATGATATGAGGATGTTTTTCATACTACGGTGTTGGGCCTATTTATCGCATACCAGGGATCATGGATCCGTTTGAATACATCAGAATACTTGAAGAGGTCATGCTGCCTTATGCTGAATAGGAAATGCCCTTGAAATGGGTGTTCCAACAAGACAACGACTCCAAACACACCAGTAAACGTGCAACGTCTTGGTTCCAGACCAACAAGATTGACGTTATGGAGTGGTCAGCCCAATCCCCGGATCTTAATTCAATAGAAAACTTGTGGGGTGACATCAAAAATGCAGTTTCTGAGGCAAAACCAAGAAGTAGAGAAGAACTGTGGAATGTAGTCCAATCATCCTGGGCTGGAATACCTGTTCACAGGGCCAGAAGGTGGTGACTCCGAGCAACACAGATGTACAGCAGTTCTCAGAAACAGCAGTTATACAACTAAATATTAGTGAAGTGATTCAAAGGAAAGCAAAATCTTCAAACATTTTTCAGTTTATATAGTGAATGTTTGAGTTTGTAAAGAAGAATACAAACACTGCTATTTTTTTTAACAGTCTAATCTTCACTTTTCTTCAATTTTTTTTTTAGAGGAACAACACAAATTTGATATATCTTTCTTCATGTTTTGATTTGGAATAGAATGTGTAGTGTTCCCAATGCATTTGTGTGTATGGAAATAAAATCTATTAGAAGGATTTTGAGCTTTATTCACTTTTTTAAACACACTGCTATTATTTTGAACACAACTGTATATTACTGCTACTTCTATGTAGCGCTGCTCCTTGTTCTGCTCTGGTCTCCTAGAAGCTGCGCTGGTCCCGAGTCGTCTTGCTCCCCCAATTCCAAGCACACTCATACACGGGAGAGGTAGATTTTTAAATAGGTATGGCTGGGTGAATACAGGATTTTTGCAGGATACCGCCGGAGCCACGCACGATAGCTTCCTCATACCATGCAACTAGGCCACGCCCCCCTGAATAGCGCCATTGACTTCAATTCTTTCTAAAAACTGCTGTGTGCTATTTTTCACTGTTGTGTGAATGTAGCCTTATCCTGCAGCCTTTCCCGATTACACAGGCTACATATAGCGCCAAAGAATAATCCTGTGACCCGAACATCATCACTGGAGCCAGGACACTGTGCACACCGAGGTCTCTCCAAATCTCCGTCCTGTCACTCTCAAGTAAACAAACTGTATGGCCCAGTTTTTTCATGCATTTTTTCATGCATTTATATTAAAGGGGTTGTCTCATCTGAGACAATGGGGGCAATTCCCTAGGATATGCCCCTATTGTCTGGTAGGTGTGGGTCCCAGCGCACCTATCTCCTAAACGGAGCCCTGAAAGTGGTGGAGGGTGCACTGTGCATGCACAGCCGCCCTCCATTCATTTCTATGGGGCCAACAAAAATAGCCGAGTACTGGCTCAGCCTTTTCTATCAGGCCCCTAGAAGTGAATAGGAGCGCAGGCCGGTCATACGTGGTGCACTCCCATACACTTCTATGGGGAAAGCTCTTGGCCCACTCCGTTCTCAATATAGGTGAGGGTCCCAGCAGTTGGACCTGCACCTACCAGACAATAGGGGCATATCCTAGTGATATGCCCCCATTGTCTCAGATGAGACAACCCCTTTAAGTACTTGTGATTCATATATACTGTACACATCATCCAAAGATTATGAAAAGTATATGACTAGAGAGGAACCAGGTGTAATTCTGAAGAATCAGTCAGAAGAGGGAACAAATACATTTGACCAGAATTGAATCTGCTCCCACTGGTCTGATAAGGCTACTTTCACACTAGCGTTTTGGCTTTCCGTTTGTGAGGTCCGTTCAGGGCTTTTACAAGCGGTCCAAAATGGATCAGTTTTGCCCTAATGCATTCTGAATGGAAAAGGATCCGCTCAGAATGCATCCGTTTGCCTCCGTTCAGTCTCCATTGCGCTCTGGAGGCAGATACCAAAACGCTGCCTGTAGCTTTTTGGTGTCCGCCTGACAAAACTGAGCCAAACGGATCCATTCTGACACACAATGTAAGTCAATGGGGACGGATCCGTTTTCTCTGACACAATAGAAAACAGATCCATTCCCCATTGACTTTCAATGGAGTTCATGTAGGATCCGTCTAGGCCATGTTACAGATAATACAAACCGTATAATACAATACCGTTTTTGCAGATCCATGACGGATGCGCCCAAAGTGTGAGTGTGAAAGTAGCCTAATCTGTGTATGACTCTGGCAGTTCTACTCCTTGGCATCAGC
Organism: Bufo bufo; assembly: GCF_905171765.1. Classification (NCBI taxonomy): domain Eukaryota; kingdom Metazoa; phylum Chordata; class Amphibia; order Anura; family Bufonidae; genus Bufo; species Bufo bufo. The sequence continues at coordinate 391,704,074 of NC_053394.1, read as the reverse complement.
TGGAGTTGTGTGACGATGCCACCTGCCACACTTAATACCCTGCACTGGAGGCTGGACAAGACAGTACACATATCAAACTGGGCCAGTTCCAGCAACTGTTCCAATCTCCCTCCCAGAAGTCCATGGAGTCAGGGGACAGGTTATGTGCAGAAGAAAGGGCAGAGTCCAGGTACGACTGAACCCGGTTGTTCAGGCAATGCTTATGTTTTTGCTGATATGCGTCAGGTTGGAGATGGGACTCCTGGACAGAAATGCAGGTGACAGGTATAATTAAAACAATTTCCCCTTTTTGCTTTGATTGCAATGATCTAAAAGTATGGCTATCCAGTAGTCATCACTTTGCTTGATGCTAACCACATGCTTCCAGCATGTAGGCAACCAAGCATGCAGTTTGTCATGCTCACCAGCATGCCTATGGACCCAGTTCTTTAAGACTCCACTGCAATGGTTGGTCATTGCCAATGTCATCGTCGTCATCATCATCAGCATATCTATCATACCGCGCGCCAACCTTCTTCCCTAGCTGCGCCTGAGAAAACTCCATGTCTCCTTGCACCACAAACTTCTCCTCCTCCACTTCCTCCTTTATGCAACTTGGTCTGTACATGTCACGAGGGTGTCAAGAAGACCTATCGCTGACCCTGTTGTGTCTGGGGCCAGGTAATTAGCAATTGCAAAGTTACAGCATCTCACAAAAGTTTGTAAATATTTTATTCTATCTTTTCATGGGACAACCCTGAAGATCTGACACTTTGCTGCAATGTAAAGCAGTCAGTGTACAGCTTGTATAACGGTGTGAATTTGGCATGCCCTCAAAATAACTCAACACACAGCCACTAATGTCTAAACCGCTGGCAACAAACCTTGTAAGGTATGCTGACTGTTAACTGTCTCATGGATAGATTGTTGGCTTCCACATACCTGGCTTTTGGATTATAGCCTTTGTGTGCTTGTCTATTGTATGTCATAGATAATAGGAGTCCAAGACGCATCCAGCTATCCTCTTCATGCTGTTTCCAAACCATTTTGATGGGTTTTCCATCAATTTGTAACCTTTTTTTGTGAACCAGACACCCTATTATCTTCCGAGCAGGGGGTGCCTGCGGTTCTCCTATTGACTTCCATTATGCTCGGAGGCTCGGTAGAGCACTCAAGCATACCGATGTGTTTGGCCAGAGCACACAAGCACTTTAGTGCTCGATCAACACTAATCACTGGCTGAACGACCCAGCTTCACACGGGTATATTTCATCTATTTCATTTCATGTTTGTGTGTGTTGTTAAAAGATAGACAGTATACACTATAACAGTGACATCTACAGTACCCCGCCCGTTAGCACTGAACCCCCCCCACAGTGCCTCGTCTCCTTAAAATGGGACCTCCACAGCAGCCCACCCCCTTAACTATGATCTTCACAGCCGCCTGCACCTTTAACAGTAGGTTCCACAGCACTTCACCCCCTTGACAGTGACCTTCATTTTTTTCAATCCCCGTCGGCTTAGTGGGACCTGGGGGCGGCATTTAAGTTCGTCTTTTGAGGGTGGCCTGAAAGGCCACCCTACTTGCCCCCTGAACTGTGACCTCCACAGCACTCCACACCCTTTTAACAGCGTCATCCACAGCACCCTGCCCCTTTAAAGGAAATCTGTCACCAGGATAATCGCTATTGAAGTAAAGCCATGGCCTAATAGCACTTAGTACCTTATTTCCAGATGTGCCTTTGTTCCAGCAATAGATGTTTTCTATCTTCTGAAAATCCAGTTTATTTGGTATGCAAATGAGCCAGTAAGGTGCCCAGAGGGGCAGCAATCTTGCAGGAAGGCGCCCAGGCACGCCCACTGAACAGCTCACTCTCAGACAGCAGCACTGTGCTGTCTTAGCATGAGCTGCAGGGAGAAAGTCACCCTCCCTCCCGCCCCTGCAGCTGACAGAAGTTGATTTTTACCTTTGTTTTTTCAATCCCTGTCGGCTGCGTGGGAGGGGGCGTGGCCTAACCGGATCAGGGGCATGGTTAGTGCACCTGGGGGCGAAGGTTTTAGGTTCGTCTTTTGAGGGTGAACACATTGTGGCAGGGGGAGTGTCTGGGCTCCTTCCTGCAAGAATGACGCCCCTCTGGGCACATTTGCATACCAAATAAACTGGATTTTCACAGGATGAAAACATCTATTGCTGGAACAGTTTTATATATTAGGTATCCTATCACCTATAAATCTGTCACATTTCCATCCATATTTATTTATAATTTTTGCCGAATTGGTGAATCTTCTCTGCTTTAGGCCTCATGCACACCATATGTATTTTGCGGTCCGCAAAAAACGGATCTGCAAAAAATTCGGATGACAGCCGTGTCTATTCCATATTTTTCGGAACGGAACAGCTGGCCCCTAATAAATTAGGACATGTTCTATTTTTTTGCAGAACGGAAATACGGACAAACGAAAACAGAATGCACATGGAGTACCTTCCGTTTTTTTTTGCGGATCCATTGAAATGAATGGTTCCGTATACGGTATGCAAAAAAAATAAAATGGAACGGACACGGTATGAAAATACGTTCGTGTGCATGAGGCCTTACTTAGTGGTCACTACTTACCTGGGTGGTTATCTGTAGGAATGTCCTCTGTACTCTGCTCATCGCCCCTCACATATGTCTCTGTAGGATTAATATTGTTCAGCTCTTCACCCGGATTCAGAAGCTGTGAAAGAAATATTGTAGAAGTCATCAGACGGTTGGAGAAGTCGTGTGGAAGGTTTTATATGACCTGAAAAGACAACCAAAAATAACCGGACAGCAGGACTTATCTGACCCAAATATCTGCAGGTCTCCTGTATAAATCCAATCTGATTGCTTCATTATTCCAACCAGTTTGCAATGCAGGGAGAGTGGCCCTTATATTCTATCCCTAACATTACATTGTGTGTATATAACATTACATTGTTTGTGCACCTGTTGCCCTTGATGGCCGTCCCAGGGCTGTGAAGCCGGTAAGCCAAAGTTCTTTCGATCCATGGCTTATTTACCTCCTAGGAATAGGCATAATCATCTGCTCTGCTGCAGCCAATGACTGGATTCAGGGGTAACATTTCCACAAGAAACACATCATCAGTAAAGCCAGTCATTAGCTGCAGTAAAGCAGGTGACCATGCCTGTGCGGGCGAGGGAGCAAACAACATTTACTGGAAGATGGACACACAGGAGCTGGCACACATAACCAGAGCTGAGGGTAGCAGGTACGTATGACTCTTTCCATCGTAGAGGCTGCGGGCACATGTAAAAAGTTACTTATTCCTGAACAAACCCTTTAATGCTGTCTTCCTGTTCTATCTACCAGTTTTGGAATGACTGCAGGCATGAAGATACTGTACCTAGTGTAAGGGACGGGAGAACACAGGAGAGGTGAGAACTGATTATCTATCACCACTAGAAGACTCTGCCTATGACTGTATATAGTATAAGGACACGAGAGGTGAGAACTGATTATCTATTAAATTACCACTAAAACACCTTGCTTATCATTGTTTACTGCAAAAGGACAGGGGAGAACAGATTATCATCACTAGATCATCCTGATTATCTCTGTCTATAGTATAAGGACACAGTGGTGTAACTAGAGTTGTAAGAGTCCCAGGGCAAAGTTTGGATAGGGCCCCCATCCTCCCCATTATATGTCTGAATGGTTTGTAAATGTCCCCAGCAATAATAATGTCCTGGTTGTGTTACCAGTATTAGAGAACCTGTCACTGCTCCTGACATGCCTGTTTTAATAGCTTCATGCATTCCCCATGTAATAGCAATTCAAAATTAAAGGGAACCTCTCACCAGTTTGATGGTGTCCTAACTAAGGGCAACATAAATAAGTGACTAATTCTCTTAGCAAAATGCTGGGTCACTTTCTTTAATTGACCCAGTCAATCTGCCAACATCTTGTATTGAAAAGCTCCAGCTGATAAAGATGAGTCATGAATATTCAGGAGCTCCTGACTCTCCCCGCCCACCTGCTGCTGAATGACAGTTATTTTCCATATGAATCAGCAGCAGGTGGGCAGGGGAGTGGCTATAGCTCTGAATTAAATATACGCTGGACTCAATGACATCACGCTGGACTGGACTCAGATCAGCTCATTAGCATGCGGCATGCGGCATCTTTGTGTGTATATTATGAGGCAACCATCTGTCACACCAGTAAGTGATTACATCTAAGGTACTTTTTAGTAGTTAATGATTGTATATAATTAGTTAGATTATAATCAAATATCCACATGACAGGTTCCCTTTAAGCTTTTTTTTCCCTCAGATGTGTAAGTGCATAGTTATAACTGTTGCTACATAGGATTATTGCCAGCACAGCACCCCAAATGGCATTCTGCTGCTATGCTGAGTAATTGCACATTTTTGGAAGGGCCATATGTTCATGTAACTAATGTACTTCATTCACCAGTTCCATTCTCTTCCCTGCATAAATCCTGCACAAAGATGATGTGGTCCAGTCCTTAAACTTGTCACCCACTGCCCGTGCCCAAATACATTTCGTCTCCATCTGTAGACGATTTTTAAACTAGTTTTGGTGGCTCTACCGTGGAGCGCTCGTCCTCGCTATGGTCACATGTTTACAGTTCCATGTGGTCACATGGTATAGATACAGGTGAAGCAGCTCAGGTATACCATGTGACCGTAGCGGGGACGAGCGCTTCACAGTAGAGGGAATCTAGACAAAAACTGAATGAGAGGATTGATAACCCCAAAAATAGTCCCTGTACAGGGTCACCCTTATTGGAGATAAAACATAACTTTTACTATTTATGCTAAAAGGAAATACAAGTGTGATCCATTAAAACTATGGGGGTCCCGCTGTCACTATTATGTTATGGTGTACAGATCACGTCTATCATCTGATAGGATATTGGAGTGAGGTGTTGGCTCAAAGTGCACATGAAATTCTGGTGGGGGGTTGATCCACAAATATTTTAGGGTGAATCTATAGGTATCTAGATTACCCAATATGTCCCAGGTCTAGTGGTCTCTGTGTGGTCTGGCTGCAGGTTACCTATTGGAGTCTACCAAAATAGCAGAGGAGCACTCGATTTTGTGAATACTCAATTTAGTGAGCAGTCATACATAGGTGAGAAGAGTGACCATTCCTGAGGTCTCCCCTTACTCCTTTTTTACACCCCTAAGCGGGGGAAGGAGAGAGGGGAAGTAGGTACGTTCAGATCACACATACATGCTCCTATTAGAACCTAGGTGTGGAGAAAGACGTCTTCCACTACTGGGGTCTACCCATGCTCTTTTCTTACACCCCTAAGCGGGGGAAAGAGAAGGGGGAGAAGGCACACTAAAGTTCCCCCCACATACACACTCTTCTATCAGGAGGTAGATTCTGTAGGTCTGTTAGATAGCAGGGGGAAACATCCTCTGGCTTTGGGGTTCTCTGACCCATGTCCCTGGGGCTAGGGAGGGAAGTAGTTTTACCGGCAGGAAGGCACTCCCCCTAATGATGTCAGTATGACCAGCCCTTTGACATTGTATTGAAAATAGGGTTGGTTGTATACCCAAGTCCTACAACAAATAGAGAACTAAAGGCCCAGGCATTCTGCGCGCCCAGTGATGTCATACGGGAACCAGATTGTTTCTCTGGCCCATGCTGGGAAAGGAGTAATCTAATCGTGCGAATGATTGATGTCAGAGTGACCATCCCTTTGACATTGAATTGAAAATATGGATGGTGACATACCTAAGTCCTACAGCAAATACAGAACCAGCACTGTCATATGGGGACCAGAATGGGAAAACAAAAGGCAGGTGCAGGGTTACAATAAAACGTGGCCAGTTCTTGAGCTTCACCTTAACACAACCCAAACTCCCCTGATGAAGCCAGTGCCCTGGTGAAACAGATAGGTAGGGTTTTCCCATAGGCATCTTTTTTTATTTAGGCAGGGAACCGCTATTCTACCTCTGGCACGGGATAGTGCTTGCTAACTAACAGACCTACAGAATCTACCTCCTGATGGAAGTGTGTGTGTGGGCAACTTTAGAAAACTGCTGGGGAGTTAGAATTATATGTGCTGATAATAATCATATACAAAACTTTTCCAATAATCAACTTCCAATATTATATTATACTCTATGCAAGTGAGAAGGGTGACTTGTATCTAGATGTGCTAGAATGGAATCCGTGGTTTGATCTTGGTACTGCCACCCTAGACTGCAAAACCCTTGAAGATAATAGTTACACAGTTAATACTGAAAAAAAGAGATAAGTCCATCAAGTTCAGCCAAGGGATAGGTGGGGACGCGAATCCCAGAAGGAAGTGAGACTCAGATTTCTGCACATTTTCATAAGCAATGTCATTTACTTTTAAGAATTCATCTAAACCCTTTTTAAAACTGTCCACTGTTCCTGCTGTGACCACATTCTGACAAAGTCTATTTCACAGATTCAGTTATTACAGTAAAAAAAACTTTGATGCTTCTGGAGACTGGGCTTTACCTTCTCCAGTTGGAGGCAGTGCCCCCTTGTCTTTTGAGGGCTTTTTACATGGAACGGATTTTACTGTACTTTTTGTATGGCCCATTCATATATTTGTAGAGGTTAATCATGTCCCACCTTAAACATCTCTTCTGAAGACTAAATACATTTCATTTTTTTAAATCTTTTTTCATAACTAAGACCCTCCATGCCCTTTATCAGTTTAGTCGCTCTCCTTTGTACTTTTCCAGCTCCAGGGAATCCTTTCTATGGACTGGTGCCCAGAACTGAACTATATATTATATCCCTGCCCCGCGATTCCATGCCTCTTTAATGCATGACAATATCCTGGTGACCTTAGAAGCAGCTGATTGATATTGTGTGCTGTTATTTAGTCTACGATCTACAAGGACACCCAAATCCTTGTCTAAAAGGGACTCTTCCAGTGTTACATCCACTAGGACATATGAATAGAGATGGCCCTGCGGTTCGCCTGGCAGTCATTTTGTGCGAACTTTGCACGTTCGCAATTCGCTGAACATGCGAACATATGGCGATGTTCGCATGCGCCATATTATTTTGCATTACGCCGAACTTTGACCCATGACACATCCATCAGGTGGGACAGGACAGCCAATTGAGACGTTTCAGCACATGGACACACCCCCACCCTATAAAAGAAACCGATCTGGCAACCATTTTACATTCTGTGTTTTGCCAGTGTAGGGAGAGGTTGCTGTGTGGAGCAGGGACAGACTGTTAGGGACAACAAACGCTAGCTAATAGGGCCACAAAAGTCATTTTAAGGACTAGTATAGGTGTGCTATCGATAGATGTGATATACTGAGGGGGATGATATACAAACCAGATTCCAAAAAAGTTGGGACACTATACAAATCGTGAATAAAAACTGAATGCAATGATGTGGAGGTGCCAACTTCTAATATTTTATTCAGAATAGAACATAAATCACGGAACAAAAGTTTAAACTGAGAAAATGTACCATTTTAAGGGAAAAATATGTTGAATCAGAATTTCATGGTGTCAACAAATCCCCAAAAAGTTGGGACAAGGCCATTTTCACCACTGTGTGGCATCTCCCCTTCTTACACTCAACAGACGTCTGGGGACCGAGGAGACCAGTTTCTCAAGTTTAGAAATAGGATTCTTGTCTCCCATTCTTGTCTAATACAGGCCTCTAACTGTTCAATCGTCTTGGGCCTTCTTTGTTGCACCTTCCTCTTTATGATGCGCCAAATGTTCTCTATAGGTGAAAGATCTGGACTGCAGACTGGCCATTTCAGTACCCGGATCCTTCTCCTACGCAGCCATGATGTTGTGATTGATGCAGAATGTGGTCTGGCATTATCTTGTTGAAAAATGCAGGGTCTTCCATGAAAGAGATGACGTCTGGATGGGAGCATATGTTGTTCTAGAACCTGAATATATTTTTCTGCATTGATGGTGCCTTTCCAGACATGCAAGCTGCCCATGCCACACGCACTCATGCAACCCCATACCATCAGAGATGCAGGCTTCTGAACTGAGCGTTGATAACAACTTGGGTTGTCCTTGTCCTCTTTGGTCCGGATGACATGGCGTCCTAGATTTCCAAAAAGAACTTTGAATCGTGACTCGTCTGACCACAGAACAGTCTTCCATTTTGCCACACTCCATTTTAAATGATCCCTGGCCCAGTGAAAATGCCTGAGCTTGTGAATCTTGCTTAGAAATGGCTTCTTCTTTGCACTGTAGAGTTTCAGCTGGCAACGGCGGATGGCACGGTGGATTGTGTTCACTGACAATGGTTTCTGGAAGTATTCCTGAGCCCATTCTGTGATTTCCTTTACAGTAGCTTTCCTGTTTGTGGTGCAGTGTCGTTTAAGGGCCCGGAGATCACGGGCATCCAGTTTGGTTTTACGGCCTTGACCCTTACGCACAGAGATTGTTCCAGATTCTCTGAATCTTCGGATGATGTTATGCACAGTTGATGATGAAAGATGCAAAGTCTTTGCAATTTTTCGCTGGGTAACACCTTTCTGATATTGCTCCACTATCTTTCTGCGAAACATTGTGGGAATTGGTGATCCTCTACCCATCTTGGCTTCTGAGAGACACTGCCACTCTGAGAAGCTCTTTTTATACCCAATCATGTTGCCAATTGACCTAATTAGTGTTAATTGGTCTTCCAGCTCTTCGTTATGCTCAAATTTACTTTTTCCAGCCTCTTATTGCTACTTGTCCCAACTTTTTGGGGATTTGTTGACACCGTGAAAATTGGAATCAACGTATTTTTCCTTTAAAATGATACATTTACTCTGATTAAACATTTGATCTGTCATCTACGTTCTATTACAAATAAAATATTGGCATTTGCCATCTCCACATCATTGCATTCAGTTTTTATTCACAATTTGTTTAGTGTCCCAACTTTTTTGGAATCCGGTTAGTACTTATAATATACTTTCTAACATAGAAAGTATATTATAGTGTATTTGTATTGTGCAGCAGTCGTGTGCGGTTCTGCTGCAATACCGCAGATATATAGAGAGACAAGCTCTATTGGAACAACTATTTGCAACGGGTGTAATATATCTGTTACCCCAAAAAAAACTGAATGAGGGGTGCAATATACCTGCTTCCGCAAAATACTGATTGAGGGGTGCAATATACCTGCTTCCACAAAAAAATGATTGAGGGGTGTGATATCTGCTTCCACAAAATACTGATTAAAGGCTTTGATATACCTGTTTCCACAAAATACTGATTGAGGGTTGCAATATACCTGCTTCCACCAAATACAGATTGAAGGGTGTGATATACCTGCTTCCACCAAATATTGATTAAGGGGTTCTATATACCTGCTTCCACAAAATACTGATTAAGGTGATTGATATACCTGCTTCCACAAAATACTGATTGAGGGGATTGATATACCTGCTTCCACAAAATACTGATTGAGGGGTTTGATATTCCTGCTTCCACAAAATACAGATTGAGGAGTGCGATATACTTGCTTCCACCAAATATTGATTAAGGGGTTCTATATACCTGCTTCCACAAAATACTGATTGAGGGGTGCGATACCTGCTTCCACAAAATACTGATTAAAGTGTTTGATATACCTGCTTCCACAAAATACAGATTGAGGGGTGCAATATACCTGCTTCCACCAAATATTGATTAAGGGGTTCTATATACCTGCTTCCACAAAATACTGATTAAGGGGATTGATATACCTGCTTCCACAAAATAATGATTGAGGCCTGCGATTTACCTGCTTCCACAAATACTGCTCTTCTCTAGGGACTTTGTCACAGGGTCATTTTGAAAATGACAGGCAGAGGAAAAGGCAGGCCATTCCGCAGGGGTGGTAGGGGTCGGGCAGATGCACCAGGCTGGAGCCTAAGTGGGAAGTTGGAGAAGGTGAGTGCGATTATGTCAAAGGACGCACCAGAGTTGGTTGAGTGGCTCACTCAGCCTTCCGCTTCTGCACCCTCTTCTTCCTCTGTATCTGCACCCTCCTCACTCTCTGCTGTGTGCATCCCCAAAGACACCACCACCACCACCCCCATAGCCCCTCCACTCAAGTCAGAGGAATTCATCCATTCCCAGACCTTACCGATGCACAGCCATTCTTGGCATCGGATGAGGAGGTAGCAACGGCCGCCACCCAGCGGTAACACAACCATACCCAGATCAGCCCAAGGAGGGTGGTCCCCGCTGTTGCTGCCTACTCCGAGATCTCTAATGTCAGTGGTGGTGAAGTGCCCACAAGACAGGAAGAGGAGGGGAGCTCAGAGGGAGAGACGGAGCAGCAGATAGGGAGGAGAAGGATGAGAAGCAGGCAGAACTCGCAGTGCACCGGAGGCAAAAAGCAGACTGCAAATGTATCTGGAGCGAGCCATCCACCATGCATGGTCACATCGCTCCCAGGATGCCGGCACATGGCTCCACAGAGTGGGCTTTTTTTTAACGTGTCAGCTGCTGACAACAGTGTTGCCATCTGCAGCCGGTGTCAATGAATAAGTCGTGGTAAGCCCAACACTCACCTAGGGACGGCTGTTTTAAGAAGGCACCTGGCCTTCCATCACGGAGCCCAGTGGGAGCAACTCTGTCAGAACCACAATGCCACCCTGGCAGAAGGCAGGCTTCCGTGGCCCAAATGTTCGAGCGTAAAAAGTTGAAGACACTGGATAACCTTCTTGCCCAACGGCTGACCACTGGCTTGTCAGAACTGCTAGCCCGCCAACTACGGCCATATAAACTAGTGGATTCGGAGGCCTTTAGAAAATTTGTGGCCATTGGCACACCACAATGGAAAGTCCCCGGAAGGAAATATTTCTCCCAGAAGGGCATCCCAGAGCTAAATGGCCACGTTCAGAGGCAAGTGAATATATCTCTAGCACACACTGTCGGTGACAAGATACATCTGACCACAGACACGTGGTCTAGCAAACACGGGCAGGGAAGCTACATAACTTTTACTGCCCACTGGGTGAACCTTCTGGCGGCCGTCAAGCATGCAACCCGTGGCACCCATGTGGATTTGGTGTTACCGCCACGGATTGCATGCAGGCCTGCCTCTTCTTCTCCTCCTCCTTCTCCATCCTCTGTCTCCTCCTCGGCTGACTTCTCCTTTTCCACTGCTACCGCCTCTTCTGCTGCACCCCCCAAGCTCCCCAGAACCTATTCGATGTGCCAGGTGAGATGTTGCCATACTGTGCTGCGTCTGTTGTGCCTGGAAGCCAAGAGCCACACCGGTCCTGCACTCCTTTCAGCTCTGCGGTCACAGGCCGACCAGTGGCTAACCCCGCTCAATTTGACAGTTGATAAAGTGGTGTGCAACAACGATGCCAATCTGTTGGGCGCGCTGAAACAGGGTAAAATGACACACGTCCCATGTGTGGCACATGTCCTGAACTTAGTTGTGCAGCAATTCGTTGCCAAATACCCCGGGGTCCAGGACATCTTGCGGCAGGCCAGGAAAATCTCTGGCCATTTTAAAAGATCTTACACGGCCATGCCTCGCCTTGCTGACATTCAACGGCGACACCACCTGCCCATCAGACATCTGATTTGTGACAGCCCGACACGCTGGAACTCCACCTTGTATATGCTTGATAGGCTGCTCCAGCAGCAACGTGCAGTTAACGACTACCTGTACGAACTCTGCGGCAGCACAGGTTCTGGGAGCTTAATTTCTTTTCACCGCGCCAGTGGCTGCTCATGCGCGACGATGAGATCACCAAACTAGTCAGTCGCAGCCAGGGCACCATCAGTGACATCGTACCATACGCCTTCCTTCTGGAGCGTGCATTGCATTGTGTCATTGATCAAGCCATCGAGGAGCAGAAACAGGAAGATGAGGAAGTCGCAATGTTGAATGAATTCCCAGGGGGGGCTACTCCATCTGAGATAAGTCAGCAGGAGTGTGAAGAGGAGTCAGAGGAGGATGGTGGTGTCACGGCGGACGTGCACAGTATAAAAGATAACACACCAACCAGGCTCTGGACGAGAGACAGGGGAAGGGTCACCTCCTAGTTTATCCCTGACCTCTTTCCCTGCACTGCTCAGCCCACAGGCAGACCTTGAAGGTAGGTGTGCTGTGTCCTCCAGCCTGAACTGACAAAACCCTGAACTCCCTGAGATGGTGAAGTGGGGAGATAGGAGCAGCCTGCTCGCACAGAACCTGGATGGGATAGATGACACCAACAACCAAACAAGAAATGACACTTATCTTCTGAGAGCAGGAACTGACAGCCAACCTTCCCTCCCAACTTCCCAGACCAAAATGATCAGTATAATCCGCTCAGAGCACTTAGCTGGAGACCATTTAAATTAATGACTCCACCCAGTGCACCTGATGAGAGGCGGATCCAGCACGGCATCAAAACAAATACTAAACTCGTGCTGCTATCCTGGCCGACCTCAGCACATCGTCAGAGTGGGGAATGACAGGTGGCTGGGGGGAGGAGAAGGAGGAGGAGCAATAAAAGCAGGGTTTAAACTTTTCGGGGATCGCTGGTGTTGTCAGTGGCTGGGGGGAGGAGTCCAAGGACGACATTCTCCTGGGCGATGAGCAGGAGCCAGGGTGCTCCACCACTTCCAATTTAGTGCAAATGGAGGCCTTCATGCTCCAGTGTTTTAAAAGGGACCCCCGTATAAAAAGCATAAAGGGCAAGGACCAGTACTGGGTGGCAACGTACTTAGACCCCCGGTACAAACACAAAATGGCGGACATGTTACCAGCATCACAGAGGGCTGTCAGAATGCAGCATTTCCAGGCCTTTCTGCGAGAGATGCTGCATTCTGCTGTTGCGGGTGTTGGCAGAGGAATTTCCACCCACAGCAAAACAGGTGCGGGTACCAATTCTACCGCGCCTGCAAGAAGAGTGCGGTTTGAAGATGTGTTGGTCACTTTGGATATGAGATCATTATTACAGCCAACCCATCGACAGCCTCCCTCCGGATCCAGCCTCAGGGAACGCCTAGACCGACAGGTGTCCAACTACATCGGGTTAACGGCCGATGTGGACGCTCTGAGAAGCGAGGAACCCCTGGACTACTGGGTGTGCAGGCTTGACCTGAGCTGGCACAATTTGCCATGGATCTCTTGGCTTTCCCCTGGTTGAGTGTCCTGTCTGAAAGGACATTCAGCGCAGCAGGGAAATCGTGATCGATAAGCGCGCTCGCCTAGCTCACGACAGTGTGGACTACCTCACATTTCTAAAAATAAATGAGGCATGGATCTCAGAGGAATTCAATACCTGTGACGATCACGTGTAATTGAATTTCCTCATGCTAGCCCACACATATCCACCACCACCAGTGGCGTAGCATGGGGGGGGCGGGGGAGGCATTTGCCCTGGGCGCAAAATGTTAAGGGGCGCCAGGAGGGCTGCACCGCCAATTAGGCAAAGTGAGGCGATCAACCCAGGCAGCGTGGACCTGCTCACAAGTGGGGGGCGGCGGCAGGGCACAGGGAGATGAGCGCTTCCATTGTGGAAGGGCTCATCCCCATGGTCATCTGTATAGCCATCCTCAGGACAGCGATGCACAGTGGCGTATCGTGGTGGGGGGGCCGGGTGGGCCTTTGCCCCGGACGCCAAATTTTAAGGGGCCAGCAGGGCCGCACCGCCAATTAGGCAAAGTGAGGCGATCGCCCCAGGTGGCGTGGCCCTGCTCACAAGTGGGGGGCGGCGACAGGGCACAGGGAGATGAGCGCTTCATTGTGGAAGCGGTCATCCCCATAGTCATCTGTATCGCCGTCCTCAGGAGAGCGATACAGATGGCTGTGCTGCTGGGCAGTGGAGAGGAGTCTCCCTTCCCCGTTCCTCTGATAGGCTGCAGGCCTAGTGCAGGCACGATGACGTCAGCGCGGGACACAGGCCGGAAGAGGCCTGCATTGCATCGCTGCCATGGAGGCAAGTATAAGTGTTTATTTTTTTATATGGTACAATACTGGTTACTGGCACATGATTGGGGGGCCATCTATGGGGGACACTTGTTACTGGCACATACTTGGGGGCCATCTATGGGGGGCACTTCTCACTGGCACATGATTGGGGGGGGCACTGGAGGACACATCTTACTGGCACATTATTGGGGGCACTTTTTACTGGCATATTATTGGGTGGCACTATGGGGGCAATTCTTACTGGCACATTATTGGGGGTATCTACTGAGGCCACAAACAAAGTATTTTATATGGGGGCTATGTATAGGGGCATTTTATACTGGGACACATTATGGTGGGTACTATGGTCAAGGGGGGGAGAGGAGTACTATGGGGTCTACGGGAGCAATAAGAAGGGGTATTTTATACTTGCAAATTACTACTATTACTACTAATTAGCACTATTGCTATCATGTGTGCTCTAGCAGAGAATTATTCCTATTGGTGGGATTTTTGGGAGCACTATTACTGTGGGGGCACCTTGGCACAGTATCAGCTTACCACAATTTTTTTTGGGGGTCGTCATGTTTACACTATTAGTGTCAGGGGCACTATTTGATGGGCGCAGTTATTTTAGGGCACGGTGTGCCAATAATTATTAAAGGGGCATTATCTGTGTGGTACTAGTATTATCAGGGGGTTTATCTGTTTCTGCAGTATAATATTGGGGAGCACGGCATGCAGTATTGGGGATGGTAGGATGATTTGTCCAGAAGATGGGAGGATGATGGAAAAGTAGTAAACTAAGATTTTTTTTTTGTCAAACTGCAGAGACGAGAAATGGCTGAAAAATGCTGGTCTGGTCTGAAGGTCTGAAAGGAGAAGATGAGGAAAGAGGGAAGGTACATCTACATCAAAGGAGACATCACTGGATGTAAGAGGTATGGGGCGCTGTATTACCCTGTATGTTCTGTAGTGATGGGAGGGTGGATATAGAATTTGGCCCACACTGTAGCAGCCTGGCCCCAGACATCAGGTCACACTGTGTGTGTTCTGAAATCTGGGGCCTCAAACCCATCTACTACATTATCTGTACACAGAGAGTTATCACCGTGTTATCTGTGGTGTTACATAGGACTGCTGGTGATATCTACTACATTATCTGTAAAAAGGGGCGTAGCCACAGGTTGGGGGGGGCGCAATACTTGGCTTGCCCCGGGTGCTGGCAACCCACGCTACGCCACTGGCCACCACCCAGAACAAAGAATGGCCCTTGTCTTATGTATATACAGCGGCATAAAAAGCCTTTTCTGTCCGGTAAATGCCTAATTTTTTGAGGCCTGTACTCCATTGGCCTACAGTAAAATTGTTATCCACTGACCGCCTAATGTACCTCTAGCCACATAATCACTTGTTCTTTTCTGTCAGGTAAATGACAAATTTTTTGGGCCTGTAAAATTTTGGGCACCAGCAGGGCACATTTTTGAGAGTTTCCCTTTAAGTCACATAAAAATGGCCCCCCAATAAAATATGTCACTGTCCATGTTGTGGGACTATGTGTGCACTTCTAGTAAGTATTTGGTGGCTAAAAATATGACCTGAAGGTTTTTCAGGTTCGCCTGCCATTAAAGTGATTGGGGCCCGCCGCGAACGCACGGTTCACAAACATTTAATTGCGAACGCGTGTTCGCGAAACGTCCCAGCCGATGTTCGTCCATCACTACATATGAAGCACGGAGATTATTACTACCAAGAGGCAGAACTTTACATTTATCCACCTTTGCAAGTTGATGCCCAATCACTCAGTGTTTAAGTCGGCTTGTAGTGTGTGGACATCTTCCATAGACTGTACAGTTATACACAGCTTAGTATCATCTGCAAAAATAGATATGGTGCTATTAATCCCATCCTTGATATCATTAATAAATAAATTAAATAATGAAGGGCCCAGCACTGAACCTTGGGGTACACCACTTATAACCCGGGACCATTCTGAATAGGAATCATTGACTACAACTCTCTGGACACGGTCCTTCAGACAGTTTTCAATCCAATTACAAACTATACTTCCCAAGCCTATAGACCTTACTTTACCTATAAAACGTCTATGAGAGACAGTATCAAAAGCCTTTGCAAAATCCAGAAACCCTACATCCACAGCCGTCCCTCTGTCCAGGCTTCTACTCACCTCACTACTTCCACAGCTGCCCCTCTATCCAGGATTCTACTCACCTCCTCATAAAAACAAATCAGGTTTGGTTCTGACAACTTCTGTCCTTGGTAAACCCATGTTGGTTATTACTTATAATGATATTTACAGTCACATACTCCTGTATATAGTCCCTTAACCCATAGACAGGGGTGCACCACCACTGAGGCCAGGTGAGGCACCAGGTGGGGGCAAGAGCGGTCAGCGGAAGGGTGATGGGCAATGAGCGCTTTCATTGTGGCAAAGGGGTTAGGTTAAGAAATTGGTATGGTATGGGGGGGCGCCGTTTCAGTTTTCGCCTCTGGCACCAGAATAGCTAGGGGCACCCCTGCCTGTAGAGGACCCCCGCCGTACATGTATGGCGCTGGTAAATGTGACTTAAGGACCAGCGCCATACATGTACGGCGGGCTGATCGGACGGGTGCATGAGCAGCGCCTGCCGGATTAGCGGCACGGACCTGGCAGTCACAATGTCACCTGCAATGCTGAAAACACAGATGCCGCAGTATTAACCTCTTGACTGCATGCTTTGACCGCGGCATGCAGAGGGTTTGCGGAGGGTACGCGCTTCAGTGACGGGGACCCAATGGCAGAGAAGGCAGCCCGATGCCTTCCATAGGCATCGGGCTTGCCTTCTACGGAACCCTGTGAGATCCAGCCCCTTAGGCTGGGTCTCACAGGCAGGCTGTCAGCATACAAGCTGACAGTCAATGCATTACAATACAGGATGTATTGTAATACATTGCAGAGGGGATCAGACCCCAGAACTTGAAGTCCCAGAGTGGGAGAAAAATAAAAAGTAAAAAAAAAGTGTTTTTTTAATAATAAAAAAATTAAGTTTCAAGTAAAAAAAATATATGTATAAAAACACATAAAATTGTAAAAAAAAAAATTGAAAAAAGAAAAATATCACATGACCTAACCCCTCATGTGAACACCATCAAAAAAATAAAATAAAAACTGTGCTAAAAAAAAGCAGCCAAAAAGGTGTATGCCTCCCAAAATAATACCAATCCCGCAAAAAATGAGCCCCTACTACAGACAATTGCCCAAAAAAATAAAAACTATTGCTCTCAGAATATGGAGACACTAAAAGATGATTTTTTTCAAAAAAGCTTTATTATGTAAAACTGAACAACCATAAAAAGTTGTCATATTTGGTATTGTCGCCTCCATAACAACCTGCTCTATAAAAATACCACATGATCTAACCTGTCAGATGAATATTGTAAATAACAAAAAGACTGTGCCAAAACAGCTATTGTTGGTTACCTTGCCTCACAAAAAGTGTAATATAGAGCAATCACAAATCATATGTATCCTAAAATAGTACCAACAAAACTGCCACCTTATCCAGTAGTTTCCAGAATGGGGTCATTTATTTGGAGTTTCTATTCTTCAAATGTGACATGGCAGCTTAAAATGATCCCAGTGAAATCTGCCTTCCAAAAACCATATGGCGTTCCTTTCCTTCTGCGCCCTGCCGTGTGCCCGTACAGCAGTTTACGGCCAGAATTAGGGCAATAAATATTAAGTTTTGTTTGGCTGTTAACCCTTGCTTTTTTAGAGGAAAAAATGGATTAATCTGCCAAAAAAGTGAAATTCTGAAATTTGATCTCCAATTTCCATTAATTCTTGTGGAACACCTAAAGGGTTACCAAAGTTTGTAAAATCTGTTTTACATTGAGGGGTGTAGTTTCTAAAATGGGGTCATTTTTGAGTGATTTCTATTATGTAAGCCTCACAAAGTGACTTCAGACCTGAACTGGTCCTTAAAAAGTGGGTTTTGAAAAGTTTCTGAAAATTAAATGGCATTCACAAAATGATCCAAACATGAAGTAGACATATGGGGAATGTAAAGTAATAACTATTTTTGGAAGTACTGTATTACTATCCTAAAAGTAGAGAAATTGAAATTTAGAAATTTGAATTTGGTGTTTTTTTTATAAATAAAAAAGAATTTTTTTTTACTCATTTTTGACTCATTTACCATATGTGACGAGAAAACAATCTCAGAATGGCCTGGATAAGTAAAAGTGTTTTAAAGTTATCACCACATAAAATGACACATGTCAGATTTGCAAAAAATGGCCTGATTCTTAAGATGGAAAATGGCAGGGTCCTTAAAGGGGTATTCCCATCATCAGTTTTCATACTTACCTGCGGCCAACGCGACGTTCACTTCCTGGATTCGGCTGGGCTTGATTGACGTCTTCTCCCAGCCGGGCCGCGCTTGCGCAGAAGACTTATTCCTGGCCTGTATAGTACAGAGCCGGCGTGCACGTTTGCGGCTCTGTACTATACTGGCCAGGAAGAAGTCATCATGGCGCATGCGCGGCGGCGTGTGCGTTCAGGACATTGCGCTGCCCGGCCGGGAGAAAATCTTCAGTCTTCTGCGCAAGCGCTGCCCGGCCGGATTCGACAGGCGAGAGGTGGCCGTAACCAGGGAAGACGAAAGACAACAATCAGGTAAGAGGGGACTTATTTTCTCAAAAAGGGTGGGAATTGGGTAATAAAATGTATTTAAACAGTGATCATTGTGGTGGGAATACCCCTTTAAGGGGTTAAAGTATGGTTTGCGATTTGTTTTGCTCTCTTTTGCTACCTGCTGTTCGTTTTATATTTTTGCAAATGTTATCTCTTTTTTACAGATTTTATTAAGCCCTTTGTAAACTTCATAGGCTACAGCTGACCCCTCAGATTTGTATATTCTTAAATGCCCTTTTTTGTTATTTATTACCCTTTTTACAGTAGCTGTAAGACATGGGGGGGGGGGTAATTTTAGCCGTTTATACTTGTTACCTAAAGGAATAAATTTTTCAGTGCAATTACTCAATGTGGATTTAAAGGTCTCCTATTTATTAACTGATGTTCATGTTCAAGCTGACAATCCGAGCACAAGTTTGGTTGACCATTTATATTATTGCATGGTTCCTGCCGAGGACCTCTCAGAAAACTGTTGTGCCACTCTTGTGCAACCACAAAAGATCTGCAGCAATTCACAGAGGAGGCCATCCTAAAAGTCTATACAAGCAGAAAATAGTGGGAAGATCCAGACAACATGTAAGGAGAAAACATATAATACTGGTGGATAAAACAAGACTCAAGACAAGATCATCACAGCCCCCTACAGATCATAGGTGACATTTCATGAGATCTTATCACCATCTACCTGATCAGCCTGTGGGATATTGTGATGTTCTTCTGAACCATCCTGTGGAAGAAGAGGACTGGGACATCTGTCCGGTGTTCTTCTCTCTTCCTTACCTGTAGGAAACACATCCAGTGACTGAATTAATTCCTTACATACAGATAATGAGAGGATATGTGTATTTAGTCATGTCTATTACCTGGTGATGTGAGGGCCCGGTGATCCTCCATCATGATGCCCTTGTACTGATCTTTGTGTTCTTTTAAATACTCCCACTCCTCCATGGAGAAATAGACGGTGACATCCTGACACCTTATAGGAACCTGACAACACAATGATACAGTCATCACCCAGATCCCTTGATAGCGTTCCTGTATAATGTCCCAGCATTCCCAGCAGTGTCACCTCTCCAGTCAGCAGCTCAATCATCTTGCTGGTGAGCTCTAGGATCTTCTCTCTATTGATTTCCTCATGTATCAGGGGGTGAGGTGGAGGTTCCATGATTGGGCTCAGGGTTCTTCCCCATCCTTCAGACGCAGGGGCCTGACAGCGCGCACTAGAGGTCTTCTTCACTACTGTGTAGTCCTGGTTATGGAGAGACACAGTAATAACTATCACTCCATACATGTCCTAGGCCCCTCACCTCTCCAGTCATGTCCATCTGTTAGTAACATAGATACGATGATGTAATGTGACATAATCAGAATCTCTCACCTCTCCAGTAAGCCCGAAGAGGATCTCTAGGGTGAGATTTATTATACTTTCTGCCATCTTGTTCCTGTCCCTATCCATCCTTGACAGGTTAATGAGAAGAAGGATCTTATATAGAAGATATCCACTGATCGGATCCTATATTGTAGGAACCTGAATGGAAATAAGATTAGACGATGTAAAATCCTTCAAAATCCCATGTAAAATACAATTACTGGAGATAAAAGGAGACATCGGAGGAGATAATAAAGTGTAGATGATGTGTTCTCTCTTTTTATAGTGATCAAAACATGTGTGAGGTCAAGGCAGTTTCATGGTATGTCACACCTTCACATGACCCTACAGCCAATAGAAGACATCATCAGTTATGCCAGTATGAACAGCACGTGACCACCATAGGCCTCAATGGTTAGGTGACATACATACCGCCATCGGAGCTCTGACCAATATTGTCGCTGCAGTAATGTAAACAAACTGAAGGAGACCACAGGAGTCTCAGTGCCGGAGCAGTGGAGTATTCTACAGGTCCTATGTTATCCGGGTAATTGTAAAACGCTGCGGAATATGTTGGCGATACATAAATAAAGTTTATTATTACTATCTAGATGGACATTGGGTTGGCAGATTTGGATCTCACGACTACTCAGATGTTATAAGTTAATAGATTTATTTTTAACAAGCGGCATGACGAAATACAGCGGTCATTAAAGTGTTTCTCCGGCATGTACTCAGGATTAGTGTTGACCGAACCCGAACTGTAAAGTTCAGTTCCATACTGAACTTAAGATTTTGGTTACCCGGACCCGAACTTTGCTGGAAAAGGTTGGGTTCGAGTTCGGTGTTCAGGTATTTAATAAAGCTTGTTGAAAGGCTGCAGGGCAGCCAATCAACAAGCTTTTAAGCTGTGGGCACTTAGAAGCCATCACAGCCATGCCTAGTAATGGCATGGCTGTGATTGGCCAGTGCATCATGTGACCCAGCCTCTATAAAAGCTGGATCACGTGTAGCACCGCCCATCAGCTCTGAATTGTGCAGGGACAGGAAACAGCCAGCTGAAGAAAGGGACAGTGTTAGGAATCTCATCTGGCTATTTGTTCTGTTGGTGACCTATAGGGAACTATTTGTGGGTGCAATGCACCATCTTTGTACCCCTGACACAAAAATATAATCGTTAATCCGTCTGTTAGTTCGGTGGGTGACATATTCCCAATTTTTGTGTGAAGTACACTTGCATATGTAACAGGGAAATTAATATAGTTAATACGTCTGTTAGTTCGGTGAGTGACCTCAAAGAATGAGGAGAGCATCAAATAAGGGACATGGCCCTGGTCGTGGTGCTGCTGGGGTTGGTGGAGATCCTGTTGCAGGGAGAGGACGTGGTCGATCTGTGCCAGCTACACGCCCAAATTAAACACCTTCCTTAAATGCACGTAGGGGACAGAATGTTCAGCGTTATTTTGTAGGCCCGAATACCGGTGTACGAATGGTGAGGCCAGAACAAGTAGAGGCGGTAGTAGATTGGGTGGCTGACAGTGCCTCCAGTTCCTTCACATTGTCTCCCACCCAGTCCCCTGCTGAAAGCTCAGAGTTGACACCTGCAGCCCATGGGCATCTGTCATTCACCTCACCCCCTTGCAAATCAGCCAAGCAGTCTGAGCCCCAAGTCATGCAGCAGTCTCTTATGCTTTTTGATGACTCTGCTGGCAGGGTTTCCGTGGGCCGTCCACACAGCCCTGCTCCAGAAGTAGAAGAGATTGAGTGCACCGATGCCCAACCACTTATGTTTCAGGATGAGGACATGGGAGGACCAAAGCAGCACGTCTCTGATGATGACAAAACATAGGTGCCAACTGCTGTGGCTTTCGGCAGTGTGCAGATCGGCAGGGAGGGCAGGGGTGAGGAGTAGGTGGAAGAATATTAGTAGCCAGTCAATGGAAACAGAAAGAACCGCCCTCACTGGCTAAACAGAGGGGATGAACTCTACCGTTTTGAACAACTAGCTCACTGGGAACTTTACTCCTCACACAAATTAGAAAATATATGGAAACCCTGGTTGAAATATAGAGGCCTTCAATTGCAGAAACCTTGATCTAGGTGCTTACTTGTCATACAACTAATTTATTTAACTGACGGGATCAACACCCTTCCCTTTCTCCCCCCCCCCCCCCTCCTTTTTGTTGGTATTGTTCTTTAAAGAAGTGTTATCGTGTGGATTTGATAAATGTACCTGATCTGATCCTGGGTAAGTGCAGTGGCGGCTGGGCCTGAGGCGGATAGCAGTTTGGCGCATGTCCTTCCGCCACAGAGGATTGCAGGACGTTTCTTTTTGCCTCCTCCTCCGCTTCCTCCTCTACCATCTCCTCATCTGGTTAGCGCAACACCTTCACCACCAACTTCAGCACAGCAAGTGGGAAACAACAGCAGGCTGTTTTGAAACTCATCTGTTTGGGGGAAAAAACTCCACACAGCGCAGGAGCTGTGGATGGGCATGGAACAACAGACAGACGAGTGGTTGGTGCCACTGAGCCTCAAGCCCGGCCTTGTGGTGTGCGATAACGGGCAAAATCTCTTAGCAGCTATGAGCCTAGCCGGTTTGACACACATCCATTGCCTGGTGCATGTGCTGAATTTGGTGGTGCAGAGGTTCCTGAAAAATTACCCCGATATGTCAGAGCTGCTGCAGAAAGTGCGGGGCGTCTGTGCGCGCTTTCGTTGCTTTCATCCTGCTGCTGCTCGCCTGTCTGAGCTGCAGCGTAACTTCGGCCTTCCCGCTCACCGCCTCCTATGCAACGTGCCTACAAGGTGGAACGCCACCTTGCACATGCTGAAGAGACTGTGCAAGCAGCAGGTGATAGTGGAGCTCCAGCAGCAGCACGTACGGGGGAGTCGCTCTGCGGAACAGCACCACTTCACCATCAATGAGTGGGCCTCCATGGGGGGCGTGTGTGCTGTGTTGCACTGTTTTCTGGTACTCCACCAACATGGCCAGTGCCGATGACGCCGTCCTAAGCGTTACTATCCCACTTCTATGTCTGCTTGAAAATACGCTTTGGGCGATGATGGAAGAGGATGTGGCACAGGAGGAAGAGGAGCAGGAAGAGAGATAATTTCCACGGTGATCAGGCCAGTCATTTACAAGTGGCTCGGAGGGAGGGTTCCTGCACTAACAGAAGCCAGGTACACAACTGTCCAGCCAGAGCACAGTTCTGCAGGATGAGCAGGAGGAGGAACCGTGTTTACAGCAGGGTGGCACCCAAAGAAGCTCATGGGCATCACTGGAGCGTGGCTGGGGGAATACAGAGGACACAGACGATACACCTCCCACAGAGGACAGCTTGTTGTTGCCTCTGGACAGACTGGCACACATGAGCGACTACATGCTGCAGTGCCTGCACAACGACCGCCGAGTTGCCCACATTCTAACCAGTGCTGATTACTGGCTGGCCACGCTGCTGGATCCCCACTACAAGGATAACGTGCCGTCCTTAATTCCGTCACTGGAGCGTGATTTGAAGAAACGCGAGTACAAGGGCACGCTGCTGATGGCATTCCCACCTGACAGCGGGGGCTCAGTGGAAGCACAAGGTGAAGGCAGAGGAGGAGGAAGAAGTTGCCAACGCAGCTGGGGCACGCCCAGCACCTCTGAAGGGGGGGGGTTATCATGGCCAAAATGTGGAAAAGCTTTGTCAGCACGCCACAACAACTAGCACCACCAGCTGATATAGAACGTCCTAGCAGGAGGCAGCATTTCAGCAACATGGTGGAACAGTATGTGCGCACACGCCTACACGTACTGACTGATGGGTCTGCCCCATTCAACTTCTGGGTCTCCAAATTGGCCTGAGCTTGCCCTTTGCGCCTTGGAGGTGTATTGTCCGAACGTGTGTTTAGCACAGCAGGGGGGTGATCACAGGCAAGCGCAGCCGTCTGTCCACAGCCAATGTGGACAAGCTCATGTTCATTAAAATGAACCAGGCTTGGATCCCACAGGACTTGTTCATACCTTGTGCTGAATAGACAAGTATACCGGCCGCAGACAGCCATTGTTATACTCCAGCGCACTTTCTCTTTGCATTCTCTTTTCAATTTCCAAATGTTTTGGGGGTCTTCCAAAATTTATAAAAAAATAAACAAAAATAAAGGAAACACCGCTTCTACCTACACCACCACGTCCCCCATTTTGATTCCTTTTGAAGCCCTCTAGCCTTTCCTATGACTATTTTACAGGCATTTTATGCCCCAAAGTTCGGGTCCCTATTGACTTCAATGGGGTTCGGGGTCAAGTTCAGGTCCCGAACCCGAACATTGAGCCTAAGTTTGGCCGAACCCAGCGAACCCAACCTTCCAGGTGTTCTCTCATCCCTACTCAGAATAGGTCTTCCATAAAAGATCAACATAAGGGTCCAAATCCCAACACCCCTGAACAGCAGTTGGAGCTTATACAGATACATGTATATGTGGTTACACAAAATTTTTAATTACATGCTAATATGAAAGTATTCAGATCCAGGTGTAGAATGTTTGCAATAAAGTTTGAATAATCGCTGTGCTTCTTTTTTGGGCTTCCTTAATGTATTTTTTATTCCGTTTCAGCTGCACAGCTAGATGCATTTCACTCAGAATCAGGGAACATATCACTTCTGTGAAATCTGCCACCACTGTATTGCTGTGATGTCCATTTCCTTACTATACACTATGTTTGTTTTCAGCTCCGGACCTCACAGAAAAAAAAAGGAGTAAATCACACTTACAGAAAGGCAGGGGCATTGCTAGGTTAAAACATTCGGGGTCTGGGCCCCAGATGTTTTGTCTCAGGTCCCAAATGTACTGCCTCCATGTGTTCAGTGCTGAAGGCAGTGGTAAAGGACCTGCTGTCACTACCAGAGCTTTGGGACGTTCTCACAGCTCTGTTTCTCCACCCCTGTGATGATGTCACTACTAGAGCTGGGAGGAGTTTTCTGTTTCCTTCCTCCCAGCTGCGTTTGATTTCCCTGCCTTTATATTCCCCCTCCTCCTATTGTAGGTGTGGATTATATTTCTCATTTGGGTTGTAGCTCTTTCTTGAGTATCTTCCCTTGCATGCTATCCTTTCACTGGACCTGTGTTCTGCTGCAGCAAGTACTCCGGATATTGCCAGCCTGTCTTTGGATCCGTCTTCACTTCGGCTGCAGCCCCTTCAGCTAAGTGTGCAAACATTGTTGTGTATCTGTGTGTTTTCTGACTGGATCCGAGGCGACCACGGTTCCCTCCATATACTGAGCAGGCACCGGTGGCCGTGCCCCTTCCACTATTGTAGGGGTTACAGTGGTCATCAGTCTTAGGTACGCGGGCATGCCTCCTTCCACCATTTGGATCCGGGCATGGGCTTAGCAGCATAGGGAGAGCTTTCGAGGGTCTGACAGGGGTAATCCTTTATCCTCCCTAGTTTGGGTCCGGTCAGTAGCTCTATTTTCTGTGCATGCTCTTGTTGCTCACATACAGCCGTGACATTATAATCCACCAAAACCGTCTTTTTTGACATGGATCCGCTTTCTGGCCTGGTTGACCGCATGCAGGGTCTTTCTTTGGAGGTAGCGGATCTCCGTCAATCTATGACTCAGCTTCAAGCATTGGGCTCTGCTCCGGCCCATGGAGTCTGTTGCGAGCCAAAGGTCTCACTTCCGGAAACGTTCTCCGGGGGCAGTGAGAGTTTTGTTCGCTTCAGAGAGGCATGCAAACTCCATTTTTGCTTGTGTCCACATTCCTCTGGTAATCAGGAGCAGAGGGTGAGGATTTTCATCTCCCTGCTCAGGGGTAATGCTCAGACTTGGGCTTTTTCGCTGCCATCAGGGGATCCCTCCCTTCGATCCGTGGAAGGATTTTTTGTGGCCCTTGGGCAGATATATGGTGTCCCGGATCGTGTTGCTCTGGCCGAATCTAACTTACTTTTTTTATGCCAGAGCCAGAACTGTCTGCGGAGCTTTATTGTTCTGAATTTCGGAGATGGGCAGCTGATTCAGGTTGGAATGATGCTGCACTCCGGAGTCAGTTCTGTCATGGTCTCTCAGAGAGATTGAAAGATGCGTTTGCTTTCCATGAGAGACCAACGTCCTTAGAGTCTGCCATGTCATTGGCGGTACGCCTTGACAGGCGTCTAAGAGAAAGAAACGAGACCTCTCTGTCCAGCCATTGTCAGTCTAGGGGCAGTGGTGCGGACTCATTCAGTGTGCAGGGGCCTCATCCTGTCTCGCTCCCCTCTGAGGAGGAGCCCATGCAGCTAGGTCGACTTGCCCCTGATAAAAGAGGATTTAGTCCTCAGAGTATGGTGTGTTTTTGTTGTGGGGGCATAGGTCATTTGGCAAATGTTTGTCCGTCTAGGAGATTCTTGAACTGTACTAAGAGCGATAATAAGAGAAAAACCTCAAAAGGTAAATCATCAAACTCTGCTTCATCTGCTACTTGGGCAAAGTTGATGTAGGAATTGATGCTTTTCCTCTGACCTGCAGTTCCCGTTTTCTCCTGTCTGCCAGGGTGGCGCTAGAGAGCAAAGTCATTTCTTGTGAGATTTTTGTTGATAGTGGAGCGGCCGTCAATCTTATTGACACTCAATTTGTAGCCATGCATGGTTTTCAGGTTTGCACATTAGAAAAGGATATACCTGTTTTTGCTATTGACTCTGCTCCACTCTCACAGAGATCTCTGAAGGGCATTGTTCACAATATCCGGTTAGCTGTAGGTGACACTCATGTGGAGGATATATCTTGTTTTGTCCTTAACGGATTGCCTTCTCCTCTAGTTTTGGGGTTACCCTGGCTCACTAGACATAACCCCACTATTGATTGGCAAGGAAGGCAAATAAATGAGTGGAGTGACTTTTGTAGAGAGAATTGTCTTACAGCGACTTTTGCAGAGGTGTCTACTAAAACTGTGCCATCATTTCTCTCTGATTTCTCGGACGTGTTTTCCGAGAGCGGTGTTCAGGAGCTACCTCCTCACCGGGAGTTTGACTGTCCCATTAACCTCATTCCCGGCACCAAGCTGCCAAAAGCTCGCCTCTACAATCTCTCACAACCGGAAAGAATCGCAATGCAAACCTATATCTCCGAGAGTCTCGATAAGGGGCATATTCGTCCCTCAAAATCACCTGTTGCCGCAGGTTTTTTTTTTTGTTAAAAAAAAAGATGGCTCTCTGAGACCTTGCCTAGATTTTAGGGAGCTGAACCGTATCACGATTCGCGATCCCTATCCCCTTCCTCTGATCCCGGACCTCTTCAACCAAATTGTTGGGGCCAAGGTTTTTTCCAAATTGGATTTGAGAGGCGCGTACAACCTTGTCAGGGTCAGAGAGGGGGATGAATGGAAAACGGCCTTTAATACCCCTAACGGGCATTTCGAGAATCTCGTTATGCCTTTCGGCCTGATGAATGCTCCGGCCGTCTTTCAGCATTTTGTTAACAGTATTTTCTACCATTTAATGGGGAAATTTGTATTGGTGTATCTTGATGATATTTTGATTTTTTCCCCTGATGTTCAGACCCATCAGGATCATCTTTTTCAGGTTCTGCAGATTCTGCGGGAAAATAAATTGTACGCCAAGCTGGAGAAATATGTTTTTTTATGGTATCGGAGATTCAATTTCTGGGTTTTCTCCTCTCTGCTTCTGGTTTTCGCATGGATCCGGAGAAGGTCCGTGCTGTACTTGAGTGGGAGCTTCCTGAGAATCAGAAGGCATTGATGCGCTTTCTGGGTTTTGCGAACTATTACAGAAAGTTCATTTTGAATTATTCCTCTGTTGTCAAACCCCTCACTAACATGACAAAAAAGGGGGCAAATTTTTACTCTTGGTCGGAGGAGGCGCTTGTAGCTTTTTCTAAGATTAAAGAGAGTTTTGCATCTGCTCCCGTTTTGGTGCATCCCGATGTTTCCTTACCTTTTATTGTTGAGGTGGATGCTTCCGAGGTGGGTGTGGGTGCGGTTTTGTCCCAGGGCCCTTCTCCTGCCAAATGGCGACCCTGTGCCTTTTTTTCTAAAAAACTCTCCCCGGCAGAGAAAAACTATGATGTGGGAGATAGGGAGTTGTTGGCCATCAAGTTGGCTTTCGAGGAATGGCGCCATTGGTTGGAGGGGGCCAGGCACCCTATCACCGTTTTTACCGACCATAAGAATCTGGCATACTTGGAGTTGGCCAGGCGTATGAATCCGAGACAGGCCAGATGGTCTCTGTTCTTCTCCAGATTCAATTTTGTCGTCACATTCCACCCTGGGATCAAAAATGTGAAGGCTGATGCTCTCTCTCTCTGTTTTCCGGGAGGAGGAAACTCCGAGGACCCGGGTCCCATTTTGGCGGAGGGGGTAGTTGTTTCTGCTCTATATTCGGATTTGGAGGCCGAGGTCCAGGCTGCCCAGACTGAGGCACCTGCCCGTTGTCCTTCTGGGAAGTTGTTTGTGCCTCCTGAGCTACGTCACAAACTCTTCAAGGAGCATCATGATACTGTTCTTGCTGGTCACCCCGGGAGTAGAGCCACGGTAGATCTTATTGCTCGGAGATTTTGGTGGCCGGCTCTTCGTAAGTCGGTGGAGGGTTTTGTGGCTGCTTGTGAGACGTGCGCTCGCGCTAAGGTCCCTCGTTCACGGCCTTCAGGTTCCCTTCTCCCATTACCCATACCTTCCCGTCCTTGGACACACCTGTCCATGGACTTTATCACGGATCTTCCTCGTTCCTCAGGGAAGTCGGTGATCCTGGTGGTGGTGGACCGTTTTAGCAAGATGGCTCATTTCGTACCTTTCCCTGGTTTACCCAATGCTAAAACGTTGGCGCAAGCTGTTGTCGACCATATTGTTAAATTGCATGGCATTCCCTCTGATATTGTTTCCGATAGAGGCACGCAGTTTGTGTCCAGGTTCTGGAAGGCTTTCTGTTCTCGCCTGGGGGTTCGGCTGTCCTTCTCTTCTGCTTTTCACCCGCAGTCGAATGGTCAGACTGAGCGCCTCAATCAGAATCTGGAGACATATTTGCGCTGTTTCGTGGCAGAGAACCAGGAGGATTGGTGTTCATTTCTCCCTCTTGCTGAGTTTGCTCTGAACAACCGTCGTCAGGAATCTTCTGATAAGTCGCCATTCTTTGGTGCATATGGGTTCCAGCCGCAGTTTGGGACATTCTCGGGAGGGGCTCTTTCTGGTTTACCTGAGGAGGAGAGATTTTCCTCGTCTTTGTCTACCATTTGGCAAAAGATTCAGAGTAATCTTAAAAAGATGAGTGAGAAGTATAAGCGTGTGGCTGATAAGAGACGTGTGCCTGGTCCGGACCTGAGTGTGGGTGATCTGGTGTGGTTGTCTACAAGAAATATTAAACTGAAGGTTCCCTCCTGGAAATTGGGTCCCAAGTTTATTGGGCCTTATAAAATCTTGTCAGTCATCAATCCTGTTGCCTTCCGTCTTGATCTTCCACGGGTTTGGAAGATACATAATGTATTTCACAGATCTCTCTTAAAACCATATGTCCAGCCCACGGTACCCTCCTCTTTGCCTCCTCCTCCGATTTTGGTTGATGGCAATCTGGAGTTTGAGGTTTCCAGAATTGTGGACTCTCGCATTGTCCGCAGTTCTCTCCAGTACCTCGTTCATTGGAAGGGTTATGGTCCTGAGGAGAGGATATGGGTTCCGGTGTCGGACATTAAAGCCACTCGCCTCATCAGGGCATTTCATAGGGCTCATCCTGAGAAGGTGGGTCCTGGGTGTCCGGAGTCCACCCGTAGAGGGGGGGATACTGTCACTACCAGAGCTTTGGGACGTTCTCACAGCTCTGTTTCTCCACCCCTGTGATGATGTCACTACTAGAGCTGGGAGGAGTTTTCTGTTTCCTTCCTCCCAGCTGCGTTTGATTTCCCTGCCTTTATATTCCCCCTCCTCCTATTGTAGGTGTGGATTATATTTCTCATTTGGGTTGTAGCTCTTTCTTGAGTATCTTCCCTTGCATGCTATCCTTTCACTGGACCTGTGTTCTGCTGCAGCAAGTACTCCGGATATTGCCAGCCTGTCTTTGGATCCGTCTTCACTTCGGCTGCAGCCCCTTCAGCTAAGTGTGCAAACATTGTTGTGTATCTGTGTGTTTTCTGACTGGATCCGAGGCGACCACGGTTCCCTCCATATACTGAGCAGGGCACCGGTGGCCGTGCCCCTTCCACTATTGTAGGGGTTACAGTGGTCATCAGTCTTAGGTACGCGGGCATGCCTCCTTCCACCATTTGGATCCGGGCATGGGCTTAGCAGCATAGGGAGAGCTTTCGAGGGTCTGACAGGGGTAACCCTTTATCCTCCCTAGTTTGGGTCCGGTCAGTAGCTCTATTTTCTGTGCATGCTCTTGTTGCTCACATACAGCCGTGACACCTGCGATGATGTCATCATCATGTGACCAGTGCAGGTGAGGATGACGCTCTACAGTGAAGAGAAGTCCTGGGGAAGAAGCGGTGGCGAGGTCTGCTACCTGAGGAGAGGTAAGTGAAGGGAAGGAGTCAGTGTGAGAACCAAAGTAATGCTGGGGGTTGTGGTTATTTAACTGGGACTGTTTGTTAGGGCTGAAGGTAGGGATGTTATTTACATGGGACTGCATGTTGAAGAGGGGTGGAGTGATGTTATTTACATGGGACTGCATGTTGGAGGTGGCTGGAGAAGGGTGCTGTTATTTACATGGGACTCTATGTTGAAGGCGGCTGTGGGAAGGAGTGATGTTATTTACATGGGACTAAATGTTGAGGGGGTGATGTTATTTACATGGTACTGTATATTGAAGGAGCTGAGGAATTATAATTTCTGAGGACACTAAACGGAGGAATATAATTATTGGGGGAAATGCAGGGGGTATTATAACAGTAGGGGTCAGTATGAATAATGGGGCACTGCAGGGATATCATTTTAACAGTAGGGGGCAGTATAAATACTGGGGGCACTTCAGGGATAGCATTATAACAGTAGGCGGCAGTATAATTACTCGGGGCTCTATAAGGGCATTATTAATACTGGAGGGCTATTCTACTAATGGAGGAACTCTTGGGGAGCAGAGGGCTATTCTACTAATGGAGGAACGCTTGGGGAGCAGTATTACTACTGAGGGCATTCTAGGAGGGAATTACTATTGGTGGGACTTGGAGAAGCACTATTACTATGGAGGGGGCACTTATATTTCTTAAGGATAGTATTTGGGGGTATTGGGGGGCACAGCGAGCAGCAGGATAACACTCTTGGGACTCCAGGTTGGGGGATGATGATAGAAAAGTGATTAAGCTAAGATGTCCGTTTGTCACACTCTGCAGAGACGAGGCACGGCTGAAAGAAGATGTCCGGACCCAATGGAGAAGATGATGAGAAGATCTTCATCAGAGGGGACGTCACCTGGGAGGACCTGGATGTGAGTGGTATGTGCTGCTATATAGCAAATACAGTAGAATTCGGTGTGCGGGGGGAGGGTCGACTTAGAGATTTAGGCCATATTTATTGGGCCCGAATCTTTTGCGACCCCAGTAATGCCCCTGGGCAGGAAGCTCCTATAATCTCCAGAGGCAGTGCAGAAGCAGCTTCTCCGGCTCAGGATCTCAGCTAGCTCTGACACCCCCCCCCCCCCATTTCCTGTTCGCCATCTTGTGAGTCTATGTTACTAGGGACGGATCTTCTCTGATAACAGGCAGCGGACGGAAGTGAGAAGCCAGTGTGCGAGATGTTACAGCTTTTCCAGGTGGATAAATGAAGTGATCTACAAATTTGCTATTTACACCACAATTATTTAAGGCTGCCCTCCACCACCGCCTGCCCTTTCTATACGCCACGCAAGGCGGTGCACTAGGCACTTTTTAACCCCCTGTTTTGCCCCAGTCCAGCTCCAGCAGTGGGGAAAGTAGCTAACTGCAGGGCGAGGGCTGCTTTAGCTGCTGCTATCTCCTTAATGCAACTGGTCTGTCTTGTTTGAAAACTGACATTCCAAGCTTTCAGACAATACCAGAATGACAGTAATATGTTCAGTACAAGGGGAGATATCACTGATAGAAATCAGCATACTGTGAATGCAGCTAAAAGTGAAAGTAAAAGCAGGTTTTACCTACAATAATTCCCGACTAGATTTCTAACAGTGATTTCTCCTCTGTTGCTTGGACTTTAGCTTGTCCATTTAGCCTGGACTGACAGCTTTCAAACAAGACCAGATGCATGTTTCTAGCTGCTACCATTCAGGAGATATCAGCATCTAAAGCAGCCCTCCCCACTCCAGTTAGCTACTTTTCCTACTGCCCCAACTGGACTCCGGCAAAACAGTTAGGTGGTTAAGGAACCGCTCTGCACCTTCGTGGGTTATGGCAGTCATTGTCATTTACCTCTGATTTCCTGCAGGGCTGAGGCCTATTCACACTTCAGTCTGGTTATCTCTGCAGCTACTTGGTCATTTGCATTTTTGTCACCAGAATTTCTTCCAAGCTTCTCTTTAAAGTGTATAAAGTCTCTTTCTAGCTGAGATCAGCAATCTCTGAGGATCTCTAGGGACTGGGGTGTGAGGAATTAGGACATGGGGCTGAAGGGGGGGTCTCTGTTGGTTGTCTCTGTAGAGGTAAGGTGGTCTCTGGTGGTTGTCTCTGTAGAGGTAAGGGGGTATCTGGTGGTTTTCTCTGTAGGGGTAAGGGGGTCTCTGGTGGTTGTCTCTGTAGATTTAAGATCATCACTGCTCTTAGTCAGTTCTTTGTAGGTTTGGGCCTGAACTTTAATATGAGGGAAGTTCAAACTGGCCGATCTATCTATCAAAAATATAAAATACTATCTATCTATCTATCTATCTATCTATCTATCTATCTATCTATCTATCTATCTATCTAAACATTTATCTATTTTTAAATATCTTTCTTTTATCTATTCTATCTATCTTCAAATTTATATCAATCTAACTATGTGTCTATCTGTCTACCTGTATATCTTCAAATATCTATCTATCTATCTATCAAAAATATAAAATATTATCTATCTTAAAATATCTATCTTTTATCTATTATCTGTCTATCTATCTTTAAATATCTATCTATCTATCTATCTATCTATCTATCTAGCTACAAATATATATCTATCTAATGATACTTTCACACTAGCATTTTTCTTTTTTGGCACTGAGTTCCGTCCTAGGGTCTCAAATCCGGAAAAGAACTGATCAGTTTTATCCCCATGCATTCAGAATGGAGAGCATCAAGATGCATCCAGTTCAGTCTTTTTTTTACTGATCAGGCTTTTCAGAAAACCGTAGGATATGTTGGCTAATCTCTCAATTTTAAAATCAGTTTGAGGGTTTAGTAAGACCGCAGAGTGCACCTGTCTTTGCTATTATTTTGTTATATTGTTATATTGATTATCACAGCCACATAATTGCTACCTTGTGTAGGATGTCTATTGTGGTACTTGTGGTTCGCTGCGGTCATCCTCCACCGTATGCATTTTTGCTGGGGATCGTCATTAGCAACGGGCCACAAGTGCAGGATCTGCTCCCCTATATATATGCACAACTGCATGTGGGTTTGAGCACCTCCTGCTTGTTTAATACCACGCCATTCTTTTCACTTTTCAGAAAACCGTAGCATGTTGTATTTTTACCTCCGGCTAAAAATCCAGAACACTTTGACTGAATGCCGGATCCGGTTTTTTTCCCATTGACTTGGCGGATCCGTTTTTTCCAATTTTTCCATTTTTTCATTGTGATCAGAATCCTGACGAGGATTTAAATGTAATCCGTTTTCACAAGTTTTTCCGGATCTGGAGGGCAGTTCCGGCGACGGAATTGCCCGCCGGATTCAAACAACGCTAGTATAAAAGTACCCTAAACATCTATCTATTCTTCTATTTGTGAAAGGGGCTTACGGTAGTACAGTGAAGAGCCCTGGGAAAGCAGGGAATGAGTGTAGTCGGTTGTGGTGTGCCGAAACCGAGGATGAGGTAGGCCTGAGAAAGAAGAGGGCCTACCCAAGGAAAAGATATGGAAGAAATGAGTTGTAAATGAGTGGAGTGGTGGGAGGGTCAAAGCTCAGACCTCAATGATGCAGGAGCCAGGTAAGGGGAGTGCCCTAAATAGGCTGGAGGTGGACCTCAGCCCCTCCCACAAATCCAGGCAATCTGCCTTAATACTTGTGTAAGGGGCTTACGGTAGTACAGTGAAGAGCCCTGGGAAAGCAGGGAATGAGTGTAGTCGGTTGTGGTGTGCCGAAACCGAGGATGAGGTAGGCCTGAGAAAGAAGAGGGCAAAAATGGAAATAACCAGTTTATTGTAGCCAATTGATGTATCAATAGCTTAACCCGACATGTTTTGGAAAGCCACTCTTAAACTCTTGTGTTGGATTGGGGAATGTATTGCGCATAAGCGGATGACTCCCAGCGCCCCAATCCCCTGATGCCATGAGTGAGGATGTTGGCACTGGAGGCCGTGGACGTGGCTCCAATGCGAAAGGAGTGCCCTGAGTAGTTGGCTGCGTTGAGGCCTAGTTGTGTGAGGGATGACCCGACATGGGTCATGAAGGTGGTGGTGGTGAGTACCGAACCATGTAGTTGAAGTAGCGGTTGAGAGGGTAGAACTTGTGACGCTGATTGTGAGCATCCAGGACCCTGACTGGACACCATCTGTTGTGCGTGGGGTAATATGAAATGTTGACGGGTAAGTGCTGACTATTCTTGGAGTGAGGTAAGGACAGGATGTAGTGAACCATGTGTTTTGACAAGTGGGAGACAAGAAGACAAGGTGAGGTTCGGGTCGTGGAGGCTGTAGTGAATTTCCCGGAACTCAGGAATCCGTAGAAGGTCAAGTAAATGCCGTATTGATGATGGAGTTGGTATCTGTTTCCAGAGGCGTGGCGTCCAGTAAGTCGGATAATGCTTTGAAGATATGATTGATTATGGGTAGCCTCTGGGCTGGACGTGCGGGTTCCGTTTCCTGAATACCTCTGAGTATAGATTTGATCTGGTGCGAGGACATGAAGCTGATGTTATTGGGGTGTATGATTAGCATAGGATGTTGAAATGCCAGTGAGATATGGTTTGATGGTGTTGTATGACATGAGTTTGAGGTGGCAAAAAGAAGCCAACCCCGGAAGAGACGTCATGACAAAAAGGATGCGTGATGTTGTGTTCCAACAGGACCTGTTGAATAGTGTGAACGCTCTGTCGTATGTTCTATGTGTATCGTCTGATAGTGCTAAGCAGGACAAAGACTGGCTATGCCGCATGATGCCTTCTAATCCAGAATGAGCTGTTTGAAATGATGGAGTGATGGAGGCCGTGGGTAACGCTGATGGGAGAGCTTGATGAAATGCCTGAAATTTGACGCGAGACAGACTGTCAGCTGCCGTATTGCCCACCCCCGGGACATGGAAACAATGCAAGAAGAAAATATTGCAAGCGGCCAACCAAGGAAGTCTCCGCAGAAACCTCACGATTGTGAGAGATTTGGAACAATCCTGTTGATGAACTGGCAGGTCGTATGGTTGTCTGAATAGCACCGGACCGACATGTTGCCCATGAATGACCCCATGCTATGGCCGCCGCCACGATGGGGTAGATCTTGAAAAGCGCTGAGGCAGTGGAGAATCCTTCCAAACCCCGGACCGCAGGAGGCCAGCTGCCCCACAGCCAATCGTTCCCAAAAATGGCCGCGAAGCCTGTGGTAGATGCCGCATCTGACCGGATAGAGGGGGAAGAGTCCGACGGCTGAGGGAGAAACAAGCTCCCGCCATTCCAGGTGGACAGAAATCTCCCCCACATGCCCAGACCTGCCTGCAGCGTGGGCATCCAGGGACAACCTGTGCGAGTCGTGTAGGAAAAGGGGAGAGGTGCAGGAGCCGTGATATAAATGAGCGACACTGAGGTGGATGCGCATGGCAAAGATCAGGGAGCCCAGCAGGGACTGCAGTTCTTTGCGGTTGCCGGTGCTGAGTTGAAGGTAGTTGCCTATGTGGGCAAGAATGTCCTGGATCTTCCCGGATGGCAAACTGGCTGAATCCAACTGGGTACCCAGGAAAGGTGATGACCGTGTCTGGCCCTTCTGTCTTCTTGGTGGCGATGGGTACCCCTGGTTCCTCCTCCGGTATTATGTGCGTCGTGCTGACTTCTTGGTCCTCCAGGCTAACGGTCGACGTGATCACTGGCAATCCGGCCGGTGACGCTGCCGGTGGTGGCCCCGCCAAGGAGAGGGTCGCAGTGACCGATTCCAGCCTCTCCAACCTGGCGTTGACTTTAGACATGGATGACATTTAGGGAGGACAGCATGGTATGTATATCCCCTGTGCTGGACTGGCTAGGTCCTCCCCTGCCTCCCTGTTATCGATTGGCGTGCGCAGCAGCCGGAAAAGCTCTGCTTCCCTCGCCGTGGCGGGGAAGGGAACATGCCGTCACCTTGACTCAATCGTTATGCGCGGGATTGCCCAGGATCTGATGGGTGCTGGACTGGCTAGACCGTCTCCCTGGGTAGCAGTGACGGATCTAGCAGGGGTGCCAGGTAGGGAGAAGTTCTCTTTCCCTTCCAGAGACATAGTAAAAAAAAACAGTTGATTAGCTTGGGGAAACACAGGATCGTGCTGGCTAGCTAGGCCGGACGGCGAAAAAATTATACTTGCATGGTGACAGATGAGGCCCTGCTAATTGCCAAGCGGCTTGAGAGGCTCTACCTATGATTTGGCGCGAGGGGTTAATGAGGCCACTTGTGGTAGTGGCAGGAGCGTTGGCCTCTCGGTGACTGTAAGACAGGACTAGGGGAAGGGAGTGACAGGTGAGGCCCTCTCTATGCAACAAGCGAGGCGGCTTACTAACGAGGTGGCGCGTTGGGCGGGTGCCTCTGTACGTTTGAGGCGGGGTGTCGGCCTCCCGGGACCACTAACTGCTGGCGAAGCCAAGAAGGGGGTAACCTAGTGGGATGATGGTGCCCCTAAAGCCAGCACGCTGACCCTAACGGGATTATTCGAAATGTAAGGAAGACTTTTGTTAATGAGCAGGTGAACGTACCTGGGGGTAAGAAAAATTCTCCGGATACATGGTAGTGCAAAATACAATATAGGTTGACCGCCTGAAAAAAGAAAGGGGGAGGGTAGACATAAAATAGTGTGATGAAATGTGCAAATGCATATGGTACATATACACGACCGGGAGGATCATGGCGGTTGTTCATGAAACGACAGCTTGCGCCTGGTGTGAAAAGAGACCAGTGCGTGCCGTGTGGCCATGCCCAGGCGGAAAGCGCGTGCCGGCAATTTAATGGAACATTTGGACCGTGTCCCTGCAATTCCCACCTATTTATTGATTATGATGAAACAATTATAATATATATATAATTTTTTATTTTTATTTTTTTTTCTTTTATTTTTATTTTTTTTCCGGATGACCAGACGATGACTCCTCCCCCCAGTGCTTCCATTATTAATTTTTTTTATTTTTTATTTTTTTTTTATTTATATATATATATATTTTTTTTTTAAGCTGATGACCTATCCAAAGGGTAGATCATTGTTAGCAAAAAAGGTGAAGAACCCTTTTTGAGACAGTCTCTTTGCAGCTGAGTGTGTGTATGGGAAGTTATGCCCTTTCAGCCAGAAGAGCATTTATAAGATCATACATTGATTTTGGACAAGAGGGCCTGGCTTATAATCTTCATGTTTATTCCAAAAGGTGTTTGATGGCGTTTTTTTTTATTTTATTTATTTATTTTTCTTTTCTTTGTGTGGGCTGCTGGGGTGTTATATGACTGTAAGGGGCGTGCTGGAAGGCTCCCCTGCCGTCCGACGGCGCCCCCCGCAACAGAAGCGGCGCGCACGGCCGCCGGGACACCGCGCACGCGCCGACGGAATCGCCGCGCATGCGCAGAACCCCGGCCGCGCATGCGCAGACCAGGCACCAGGACGCGGCCGGGCGCCATCGGCCGCGCGGCAGGAGGAGCGGTAACCAGGCAGGAGGTGGTGGGGAGGGGATGTCAGGGCAGCGGTAAGCCCAGTGGAGGTGAAATGAATGGGGGGGGGGGTGCAGGTTGCACCGCCGCTGGCCCCCGTGACAGCGCACCTAAATGACCGGGGGGGGGGGGGGGGGCCATGAACGTTGTTGGTGAAGTGAAAATGAATCATGTGGAACATGCTTGGAGGATTATGTGACTGTTCGTAAGGAGTGACATTTTGGAGCATAGAAAAAATGAAAGCCATTTATTTTTGAACCCATTCGTCCGGAGTCCCCCCACGGCCGCCGGGACACCGCGCATGCGCCGATGAAATCGCCGCGCATGCGCAGAACCCCGGCCGCGCATGCGCAGACCAGGCCCCAGGACGCAGGTAGGAGGAGTGGCAAACAGGCAGGAGGCGGTGGGGAGGGGATGTCCGCGCCGCGGCAAGCCCAGTGAAGTTTGAAATGAATGGGGGGTGTGCCGGGTGTACCGCAGCTGGCCCCTGTGCTGTGTACCTGGAAACGAGGAGGGGAGGGAGGGGAGGGTAGGGGAGGGGAGGGTAGGGGAGGGGAGGGGGGAGGGCATGAATGTTGAATGTTTGAGGGGTGAAACCCAGAAATGGGGAATGGGGCTGGAACCATCAGGGGGCTGACCGGAGTGACGGTCCTGTGGGGAGACGCCAGAATAGGCATGAGCAATGAGCTGCCGGTGATTGCTGCGAGCAGCCGTGACATGGATGCAGTGTGTGTGAAAAGAACCATGGAAAAAAGGGGGGGGGGATTTAATCCACGAACCATTGGTCGCATGCTGCCAGAGCTGTTGACCGGAATGGTGGTGCGGTTTGTGAATGAATATGCATGAAACAGGTGTGACAGAAATGAATGCTGGTGACTTGCATGAAAACCGTGACATTGGTGCGCATTGATGAAGTGAGATGAACCGGTACAGGGGCAACCGTGAGGCCCTGCTGTACCGTATGAAATAACTCATACGCATTTGTGCTCCTGCAGCCGTGCACATGAACATGAGGAGGGGGGGGGGCATGAATGTGGATGATTGTGGGGTGATATGGACTGAAAAGGAAATGGGGAACGAGCCTGCACCCCAGGGGTGCTGACTGCAGTGTTGTGCCTGTGGGAAGATTGCTGAACGAGACATGACAAAAAGAGATGCTGGTGACTGTGAGAAAGCCGTGACATTAGCGCAGCGTCTATGAAATGAAATGAAACTGAAATGGGGGATTAGGCCAGAAACCATGCCGCATGCTGCAGTGGTGTTGACCGGAATGGTAGTACGGTGTGGACAAATTGCGCATGAACAAGGCGTGACAGAAATGAATACTGGTGACTTGTATAAAAAAAAAAAAAAAAAAAACGTGACATTGGTGCAGCGTATGATGAAAAAGAAATGAACCGGTACAGGGGCAACCGTGAGGCCCCGGATGTACCGTGTGGATGACTCAGAAACCACTGCCTGCATGCCGCAGGGGTGTTGACCGGAGTGGTGATACGGTGTAGATAAATTTACGCATGAACAAGACATGACAGAAATGAAATGCTGGTGACCTGGGCGAGAAAGCTGTGACATTTGCAGCGTTCGGTGAAACGAAATGAACAGAAATGGGGGATTGCCCAGGAACCGACTGCATGCTTGCCGCAGGGGTGCTGACCGGAATAGTGGTACGGTGTAGACAAATTGTGCCTGAACAAGGCGTGACAGAAATGAAATACTGGTGACTTGTATGAGAAAACAGTGACATTGGTGCAGCGTTTGGTGAAATGAATTGAACCGGTACAGGGGCAACCGTGAGGCCCCGGCTGTACCGTATGGATGACTCGCAGTTTAACGGGCAAACGTGACCCACAGTGAACCTGAGTAAAGCCGGAAAAATAGAACCGAAATGCTCCAAATCCAGAACTGATGGGGGGGCGTGGCTAGCAAGGCATGTGAGCGGTCGCACGCTGAGTGAGCTCCCGCTTTGACCCGGACATTTATCCTGGAAAACACGCTTATTGGTAAAGGTATACAGCCTGGGCGATAGAGGATTATCAGCTGACACCTACCGGAGGGTGAACCGAACCGCTTGCCGCAACTATGTCACGAAAACGGGAGGGCAGAGGAGCAGACAAAGATTCCCAAGATGGCGCCGGAGCAGGCACGCCGAAACGGCGGGAACGCAATAATGAAATGCAGAAGGAGGCGGCAGCGAAACTGAGCCAATATGCCCGTTCCTCACAAGCTTCAAGCACCAAAAGGAATCCAGAGTCACAGGATCCGGGACCCCTAGACCAGGGAGATGATTCAGAGCCTGAGGAGATGGGAACCTCTAATACTGTGAGTAAAAGCGCTAACAGATTTGCGGCCTTACAGCTGAATAGTGAGGAGCCAGATCGTGCAGTATGTGATTCAGACTCCGGGGAACCTACCCTCAAGGATGTGATGCATGCCATTTCCAAGTGTGGCAAATCCCTCAATGCCCTGACAGTTCAGGTTGGTGCAATAAAGGAGGACATTTCTATTATAAGGCATGATTTTAAAAAATTAGCGGAGCGCACGACTGCCCTGGAAGATAGAATGGGGGAGGTTGAAGACGAAATGCAACCTATGAAGGGAGAGCTAGCAGAACATACCCGAATGCTGAGTGTGATAGCTGCAAAGCAGGATGATATGGAGAATCGTTTGCGTAGAAACAACGTGCGCATAGTAGGAATGCCAGAAAGGGTGGAAGGAAGGAATCCTACTGAATTTTTTGAAAAGTGGCTGAAAGAGCAGTTTGGAGCCGAGTCTCTAACCCCGCTGTTTGCTGTGGAACGTGCCCATAGGGTGCCTACTAGGCCTCTGCCACCTGGGGCCCCTCCGAGGACAGTGCTGGCTAAGCTATTGCATTACAGAGATAGGGATATCTTGCTCCGTAAGGCCAGAGAAATGCCGGATATTTCCGTGGAAGGACATAAAATATCACTATATCCGGATTACTCTATGGAGGTCCAGAAAAGAAGAGCCCGGTTCCTGGACATTAAAAAGCGGCTGAGAAGTATGGGAGTGCCTTACTCCATGCTTTACCCGGCCAAACTGCGAGTGGTGGCCCTGAATACAACAAGCTTCTTTGAGGATCCCAGGGAGGCGGCAAAGTGGCTGGACAGAAATGAACGGCAGATACGAGTGGAACAGCAGCCTCCTGCCTGAGGGGCCTTGCCAACTTTGATGCCATCTTTGATGCAGATGACTGCTTGAATACAGCTACTTCTCATATGCATACTTCTCTATTTTGGGGTATTTTCTACATTGATTTCCTGTTGAAAGCAAAGTAGAGTGGAACGGAAATGAGAGTTGGGGTAAAGGTTCATATGTTCACTGCTGAATAGGAATTGGAGTATTATGAGGTATAATACGAGACAGGAATGAGTTCGGTGGGAAACATTCTAAGGATAGCTCAGCTAATATGTCTTGGAAATATGATGAGGGTTTAGATGATGAGTGTTATAAGCAACGTATGTTATATATCCGGGTAAAGTGTGGGGTGTGGAATGGCGACCAGCTATAACTACGGTGTGTGTGGACGACCTATCGTTTGCACAGTCAAAATCTCTAAGCTATATCTAGCTGTGTTCCTTATTGCTGGTATTGTTTTCAGCAGAGGATCACAACTGGCCTAGCTGACAGGTGTAGTATAGTCTCACGGGCCTAGTAATTGGGCGTGTTGTGGGGCCTGTCGGAAAGGCCAGTGTATTAAAGAGTTCTTTAGTTTTTGCCACCAAATGGCAAGGTTTATAAAGGGGGGGGGGGATGTTATGGGGCAGAGTGTTTCCAGGAATGTATGGATGCAAGGCTGTGGGTGGCTGTGTGTGCAGTGGAATGTGGTGTGCCATCCTCCAGAGCAAAAAGAACAGTACATAATACTAATGGCTAATTGCGTTAAATTTCTTAGCTGGAATGTGCGAGGGATTAAAGATACAGCCAAAAGGAGAGCGATACTTGAGAGCATTCGACCGCTACATCCTCTCATATGCTGCCTTCAGGAGACTCATTTATTGCCGGAGCAGGTACAGTTACTCAGGCCTTCCTGGGCGGGGGTGGGATTTCACTCCACGTATTCCACATATGCTAGGGGGGTCAGTATCTTAATTCATAAGAACATCCAGTTTTGCTGCCTCTCTAGCAAGGTGGATGATGATGGATGCTTTGTATGCCTATATGGCACTTTGTACAGCCGGTTGTGTGTTGTATGTGGGGTGTATGTCCCACCACCGTACTCCCCACTTGTAGTCAGGAAGATCTTATCTTTTATAGCAGATTTCCCTGGGGTTCCAGTACTCATAATGGGGGACTTTAATAATGTGATATGCTCTAGTTTGGATAGAATGGGGATGGCAGGGAGAGATTCAATAGGAAATTACACTCCGTTTGGTAGACTATTGCAGGAGGTGTCTCTGATAGACATTTGGAGAGAAAGAAATCCGCAGGTAAAGCAATACTCATGCTGTTCTAGCTCCTTTAGTTCATTGTCTAGAATAGACTTGGCACTGGTGAACAAGGAAATGGGGAGTTTAGTACAAGATATTAAATACCTTGCCAGGAGACTGACGGATCATTCTCCTTTATTGTTGTCCGCTACCTTTGTACCGCCTAGAATAGGGAGTGGTAAGTCATGGGCGTTTAACCCTTTCTGGTTACCTATATTAGCAGACGTGGGTAGTATTAAGGAGCAACTGGAGGAGTTTTTTAGAACTAATTTGCATACAACCTCACGGCTGATGGTATGGGACACTATGAAAGCTTATATGAGAGGATTGCTTATAGCACAAGTGAACAGGAAAAAAAGTGAAACTAGAGCTAGGGTACAGGCATTAACGAGAGCAATGGAGGTGGCAGAAGCTAAATATGTTGAGCAGCCTACCGTAGTGCATAGGGTGTTATGGGAGGAGGCACAAAAGGAGCTTAATGATAGGCTATTGCTTAACGCTAGGAATAAACAATTCTTCCAGAAGCAAGTATATTATGAAGAGGGAGAAAA
This sequence comes from Bufo bufo, assembly GCF_905171765.1. NCBI lineage: Eukaryota > Metazoa > Chordata > Amphibia > Anura > Bufonidae > Bufo > Bufo bufo. The sequence continues at coordinate 391,661,217 of NC_053394.1, read as the reverse complement.
GACAGGAAGAATGTTGGCAATGGTGTCTAGAGCACAACGTTCTACAGGATATATAGCGGCACTTAAGAATGTATCGGGAGTTCAGTGCGAGGCTCCGGAACAGATACTGGGGATTATGAAGGAGTTCTATCTAAGTCTATACACTTCCAGATTAACAGCTTCAGATGTAGAGATAGAGTCATTTCTTAGGGGTCTGCAATTGCCGATACTCACAGTTGAACAGCGGGATACATTGGACTCTCCTATAACGGTCACTGAAATGGAGACAGCGCTATCCAGTATGTCTAACAATAAGGCTCCAGGAGGGGACGGGTTACCAGTAGAGATCTATAAGCGGTTTGCCTCGGTGATGCTGCCTCAGCTTTTAGAGGTTTTTAGGGAGGCAAAGACACAGAAAAAATTGCCCCCCAGCATGACTGAGGCGACAATTGTGGTCCTACCAAAACCGGGTAAGGATACATTGGAGGCGGAGTCTTATAGGCCCATTTCTTTACTCCAGGTGGATGTTAAGATTCTTGCTAAAGTGTTGGCCAATCGGTTGAACACAATTATCTCTAATCTTATTCACCCAGATCAGGCCGGCTTTATGCCAAATATGTCTACAGCGGTCAACATCAGGCGCCTTTTCCTAAATATTCAAGGGCAGGTCAATACTCCGGATGCAGCGGTCGCATCTCTTGATGCGGCCAAAGCATTTGATAGTGTGGAATGGAGGTACTTGTGGAAAGTGCTGCAGAAAATGGGGTTTGGTGGTGCATTTATAGGATGGGTGCAACTTCTCTATAATAATCCATCAGCTAGAATCAGAGTTAACGGTAATCTTTCTGATAGTTTTGTATTACACAGGGGGACGCGGCAAGGTTGCCCTCTGTCGCCTCTGTTGTTCGCGATTGCAGTGGAGCCATTAGCAGAGGCTATTCGAGCATCTGAGAGGATTAAGGGCTTCACGTTTGGCACCCTAACAGAGAAAGTAGCTTTATATGCAGACGACCTGTTACTATTTCTCGATGATTGGAAGACATCTCTTCCAGCAGCTATGGAGGTGATTGACAGATTTGGGAAACTGTCAGGTCTATGCATCAATTGGATGAAATCAGTGCTAATGCCTCTGAAGGGGGATAATGCTCAGGTCAGTTCGTGTGTCGACGGATTACAGGTTGTTCAGTCTTTTAAATACCTGGGTATCCAGATTTCATGTGACAATTCAGATTTTGAAAAACTGAACATCACCCCCTTGTTACAAAAATTTAAGCAGAAGGTGAATGCCTGGATAAAACTACCATTATCCTTGATAGGAAGGAATAACCTAATCAAAATGATAATGATGCCTCAGCTTTTATACCTGTTGCATAACTCGCCAGTATGGCTTCCTTTGAGACTCTTTTATTTGGTAAATGCAATATTTAGGGACCTTATATGGAAGAAAGGCACACCCCGCATTAAATTAGCGACTTTATGTAGACCCAAGACTAATGGAGGTCTGGGACTTCCGGATCCATGGATATATTATCTGGCGGCACAACTGCAGCATATGAGAGGATGGGAGTCGATGGAGGGCTTGGGCACAGCCAGCAAAATTATTCAGGCTATGGTGGGGAGTGATAATCTAAGGGCATCTCTGGAGGATGGCACGTTTCACAAAATGGGCAGTACATATGGGATATTGCGCTCCATTCATAATACGTGGTGGAAGGCTAGGGAAATTATGGACATACAGGGGTACTCTGATCTCACCCATATTTGGCCGAATTTCATGTATAAAGAAATACATAAAGTTAACGGAGTTCAGGTGTGGAAAGAAAAAGGGCTTAAATATATGAAACAATTATATGATAATAATGTCCTCAAAGAATATACTCAGTTGCAACAGGAATTTGAGTTGCAGAAGTCACAATTCTATCTATACCTGCAACTTAGACACGCATTACGAGCCCAAGGAAAGGTGGGGGAAGTACGTCCAGCGCAGAAAAACTCAGTAATAGATTTGGTAAAGTCTAGTGGAGGTTCAGCAGGAGTTATCTCGTTGAATTATGCCTGTCTAATGGAAAAACAGTTCAAAAAGCAGGAGTTTAAGCTATATGAGAAGTGGAAGAAGGATGCTCCGGATTTAACGGAGGAGCAATGGGACACTGTCCTAGAAGAATTTACTCAGGTGGCGGTGAGTGAGGCTCATAGAGTGTCTCAACTCCTGTTGCTACATCGTGTATATAAAACACCAGTCCTTTTGAAGAAAATTGGGTACAGAATGGATGATTGTTGTCCGAGATGTGATGTGGCGAATGCGGATCTTATTCACTTAATGTGGAACTGCCCCAGACTAAGGAGATACTGGAAGGGAGTGGAGGGGATAGTAAGGAATGTATTCGAAGTTAGAATTGATATGTCGATTGTGACCTGTATATTGGGATGTGTGGAACTGTCTGAAGTGGTGCCTGAGAAAAGATTAGCTATCCTCCGAGTGTTGTATCAGGCGAGAAAGGTGATAGCGTTTCACTGGTTGGATAGACAGCCGCCAGGGACGAGTGAGCTGGAAAATAAAGTGCATTTGCTGGTACGCCTTGAAAAATATGTATATCATAAAAGAAACGGTTTAAAAAAATTTGAAAAAATTTGGTCACGATGGATCCAACATTACAATATTCAAGTGTAAGGGAATGGGAATGTGTATGAATGAGGGTATGGAAGAGTTTAATAAAAGGGGTACAAGGAGTACTTTAGGGATATCTGTGGGGTTTTGTTTATTTGTGTATCTGACATAATCGCTTCGGGGGGCTTTTGAAATACGTACGCGATGTAACATAATATTAGACATGTGGGTAAATGAATAACGCAGATTGTAGCTCGAAATGTGGATTTATACTGGAATGTAACCCTGTATTGTGCTTTGAAAATATTGCCTTGCTGACACGGTGGAACCTAATGTTATGGTGGGACTTTGATGGATTGCTCTTGCCCTGGTGGGTTTTGTGGGAGGGGGGGGATTTTTAGATGTTGTATCTTTTGTTTTGAAAATATTCAATAAAAATTATCTGATTTCAAAAAAAATCCAGAACTGATGGCAACGAAAAAACTCCCAGGAATTCAGCGACTCGCAGGTAACTCTCCAGAAACTCCACAAGCGACCTCCTCTCTCAAAAGCTCAGACCTCAATGATGCAGGAGCCAGGTAAGGGGAGTGCCCTAAATAGGCTGGAGGCGGACCTCAGCCCCTCCCACAAATCCAGGCAATCTGCCTTAATACTTGTCAAACTGTCGTTCTTTAAATATCTATCTCTCTGTCCAACTTTCTATATCTAACCATCTATCGAGCCATCTATCTATTTTATATATTATCTATCTTCAAATATCTGTCTATCTTAGCTATCCAGCCATCTTTTATCTATTATCTATTTTATCTATCTTCAAATATCTATCTATCTATCTATCTATCTATCTATCTATCTATCTATCTTCTAATATCGGTCTATCTATTTACCCATCTATTTGTTGAAATAGTTCTCCCAGATCCGGGTTCCTTGCACGCCGATGCAGTGGAGCCGGTGAGCTGGAAATCTTTTGCTGTTTGATTACTTTGGAGATATATTTTCTCCATGCTCCTGCTTTTTCCTCAGCACTGCACCTCAATAGTTGCTGTGCCCCATGGCAGATTCAGATCAGTCAGAGGAACCTATAGGGTCAATGTGCCTGAAGGATTGTCTGGACTGCAGTGTGAGGATGACTAAGGCGGCCAATATTTTTGACTCACAAGACACTGTTCAGACTCCCAGTGGTTCATCTGATGTGAAACTACAAATGAGGGAACTTGAATCTTTGTTATCAAAGGAGATGAGAATCTGGTGGGATGCAAAAACGCAGAAGTCCTATTTGGAAACATCTATGATTCCTAGAGGCTTGTGATTAAAGAAACATCCCACATATATTTACTCCCCAGAATTCATGCAGAATTGGAATACTGTTCTATCTGCACGTTCACTGAAACGTATGGCAATGATGTGGAACAAGAAGACGCACTGCTGGAAACCACACGTGCACAAATGACGGAAATATAAGAATCGTCGCTACCAGAGAAAAGAGGAGTGTAAAATATTGGACAATGCTGTGAAAGGAAAAATTATTGCTCTAGAGGAAAAAAATCTACACCCTAAGGCCTCCTGCACACGGACGTTTTTTTTCCCGTTTACTGGCCGTTTTTTGCATTCCGTATACCGTACCATTCATTTCAATGGTTCCGCAAAAAAAACGGAATGTACTCCGTATGCATTCCGTTTCCGTATTTCCGTTTTTCCGTTCCGTTTTAACATAGAACATGTCCTATTATTGCCCGCCAATTACGGTCCGTGGCAGCATTCAAGTCAATGGGTCCGCAAAAAAAAACGGAACACATACGGAAATGCATCCGTATGTCTTCCGTTTCCGTTCTGTTTTTTGCTGAACCATCTATTGAAAATGTTATGCCCAGCCCATTTTTATATATGTAATTACTGTATACTGTATATGCCGAACGGAAAAACTGAACAAAAACGGAAACACAACGGAAACAAAAAACGGAACGGATCCATGAAAAACGGACCGCAAAACACTGAAAAAGCCATACGGTCGTGTGCAATAGGCCTAAGGAAACAAAATGTGAAAACAGATCTTATGGACTATTCTCTCGACCAAGAATATACAGTCAGGTCCATAAATATTAGGACAATGACACAATTCTACCATTTGTGGCTCTATACACCATCACAATGGATTTGAAATGAAACGAACAAGATGTGCTTTACCTGCAGACTGTCAGCTTTAATTTGAGGGTATTTACATCCAAATCAGGTGAACGGTGTAGGAATAACAACAGTTTGCATATGTGCCTCCCACTTGTTAAGGGACCAAAAGTAATGGGACATAATAATAATCATAAATCAAACTTTCACTTTTTAATACTTGGTTGCAAATCCTTTGCAGTCAATTACAGCCTGAAGTCTGGAACGCATAGACATCACCAGACGCTGGGTTTCATCCCTGGTGATGCTCTGCCAGGCCTCTACTGCAACTGTCTTCAGTTCCTGCTTGTTCTTGGGGCATTTTCCCTTCAGTTTTGTCTTCAGCAAGTGAAATGCATGGTCAATCGGATTCAGGTCAGGTGATTGACTTGGTGTCACGGCTGAGGGTGGGGAAAACCCTCAGCCGTGCGGTATCAGGAGATGTAAGGTCGCTACTTGACCAGTACCACAGAATTAGGGAGCAGGTCACCTCCTAGAGCTTCCCTAATCTGACCCTGACTCTAAGCTGCATGAGCCGCCCTTGAAGGTAGGAGGGCTCATGCTCAGGAACCTTGGATCCCTTCTGACCCTCTGTCGATCCCTGCGCTAGGAGCTAGGTAGACAGCCCATTCCTCCTGGACACGGAGGAACAGGAGTCTAAAGTGGCCAAGCTATAAAGGAAAGGGAACATAAACAGACATATGGCAATGGCAGGTAAGTGAGACTAGTACCACACTTACCTGCCACAGACACACAACCTGGAACCCACGTGCAAGTGCTGCTATCCACAACCAACATAAAGGACACAGCACACAACAGACATCACACGGGAACCCACAAAACCATATTCTGCAATAAATAAAGACCAAACAAACATCTTCTAAACACCATACATAAACCTATGACCACAAGGGTGGCCCCCACTGGCAGATGGAATACACAGGAGGCTGCTCCAGCTAACCATGGCTGAAGTACCCCCCAGACTAGAGATATTCACTGAGGCTTTATAGGGCCAAGTAGCCACACCCACAGTCAGAACACACCCAGTGCACACACACACTAGGAAGGAAGTTAACCCTTCCAACACCAGGGAAGGGAAGACTTCAACTTAAAGGGGAAGTGCACACAACACATATAACACCCCGTGCACACCGATAAAAGGCACACCTATACAGAGAGGTTGCCAGGTGCAACCGCATGCACAACATAGCTAGCTGCTACGATACAGCTCAGGCTGCTATGCTGCCACATAAATAATGTTGCCAGCGGCAACCACAGGTGAGGCAAATACTACAGCCCTCACCTGTGATTGACAACCAGACCAAACCGCTGACAACCGCATGCGACCACAAGAGTCACGACCATAAGCATGGTCGTGACACCTGGCCATTGCATAACATTTCACTTCTTTCCCTTAAACTCTTTGGTTGCTTTTTGCAGTATGCTTTGGGTCATTGTCCATCTGCACTGTGAAGCGCCATCCAATGAGTTCTGAAGCATTTGCCTGAATATGAGCAGATATTGCCCAAAACACTTCAGAATTCATCCTGCTGCTTTTGGCAGCAGTCACATCATCAATAAATACAAGAGAACCAGTTCCATTGGCAGCCATACATGCCCACGCCATGACACTACCACCACCATGCTTCACTGATAAGGTGGTATGCTTAGGATCATGAGCAGTTCCTTTCCTTCTCCATACTCTTCTCTTCCCATCACTCTAGTACAAGTTGACCTTGGTCTCATCTGTCCATAGGATGTTGTTCCAGAACTGTGAAGGCGTTTTTAGATGTCGTTTGGCAAACTCTAATCTGGCCTTCCTGTTTATGAGCCTCACCAATGGTTTACGTCTTGTGGTGAACACTCTGTATTCACTCTGGTGAAGTCTTCTCTTGATTGTTGACTTTGACACACATACACCTACCTCCTGGAGAGTGTTCACCAGGGAAAGAATTCTTCGGTCATCCACCACAGTTGTTTTCCGTGGTCTTCTGGGTCTTTTGGTGTTGCTGAGCTCACCGGTGCATTCCTTCTTTTTAAGAATGTTCCACACAGTTGTTTTGGCCATGCCTAATGTTTTTGCCATCTCTCTGATGGGTTTGTTTTGTTTTTTCAGCCTAATGAAGGCTTGCTTCACGGATAGTGACAGCTCTTTGGATCTCATCTTGAGAGTTGACAGCAACAGATTCCAAATGCAAATAGCACACTTGAAATGAACTCTGAACCTTTTATCTGCTCATTGTAATTGGGATAATGAGGGACTAACACACACCTGGCCATGGAACAGCTGAGAAGCCAATTGTCCCATTACTTTTGGTCCCTTAACAAGTGGGAGGCACATATGCAAACTGCTGTTATTCCTACACCGTTCACCAGATTTGGATGTAAATACCCTCAAATTAAAGATTTGAAAAAAAATGCGTATAGCAGCACAACGAAAAATTAATGCCTTTTCTTGTGGTGGTGCCAGCCGTGTTGGGAGCCAGTCAGAAGTTCCCCCTTGGACGCTCAAATTAAAGATGACAGTCTGCAGTTAAAGCATGTCTAGTTCGTTTCATTTCAAATCCATTTTGGTGGTGTATAGAGACAGAAATGTTATAATTGTGTCGATGTCCCAATATTTATGGACCTGACTGTACATGGAGACAAAGGACTTTGGATGCATCTAAATCAGTTTTGAGAAATAAAAAATGGAGAAAACATTCTCAACACAGAGTGAGTTTTACCAGCGCGGAACACTCTTGGATCCATGGTTTCCGTACAAGAAGGAGGCTCATCAGGAAATATGAATCTACAAAATACTTCTGCTCACATTAAAAATAAGAATGCAAATGGCAGAAATGAAAAGAAAAAGACTGAATCTCAGGAACCATCGATACAGTCGGAGAATAAGCCAAAAAAACAACAAGGAGAGCAGGGCAAAAGCGTTGACCAAAATACAAGATGTCCGAGGAGGACAGTAACGAGACAGAAATAGAGGATGCATCATTAATTTACCGAGTTAGATCTTATCTGGCCCTGAATTAAGTCTCCTGAGGAAGGGGCCGTCATTTTCACCAATGCAGGATTTTGATTTGTTTCGCACTACAGGGAGTGCAGAATTATTAGGCAAGTTGTATTTTTGAGGATTAATTTTATTATTGAACAACAACCATGTTCTCAATGAACCCAAAAAACTCATTAATATCAAAGCTGAATATTTTTGGAAGTAGTTTTTAGTTTGTTTTTAGTTTTAGCTATTTTAGGGGGATATCTGTGTGTGCAGGTGACTATTACTGTGCATAATTATTAGGCAACTTAACAAAAAAAATATACCCATTTCAATTATTTATTTTTACCAGTGAAACCAATATAACATCTCAACATTCACAAATATACATTTCTGACATTCAAAAACAAAACAAAAACAAATCAGTGACCAATATAGCCACCTTTCTTTGCAAGGACACTCAAAAGCCTGCCATCCATGGATTCTGTCAGTGTTTTGATCTGTTCACCATCAACATTGCGTGCAGCAGCAACCACAGCCTCCCAGACACTGTTCAGAGAGGTGTACTGTTTTCCCTCCTTGTAAATCTCACATTTGATGATGGACCACAGGTTCTCAATGGGGTTCAGATCAGGTGAACAAGGAGGCCATGTCATTAGATTTTCTTCTTTTATACCCTTTCTTGCCAGCCACGCTGTGGAGTACTTGGACGCGTGTGATGGAGCATTGTCCTGCATGAAAATCATGTTTTTCTTGAAGGATGCAGACTTCTTCCTGTACCACTGCTTGAAGAAGGTGTCTTCCAGAAACTGGCAGTAGGACTGGGAGTTGAGCTTGACTCCATCCTCAACCCGAAAAGGCCCCACAAGCTCATCTTTGATGATACCAGCCCAAACCAGTACTCCACCTCCACCTTGCTGGCATCTGAGTCGGACTGGAGCTCTCTGCCCTTTACCAATCCAGCCACGGGCCCATCCATCTGGCCTATCAAGACTCACTCTCATTTCATCAGTCCATAAAACCTTAGAAAAATCAGTCTTGAGATATTTCTTGGCCCAGTCTTGACGTTTCAGCTTGTTTGTCTTGTTCAGTGGTGGTCGTCTTTCAGCCTTTCTTACCTTGGCCATGTCTCTGAGTATTGCACACCTTGTGCTTTTGGGCACTCCAGTGATGTTGCAGCTCTGAAATATGGCCAAACTGGTGGCAAGTGGCATCTTGGCAGCTGCACGCTTGACTTTTCTCAGTTCATGGGCAGTTATTTTGCGCCTTGGTTTTTCCACACGCTTCTTGCGACCCTGTTGACTATTTTGAATGAAACGCTTGATTGTTCGATGATCACGCTTCAGAAGCTTTGCAATTTTAAGAGTGCTGCATCCCTCTGCAAGATATCTCACTATTTTTGACTTTTCTGAGCCTGTCAAGTCGTTCTTTTGACCCATTTTGCCAAAGGAAAGGAAGTTGCCTAATAATTATGCACAACTGATATAGGGTGTTGATGTCATTAGACCACACCCCTTCTCATTACAGAGATGCACATCACCTAATATGCTTAATTGGTAGTAGGCTTTCGAGCCTATACAGCTTGGAGTAAGACAACATGCATAAAGAGGATGATGTGGTCAAAATACTCATTTGCCTAATAATTCTGCACTCCCTGTATACTGGATGTAAATGGGTTCGCCCGGAGTCTCACTGTTAGGAGGCTTTTTGATTTGTTGGGAGAAGGTGGTAAATCTAATTGTAAAGAACACTATGAATGCGACACCATTTAATTTGTCAGAACAATGCTGTAACTGCTTTGTATCTACTTTACAGTGTGAATCTGGGCCTATTACAGATGACTGGGGGAAGAGCTTCAGGGTCCCTAACCCAGATTTTTAGCCTGGGAGTTCCAGGGTACCCGCTTTAGATAAATATCAAGAGTTAGTGGAGAGAGATCTCGTGGCATTAGACCAGAAATTGAAAAAGCAAAGAAGAAATAGGGCACGGGGAAAGAATCTCACCAGACAAGAGAGGGAAGAGGTTAATAATTTACGGTATAAGGGTCCATTCACACGTCGCCAAATGGGTCCGCATCCGTTCCGCAATTTTCAATGGGGCCGGAATGTGCTGTCCGCTTCCGCAAAAAAATAGAACATGTCCTATTCTTGTCCGCAATTGCGGACAAGATTAGGCATTTTCTATTATAGTGCTGGCGATGTGCGGTCCGCAAATTGCCGGTGTCACAATTTGCGGACCCGCAAAACACTTACGGACGTGTGAATGGACCCTTACAGTGACTTGGTAATTAAACAACCTGATAGAGGCGGTAGTACAGCGGTGATGGATGCAGGTTTATGTTTGAAATGCAATGAGGAGTTGTTAGGGGATACATCCACATACAGAAAACTGAGGGCAGATCCCACTACAGAATTTGTCTCAGCATTAGGCCTCTATCACACTTTTTTTTTTCCGTATACAGAACCATTCATTTCAATGGTTCCGCAAAAAAACCTCAATGTACTCCATATGCATTCTGTTTCCATTTTTCCATTCCGTTGAAAGATAGAACATGTCCTATTATTGCCCGCAAATCGCGTTCCGTGGCTCCATTCAAGTCAATGTGTCCGCAAAAAAAACGGAACACATACGGAAATGCATCCTTATGTATTCCGTATCCGTTCTGTTTTTGCGGGAACCATCTATAAAAAAAATTATGCCCAGCCCAATTTTTTCTATGTAATTATTGTATACTGTATATGCCATACGGAAAAACAGAACGGAAACAAAAAAACGAGGCTTTATCCAAACGCCTAGATGAGGGTGCTTCGCTAGGTGTTTTGGATATGAGACTTAGGGTCCATTCACACGTCCGCAATTTCGTTCCGCATTTTGCGGAACGGAATTGTGGACCCATTCATTTCTATGGGGCAGTACGATGTGCTGCCCGGATCCGGAATTGCGGATCCGCACTTCCGGGTCCGCAATTCCGATCCTGAAAAATATAGAACATGTCCTATTCTTGTCCGCAATTGCGGACAAGATTAGGCATTTTCTATTAAGTGCCGGCGATGTCCGTGTTTTGCGGATCCGCAAAAAACACACACAGACGTGTGAACGGACCCTTAGGCCTCTTTCCCACTACCGTATGGCTATTTCAGTGTTTTGCGGTCCGTTTTTCACGGATCCGTTTTTTTGTTTCCGTTGTGTTTCCGTTTGCGGTCCGTTTTTCCATATGGCATATACAGTATACAGTAATTACATAGAAAAAATTGGGCTGGGCATAACATTTTCAATAGATGGTACCACAAAAACGGAACGGATACTGAAGACATACGGATGCATTTCCGTATGTGTTCTGTTTTTTTTGCGGACCCATTGACTTGAATGAAGCCACGGAACGTGATTTGCGGGCAATAATAGGACATGTTCTTTCTTTCAACGGAACGGAAAAACAGAAATACGGAAACGGAATGCATACGGAGTACATTCCGTTTTTTTTGCGGAACCATTGAAATTAATGGTTCCGTATACGTTTGGGAGCATGGGTAGATAATTTTTTGCAACCCCTTGTACAGCGTATCCCAAGCTACCTGCGAGACACAGAACATGTTTTGGAATTAACTGGTAACCTAGTCTGGGAAGAGGAATACAGATGGGCGACTTGTGATGTCGTCACTCTCTATTCCTCAATTCCGCACCATTTGGGTTTTGGCGACTCTCAGGAGACATTTGGATCTGTACAGTAGTTACAGCGCTGCTTTGAAGGAAGTTATCTATTTATCTGTGGAGTTCCTGCTAGGACATATCGCTTTATAAGACGCACCTGATTATAAGACGCACCTAGGTTTTTGAGTAGGAAAATAAGAAAAAAAATATTTTGAACCAAAAGGTGTGCTTTTGGTGGGTTTTGAACTAATGGTTGTCTGGGGATGACATTGTTATGGGGGGAGCTGTGGATGACACACTGTTACGGGGATCTGTGGATGACAATGGTATGGAGGATCTGTGGCTGACACACTGTTATGGGAGATCTGTGGATGACACATTGTTATGGGGGATCTATGGCTGACACACTGTTATGGAGGATCTGTGGCTGACGCACTATTATGGGGGATCTGTGGATGACCCACTGTTATGGGGGACCTGTGGATGACGCACTGTTATGGGGGACCTGTGGATGACACACTGTTGTGGGGGATCTGTGGCTGACCCACTGTTATGGGGGATCTGTGGCTGATGCACTGTTTTGGGGGATCTGTGGCTGACGCACTGTTATGCGGAACCTGTGGATGACATACTGTTATGGGGGGGATCTGTGGCTAATGCACTGTTATGGGGGACCTGTGGTTGACGCACTGTTATGGGGACCTGTGGATTACACACTGTTATGAGGGATCTGTGGATGTCACACTGTTATGGGGGTCTGTGGATGATGCACTGTTATGGGGGGATGTGTGCTGTGACACATAGGGTTATGAGGGGGGCCAGCATGAGATGCTATATGTGTGGATGACACACATATAGCATCTTGTGCTGGTCCCCCTCATGGCCCTATGTTTCACAGCATTACTTTATTAATATGTGTCCCATTACACCCTGCGCACAGCAGTCTCTTTGTATGTAAAGTCTATTTATTTAATGCTGAAGCAATCGCTCTCCTTTGATAAACTAGCCTAATCGCCTGAAACAGTACTCACTATGAATGCAGAGGTCCGGCCGGCGAGTGACGTCACTCAGTCAGTCACGTTCCTCCTACTTCATTAATGAAGCAGGAGCGCGACTGACTGACTGACGCCACGCGCCGGCCGGACCTCTGCATTCATAGTGAGTACTGCTTCAGGCTATTAGGCTAGTTTATCCAAGGAGAGCGATTGCTTCAGCATTAAAGAAATAGACTTTACATACAAAGAGACTGCTGTGCGCGTGGCCTGGTGTAATACAGTGACTGCAGCGGGCCCCGCCGCAAGTTGCCAGCCTCCAGCCCCTCCTCCCACCCCGCATAACTGTAACTGATGTATCGCCGGCCGCGCTATGCAGCATACCGGCCCGCGATACATCAGTGTCAGCCATGTAAAAATGACACCATCGCTTTATAAGACTCGCTGCCATTTTCCCCACACTTTTGGGGGGGAAAAAGTGTGTCTTATAAAGTCGAAAAATACGGTAACTACTTCTCCTTTAGTGGGGCCTATTATTTGCAGACGAGGGGAGCATCAATGGGTGCAAAGTTCTCCCCCTTGTATGCAAATATCAATATGTCCCATTGGGAAGAACAATACCTAATGATCGAGGGCAATGTTTTTTGTCCTCCATCGGTTGGTATGGAAGATTCATTGATGATATTGTCCTGGTGTGGAACTCCACAGAAGAAGATTTCGTGAATTTTGTGAGATATATGAACAAAAATGTCATGTATCTGCATTTCACTTATACTTTCCTTTTTTGGATGTTAAGCTTTCCAACAAGGGGAATGAGGTTGTCAGTAGCAACTATAGAAAATATACAAGTAGGAATACTTTGCTATTGGCCTCCTCTTGTCACCCTAAACATGTCATCAATGGTGAAATGATTAGAATCCGCCGTAATTGTACAGAGGATTCTACCGATAGAAGGGAAAGTGCAGCGGTATATAGAAGACGTAAAGTAAGGGGATATAGTGAGAACGTGGTAAAACGGACTGTAGAAAAGGTAAACCGTTTGGATAGAAAAAATGTAATTTCTGAGGTAATAAGCAGTAGTAATGAAATAGAGGTACATGAGGAAAAGGTGAGAGTGACTGTTTATAGCAGGCAGTTCAATGAGGTGTGGCACATATCGCCAGGTATTTACCGATTCTTTACCAAGATGAGCATTTACGACAAATACTGGAACCAGGGATTCAAGTTGTCAGCAAAAGAGCTCCAACTATATCAACCGAATTATCTCCGAGTTCATTTTCGGAGAAAACGGGGTCTGCAAGTAACACCTGGTTGAACGTCACTGGCTGCTACAGATGGGGACACAATGTATGTATAACCTGCCGATTTATTAAAACAAGCGAGAGTTTTAAATCTAGTGCTACAGGGGAAGAATTTAGAATTGAATCATATATAAACTGGAACACGAGCAATGGGATTTATTACCCCCCTGCAGCAGCTGTGTACCGTTCAGTATGTGGGCTGCACTTCAAATAGTTTGAAAACCAGAAAACCCTTCAGACATCTCAGACTTGAAGGTAGTGAACATTCCCATGTTGTCTCGACATTTCAGTGACGTCCATGGAGGTAACACAGCAGATCTTGAAGTTGTTGGTATTGAAAGGGTTCTAAAACCAATGCGAGGAGGAGATCTAAACAGACTGCTTTATAATGGGGAGTCTTTTGGATCTTCTTACTACATACCAGGATTCCAAAGGGCGTGAATAATAGACCCGATCTCATCTTCGAGTACCGATTTATATTTTACATGACTATATGTTGTGGATTCATGTTTCCCTCTGTAGAAGCTTTCTTCTTGGTAAGTAGTTTTGTATTTTATGATGTCACCAGACCCACCCTCGGTTCCAATTTGGTGATTGTTCACACATGGAAGCGGAGGAGTGTCTGAGGTGGGTGAAGGGTTTTTTAAATCAGTAAATATTGCTGCACAGCATGGTCATGAATAGGAGAGATTTTCGAAACACGTAGACCGCAAAGCGCTCTGATCAGCACATGGAATTGTTAAAAGAATTACAATAAAAAGGCTGGATTTATCCGTAGTACATGTGCTGGATTATTTGTTCCTGAAGAAATCTGTTTATCTATCTAACAATCTATCTATCTATCTATTCTCAAATATCTATCTATCTATCTAGCTATGTGTCTAACTTTCTATATCTAACTATCTATCTATATAATCATCTATCTATTTTATTTATCTATCTATCTTCAAATATCTATGTAACTATCTATCAAAAATATAAAATACGATCTATCTTTTATCTATCTATCTATCTATCTATCTATCTATCTATATTTCTATTTATCTATCTATCGTCACATGTCTTGCTGCGGCGTATAAAAAACAACATCATTGTGTGTAATTATTTGTATCACAAAACAGTATTTATCAAACTTTGTAAAACCCTTACCTGGTTCTTAGCATATATACGTAGTCACAAATAAAAAATCCATAGATGTAAGATCATTCAGGCGCTGGAAAAGGTAAAGTCAGACCAGCACTGAGCTGATCTAGCAGTTTGTACAAACACATTCCCGATCTAGAAGCCCTGGTATAAACAGCCCACCCCGCACTGCTCGGACACATGTTACCACCCATCAAAAGACACGCGGTGATAGACAGAAGGCTCAGCTGTGTGAGCAGCTGCAACCATAGTAAGACTTCACTGAATCGTCACCCATAACTGTGGATCAATCTGTTTAGCTCTTTCAGCTCTATTACCTGTTGACATAGATTATCTCTCATTTTCATGGCGATCGATCCCTTCAATAAGCCAACATCAGAATCAATGTGTCGGGTTATCTTTGTATAACTAGACCATGTTACGGCGTAAGAGTTTCATATCTATTCTTCTCTTAATGTAAAAGAGCTGTTCCTTAGGCACTAGAATCGGACGGCACGCAGAGCAATCATCGCACCGTGCGCTCCATGGACGGCGCGGGCGGCATTGATCGGCCTGAGCTTGCGGTGTGATGATTGCTCTGCGCCGTCCCATTCTAGGTCCCCGTTATTGTAACAGACATAATGTCTAGTGATTTATAAATATGTCATTGTAGGGACAAACAGCTGACAAATATTCATGTGTCCGTTATTCATTTAGATCTTAATTTCTAGGAAGAAATAACAGAGGAACAATATAGAGTTCTAAGAAATAGGAAACAGCCTTGTTATTTCATGGGGAATACAAGTATTCAGAAAAAAAAGACCCTCCATGAGAGATAACAAGCAGTGATGGTCAGTTCGCAGTGTTCGCCAGGGAACACATGCGGGCTGCCATCTTTAGTAAGGTTAGACTCACCCGTCCGGCCATGCACAGGTAAGCCCTTACCTATGCCTGTGCCGGGAGCCGGTCTGAAATCAAATGCAGTCACCGGGAGCAGGCAGTTCCGAGAACAGCTGCCGGGGGCCTTCATCGGGCTGTTCTCGGAACTGCCTGCTCCCGGTGACCGCATTTGATTTCAGACCGGCTCCAGGCAGAGGCACAGGTAAGGGCTTACCTGTGCATCGCCGGACGGGTGAGTCTAACCTTACTAAAGATGGCAGCCCGCATGTGTGCGCTGGCGAACACTGCGAACTGACCATCACTGATAACAAGGCCTCTTCATCACAAATTATGATAAATATTTACATGACGCTTATTAATTTACCACTGAACGTAGTGCTCCTACAGCGGCTGATGGATGAATGGGGCATTTAGGGCTACATTGTGTTACGCACTCCTGCTCCACTGGCTTCTATATAGTGTATTAACGATGTGACCTAAGTGAATCTATATTTGCGTGTGCAGATGCTATGGTATCACATTTTTACCTTCTCATATATATATTTATTAATATATTGCAATAGGTTTACACGCACACACAGATTTTGCTTAATCTACCAAAAAAGTATCTTCCCTGATTAAAACATGTAATGACTATGCTTGCCTGAGGCGAAACGACTAAGGAACAGCTCTTTTACATTAAGAGAAGAATAGATATGAAACTCTTACGCCGTAACATGGTCTAGTTATACAAAGATAACCCGACACATTGATTCTGATGTTGGCTTATTGAAGGGATCGATCGCCATGAAAATGAGATATAATCTATGTCAACAGGTAATAGAGCTGAAAGAGCTAAACAGATTGATCCACAGTTATGGGTGATGATTCAGTGAAGTCTTACTATGGTTGCAGCTGCTCACACAGCCTTCTGTCTATCACCGCGTGTCTTTTGATGGGTGGTAACATGTGTCCGAGCAGTGCGGGGTGGGCTGTTTATACCAGGGCTTCTAGATCGGGAATGTGTTTGTACAAACTGCTAGATCAGCTCAGTGCTGGTCTGACTATACCTTTTCCAGCGCCTGAATGATCTTACATAGCACAGAGTAGTAAATACCAGGAGTGAGGGGAGGGCTCCAACCCCAACCAAGGCCGTCTTTAATATTGATTGGACCCTGGGCAAAAATTTACTTGGGCCCCCTGGATCCCGCCTTCCCACACCTTAGCAGGCAATCACGCCCTCCACCACAACACACACACAAAAAATCCACACATCTGGTAGAGTACAGTGAATGACTGTAAATACTTCCAGTTCTGAAGACTCCAGCGGCTCAGGATCAGTGCTCTGGGCAGCTGGGCTCATGCTGGAAGTGGGCACCGCTCTGCAGGAAGGAGACCAGGGCTCGGCTCACCCTAGTGTTACAGTGCACCCCAGCACCCCACAGTATGCAGTATAGCACCCTATAGTATACAGCACCACACAGCATGCAGTATAGCACCCCACACTATACATTACCCCACAGTATATAGTAGAGCAGTATAGCAGCCCACAGTATACAGCACCCCACAGTATACAACACCTCAAAGTATACAATAGAGCAGTATAGCACCTCACCGTATACAGCACCACAAACTATACACGATACAGCACCCCACACTATACAGTACAGCAGTATAGCACTCCACAATATACAGCACCCACAGTATACAGCCCCCCACAGTATACAGTACAGCAGTATAGCACTCCACAATATACAGCACCCACAGTATACAGCCCCCCACAGTATACAGCCCCCCACAGTATACAGTACAGCAGTATAGCACTCCACAATATACAGCACCCACAGTATACAGCCCCCCACAGAATACAGCCCCCCACAGTATACAGTACAGCAGTATAGCACTCCACAATATACAGCACCCACAGTATGCAGTATACAGCCCCCCACAGTATACAGTACAGCAGTATAGCACTCCACAATATACAGCACCCACAGTATACAGTATACAGCCCCCCACACTATACAGTACAGCAGTATAGCACTCCACAATATACAGCACCCACAGTATACAGTATACAGCCCCCCACAGTATACAGTACAGCAGTATAGCACTCCACAATATACAGCCCCCCACACTATACAGTATAGCACTCCACAATATAAAGTACCCACAGTATACAGTATACAGCCCCCCACAGTATACAGGCCCCCACACTATACAGCACCCCACTATACAGTAGTTTACAGTATATTAGCATAACAGCCCCTGTCACCTTTTTCTGATGTAATCTTCACAAAAAAAGCTCCACAGTTAAGGCAAACTTATACAGCAACACTCTTGGTAGAAAGGACCTTGATGACCTCATAGCTATGTGACCAGTAATATTGCTAGGTTACTGGTCACATACAGTAGTGATGATGTCATCTAAGGTCCTAGAGAATCACAGCTCTCACAGTACGCTGCCTGGAGTGCCGGCAGGCATGGCAAGGCAGCACCCCCTGTGTAGCTGACAGCCTGACACCCGGGGAAGTGGCTAGCAGGGCTCAAGAGGCAGCTGCCTTGGGCCCCCCAGGAGCAACTGGGCCCGGGGCAGCTGCCCCTTTTGCCCCTTGTTAAAGACGGCCCTGCCGACGCGCATCCGTCCACTGTAACCAACCCAACTTAAATACCCCCATCAATTAAGTCCCTTTGGACAAATAAAAGAACACACCTGTGGCCTTACGGATGAACTCGCGTTTGCTCCGTCCTATCCCAAGAACATGGACGCCCACATCTTGCGGGATTTCACTTAATCCCGTTGGATTCCCGATCACTTGTATTTGTCATGTAATTCCACAGCGTCGGCCGGCGAATCTCGCCCCAGCGCTGGGGAGTCACACAAGAGACCACATGAAGTCCCTCCCAGCATCGCACCCACGTATGCGGGAAGGGGAGGACTAACCTAGTCCGTTTCCCAGTGGCTGGGAGTCACATACTCGCCATCTTGGGTAGGGGCAATTTTGCCCTCAATTCAAATCTACACTTATGTTAAGGGGCCAGTAGGGAGTAGGAGATCATAGTCTATCAGCTGCAGGGCATCCAAAGCTCCCCCTATAGGCCAATCTAGATATCGACCAGGTCAACCCTATGATTTAGGCTGGGTTCAGACATGAGCGTCTTTGATATGCGCGTTTTTGACGAGCGTTTTTTATGCGCGTTTTTTGCAATAGTAAACGCGCGTTTGACGCGCGTTTGTGTGATTGACTGCAATGTCCTATGGCCACAAACGCGCGTCAAAACGCCCCAAAGAAGCTCAAGTACTTGTTTGAGCGTAGGGCGTTTTACAGCGTGTTTTTCAGCGCTGTAAAACGCTCAAGTGAGAACCAGGGCCATAGGGAAGCATTGGTTTTCATGTGTTGAGCGTTTTACAGCGCGTTTGAACGCGCTGTAAAACGCTCAAGTGTGAACCCAGCCTTATATACGCTTCTTAACCTCTACTCCTATCTAATTATACATAGTGCTAAAAAATATATATTTATATATAAATTCATTAGTAAATACCTAAAATACATATAAGGTATAATAATTCAACTTGTGTATAACAAATAGTAATAAGGGGCGCATAATTCATTAAAGATAAATATATACCACAACATAATTTATATATTTTTTGACATGAGTGAAAAACAAACATAGACAGTGATAATTAAAAAATAATGAAAATGAAAAGTGCCATGTGCAAAGTGACATGCTGTGAACGTGCATAGTAAGGGGTGAATAAAAATATTTTAAAATATTATCAATAGCAGTCGGTGGCGCTAAAACAGGGCCCAAAAAGGTCCCGATGGTTGACCAAAATTCAATTATGATGTTTCCTAAAGGAGAGATTAAAAGCGGAGGCCCCCATCTTCCATCTTAACGTGTCGGAGTATGAAGGGAACAAGGGCCCAGAATACTGTGGGTATCAAATGGTGTTGGCTGGAAAGATACATGAATAACAACAGTTAAAAACAATATCATATATACACTAAAGTTTAAATATCTCAAACTGTTAAAATGCCGGGCCATGAACCCGGGCCGGGGGATCACCACAAGAGCCAAGCATGGTCATATAAACAGGAGGTGGGGATACCCTATATAAATAGCTTACAAGAAAGGGGCAAAGCTATTGCCCTCATTGAGTCCAAATGGAGTGACTGTGTTAAGGACACAAATCCACTTTGTTTCTATTCGGCTCAAAATGCTCATCCAATCTCCGCCACTAGGGGAAATGATCACCCGATCAATTCCCCTAAAGCGCAAGAGGGATCCATCAGAGTTGTGTTTCTCTTTAAAGTGTCTGGCCACTGTCTGCAGCTCTGTAGGATCCTCCTCATCCTTAGCTGCTTCTATTGAGAGTACATGTTCTCTGATCCTTCTCCTAAACTGTCTTGATGTCAGACCAACATAGATAAGGCTACACGGACATATTGCCCAGTAGATCACTCCAACTGGGGTACAAGTAACTGGGTGCGTAATTTTTAATTCTTTGTCATGTGTAGAGTTCCAGAAAGTTGTAGCCCTCTCCATATTGGCACAGGCCACACATTTGCCACACTCCTTGTTTCCCCAGGGAATTCCCTTGGTACCAAAGAGGGCGGGTTCTTTCTGGACATAGTGGCTCTGGACCAAATGGTCACGGAGGTTCCTAGCTCACCAATATGTGATATATGGATAGCGTGGTAGGAACTGTTGCAACTGAGGATCAATCAAAAAGATCTCCCAGTATTTATTAAGAGCAGTACGTACCTCCTTCCACTTTTTGTTGAATCCGGTAATAAACCGTATTTCATCCGTATCTTGCCTTCTTTCTTTCTCATGGAGGAGATCAGATCTCTTGGAGGATCGTGCTCATTGGTAGGCTCGTTTCTATACATCGTGCACCATATCCCCATCATATTACCTGGGTGTGCAGACTGTGCATGTAGCAAGGCATTTACCAAAGTCTGCTTTATATATAGATCAGTTCCAATTCATCCTAGAGAATCCACCTGGAAGACCACATCCAGAAAATCAATGTCAGTTCGACCCACCTTGAAAGTAAGTTTTATATTTTTATAATTTTTGTTGAGTTCATGTATAAATAGTCCCAGTTCTTCCTCAGTACCCTGCCAAATAATCAGAACATCGTCCATGTAGCGTCCCCAATATTAGACTCTACTTGCCATTGGCAGGGGATCTGTCTGGAGGACCTCCTTATCCCACAGCCCCAGGAACAAATTTGCATATGCAAAGAATCAGGTAAGTGTTTTACAAAGTTTGATAAATACTGTTTTGTGATACAAATAATTACACACAATGATGTTGTTTTTTATACTACACGGCAAGACATGTCATGATAGATTGATAGATAGATAGTTAGATAGATATTTGAAGATAGATAGACAGTTAGGCACGTAGATAGATAGATAGATAAGCAGCTGTAGTGTTCGTCATTGAGAAGCCGTCTGCCTGGTGCACACACTTCTGCAGATATCATATTTACGTATCAAAGTGCGGCATCAACAGGGGCCGACAGATCAGGATAAAGAAAACAGGGGATAAGGAGGACACTGTACTCACCATAAAGATATACAACACCGGCACCATCATGATACAAGACAATGAGGACAACTTAACATAGTTTTGAAAGAACCTTTCCTCATATCAAAAATCTGGTCCAAAAATAGAAGTCAGAAGAAAAACCAGAGACAACCCCTAAAGACCCCCCTGGGGCTTTAGGTGGGGATGCTTCCCAACCAACACCAGGCATTCTCAGAGACTGTTTATCTCAATAAGAAAGAGATTTCTTTCAATTCAAGGAAGAACTTCAAAGAAACCGAAGTGATAAAAATGCCAATGACTAAGCACTTAATTAAATAAACCAACTCAAATGTGAATTTACAGCAGCTCTGGGAGAAATGCAATGTAAACTGCATGCCCTACAACAGGGATGCTCAACCTGCGGCCCTCCAGCTGTTGTAAAACTACAAGTCCCACCATGCCCTGCTGTAGGCTGATAGCTGTAAGCTGTCCATGTATGCTGGGAGTTTTAGTTTTGCAACAGCTGGAGGGCCGCAGGTTGAGCATCCCTGCCCTACAACAAGAAAATAGAAAGCTACAAGAGATAACAGATCTAAAGACGCAGATACAGAATCAGGAAGGGGGGTCAGACAAGAGCACAGACACAATGACAACCAGCATCCAGAACTTTATACCAAAGATCCGTAACACATTAACAACACCAGAAATGAATGTAACCACACCAACCAATAGCGGATTGCTACACACAGAGACAGAGCCAACAATTATTAGAACCCCAAGCACAAACCAACATGAAAACCCAGTAACAGGACCGAACAGCACCCAGGAAAACTTCACCAAACAGCAAGCGGCCCATAAGCCCCAATGCCCGGATACAGTACTAATCATAGACTCCAATGGGAAATACCTGAACATGAGGCAGCTTTTCCCAAAAGAAAGGGTTCAGAAAAATAATTGTGCAACGATCGAACAAGTCATAGCAGTTATCAATGATCCACACTTCACCAATCCAACCAATATCATCATACATACGGGTATGAGCAACCTTTAAGACCATCAGCAGCAGATCGCGGAACAGCTGACCCAGCTGGCAAAAACTGCACAACAGAAGTTCTCGGCCAGTAAAATAATAGTGTCATCCCTGCTGCCCAGAAAGGATGTGCCCAATGATACCATCCAAACCATTAACACTGAACAAGCAGCTAAGATCAGCTCTGTGCCAAACGTCACCCTGGCACAACACCCCGCCATCAACTGCCTTCATCTATAGGACACCAAACACCTCAATAAGCAAGGAGTCAGCCTCCAGGCCAAAGTAAAAATGAAGAACATTGTACTAAACAGAACCCAACCCCCCCCCCCCCCCCCCAGCCTAGATCCTACACAGGCCAATTTGGAGACAACAGGGAAAGTCCACAGACAACACAAAGACCTCAAGTATCAAACGCCACCCCACAAACAGGAAACAAGGCCCTGTACCCGAACGCGGGCCACCAGAGGCAAAAACCATGGAGGAAACCACCCGCCTCACACAGAGAAATACAGAGCAGAGACCTAGACGAGATTAAAAACCTGCTCAAAACTTTATGTAGAACATTCAAGTGACTGGACAACACAAGCCATGTCTATCATACCAGAACCAGTCAGACCCCCAGGTCGTCCTATGAAACCCGCTCATTACAAGGTATAAGGACCCGCTATGACATCCTTTATAATCAGCAGCTGGAACATTCAAGGTCTGAACGCGTCAGCCTTTGGATGTAAAGTAAATGATTCAGACTTAACCCAGAGTTTGAGAAATATTGACATTCAAATCCTTCTGGAAACATGGACTAAGGCAGAAAGTGAGTCCCTGGTGCCCACTGGACACAGGGAAATCTCTGCCCTAAAAAATAAAACCACCAAACGTGGCCGCTGTTTGGAAGGAATACTAGTGTGGTATAAAGTGGAGCTCCATGAGCAGATCAGACCAGTGTAACGGGGAAACAGTCATATCTGGATCAGAATAGACTGCTCCATCCTTACCTCCCAGTCCAACATCTATTTCTGTGCAGCCCACATACCACCACTTGAGTCCTCCTATTACAACCCAGAATGCTTTGAGATCCTGCAAAGGGAAGCCGCCCACTATCAAACCCTGGGCAAAGTCCTTATCATGGGAGACCTCAATGCCAGAACAGGCAGGGAAAGAGACTACCTAACCACAGATGGAAACATCTATATATATGGAGCACAGACCGACAGCGACAGCTGCGTACATACAGACAGGAACAGTTACGACAGCACGGTAAATAAAAGTGGCAAAAAATTGTTGCATTCTTTCCGAAGCCTAGGACTCCACATCCTCAATGGTCGTTCGAAGGGAGACTCTTTAGGAAGGACTACATTAAACTCCCATGTGGGTAGCAGCGTACTACGGAATACGCCATCACAGACATGGACCCTGCAAACATTGGGGCCTTCATAGTCAGCCCACAATCACACTTGTCTGAACACAACCAAACATCCCTATATATTAAGTCCACAAACAAACCACCAGGACAAATACCTCAGCAGGCGGGGCTCTTCACACTACCTCCATCTTATAAGTGGTCCAAGACATCGGCTCAGAAATATAAAGAGGTACACAATAAACCAGAAATCCAAGGGATGCTCTACTACTTCAACAACAAGGTGTTTGAGATAAAACCAGAAGGCGTCAACCAAGCTGTAAAAGATCTTAATAAAATATTTTACACAATGGCAGAAATGGCTGACCTGAAAAAGTATAGCCACCTGAAGCAAAAACATAGAAACATAGAATGTGTCGGCAGATAAGAACCATTTGGCCCATCTAGTCTGCCCAATACACTGAATACTATGAATAGCCGCTGGCCCTTTCTTATATGAAGGATGGCCTTATGCCTATCCCATGCATGCTTAAACTCCTTCACTGTATTTGCGGCTACCACTTCTGTAGGAAGACTATTCAATGCATCTACTACTCTCTCAGTAAAGTAATACTTCCTGATATTACTTTTAAACCTTTGCCCCTCTAATTTAAAACTATGTCCTCTTGTAGCAGTTTTTCTTCTTTTAAATATTCTCTCCTCTTTTACCGTGTTGATTCCCTTTATGTTTATAAAAGTTTCTATCATATCCCCTCTGTCTCGTCTTTCTTCCAAGCTATACATGTTAAGGTCCTTTAATCTTTCCTGGTAAGTTTTATTCTGCAATCCATGTACTAGTTTAGTAGCTCTTCTCTGAACTCTCTCCAAAGTATCAATATCCTTCTGGAGATATGGTCTCTAGTACTGCGCACAATACTCCAAATGAGGACTCACTAGTGCTCTGTAGAGTGGCAGGAGCACCTCCCTCTTTCTACTGGTAACGTCTCTCCCTATACACCCAAGCATTCTGCTAGCATTTCCTGCTGCTCTATGACATTGTCTGCCTACCTTTAAGTCTTCTGAAATAATTAACCCTAAATCCCTTTCCTCAGATACTGAGGTTAGGACTGTATCACTGATTTTATATTCTGCTCTTGGGTTTTTACTCTCCAGTTGCATTATCTTGCACTTATCAACATAAAATTTTAATTTCCAGATTTTTGACCATTCCTCTAGTTTTTCTAAATCCTTTTCCATTTGGTGTATCCCTCCAGAAACACTTGGTTTGATGAGGAGTGCAGAGCTGTGCGGAAGACCTTAAGATCGGCATAGAGATCCCAACAACACCAACCTGCAGGAAGTCTACGACACAACGCAGAAGGAAAAAGCAAGAATATACAGTACAGACCAAAAGTTTGGACACACCTTCTCATTCAAAGAATTTTCTTTATTTTCATGACTATGAAGGCATCAAAACTATGAATTAACACATGTGGAATGATATACATAACAAACAAGTGTGAAACAACTGAAAATATGTCATATTCTAGGTTCTTCAAAGTAGCCACCTTTTGCTTTGATTACTGCTTTGCACACTCTTGGCGTTCTCTTGATGAGCTTCAAGAGGTAGTCCCCTGAAATGGTCTTCCAACAGTCTTGAAGCATGTAACGGATCACCTTCCGTTAATGGATGCTTCCTCGCTTGCACCGAGGACCACAAGCACCGCACTGGACACCACAACCACCGCAGACTCCACAACCGCCATAGCTTAACTGGGGCCGCGCCGTCTTCCTTCCACCCTGAATGAACCTCCAGCATTCAGGACCGTGTGGGAAAGATCTCTCCTCCAGGGAATATGCAGAGCATAGCAATCCCCAGCGTGATACAGCAAAATCCCTCCAATAACGAGACGAGGCTCCGTTTTGAAGGGTTAGAAAAACATGAACTGAACTGAACTCTTTATTGAGGGCTACCCACCCATATTTATGCAGGTCCCCACAATGCATCATGGTTTCCTCCTCTCTGCCCTGGAGACACCCGAAGAGCAATTCAATTATCTCTCAGGACAAAGGGAAATCACCATGTGGGAACAACAGGGCAGGAATCACCACCCGAATACACAAAATCCTCCTTTCTGTCTGTGATATAATTATGGATTAACATAACCATCACAGACAGTAAAAATACAGTTTTTAAACATACACTGTAACTTTAAAACCATACATTCCATCTCCATAAAAATTACATATTTAAACTCAGCATACATCAAGCATAAACACTTCCAAAAATCACACAAATCCCTCCAGCGGATCAAAAGCCAAGTGGAAGTCCTTTATGACCGACCGCAAGCACAATTTCCTGCCCAAAACAGTTCCATAGATTTGGGCTGTGCGGTCGGTCAATTTCATGCAGAAAAACGACTAAGTCCCATCCTCGAACGGGACCCAGTCTCTGGAGCTGAAAGTTCAGCATGGAAGAAGGTAAGGGTCAGCAGTGTTCGTGCATCTGCGCATCCGATTTTAGCTCCACAGAATCCTCAGTATACACCGCTGACCGCGTTCGGTCCTATCAACAGTCCAGACATGCGGCATAGCTCTGTTACACTGTTCTTGAAGGGTAACATGTCCCGGGGCCATAGTCGTAGGGCAGGAGGCTAGCCATAAGTTTTCTATAATGCCCAGTGGCAAATGGCAGTTTGTCACACATCTCCCCTTTGGGGGCAAGACTAACCAGGCACCTGACCTTCTGTCGGTCAGTGCCTCCGTTAGTCGATCCACCAACCCACAGTAACCAAATGCCCGAGTAGCCCACCCACAACAAACAGGTACAAGGGCGACCCACCCACAAGAAACAGTTACTGCACCTGGGTATTTTGCTGTGGTGATGGGGCAACATGCTGTGGGGACTTGAGGGAGGGCAGAGGCCGACTGCACTCTGCCCAGCTGCCAGCTCTTCTGCTGGGGTGCTGAGACCATAGTCCGGCTCAGTAGCCAGAGGAACATGGGAGTCAGTAGGGGTTAACATCGCCTCTGTTAACCCTGAGGCCACATTAGGAGTTAACTGGGGAGGGGAATTTGTACTTACCCCCTCCTCCTGTTGTCCTGGTGAGGGTAGTGGGGGATCTGGACAGGCTGTCCAGCATCCCGGTAGGTCAGGCGCAGAGACCACGGTCCCATCTGCGCCGTCTGGGTGATTGGTGTCTCCCCTTGTTAGGGTAAGCTGCCGCTGGGGAGAGAGGGTGCTGCGCTCCTCTCCCTGAAACACAGGCTGCCGCTGGGGAGGAAGGACGACACCTTCAGCTCCCTGGGGTACACACTGTCGCTGGGGGGGGAAGGACGACACCTTCGGCCCCCTGGGGTACACACTGCCGCTGGGGGCGGAAGGACGACACCTTCAGCTCCCTGTAACACCCACTGCCACTGGGGAGGAAGGACGACACCTTCAGCTCCCTGGGGTTCACACTGCCGCTGGGGGGGAAGGACGACACCTTCGGCCCCCTGGGGTACACACTGCCGCTGGGGGGGGAAGGATGACACCTTCAGCTCCCTGGGGTTCACACTGCCACTGGGGGGGAAGGACGACACCTTCGGCCCCCTGGGGTACACACTGCCGCTGGGGGGGAAGGACGACTCCTTCAGCTCCCTGGGGTTCACACTGCCGCTGGGTGGGTAGGACGAAACCTTCGGCCCCCTGGGGTACACAGTGCCGCTGGGGAGGAAGGAGGGCATCTTTAGCTCCCTGTAACACACCCTGCCGCTGGGGAGGAAGGACGACACCTTCAGCTCCCTGGGGGTGACACTGCCGCTGGGGGGGAAGGACGACACCTTCGGCCCCCTGGGGTACACACTGCCGCTGGGGAGGAAGGAGGGCACCTTCCACTCCCTGTAACACACCCTGCCGCTGGGGAGGAAGGACGACACCTTCAGCTCCCTGGGGTTCACACTGCCGCTGGGGGGGAAGGACGACACCTTCGGCCCCCTGGGGTACACACTGCCGCTGGGGGGGAAGGACAACACCTTCGGCCCCCTGTAACTCACGTTTTTGCTGGAGCGCAGGGACGGAATACTTCGCCATCTCTGCCCGATATTCTGCTTCCTGCTGCAGATACTCCGCCAGTTCTCTCCTCACTTTCGGTACAAGTTCCTCTGTTAGGTGGGGCCCATAGATAGCCAACCGCCTCTTCAGCATAGCGTCAAACCGTACGTGACTATACCAATATTCCAGCTCTGCTTGGTGTTCCCAGGATGCTGCTCCTTGCACTAGGGAAGCCATCCCACTGCTTGCCACCAATGTAACGGATCACCTTCCGTTAATGGACGCTTCCTCGCTTGCGCCAAGGACCACAAGCACCGCACTGGACACCACAACCACCGCAGACTCCACAACCGCCGTAGCTTAACTGGAGCCGCGCCGTCTTCCTTCCACCCTGAATGAACCTCCAGCATTCAGGACCGTGTGGGAAAGATCTCTCCTCCAGGGAATATGCAGAGCATAGCAATCCCCAGCGTGATACAGCAAAATCCCTCCAATAACGAGACGAGGCTCCGTTTTGAAGGGTTAGAAAAACATGAACTGAACTGAACTCTTTATTGAGGGCTACCCACCCATATTTATGCAGGTCCCCACAATGCATCATGGTTTCCTCCTCTCTGCCCTGGAGACACCCGAAGAGCAATTCAATTATCTCTCAGGACAAAGGGAAATCACCATGTGGGAACAACAGGGCAGGAATCACCACCCGAATACACAAAATCCTCCTTTCTGTCTGTGATATAATTATGGATTAACATAACCATCACAGACAGTAAAAATACAGTTTTTAAACATACACTGTAACTTTAAAACCATACATTCCATCTCCATAAAAATTACATATTTAAACTCAGCATACATCAAACATATACACTTCCAAAAATCACACAAATCCCTCCAGCGGATCAAAAGCCAAGTGGAAGTCCTTTATGACCGACCGCAAGCACAATTTCCTGCCCAAAACAATTCCATATATTTGGGCTGTGCGGTCGGTCAATTTCATGCAGAAAAACGACTAAGTCCCATCCTCGAACGGGACCCAGTCTCTGGAGCTGAAAGTTCAGCATGGAAGAAGGTAAGGGTCAGCGGTGTTCGTGCATCTGCGCATCCGATTTTAGCTCCACAGAATCCTCAGTATACACCGCTGACCGCGTTCGGTCCTATCAACAGTCCAGACATGCGGCATAGCTCTGTTACACTGTTCTTAAAGGGTAACATGTCCCGGGGCCATAGTCGTAGGGCAGGAGGCTAGCCATAAGTTTTCTATAATGCCCAGTGGCAAATGGCAGTTTGTCACAAAGCAGTTCCCAGAGATGCTTAGCACTTGTTGGCCCTTTTGCCTTCACTCTGCGGTCCAGCTCACCCCAAACCTTCTCGATTGGGTTCAGGTCCGGTGACTGTGGAGGCCAGGTCATCTGGCGCAGCACCCCATCACTCTCCTTCATGGTCAAATAGCCCTTACTTTCAAAGTTTTCCCAATTTTTCGGCTGACTGACTGACCTTCATTTCTTAAAGTAATGATGGCCACTCGTTTTTCTTTACTTAGCTGCTTTTTTCTTGCCATAATACAAATTCTAACAGTCTATTCAGTAGGACTATCAGCTGTGTATCCACCTGACTTCTCCTCAACGCCACTGATGGTCCCAACCCCATTTATAAGGCAAGAAATCCCACTTATTAAACCTGACAGGGCACACCTGTGAAGTGAAAACCATTTCAGGGGACTACCTCTTGAAGCTCATCAAGAGAACGCCAAGACTGTGCAAAGCAGTAATCAAAGCAAAAGGTGGCTACTTTGAAGAACCTAGAATATGACATATTTTCAGTTGTTTCACACTTGTTTGTTATGTAAATAATTCCACATGTGTTAATTCATAGTTTTGATGCCTTCATAGTCATGAAAATAAAGAAAACTCTTTGAATGAGAAGGTGTGTCCAAACTTTTGGTCTGTACTATACCTCCAGCACTGACAGACCCTCTCTCCTCTCTCTTTGAGTGATGTCACAGCACACACATGTACCTCCAGCACTGACAGACACTCGCTCCCCCCTCCCTCTATGAGTGATGTCACAGCACACACATGTACCTCCAGCACTGACAGACACTCACTCCCCCATATATGAGTGATGTCACAGCACACACATGTACCTCCAGCACTGACAGACACTCGCTCCCCCCTCTATGAGTGATGTCACAGCACACACATGTACCTCCAGCACTGACAGACACTCGCTCCCCCATATATGAGTGATATCACAGCACACACATGTACCTCCAGCACTGACAGACCCTCTCTCCCCCTCCCTCTATGAGTGATGTCACAGCACACACATGTACCTCCAGCACTGACAGACACTCTCTCCCCCCTCTATGAGTGATGTCACAGCACACACATGTACCTCCTGCACTGACAGACACTCTCTCCCCCCTCTATGAGTGATGTCACAGCACACACATGTACCTCCAGCACTGACAGACGCTCTCTCTCCCCCTCTATGAGTGATGTCACAGCACACACATGTACCTCCAGCACTGACAGAAACTCGCTCCCCCTTCTATGAGTGATGTCATAGCACACACATGTACCTCCAGCACTGACAGACACTCTCTCCCCCCTCCCTCTATGAGTGATGTCACAGCACACACATGTACCTCCAGCACTGACAGACACTCACTCCCCCATCTATGAGTGATGTCACAGCACACACATGTACCTCCAGCACTGACACACACTCTCTCCCCCCTCTATGAGTGATGTCACAGCACACACATGTACCTCCAGCACTGACAGACACTCGCTCCCCCCTCTATGAGTGATGTCACAGCACACACATGTACCTCCAGCACTGACAGACCCTCTCTCCCTCCCTCTATGAGTGATGTCACAGCACACACATTTACCTCCACCACTGACAGACACTCTCTCCCCCCTCTATGAGTGATGTCACAGCACACACATGTACCTCTAGCACTGACAGACACTCGCTCCCCCCTCTATGAGTGATGTCACAGCACACACATGTACAAACCGGATTCCCAAAAATTTGGGACACTATACAAATCGTGAATAAAAACTGAATGCAATGATGTGGAGGTGCCAACTTCTAATATTTTATTCAGAATAGAACATAAATCACGGAACAAAAGTTTAAACTGAGAAAATGTACCATTTTAAGGGGAAAATATGTTGAATCAGAATTTCATGGTGTCAACAAATCCCAAAAAAGTTGGGACAAGACCATTTTCACCACTGTGTGGCATCTCCCCTTCTTCTTACAACACTCAACAGACGTCTGGGGACCGAGGAGACCAGTTTCTCAAGTTTAGAAATAGGAATGCTCTCCCATTCTTGTCTAATACAGGCCTCTAACTGTTCAATCGTCTTGGGCCTTCTTTGTTGCACCTTCCTCTTTATGATGCGCCAAATGTTCTCTATAGGTGAAAGATCTGGACTGCAGACTGGCCATTTCAGTACCCGGATCCTTCTCCTACGCAGCCATGATGTTGTGATTGATGCAGAATGTGGTCTGGCATTATCTTGTTGAAAAATGCAGGGTCTTCCCTGAAAGAGATGACGTCTGGATGGGAGCATATGTTGTTCTAGAACCTGAATATATTTTTCTGCATTGATGGTGCCTTTCCAGACATGCAAGCTGCCCATGCCACACGCACTCATGCAACCCCATACCATCAGAGATAAAGGCTTCTGAACTGAGCGTTGATAACAACTTGGGTTGTCCTTGTCCTCTTTGGTCCGGATGACATGGCGCCCCAGATTTCCAAAAAGAACTTCGAATCGTGACTCGTCTGACCACAGAACAGTCTTCCATTTTGCCACACTCCATTTTAAATTATCCCTGGCCCAGTGAAAACGCCTGAGCTTGTGGATCTTGCTTAGAAATGGCTTCTTCTTTGCACTGTAGAGTTTCAGCTGGCAACGGCGGATGGCACGGTGGATTGTGTTCACTGACAATGGTTTCTGGAAGTATTCCTGAGCCCATTCTGTGATTTCCTTTACAGTAGCATTCCTGTTTGTGGTGCAGTGTCGTTTAAGGGCCCGGAGATCACGGGCATCCAGTATGGTTTTACGGCCTTGACCCTTACGCACAGAGATTGTTCCAGATTCTCTGAATCTTCAGATGATGTTATGCACAGTTGATGATGATAGATGCAAAGTCTTTGCAATTTTTCGCTGGGTAACACCTTTCTGATATTGCTCCACTATCTTTGTGCGCAACATTGTGGGAATTGGTGATCCTCTACCCATCTTGGCTTCTGAGAGACACTGCCACTCTGAGAAGCTCTTTTTGTACCCAATCATGTTGCCAATTGACCTAATTAGTGTTAATTGGTCTTCCAGCTCTTCGTTATGCTCAAATTTACTTTTTCCAGCCTCTTATTGCTACTTGTCCCAACTTTTTGGGGATTTGTTGACACCGTGAAAATTGGAATCAACGTATTTTCCTTTAAAATGATACATTTACTCGGATTAAACGTTTGATCTGTCATCTACGTTCTATTACAAATAAAATATTGACATTTGCCATCTCCACATCATTGCATTCAGTTTTTATTCACAATTTGTTTAGTGTCCCAACTTTTTTGGAATCCGGTTTGTACCTCCAGCACTGACAGACACTCACTCCCCCATCTATGAGTGATGTCACAGCACACACATGTACCTCCAGCACTGACAGACACTCGCTCCCCCCTCTATGAGTGATGTCACAGCACACACATGTACCTCCAGCACTGACAGACCCTCTCTCCCCCCTCTATGAGTGATGTCACAGCACACACATGTACCTCCAGCACTGACAGACACTCTCTCCCCCCTCTATGAGTGATGTCACAGCACACACATGTACCTCCAGCACTGACAGACACTCGCTCCCCCCTCTATGAGTGATGTCACAGCACACACATGCACCTCCAGCACTGACAGACACTCGCTCCCCCCTCTATGAGTGATGTCACAGCACACACATGTACCTCCAGCACTGACAGACACTCGCTCCCCCCTCTATAAGTGATGTCACAGCACACACATGTACTTCCAGCACTGACAGACACTCTCTCCCCCCTCTATGAGTGATGTCACAGCACACACATGTACCTCCAGCACTGACAGACACTCTCTCCCCCCTCCCTCTATGAGTGATGTCACAGCACACACATGTACCTCCAGCACTGACAGACACTCACTCCCCCATCTATGAGTGATGTCACAGCACACACATGTACCTCCAGCACTGACAGACACTAGCTCCCCCATATATGAGTGAATTCACAAGAAAACACACATGTACCTCCAGCACTGACAGACCCTCTCTCCCCCCTCCCTCTATGA
Organism: Bufo bufo; assembly: GCF_905171765.1. Taxonomy (NCBI): domain Eukaryota; kingdom Metazoa; phylum Chordata; class Amphibia; order Anura; family Bufonidae; genus Bufo; species Bufo bufo. Next base: position 391,628,242 of record NC_053394.1, on the reverse strand, counting down.
GTGATGTCACAGCACACACATGTACCTCCAGCACTGACAGACACTCGCTCCCCCCTCTATGAGTGATGTCACAGCACACACATGTACCTCCTGCACTGACAGAAACTCTCTCCCCCTCTATGAGTGATGTCACAGCACACACATGTACCTCCAGCACTGACAGACACTCTCTCCCCCCTCCCTCTATGAGTGATGTCACAGCACACACATGTACCTCCAGCACTGACAGACGCTCTCCCTCCCCCTCTATGAGTGATGTCACAGCACACACATGTACCTCCTGCACTGACAGACACTCTTTCCCCCCTCTATGAGTGATGTCACAGCACACACATGTATCTCCAGCACTGACAGACACTCTCTCCCCCCTCCCTCTATGAGTGATGTCACAGCACACACATGTACCTCCAGCACTGACAGACCCTCTCTCCCTCCCTCTATGAGTGATGTCACAGCACACACATGTACCTCCAGCACTGACAGACACTCGCTCCCCCCTCTATGAGTGATGTCACAGCACACACATGTACCTCCAGCACTGACAGACACTCTCTCCCCCCTCTATGAGTGATGTCACAGCACACACATGTACCTCCAGCACTGACAGACACTCTCTCCCCCTCTATGAGTGATGAGCAGCCATCCGTCACCTGCTCTGCAAACAGCCTGAGCTCTCCAGCTTCCGACCCTTCTATTCACGCTGCCGAATCAGAGTCACGTGACCCAGTGACGTCAGGAAGTCGGTTTCCTGTATGGAGTTTAGCCGCTACCCTGGTGCCTGACTCCTGCACATGGTGGTAGAAATAAAAACCTCAGATGCTCCCTGGTGAAGGTTTGTCAGAGGAAGAGGAGGACACGCTCTGGGTAGGTAAGAGAAACACTCACCAGCTCCACACATGTAAGGGCTGTTTAAGGCTACTTTCACACTAGTGGTTTTCCTGGATCCAGCAGGGTTCAGCAAAACCTCTTCCGTTACTGATAATAGAACTATCTGCATTCGTTATGAACGGATCCGGTTGTATTATCTTTAACATTCCCAAGACGGATCCGTCATGAACTCCATTGAAAGTCAATGGGGGGCGGATCCGTTTTCTATTGTGTCAGAGAAAACGTCCCTATTAATTTGCATTGGGTGTCATGACGGATCCGTCTTTCTCCGCATCCCACGACTGAAAGCAAACTGCAGCATGCTGCTCTCTGGTATGGGAACGCAACCAAATGTAACAAAATACATTTTAGAGCCCATTTTGACAGTGAATTGAGACCTTATGATGGAACTCAATACTGGAAAATATTAAGGCTTGTGAAAGTAGCCTTAGACCTGCGTTAAAGAGATCCGGCAAGGAGCAGCCTTCAGGATTTTTAAGCATTCTGATGGAATCCAGCAGTGGCCGGACAAATCCCATTGGGATCAGCGGTTTTCGTCCGGGCACTACTCTGCATGTTTTCCGGGTTGTGTCCTGATCTCTACCGCTCCCCATTATAGTGAATGGGGCTGGTGGGTGTCTGGCAGCTTCTGGCAGTGTCAGATCTGGACATCTCCGACAGGAGAACAGCCGGAGACAGGAAATGCTACTGTGAAACTACAGTCAGGTCCATAAATATTGGGACATCGACACAATTGTAAAATTTTTGGCTCTATACACCACCACAATGGATTTGAAATGAAACAAGCAAGATGTGCTTTACCTGCAGACTGTCCCAAGAACAAGCAGGAAATGAAGACAGTTGCAGTAGAGGACTGGCAGAGCATCACCAGGGATGAAATCCAGCGTCTGGTGATGTCTATGCGTTCCAGACTTCAGGCTGTAATTGACTGCAAAGTATTAAAAAGTGAAAGTTTGATTTATGATTATTATTCTGTCCCATTACTTTTGGTCCCTTAACAAGTGGGAGGCACATATGCAAACTGTTGTAATTCCTACACCGTTCACCTGATTTGGATGTAAATGCCCTCAAATTAAAGCTGACAGTCTGCAGTTAAAGCACATCTTGTTTGCTTCATTTCAAATCCATTGTGGTGATGTATAGAGCCAAAAATGCTAGATTTGTGTCGATGTCCCAATATTTATGGACCTGACTGTAGCCTCAGGCTCCACAGCCGGAAATATCTGCAGCTCCACGACCGGAAAGATCCGGCAGCTCCACGGCCGGAAAGATCCGCGGCTCCACAGCCGGAAAGATCTGCGGCTCCACAGCCGGAAAGATCCACGGCTCCACCTGACGGTAATCAACAGATTCCTGAGAACATGAACCAGGAAGGAAAGATGCAGTCTTCTGGGGTAGGACGTGACCTTAAAGATAATATAATTTACAAGATGTTGCTTCTGATGTACAATGTGTTTTGAGGACGGGCCTTCCCCATCTTCAGGTACAGCAAAAGTTGTTATGGGGGCACCATAGATGTCCCTGTTTTGGGGGCGCCGCGGATATCCCTGTTTTTGGGGCTGCGGACCACAGCGCGATTCACCGGCGCCATCTTCCTGGAATCCCCAACAGGACAGACAAACAGAGACTTGCAGAGCTTGGTCTCCGCTTGAAAAGTCGGCGGCCCGGGAGCCTGGTGAAGTGGAGACGTCGCCTCGAAACAGCATAGGAATGGCTACAGAGGTAACAAGAGGGAGCAAGACGTGGGGGTCACTCACCGCATTGCCCTGCCATCAGCCTCAGGAAGAGGCGGAGCCGTCTGATACATGGGGAGAGGGAGAGTGGGAAAATGTCTCAGCACAGGAAAACTTCACTTCTAACCGTCCATCCCCTAAGGCGCCTTCAGCCTCACCTATGTCTGGGGACTTTAATGTGTCACTTGCAGCTTCCCAACACGTCCAGGACTCACCCACCCTTGTTGAATTGAGAGACCTCCTCATTAGAGTTTCCTCCATCCCCACAAAAGATGACATGGAGACTTACGTTTCTAGACTGGAAGCGGGGTACAAGAACAAGGTCAATAACATCAAGAGCGAAATACTCGCTCTGGGGGAAAGAGTAACCTGCGTGGAACAAGACATGGGGGCTGTGACCGTTAGACAAGATCAACAGGATTCTAAGATGGAGTCCCACACATACCAACTGCAATACCTAGCAGACCTACTTAATGATATTGAAAATAGAGGGCGCCGCAATAACATAAGAGTGAGGGGACTACCTGAATCTGTGGCCTCTAAAGATTTAGACACTACCCTGCGTCTCATTTTTAATGATATTTTACAAGCACCGCCTGATAATCCGCTGGAATTGGATAGGGCCCATAAAGCCCTAGGACCTAAACCAGATAGTACGGATAGGGCTAGAGACGTTATATACCGCGTTCATCGATTCCAACTGAAAGCAGCCATTATGAATAAAGCTAGACTGGCCGGTCAAGTGCTTTATAATGGCACACCAATTCAAATACTGGCAGACCTGTCCAGGATTACTCTGCTGAAGAGGAAAGCCCTACGCAGCAGCACAAGATTGCATACACATGGGGATTTCCTTTCTGCCTACAAGTCCGCTTGAATGGCAAAATGGTGATACTACGCCACCCCAGAGACATACCATCTTTTGCAGGTAGGAAAGGAAAGTTCTGCATCGGCGCAAAATCACTAGTGGAAGCGGTCTTAATAGGAATGTTCCTCTTGTTTTAATAAGAAACAACGCGTTTCGGGGATTAGAGACTCCCCTTCATCAGGTGAAACAAGAGGAACATTCCTATTAAGACCGCTTCCACTAGTGATTTTGCGCCGATGCAGAACTTTCCTTTCCTACCTACGAATTCCTTTTGGGGGACTGGACATCCCAGCCAAGAGAACATAAAATCTGCGGCTGCAATCCTGGTTTAAAGGTCTTATTTCTACTAAGTCTACAGTAGCGTTGTGCCTGCCGGAGCACAACCCTATAAGGTGAGTTTGGATATTTCTCACACTGACATTCCTATCTGGTTGAACATACTACCCTATTGTGCGCTCTGTTTTTTCTATGTTTCCCCGCTCCCGAGGGAAATTTAGATTTGTCCGTGACCCACGATACCATCTTTTGCGGCATCCTTGGATATTACCCCGGTACTTGACTGGCCATCTCTGCCAACTGGCCCCACGAGGGAAACAGCACCACTTCCTCAGAGAGCATCCAGATCTCCTCGCCAAAAGAAGCACCGCACACCCAGAAGCTTGGATGCGGATGTTGGATCCCCCGCAGAATAGATCCACGCCATGCTTGATCTATCACCTAATTCAAGACCCACTGGACTTGCACAGCATGTCCCAAAACCCCTAACTTTGGGACACGAATCCTGCAGGCATGATACCTGAGAGCAGTAGCTTTTCTGTATATTCCAGGCTAACTGTAGTCAGCTTTATGATTACTTAATTACCTTTTCTGGTATTGTGGACATATCCCACCTGAGGCCACATGTATGCTAAGAAACCGCCTATGGGACTGCATCGAATATGTAATGGAAAGTCCCACAGGATCGCGTAATCCTAAAGGGACACACAGGGGATTTGGCGGTTAGGCCACAGTCTCCTGTGATTATTCCGGCATACAGATATATGTCTGCCTTGTCTATGAAGGTCTATGTGTAACTTTTAGGTGCCTCAGCCAACTATATTCGATAGCATATGTACCCAATATATTAGCCGTAGATGTTAGACTATTTAAGAGGTAATCCATTTATACTGCCAGACGAATTGCATATGTTAAATAGTTTAGATCAAGAGGCTAGCTCCATACCATTATGTCGTGAGACATTAAAATCCCTGCCCAATGCACATCATTAGCTATGTAACTGGCCTGACTTTTCGCACGAGACCACCTTTCAATGATGAGAATCTCCTCATGGGCACCAGGAGATGCCTGGATGGTGACATCGTGCGTTTATGTCATTATAAAATACATACGAGGGTTGTCATATTACCGGCTGCTGATAACTGACGGTTGGTAGCACTCAACCTAATATCATAGACAAAAAGGCTGGAGACCTGGTATATGTTACTTGTGGCGTAGGTTCACCATCTCTGGCCACCTCGCGGGGATCCGTTCTGTGGGTCTAGTTACTTATAAGTAAGTTTGTTAACCTTTTTTCTGTCCTATTGTTAGAGCAGTACAGCTCCGTTACACTTAATTATTACATCTCATGTGATGTTCTTGTTATTACCCATAATATGTTCAGAATATTTGTTCTTGGTCTCTCCATGATGATCAGAGGGGAGTAGCTCCTCTGTTGAAAGTCCGTTCCCACCTAGGGATCACGTCTCATTGTAGCGGGGTCACACCTCTTTCTGTGTCCTCACTAGACGTGTTTAGTACCCTACCTTATCTTACTTTTACTGTTCTTTTTCTTCATTCCTTTTTCTCTATCTCTTCCTAACCTGATTCTATACCCTTACTTACTCCCCCCCCCCCATCCCTTCCCCTCCCCCTCTCCCAGTACTGAAGAAAGATGGCTACCTTAAAATTAGGGTCTTTAAATGTCCGGGGATTTAGCACTCCTCAGAAGCGGTCGCAGATTCTTTATCCCATGCACAAGCAGAAAGTACAGGTATTATTATTACAGGAAACGCATTTTAAAAAGGGTCATATACAATCTATCCGAGATAGATATTATTCACAATGGTTTCACAGTCGGAGTTCGGACTCTAGGTCCAAAGGTGTTTCAATAGCACTGCACATATCCGTGCAGGGGTCGGTGGAGGATGTTAAAATAGATGGAGAGGGGCGCTACATTTTCATCAAATTGAGGATACACTCTAGCCTATTCACTGTAGTCAATTGGTACTTGCCTAACCAAAAACAGCTTTCTATTCGTAGATCTTTTTTGGATCAGATGTCCGAGTTTGCGGAGGGACAGGTGTTGATCGGCGGAGATTTTAACTTCACGCTAGATCCAGCTATGGATTCAAATGCGTGTCAGGGCTCCTCTCCCAGACGGCAGTTGAGATCTTTACTTTCGCAGCTTCATTCTCTACAACTCGTGGATGTATGGAGAATTCTATACCCACAAGGTAAAGATTACACATTTTACTCATCTCCTCATAAATCATACAGCCGCATTGACCTTTTCCTCGTCAGCCATCATACACTGGCATGGAAGCCTAAAGCATCCATTGGAGATATTCTCTTTTCAGACCATGCCCCCATTTATGTCTTTATGGAATTACCTGAGATCTGCCCATAAACCGTGGAACTGGAGACTGAATGATAATCTCCTTAAAGACACAGTTTGTGTTGCAGATATCCAAAAGACAGTAGATGACTTCTTTCAGGTACACTCCACAGATAACACTTCTTTACCGATACAGTGGGAGGCACTAAAATGTGTCCTGAGAGGAACGTTCATCAAACATGGTGCCAGATTAAAGAAAAAAAAGGCCCACAAATTAATCACATTACTAACACAGGCTCATACACCCTAGGACAACTCAAACCCATAATCCCACAGAAATACTGGAAGTGTTCCATTCATATTATTCCCAATTATATAACATAAAAGGACAATTCTCAGATTTACCTTCTGCGGCTCTAAACTCCCGTATAGATGAATACATAAAAGAAACAGCACTTCCTACAATACCAGAGCAGGATAAGGAGGCCATCGACTCGGAATTTACAACTACGGAAGTCACAAATACCATTTCTGCATCACCCACAGGGAAAAGCCCCGGCCCCGATGGCTTCACACCTGCATTTTACAAGCACTTTAGAGACCTCCTGTCTCCCTTTTTGACGAAGGTCTTTAATAGCATTGATACAAACTCACCATTCGTCACTCAATCCTTAGAAGCTCACATTAGCATCTTACCTAAACCTAGTAAAGACCACTCCGTCCCCTCAAACTACAGACCCATATCTTTAATTAACATAGATATCAAAATATACTCCAAAATTCTTGCAGATAGACTATCTCCTTTACTTCCATCAATAATACACTCAATCAAGTAGGCTTTATAAGAGGCAGAGAAGCACGAGATAACACAATTAAGACTTTGCTACTAGCCAATGTGGCAAAATATGATTCCTCTCCTCTATGCCTACTGTCGATTGACGCCGAAAAGGCATTTGACCGTGTCCATTGGAGTTTCATGGACGCTTCCCTGAGAAAGGTAAATGGACTATTGTTACCTTCGATAAAGATACACAATGGCACTAGACAGGGGTGCCCATTATCCCCCCCTTGTATGTTATTGTGATGGAACACTTGGCCAAAGCTATCCGCATGAATCCCTCAATACATGGGACCACAATAAAAGGATCGCAATATAAGGCGGCCCTATATGCAGATGATCTAATGCTATATGTCTCTCAACCACATATCTCCCTTCCCTCAATCTTAAAGGAATTTGAACGCTAAGCAACTTCAAGGTCAATTATACAAAATCAGATATCCTTAACATATCCATCCCACAACAAGAATTCAGCAATTTACTCACGTCGTTCCAATTTAAACATCAACCTTTATCAATAAAATATTTGGGAGTGCAGATTCCAGTGGATCCAGACTTATTGTATACATTAAATTATCTCCCACTATTAGATCGGACAATAAAAGAACTATCCAATTTTAATAAAAAAGGATTATCCTGGTTTGGAAGAATGAATGTCTTAAAAATGGACATCCTGCCAAAATTCCTATACATCTTCCAAACAGTCCCACTAACACCTCCTCCTTCATTTTTTCGCACTGTGCAGGCCACAATTACCAAATTTATATGGGGCTCTTCAAACCCTCGAATCGCACTCACCACATTTAACAGACCTAAACCCTCTGGGGGGGGCGGGTTTACCAGATTTTAAGCTATATCACGCAGCTTCCTCTTTTCTCAGACTCCTTGACTGGCAACACCACAGTAGATCTAAACAGTGGGTCCAATTAGAGCAGTGTCATGCCCTGCTCGGACGGTGTGCGGAGGTCTGTCAGATTGGCAGCACGTGTCTAACCATTTGTTTTGTTTTGTTTTGGAATCATGCTGGATCCGCCTTCCTTCAGGTGCTCTGGGTGGGGTCATTGGCTTAAATTGCCTTCACTCCCAGAGGGCCGCGCGGGTTATAGAATTCAGTCTGGCCTTGAATTCAAGGAAGGAAGGATTGTCTGTTCCAGTTCAGATAAGTGTGGTTTCTGTTTTTGTTATTTGCGGTCTAGGCTGTTTGTGTGTCTTCTGCCCCTTCTCCCCTTTCACCATCTCAGGGATTCTAGGGTGTTTGCAGTCCAGGCACGATGACACATTATTCCTACCATCAAGGTCTGAATGTGGGCTTAGCAGCGTAGGGACAGAAGTCAGGGATATGCTAGGAGGTGACCATTCCCCAGCATCTCGCCTAGACACTTGTTTATTTGGTTGTCTGTATATCTGAGATACTGTCCGCCGTGACATTATAACCCGCCATACTGTGACTGCCATTACTCAGCGGTTTTGTGATGGCGTCAATTGATGCACTGGTTGACCGCATGCAGGGATTATCCCTAGAGGTTGCGGATCTGCGTAGTTCGGTCACACAGTGTCAGAATGTTCTGGCATCAGGTGCATGTCAAATTGGTGGGGAGCCTAAAGTCGCTCTTCCCGAGAAATTTACAGGGGGTGCAGATGATTTTTTTCGCTTTAAAGAGTCATGCAAATTGTATTTTCAATTGTGTCCATTTTCGTCAGGTGATGAAAGTCAGAGGGTTGGTATAATCATGTCTCTGCTAAAAGGGGAAGCGCAATCCTGGGCTTTTTCTCTGCCGCCCGGTTCTCTGGCCCTCCGGTCGGTGGAGGAATTTTTCAAAGCCCTGGGATTGATTTACGATGACCCAGATCGGGTCTCGATGGCAGAATCTAAATTGCGTAACTTATTACAGGGTAAACATACTGCAGAGGTTTACTGCATAGAGTTTAGGAGATGGGCTACTGAGTCGGGGTGGAACGACCCCGCGTTACGAAGTCAGTTTTGTCAGGGGTTATCTGAGAGGTTGAAAGATGCCCTGGCTTTTCATGAGTACCCGGATACTCTCGAGAATGCGATGTCTTTGGCTATACGGTTGGATAGACGTATCAGAGAGAGGTGTAAGGGTCCCTCTGTGCAAGGGATCCCTTCTGCGTGTTGTTTTGTCTCACCTGCTGCCCAGGGTGATCTTACTTATAACTCTGGGGTAGGGGAGGAACCCATGCAGTTGGGTCAGATATCTTTTCGTTCTGGTAGGAGAAACTTTAGGAGATTACATAAATTATGTTACTACTGTGTTAAAAGTGACCATTTTGTTTTTGCTTGTCCTTTTGTTAAACCGCGTGATGATATGAAAGAAAAAAAAAACGTCCTGACTCTTGGTAGCGTGAATTGAGTAGTGGAACAAGCAAATATGCAAGCTCCCTGTAATTCTCGTTTTCTCCTTCCAGCTATGGTGGCGCTAGACTCAAGAATTTTTTTTGTTGAGGTATTCATTGACTGTGGTGCTGGGCTAAACCTTATTGACTTTCTTTTCCTTCAAAATCTGGGTCTAAGTACGTGCACTTTAGAAAGGGAGATTCCGGTGTTTGCAATAGATTCTTCACCTCTTTCTCAAAGGAGTCTCACTCATATTGCACATGGTATTCAGTTGAGGTTGGGTGATTCACATGTAGAGCTTATTTCTTGTTTTGTCATGAGGAATTTGCCTGCTCCTATAGTCCTAGGTTTACCGTGGTTGACAAAACATAATCCAATTATTGATTGGCAGGCAAGACAAATTATTGGTTGGGGAGAGTTTTGTTCGGAGAATTGTCTTGGCACATCTATCTCTGGGGTGTCCACTGCGGTTCTACCTCAATATCTCTCAGACTTTGTGGATGTCTTTTCGGAGGGTGGGACTCAGGAATTGCCCCCTCATCGTGACTATGATTGTCCTGTTAATCTCATCCCAAGAGCTAAGTTGCCAAAGTCTTGCCTTTACAATCTTTCCCAACCTGAAAGAGAGGTCATGCGAAAGTATATCGCCGAGAGTTTGGCAAAAGGTCATATTAGGCCATCTAAGTCTCCGGTGGCAGTAGGTTTTTTCTTTGTTAAGAAAAAGGATGGATCACTGAGACCGTGTTTGGATTTTCGGGAATTGAACCGTATTACGGTCCGGGATCCGTATCCCCTTCCTTTGATCTCCGACCTTTTTGATCAGATTGTTGGTGCCAGGGTGTTCTCCAAGTTGGATTTGAGAGGGGCCTACAATCTGATCAGAATCAAGGAAGGGGATGAGTGGAAGAAGGCCTTCAATACGCACGAGGGTCATTTTGAGAATCTGGTTATGCCTTTTGGGTTGACGAACGGTATTTCAGAGATTCGTGAATGACATTTTTCATCACTTGGTGGGGAGGTTCGTGGTAGTTTACTTAGATTACATTTTAATTTACTCTCCTGATCTGAAGACCCATCAGGATCATGTGAGACAGGTTTTGACGATCCTTCAGGAGAATAAATTATATGCCAAATTGGAAAAATGTGTGTTTTCGGTGCAGGAGCTTCCGTTTTTGGGATATCTGCTTTCCGACTCTGGTTTCCGTATGGACCCCGAAAAGGTCCGGGCGGTTCTGGAATGGGACCGACCAGAGAATCAGAAAGATTTGATGCGGTTTTTGGGGTTTACTAACTATTATAGAAAATTCATTCTGAACTATTTCACCATTGTTAAACCTCTGACTGATATGACAAAGAAGGGCACTGACGTCTCTGTTTGGTCGGAGGAGGCATTACAGGCCTTTTCGACTATTAAGGAGTGTTTTGCGTCTGCTCCCATTCTGGTGCAGCCCGATGTGTCTCAGCCATTCGTGGTGGAGGTGGATGCATCAGAGGTGGGGGTGGGAGCGGTGCTGTTGCAGGGTTCTTCTCCTGGCAAGTGGGTCCCGTGTGCTTTTTTTTCTAAGAAGCCCTCGGTCGCCGAGAGGAACTATGATGTGGGAGATAGAGAGTTGCTAGCTATAAAGTTGGCCTTTGAGGAATGGCGTCACTGGTTGGAGGGGGCTTCTCACCCCGTTACTGTTTATACGGATCATAAGAATTTGGCTTACCTGCAATCTGCCAAGTGTCTGAATCCTAGGCAGGCCAGATGGTCACTGTTTTTTACCAGGTTTAATTTTGTTGTTACTTTTCGTCCGGGGGTCAAAAACATCACGGCAGATGCGTTGTCTCGCAGTTTTCCTGGGGGAGGTGATTCAGAGGACACTGCTCCGATTTTGGCTGACGGGGTTGTGGTTTCAGCTCTGTATCCCGAATTGGAGATGGAGGTGTTGGGAGCTCAGGAGGGGGCTCCTGGTTCTTGTCCCCCAGGGAGGTTGTTTGTTCCCGAAGAACTGCGATACAAGGTTTTCAAGGAACATCACGATACTGTCCTTGCCGGACATCCTGGTTTTAAGTCCACCTGTGACCTAAGGTCCCGGAGGTTCTGGTGCATTGAGGATTACGTGGCAGCTTGTGAGACCTGTGCACGATCTAAGGTTGCTCATACTCGACCGGCTGGTTCACTCCTTCCTTTATCTATTCCGTCTCGTCCTTGGACGCACTTGTCCATGGACTTTATTACGGATCTACCGAGTTCCTCGGGGAAAACAGTAATTTTGGTGGTAGTTGACCGTTTTAGCAAGATGACAAATTTAATATCGTTAACTAGTCTGCCTAATGCCAAGACTCTTGCTCAAATTTTTGTTGATAATATCGTGAAATTGCATGGTATTCCTTTGGATGTGGTTTCTGATAGGGGCACGCAGTTTGTCTACAGGTTCTGGAGGGCGTTCTGCTCTCTGCTTGGCATTCAACTTTCGTTCTCTTCGGCTTTCCATCCGCAGTCGAATGGACAGACGGAGCGTACTAATCAGAACCTGGAGACCTACTTGAGGTGCTTTGTGGCGGAGAATCAAGAGGACTGGTCCTCATTCCTGCCCCTAGCGGAGTTTGCTTTGAATAACCGTAGGCAGGAATCCACAGGTAAGTCGCCATTTTTTGGCGCATATGGTTTTCATCCTCAGTTTGGTACCTTTTCGGGGACTAGTTCCTCTGGGAAGCCAGAGGAGGAAAGGTTTTCTTCTACCTTGTCTTCTATCTGGCGGAGGATACAAGTGAATTTGGAGACGATGGGTGAGAGATATAAGCGAATGGCTGACAGGAAACGTGTGACTGGTCCGGACCTGTGTGTGGGTGATCTGGTGTGGTTGTCCACTAAAAATATTAAATTGAGAGTGCCATCTTGGAAACTGGGCCCAAGATTTATCGGCCCGTACAAAATATCTGCGGTGATCAATCCAGTAGCGTTTCGGCTGGATCTTCCGCAGACTTGGAGGATCCATGATGTGTTCCATAGATCTTTATTGAAAAAATATGTGAGACCGGTGGAACCATCGTCATTGCCTCCTCCTCCTGTTCTGGTCGATGGGAATTTGGAGTTCGAGATCTCCAGGATTCTTGACTCTAGAGTTCTTCGGGGTTCCCTTCAGTACCTGGTACACTGGAGGGGATACGGCCCCGAGGAGAGGATGTGGGTTCTGGCGCTGGAGGTCAGCGGCAGCCGACTGGTTAGGGCTTTTCACAGAGCCCACCCGGATAAGGTTGGTCCGGGGTGCCCGGAGGTCACCCGTAGAAGGGGGGGTACTGTCATGCCCTGCTCGGACGGTGTGCGGAGGTCTGTCAGATTGGCAGCTCGTGTCTAACCATTTGTTTTGTTTTGGAATTATGCTGCATCCGCCTTCCTTCAGGTGCTCTGGGTGGGGTCATTGGCTTAAATTGCCTTCACTCCCAGAGGGCCGCGCGGGTTATAGAATTCAGTCTGGCCTTGGATTCAAGGAAGGAAGGATTGTCTGTTCCAGCTCAGATAAGTTTGGTTTCTGTTTTTGTTATTTGCGGTCTAGGCTGTTTGTGTGTCTTCTGCCCCTTCTCCCCTTTCACCATCTCAGGGATTCTAGGGTGTTTGCAGTCCAGGCATGAGGACACATTATTCCTACCATCAAGGTCTGAATGTGGGCTTAGCAGCGTAGGGACAGAAGTCAGGGATATGCTAGGAGGTGACCATTCCCCAGCATCTCACCTAGACACTTGTTTATTTGGTTGTCTGTATATCTGAGATACTGTCCGCCGTGACAAGCAGTCTCTTTACTCTTTTCCCCTTAATCATGCTCCATGGATTGACATGAAGGTTCGCCCCCAGTTCAAAAACCATAGCAAAATGACACAACAAACCCTGAAATTATGGGACTCCTTCGTAAGGAAAGGCATATGCTCCAGAAAATTTAGTCCCCTGACACCACTTTTCCACAATCCAGCCTTCCCAGCCAGTATCAACAGAGATTCTTTTCTGAGGTTACAGGCTTCTACAGATCCACGCTTTTATCACCTCTTATCAGGAGCTCCTTTGCCGCCTTTTCATGACTTCAAATATTCGTATATCATGGTTTGAATATGAAGAAGTGAAATCCTATATTTCCTCAAAGGGAAAGAAATGTTCCTTTGGGACATCCTTATCTGAAACTGAAAAGTTATTTGTGATGTCATCTCCTCCGACCCACCTGATCTCTTCGCTATATAGGAATCTAATAGAGGACACGCACAAGGGCAAACCGAGTTTTATCTCGGGTTGGGAACAGGAATTAGGTACCTCTATAACAAAAGAGGACCAACAGAAAGCGTTTATATTTTCTCACAAATTATCGATGGCCTGTTCAGCGCAGGAAAAAAACTATAAGATTATGGCACGATGGTACAGGTACCCAGCCAGACTACATAGGATATTTCCTTCTGTCCCAGAATCCTGTTGGAGATGTGGTACGGAGAAAGGAACTATGCTACATATCTGGTGGGGATGAAGTAAGGTAAAACCTTTCTGAGACAAAGTCTTCGATATATATAGAAAGATGACTGAGAAGTCAATAGAAAACACACCTCAAGTGGCGCTCCTCTCCATCTTACTAGGCTCCATTGCATTTCAGAAACGTAACATCTTGAGATTTTATATCTCTGCGCCTAGGTCTGTGATCCCTAGACATTGGTGCACCATGCATGCGCCTAACATTAGAGAATGGTATCAAGAAATGTTGCATATAACTAGAATGGAGAAGATCTCTGCTGAGGCCTCTGGCCAATCAAGCAAATTTCATAAGGTGTGGTCGCAATGGATCGACTTTCAGGAATCCCCAGAACTCTTATCAATACTCACAACGTAAGTGACTGGCACTCACGTCATATACTCCCCCTCGCTGTCTTCTCCCTTCCCCTCCTCCCTCTGCCCCCCACCTCTTTTGTCTCTCTATCTTCACATTTCCTTCCCTCTCTTGTTAGTTATTTTTCTTATATGCTTAGTGTTTTCTTTTGAAAGAAAGAGCAGGGGTTAATCCCCCACGTCATACAAACGTGTCATACTACAGATATATTTTTGCTGACATGTATTCTTGTTAATATATGCAAACTATGTATACCATCAGATGAAACGTGGACATGTTACATGTATGAAAAATGGAAATGAACTGAATAAAAACAGTTTAAACATATAAAGTGACTAGTGCACCGCCTTGTGTGGCGTATAGAAAGGGCAGGCGGAGGTGGAGGGCAGCCTTAAATAATTGTGGTGTAAATAGCAAATTTCGAGATCACTTCATTTATCCACCTGGAAAAGCTGTAACATCTCGCACACTGGGTTCTCACTTCCACATAAGTTTCCGTCCGCTGCCTGTTATCAGAGAAGATCCGTCCCTAGTAACATAGACTCACAAGATGGTGAACATAAAACGGGGGAAGAGGGGGTGTCAGAGCTAGCTGAGATCCTGAGCCGGAGAAGCTGCTTCTACACTGCCTCTGAAGATTATAGGTGCCTCCTGCCCGGGGGCATTACTGGGGTCGCAAAAGATTCGGGGCCCAAGCCCCAATGAATATGGCCCAAACCTTTAAGTCGACCCTACCCCGCACACTGTATTTTACTGCATTTGCTATGCAGCAGTACATACCAATGGGCACGGACATCTTCTTTCATCCGTGCTTCATTTCTGCAGAGTGCGACAAACGGACATCTTAGCTTCCTTACTTTTCTATCATCATCCCCCAACCTGGAGTCTTAAGATTGTTATCCTGCTGCTCTCTGTGCCCCCCAATACCCCAAAATACTATCCTGAAGAAATATCAGTGCCCCCCATAGTAATAGTGCTCCTCCAAGTCCCACCAATAGTAATTTCCTACTAGAATGCCCTTTTCTGTGTGGTCCGGAGCTGAAAACAAACATAGTGTATAGTAAAGAAATGGACATCACAGCAATACAGTGGTGGCAGATTTCACAGAAGTAATATGTTCCCTGCTTCTGAGAGAAATGCATCTAGCTGTGCAGCTGAAACTGAATAATATGTCCAAAAAATACATTAGGGAAGCCCTAAAAAGAAGCAGAGCGATTATACAAACTTTATTGGAAACATTCTATACCTAGATCTGAATACTTTCATATTAGCATGTAATTAAAATTTTTGTGTAACCACATATACATGTATCTGTATAAGCGTCACCTGCTGTTCAGGGGTGTTGGGATTTGGACCCTTATATTCATCTTTTATTGAAGACCTATTCTGAGTAAGGATGAGAGAACACCTGGAAATTTGGGTTCGCTGGTTTCGGCCGAACTTAAGCTCAAAGTTCGGGACCTGAACTTGAACCCGAACCCCATTGAAGTCAATGGGGACCAGAACTTTGGGGCATTAAAATGCCTGTAAAATAGTCATAGTAAGGGTTAGAGGGTTCAACAGGAATAAAAATTGCGGTAAGAGCAGGACAGTTGCCCTGCAAACAAATGTAGATAGGGAAAGGACATAAAATAACATACAATAGAAAAAAAAATTAAAAGTAATAATCTTGAACTAGGAGGCGGACGTCAAAGTAAAGTAGGAGGTAGAGGAAGCGGTGTTTCCTTTATTTTTATCTTTTTATAAATTTTGGAAGACCCCCCAAAACATTGGGAAATAGAAAAGAGAATGCAAAGAGAACGTGCGCTGATGTATAACAATGGCTGGGTGCGGCCGGTATACTTGTCTATTCAGCACAAGGTACGAACAAGTCCTGTGGGATCCATGCCTGGTTCATTTTAATGAACGTGAGCTTGTCCACATTGGCTGTGGACAGGCGGCTGCTCTTGTCTGTGATCACCCACCTGCCATGCTAAACACACGTTCAGACAATTCACTGGCCGCAGGGCAGGCCAGCACCTCCAAGGCGTAAAGGGCATGCTCAGGCCATGTGCCCAATTTGGTCTGCCCCATTCAAATTCTGGGTCTCCAATCAGTCAGTACGTGTAGGCGTGTGCACATGTACTGTTCCAACATGTTGCTGAAATGCTGCCTTCTGCTAAGACGTCCCGTATCAGCTGGTGGTGCTGGTTGTTGTGGCGTGCTGACAAAGCTTTTCCACATTTCGTCCATGCTAACCCCCCTTCTGAGGTGCCGGCAGTGCCCCAGCTGCGTTGGCAACTTCTTCCTCCTCTGCCTTCGCCTTGTGCATCCACTGAGCCCCCGCTGTCAGGTGGGAATGCCATCAGCAGCGTGTCTACCAGCGTGCGCTTGTACTCGCGCTTCTTCCAATCACGCTCCAGTGACGGAATTAAGGATGGCACATTATCCTTGTAGTGGGGATCCAGCAGGGTGGCCACCCAGTAATCGGCACTGGTTAGAATGTGGGCAACTCGGCCGTCATTGCGCAGGCACTGCAGCATATAGTCGCTCATGTGTGCCAGGCTGTCCAGAGGCAACAACAAGCTGTCCTCTGTGGGAGGTGTATCATCTGTGTCCTCTGTATCCCGCCAGCCACGCTCCAGTGATGCCCACGAGCTGCTTTGGGTGCCACCCTGCTGTGAACACGGTTCCTCTTCCTGCAGAACTGTGCTCTGGCTGGACAGTTGTGTACCTGGCTTCTGTTGGTGCAGGAACCCTCCCACCGAGCCACTTGTGAATGACTGGCCTGATAACCATGGAAATGATCCCTCTTCCTCCTCTTCTTCCTCCTGTGCCACATCCTCTTCCATCATCGCCCAAAGTGTTTTTTCAAGCAGACATAGAAGCGGGACAGTAACGCTTAGGACGGCGCGTCGGCACTGGCCATGTTGGTGGAGTACCCGAAACAGCGCAACATGGCACATGGAGGCCCACTCATTGGTGGTGAAGTGGTGCTGTTCCGCAAAGCGACTCACCTGTGCGTGCTGCAGCTGAAACTCCACTATCGCCTGTTGCTGCTCGCACAGTCTCTCCAGCATGTGCAAGGTGGTGTTCCACCTTGTGGGTACGTCTCATATGAGGCAATGAGCGGGAAGGCCGAAATTACGCTACAGCGCAGACAGTCGAGCAGCAGCGTGAGAGCGCAAAAGCGCGCACAGACGGCCCGCACTTTCTGCAGCAGCTCTGACATATCGGGGTAATTTTTCAGCAACCTCTGCACCACAAAATTTAGCATGTGCGCCAGGCAAGGGATGTGCGGCAAAGCGGCTAGGCCCAGAGCTGCTAAGAGATTTCACCCGCTATCGCACACCACCAGGCTGGGCTTGAGGCTCATGGGCACCAACCACTTGTCGGTCTGTTGTTCCATGCCCGTCCGGTTTTTCCCCCAAACAGATGAGTTTCAAAACAGCCTGCTGTTGTTTCCCACTTGCTGTGCTGAAGTTGGTGGTGAAGGTGTTACGCTAACTGGATGAGGAGGAAGCGGAGGAGGAGGCAAAAAGAAACATCCTGCAATTCTCTGTGGCAGAAGGACATGCGCCAAACTGCTATCTGTCTCAGGTCCAGCCGCCACTGCACTTACCCAGTGTGCAGTTAGGAAGATATAACGTCCCTGCCCGTACTTACTGGTCCACGTATCTGTGGTTATGTGGACCTTGCCAACATGGTGTTGTGCAGCGCACACCTAATTTTGTCCGCCACTTGGTTGTGCAGGGCAGGGATGGCTCGCCTGGAAAAGTAGTGGCGGCTGGGAACAACATACTGTGGAACAGCCACCGCCATAAGGTTTTTAAAAGTCTTTGTCTCCACCATACGGAATGACAGCATTTCAAAGGCCAGGAATTTTGAAATGCTGGCATTTAGGGCCAGGGATCGCGGGTGGGTAGGGGGTACTTCCTCTTTCTCTCCAGTGTTTGGGGGATGGACAGCTGAAAGCTTCCATGGGACAGTGTGGAGATGCTTGGTGATGGTGACGGAGGTGGTGGCACTGTCACTCCAGGGGGGGGGGGGGGAAAGAGGCAGAGACTGCAGCAGAAGAGGGAGCAGGAGGAGCCTGAGATCTTTTGTGGTTTTTGAGGTGTGTACTCCACTGCAGCTCGTGCTTTGCATTTAGATGCCTGGTCATGCAAGTGGTGCTCAGGTTTAGAACATTTATACCTCATTTCAGGCTCTGATTGCACAACGTGCATACCACTTGCGTCTTGTTGTCAGCACATTGTCTGAAGAACTGCCACTCCAGGCAACTCCTTGGAGCTTGCTTTGGTGTGCTCAGTCCCTGGGTGGGCAGTACTAGGCGTACTGGCTAGGGGACGGCCACTGTGGTTTTGCACCCTGCTCCCTCTTGTGCTGTGCAGCTGGTGCTGCGTGACCACCACCTCTTCCTCCGAACTGCACACGTCACTCGCATGACCTTAATTCCATGTGGGGTCTAGGACCTCATTATCCTCCACATCATCTTCCACCCACTCCTTTTTATTTATTTTTTATTTTTTTGTAACACAATTTTTATTTTAAAATACATGTAACAGCAAGTACATGAATCGGTCAGGTTGTCCTAGCAGGCATAACCAAAAGAGGTAGAGATACATCACGTATAGTGTAGGGATCAGATCATGTACATTTACCAAATCCACAAGATAACACTTCTTTAGAGAACAATACCAACAAAAAGCAAGGGGGGGGGGGATTGATCCCGTCAGTTAAATTAAATTAGTTGTATGACGAGTAAGCACCTAGATCAAGGTTTCTGCAATTGAAGGCCTCTATATTTCAACCAGGGTTTTCATATATTTTAAAATTTGTGTGAGGAGTGAAGTTCCCAGTGAGCTAGTTGTTCAAAACGGTAGAGTTGAGCCCCTCTGTTTAGCCAGTGTGTTAGTGAGGGCGGTTCTTTCTGTTTCCATTGACTGGCTACTAATATTCTTCCACCTACTCCTCACCCCTGCCATCCCTGCCGATCTGCACACTGCCAAAAGCCACAGCAGTTGACTCCTGTGTTTTGTCATCATCAGAGACGTGCTGCATTGGTCCTCCCATGTCCTCATCCTGAAACATAAGTGGTTGGGCATCGGTGCACTCAATCTCTTCCACTTCTGGAGAAGGGCTGTGTGGACGGCCCACGGAAACCCTGCCAGCAGAGTCATCAAAAAGCATAAGAGACTGCTGCACGACTTGGGGCTCAGACTGCTTGGCGGGTGAGGTGAATGACAGACGCCCATGGGCTGCAGGTGTCAACTCTGCGCTTTTAGCAGGGGACCGGGTGGGAGACAATATGAAGGAACTGGAGTCACTGTCAGCCATCCAATCTAGTACCGCCTCTACTTGTTCTGGCCTCACCATTCGTACATCGGTATTCGGGCCTACAAAATAACGCTGAACGTTCTGTCACCTACGTGCACCTAAGGAAGGTGTTTCATTTGGGCGTGTAGCTGGCACAGATTGACCATGTCCTCTCCCTGCAACAGGAGCTCCACCAACCCCAGCAGCACCACTACCAGGGCCACGTTCCTTATTTGATGCTCTCCTCATTCTTTGAGGTCACCCACCCAACTAACAGACGTATTAAGTATATTATTTTCCCTGTTACATGTGCAGTGCAAGTGTACCTCACACAAAAATTGGGAATATGTCACCAACCGAACTAACAGACGGATTAACGATTATATTTTTGTGTCAGGGGTACAAAGATGGTGCCTTGCACCCACAAAAAAATCGCTATAGGTCACCCACAGAATTTACAGCCAGATTTAATTATATTTTTTTTGTCAAGGGTACAAAGCTGGTGTATAGCACCAACAAAAAATTCACTATAGGTCACCAACAGAACAAATAGCCAGATGAGATTCCTAACACTGTCCCTCACTTCAGCTTCCTGCTTCCTGTCCCTGCACTACTCAGAGCTGATGGGTGGTGCTACACGTGATCCAGCTTTTATAGAGGCTGGGTCACATGATGCACTGGCCAATCACAGCCATGCCATTACTAGGCATGGCTGTGATGGCTTCTAAGTGCCCACAGCTTAAAAGCTTGTTGATTGGCTGCCCTGCAGCCTATCAACAAGCTTTATTAAATACCCGAACACCGAACTCGATCCCAACCTTTTCCAGCAAAGTTCGGGTCCGGGTAACCAAAATCTTAAGTTCAGTATGGAACTGAACTTTACAGTTCGGGTTCGCTCAACACTAATCCTGGGTACATGCCAGAGAAACACTTTAATGACCGCTGTATTTCGTCATGCCGCTTGTTAAAAATAAATCTATTAACTTATAACATCTGAGTAGTCATGAGATCCAAATCTGCCAACCCAATGTCCATCTAGATAGTAATAATAATCTTTATTTATGTATCGCCAACATATTCCGCAGCGTTTTACAATTACCCGGATAACATAGGACCTGTAGAATCCTCCACTGCTCCGGCACTGAGGCTCCTGTGGTCTCCTTCAGTTTGTTTACATTACTGCAGCGACAATATTGGTCGGAGCTCCGATGGCGGTATGTATGTCACCTAACCATTGAGGCCTATGGTGGTCACGTGCTGTTCATACTGGCATAACTGATGATGTCTTCTATTGGTTGTAGGGTCATGTGAAGATTTGACATACCATGAAACTGCCTTGACCTCACACATGTTTTGATCACTATAAAAAGAGAGAACACAACATCTACACTTTATTATCTCCTCCGATGTCTCCTTTTATCTCCAGTAATTGTATTTTACATGGGATTTTGAAGGATTTTACATCATCTCATCTTATTTCCATTCAGGTTCCTACAATATAGGATCCGCTCAGTGGATATCTTCTATATAAGATCCTTCTCCTCATTAACCTGTCAAGGATGGATAGGGACAAGATGGCAGAGAGTATAATAAATCTCACCCTAGAGATCCTCTTCCGGCTTACTGGAGAGGTGAGAGATTCTGATGCTGTCACATTACATCATCTTATCTATGTTACTAACAGATATACATGACTGGAGGTGAGGGACTCTGGAGATGTAATGGAGTGATATTTATTTCTGTGTCTCTCCATAACCAGGACTACACAGTGGTGAAGAAGACCTCTAGTGAGTGCTGTCAAGCCCCTGTGTCTGAAGGATGGGGAAGAACCCTGAGCCCAATCACAGGGCCTCCACCTCACCCCCTGATATATGAAGAAATCAATAGAAAGAAGATCCTAGAACTCACCAACAAGATGATTGAGCTGCTGACTGGAGAGGTGACACTGCTGGGCATGCTGGGACTTTATACAGGAACGTTATGAAGGGATCTGGGTGATGAGTGTATCATTGTGTTGTCAGGTTCCTATAAGGTATCAGGATGTCACCATCTATTTCTCCATGGAGGAGTGGGAGTATTTAGTAGAACACAAAGATCAGTACAAGGACGTCATGATGGAGGATCTCCGGCCCATCACATCAGCAGGTAATAGACATGACTAAATACACACGTCCTCTCATTATCTGTATGTAAGCAATGAATTTAGTCACTGGATGTGTTTCCTACAGATGAGGAAGAGAGAAGAACAGTGGAGAGATGTCCCAGTCCTCTTCTTCCACAGGATGGTTCAGAAAAACATCACAATGTCCCACAGGATGATCAGGTAGATGAATTTAAGGACATCATGATGGAGGATCACCAGCCCCTCACATCACCAGGTAATATACATGACTAAATACACACGTCCTCTCATTATCTGTATGTAAGGAATGAATTTAGTCACTGGATGTGTTTCCTACAGATGAGGAAGAGAGAATAACACCGGAGAGATGTCCCAGTCCTCTTCTTCCACAGGATGGTTCAGAAGAACATCACAATGTCCCTCAGGATGATCAGGTAGATGGAGATAAGATCTCATGAAATGTTCCCTATGATCTGTAGAAGGCTGTGAAGATCTTGTGTTCAGTCTTGTTTTATCCACCAGTATTATGTTTTCTCCTTCTATAATGAGAAAGGTGGAGATGGCAGGATTACAGCTGACCATAGACATTACATGTTTTCTGGTTCTTCTCACAATTTTCTGCTTGTACAGACTTTTAAGATGGCCTCCTCTGTGAACTTCTGCAGATCTTTTGTGGTTGCACAAGAGTGGCACAACACTTTTCTTAGAGGTCCTCGGCCGGGACCATGCAATAATATAAATGGTCAACCAAAGTTTTGCTCGGATTGTCAGCTTGAACATGAACATCAGTTAAGAAATGGTAACAGGTAACAAGTATAAACAGCTAAAATTACAGCTACTGTAAAAAGGGCAAGAAATAGCAAAAAAGGGCATTTAAAAAATACAAATCTGAGGGGTCAGCTGTATCTTTTGAAGTTTACAAAGGGCTTAATAAAATCTGTAAAAAAGAGATAACATTTGCAAAAATACAAAACGAACAGCAGGTAGCAAAAGAGAGCAAAACAAATCCCAAATTATTCTTTAACCCCTTAAGGACCCTGCCATTTTCCACCTTAAAGGGGTATTCCCATCTTAGACAATGGGGGCATATCGCTAGGATATGCACCCATTGTCTGATAGGTGCGGGTCCTACTGCTGGGACCTGCACCTATATCGAGAACGGAGCGGGGAGCTCTGTGCCTGGAGGACCCCAGATTTCCCGGGGTCTGTCCACCACCAAGCGCTAATCCCCTCCTCTCCCATAGAAGTGAATGGGAGCATGCCGCGCTCGGCTATTTTCGGCAGCCCCATAGAAATGAATGTAGGGTGGCTGCGCATGCGCAGTGCGCTCTCCTTCACTTTCGGGGCTCCATTCTCGATATAGGTGCGGGTCCCTAGCGATATGCCCCCATTGTCTGAGATGAGAAAACCCCTTTAAGGACCAGGCCATTCTATGCAAATCTGACATGTGTAATTTTATGTGGTGATAACTTTAAAACACTTTTACTTATACAGACCATTCCGAGATTGTTTTCTTGTCACATATTGTACTTCATGACAGTGGTAAATTTGAGTCAAAAAATTTAATTTTTTATTTATAAAAAAATACCAAATTCAAATATCAATTTCTCAACTTTTATAACAGATAGTAATACTTTCATAAATAGTTATTACTTTACATTACCCATATGTCTACTACATGTTTGGATCATTTTGTGAATGCCATTTTATTTTGGGGGGACGTTAGAAGGCTTAGAAGTTTCGAAGCAAATCTTGACATTTTTCAGAAACTTTCCAAAACCCATTTTGTAAGGACCAGTTCAGGACTGAAGTCACTAAAAAAATGACCCCATTTTAGAAACTACACCCCTCAATGTATTCAAAACTGATTTTACAAACTTTGTTAACCCTTTAGGTGTTGCACAACAATTCATGGAAATTGGAGATGAAATTTCAGAATCTCACTTTTTTGGCAGATTTTCCATTTTAATCAATTTTTTTCTCTCTAACAAAGTAAGGGTTAACAGCCAACCAAAACTCAATAGTTATTGCCCTGATTCTGTAGTTTACAGAAACACCCCATATGTGGTTGTAAACTGCAGTACGGGCACACGGCAGGGCACAGAAAGAAATGAACGCCATATGGTTTTTGGAAGGCAGATTTCACTGGGATAATTTTAAGCTTCCATGGCACATTTTAAGACCCCTGATGTACCCCTAGAGTAGAAACTCCCAAAAAATTACCCCATTTTGTTGGTACTATTTTAGGGTACATATGAATTTTGGTTGCTCTATATTACACTTTTTGTGAGGCAAGGTAACAAAAAATAGCTGTTTTGGCACAGTTTTTATTTTTTGTTATTTACAATGTTCATCTGACAGGTTAGATCATGTGTTATTTTTATAGAACAAGTTGTTATGGAGGCGACAATACCAAATATGAATACTTTTTTGGGCGATTGTCTTTAGTAGGGGCTCATTTTTTGCGGGATTAGTATTATTTAGCTTTTTTTTAGCACAGTTTTTATTAAAAAAATTTTGATGGTGTTCACCTGAGGGGTTAGGTCATGTGATATTTTTATAGAGCCGGTCGATACAGACGCGGCAATACCTAATATGTCAACTTTTTAAATTTTTTTACTATTTTATATACATTTTTTTTTTGTTATTTTTTGTGAAAAGGACTTTTTATTTTTTATTTTTGTTTCTTGAAACTTTTTTGTAAAACTTTATTTATTTCACTTTATTTTTTTGTCCCACTCTGGGACTTCTACTTTTGGGTGTCTGATCCCCTTTACAATGCAATGTAACTTCTGTATTGTAATGCATTGTCTGTAAGTGTATTACACACTGTAATACACTTCAGCCTGCTTGCCGGTGAGATGCAGGGGGCTGGATCTCATAGACTGTCACGGAAAGCAGCCACGATGCATAAGGAAGGCATCGAGCTGCCTTCCCTGTCATCGGGTCCCCGTCACATGTACGGTGCTAGTCCTTAAGGGGTTAAATATATAAATGCTAAAAAACCAAGGTCTGAGCAGGTAGGCTCCCTAAATAATGGTAAAGGGTGGTAGTCACTGAAGATAAGGAAAAGGCAGAGTTACTAAATGTGTTTTTTAGCTGTGTATATACAAAAGAAGAGAAAGCAGCTGATATCTGTGGTGCTGGGGCTGTTAATACATCCAGTAATATACTCAATTGGCTAACTGTAGATATGGTCCAAGATAAGTTAACCACTTCACATCCGGGCCATTTGCCCCCTTCCTGACCAGGCCTAATTTTGCAAATCTGACATATCTCACTTTATGTGGTAATAACTTTGGAACACTTTTACTTATCCAAGCCATTCGGAGACTGTTTTCTTGTGACACATTGTACTTCATGATAGTGGTAAATTTGAGTCACTATATTTCACCTTTATTTATGAAAAAATCCCAAATTTACCAAATTTTTTTAAAGATTTGGAATTTTCTCAATTTTAATTTTTTGGCTTTTAAAACAGGAAGTGATACCTCATAAAATATTTATTACTTAACATTCCTCATATGTCTACTTTATGTTGGCATCATTTTGGAAATTTTTGAAGCAATTCTTAAGATTAAGAAAATTGCCAAAACCCACTTTGTAAGGACCAGTTCAGGTCTGAAGTCACTTTGTGGTGCCTACATAATGGATACCCCCCATAAATGACCCCATTGTAGAAACGACACCCCTTAAGTTACTTAAAATAGATTTTACAAACTTTGTTAACCCTTTAGGCGTTCCACAAGAATTAAAGGAAAACTGAGATGAAACTTTTAAATTTCACTTTTTTGGCAGATTTTCCATTTTAATAAAAAAAAAATCTTTAACACATCGAGGGTTAACAGCCAAGCAAAACTTAATATTTATTACCCTGATTCTGTGGTTTTCAGAAACACCCCACATGTGGTCGTAAACTGATGTAAGGGCGCACGGCAGGGAGCAGAAGAAAAGGAGCGCCACATGGTTTTTGGAAGGCAGATTTTGCTGAACTGGTTTTTTAGATGCCATGTCCCATTTAAAGACCCCCTGATGCACCCTTACAGTAGAAACTCCAAAAAAGTGACCCCATTTTGGAAACTAGGGCATAAGGTGCCAGTTTTATTGGTACTATTTTTGGGTACATATGATTTTTTGATCATTCATTATAACACTTTATAGGGCAAGGTGACCAAAAAATTGGTTGTTTTAGCACAGTTTTTATTTATTTATTTTTACAGCGTTCACCTGAGGGGTTAAGTCATGTAACATTTTTATAGAGCAGATCATTACAGACGTGGCGATACCTAATATGTATACTTTTTCTTATTTATTTAAGTTTTACAGAATAATAGCATTTTTGAAACAAAAAAATTATGTTTTAATGTGTCCATGTTCTAAGAGCTATAGTTTTTTTTGTTTTTTTGAGCGATTTTCTTATGTAGGGGCTAATTTTTTGCGGAATGAGGTGACGGTTTTATTGGTACCATTTTGTGGGACATACGCCTTTTTGATCACTTGGTGTTGCACTTTTTGTGATGTAAGGTGACAAAAATTGCTTTTTTGACAGTTTTTTAATTTTTTTATGGTGTTTATTGGACTGGGTGGATCATGTAATATATTTATAGAGCCAACCGTCACGGATGCGGCAATACCAAATATGTCTATTTTATTTTATTTTTTCTATTTTAAACTTTTTTTTTTTATTCCATCTGAAATTTTTATTTTATTTTAACTTTTTTTTTTGTTGTTGTTGTTTTACATTTTTCGTCTCCCATAAGGTCATACAAAACCTCTGGGGGACATTAAACTTCACTTTTTTTTTTTCACTATTGATTTCTCCTGTAACTGGGGCTGACATAGTAGCCCCAGTTACAGGGGAAATACACCCCCCAGAGAGGCTGTACAGCCGTATACTGCGCTGTGCAGCCTCAGTGCAGGGCTGATCGAGGTCTGTAGAAGACCCGACAGCCAGAGGCGGCTCTAGACTTTGTGAGGCCTTAGGCGAAACTCAAACATGAGGCCCCCATGAAGATCGTTAGGATGCCCGTGATCTCCCGTATGGCACCCTGGCTCAGTCCTCAAGAAATAATCTGCGTCAACCACCACACAGAGCGGTGGTGTGGTCAACACTCCCCCTCCATGTATCTCTATAGAAGACTCGGAGATACACAAGTGCTGTATCTGTGGCTCTCCCATAGATACATTGAGGGGGAGTGTTGACCACCGCTCCGGGCACAAGGAGATCCGGAGTACCATACAGGAGATCGTGGGGGATCCCAACGGCCAGACTTCCCCGATCAGACACTTATCTCCTATCCTTTGGATAGGGGATTTATTTTCCTATCTCGGAGTACCCCTTTAATATGCAGTGACATCACAGTAAAGGGTTAATATGCACAGTGACAACACAGTACAGGGCTTATATTCACAGTGCATATTAACACTTTGCATTAACCCCTGCCCAGTTCTCTAAATCGACCCTCCCCCCACACTGCATTTTGCTGTACTCGCTATACAGCAGCACTTACCTGTCACATCCAGGGCCTCCTCGGATGTGGATCTTCTCTGTCATCGTCTTCTTTATTCGATCCTGACACTTCTCTCAGCCGCCTCGTCTCTGCAGAGTGTGACACACAGACATCTTAGTGTCCTCACTTTTCTATCATCATCCCCCAACCTGGAGCCCCCACAGTGTTATCCTGCTGCTTGCTGTGCCCCCAATACCCCCAAATACTATCCTGAAGAAATAATAGTGCCCCCATAGTAACAGTGCTCCTCATAGTCCCACCAATAGTAATTCCATTCTAGAATGCTCTCATTAGTAATTTGCCCCCCACACTGCCCCATTAAGTAATCTGCCCACCACACTGCCCCATCATGTAATTTGCCCCCCACACTGCCCCATCATGTAATTCCCCCCCCACTGCCTCATTAAGTAATTTGCCCCCCCACACTGCCCCATTAAGTAATTTGCCCCCCACACTGCCCCAATAAGTAATTTGCCCCCCCACACTGCCCCATCGTGTAATTTGCCCCCCCACACTGCCCCATCGTGTAATTTGCCCCCCCACACTGCCCCATTAAGTAATTTGCCCCCCACACTGCCCCATCATGTAATTTCCCCCCCCACACTGCCCCATCATGTAATTTCCCCCCCCCACACTGCCCCATCATGTAATTTTCCCCCCCACACTGCCCCATCATGTAATTCCCCCCCACCCCCACACTGCCCCATCATGTAATTTGCCCCCCCACACTGCCTTACAAATTTGCCCACACACTAGTGCCTCATATTATGTAATTTGCCGCCCACCTTGTACTCGGCAAGGACATCCAGGACCATCCTGGCAGAGATACATCTGGACCTGCTGCTGCTGGACGTTTTAATCCGGTGGTCTGCAAGTAGCTTCAGAGCGCAACCCCGTCCTGCTGCGCGGGCGTAATCTCGCGAGACCCGTGACCTCCCTCGGCGGGTCTCGCGGGATTATGCGCCGCAGGACGGGGTTGCACAGCGCTCTGAAGGGAAGTGGCAGATCAGTGGACAAGGGGGGGAGGGGGAGGTAGAATAGCATTCGGGGCACTGGAGCTCAAGCCCCGAATGTTTTGACTTAAGGATGCTCCCACCCGACACCGCCGCAAGTACCGCCAGAGCGAGGCCCCCACCAGCGCGAGGCCTTAGGCGGCGGCCTAAGTGGCCTAGTGGAAGAGCCGCCTCTGCCGACAGCTCCTGCACGCTCCCGGCCCCGCCGGGATGGAACAGGATACACCGACCGCCCAAGGACGATTAAAGTCAATGGGTGGTTGGGAAGTGGTTAAATAAGTTAAATGTGAACAAGGCTCCGGGTCCAGATGGATTGCACCCAAGAATTCTTAAAGAACTCAGTTCAGTCATTGCTGTGCCCCTGTTTATAATTTTTACAGATTCTCTAGGTACTGGTAGAAAGGCAAATGTGGTGCCCATATTCAAAAAAGGATCTAGGTCCTCCACAGGTAATTATAGACCAGTTAGTTTAACTTCTGTTGTGTGAAAAATGTTTGAAGGACTCTTACCACCTTCAGGACCCTGACATTTTTCACTTTAAGGAGGACCTTTCATTAGTTTTCAAAAATTCTAATTAGGGTGTTACCTTATAGGGCGACCCCCACTTATGCCATCGCTGTTTTTTTCTTGTGTTTTTTTTTAACCCCCCCACCCCGTTCGTCCGCAGTGGCCCACCGTTGATTTTGGCACCTTGTATTATAATGAGGAGTATCAGAACAGGGAGGAGGAGACTGAGTTTTCCTAAGTGGGTGTCTCCTTCTCTCTGGCTGTGAGCACGATCCAATCAGAGTGGAACGGATCATGAGGTGACAGTTTGGTACTATTTTGGGGGGCATACGCCTTTTTGATTGCTTGGTATGGCGATTTTTGTGGTGTAAGATGACCCAAAAAATTATTGTTTTAGCACAGTTTTTATTTTATTTTTTTCTACGGCATTCAGGTGAGGGGGTGGATCATGTGATATTTTTATAGAGCTGGTCGTTATGGACGCGCCAATACACTTTTTTTTTACTTTTTATTTTTCTCCCACTCTAGGACTTCAAGTTCTGGGGTCTGATCCCCTCTGCAATGTATTACAATACATCCTGTATTGTAATGCATTGACTGTCAGCTTGTATGCTGACAGCCTGCCTGTGAGACCCAGCCTAAGGGGCTGGATCTCACAGGGTTCCGTAGAAGGCAACCCCTGATGCCTATGGAAGGTCCATCAGGTCCCCGTCACTGCAGCGTGGGGACCTGATGGAGATGTGGAGGGCACCAGTATCCTCCGCAAACCCTCTGCATGCCACAGTCAAAAGATGCAGTCAAGAGGTTAATACTCTGGCATCTGTGTTTTCACCAATGCAAGCATATGCAGCCGGGGGCCCGGCTGTCAGTGACTGCCGGGTCCGTACCGCTGATCGGGCGGGCGCAGCTCATGCACCTGCCCGATCAGCCCGCCTACATGTATGGCGCTGGTCCTTAAGTCACGTCCACCAGCGCCATACATGTACAGCAAGGGTCCTCTACAGGGGCAGGGGTGCCCCTAGCCTTTCTGGTGCCAGAGACGAAAACTGAAACGGCGCCCCCCATACCAACTTCTTAACCTAACACCTTTGCCACAATGAAAGTGCTCATTGCCCATCACCCATCCGCTGACCCCTCTTGCCCCCACCTGGTGCCTCACCTGGCCTCAGTGGTGGTGCACCCCTGTCTATGGGTTAAGGGACTATATACAGGAGTATGTGACTGTAAATATCATTATAAGTGATAACCAACATGGGTTTACCAAGGACAGAAGTTGTCAGACTAACCTGATTTGTTTTTATGAGGAGGTGAGTAGAATCCTGGATAGAGGGGCAGCTGTGAAACGAGTGAGGTGAGTAGAAGCCTGGACAGAGGGACGGCTGTGGATGTAGTGTTTATGGATTTTGCAAAGGCTTTTGATACTGTCTCTCATAGACGTTTTATAGGTAAAGTAAGGTCTATAGGCTTGGAAAGTATAGTTTGTAATTGGATTGAAAACTGGCTGAAGGACCAGAGAGTTGTGGTCAATGATTCCTATTCATATCCATATCCGGCCAGAAGAAGCGCTATCTTTGCGCGAAACGGCCGTCGCCGCCGACGCACACTGTGGCCATCCCGCCCCCCTGTCTGCGCAGTATCATGCTCTATCTGCAATAAACAACAACCAGCATTAAGAAGTTTGGTGAGTGCCGCGTCTCTTTCTCTACTTGCATCGTCAATGATTCCTATTCAGATTGGTCCTGGGTGTGGTGTACCCCAAGTTTCAGTTCTGGGCCCTCTATTATTTAATTTAATTATTAATGATATTGAGGAGGGGATTAATAGCACCATTTCTATTTTTGCAAATGACACTAAGCTATGTAGTACTGTACAGTCATTGGAGGATGTCCATAAACTACAAGCTGTGGAGAAATGGAGAACCGCACTCTATTTTTTTTCTTCCGGTGCCAGTCAAGGGCTAGATTTAGCCACAATTTATGTGATAGAAATTGAGACACACAGATTGCTAGGTTTTGCGTTTCAAAAGAACATATTTATTCACACAGTGGTTTCATGATCCAGTTGCCCAATATTTCACATCAAAAAGAAATAACATAAATCTTTGACCGTACGTTTCGGTCTGAATAGACCTTCTTCAGCGGTCACATGTGCGGCTGGTGGCTGGGCGCTGGATGTATGGTATTTGGCAATGAATCGCTGCACAACTAAGTTCAGGATGTGTGCCATGCACGGCATGTGTGTCATTTTGCTCTGTTTCAGCAAGCTCAGCAGATTGGCACCGTTGTCGCACACCACTTTATCAACTGTCAAATTGAGCAGGGTTAGCCACTGATCGGCCTGTGACCGCAGAGCTGAAAGCGGTGCAGGACCGGTATGGCTCTTTGCTTTCAGGCACAGCATGGCAATGTCTCACCTGGCACGTCAAATAGGTTCTGGGAGCTTGAGGGGTGCAGCGGAACAGGCGGTAGCAGTGGAAGAGGAGGAGTCAGCCGAGGAGGAGACTGAGGATGGAGTAGGATGAGGAGAAGAAGAGGCAAGCCTACATGCAATCCGTGGCAGTAACAACAAATCCACACGGGTGCCACGGGTTACATGATTGACGGCCGTCAGAAGGTTCACCTAGTGGGCAGTAAAAGTTATGTACCTTTTATGCCCGTGTTTGCTAGACCACGTGTCTGAGGTCAGATGTATCTTGGCACCGACACTGTGTGCCAGAGATACACTGAACAAAAAATGCTCTTGTCCCCCACTTCTCCATAGTGCCCACCTATAATGCGTGCCAGTATATAGGGCCCCCAGTAGATGCCCCCATAGTGCTCCTTCCCCTCTTCTCCATAGTGCCCCCCCATAATGTGCCAGTATATAGGGCCCCATAGTGCCCCCCCATATTGTGCCAGTATATAGGGCCCCATAGTGATTCCCCTCTTCTCCATAGTGCCCCCCCATGTTGTGCCAGTATATAGGCCCCCCCATATTGTGGCAGTATATATGGCCCCATAGTGCTTCCCCTCTTCTCCATAGTGCCGACCCCCCCCCCATATTGTGCCAGTATATAGGGCCCCATAGTGCCAATATATAGGGCACCATAGTGCTTCCCCTCTTCTGCATAGTGTCCCCCCCATATTGTGCCAGTATATATGGCCCCATAGTGCTTCCCCTCTTCTCCATAGTGCCGACCCCCCCCCCCCATATTGTGCCAGTATATAGGGCCCCATAGTGCCAATATATAGGGCACCATAGTGCTTCCCCTCTTCTGCATAGTGTCCCCCCCATATTGTGCCAGTATATAGGGCCCCGTAGTGCCCCCCCCATATTGTGCCAGTATACACTGCGTGCAGAATTATTAGGCAAATGAGTATTTTGACCACATCATCCTCTTTATGCATGTTGTCTTACTCCAAGCTGTATAGGCTCGAAAGCCTACTACCAATTAAGCATATTAGGTGATGTGCATCTCTGTAATGAGAAGGGGTGTGGTCTAATGACATCAACACCCTATATTAGGTGTGCATAATTATTAGGCAACTTCCTTTCCTTTGGCAAAATGGGTCAAAAGAAGGACTTGACAGGCTCAGAAAAGTCAAAAATAGTGAGATATCTTGCAGAGGGATGCAGCACTCTTAAAATTGCAAAGCTTCTGAAGCGTGATCATCGAACAATCAAGCGTTTCATTCAAAATAGTCAACAGGGTCGCAAGAAGCGTGTGGAAAAACCAAGGCGCAAAATAACTGCTCATGAACTGAGAAAAGTCAAACGTGCAGCTGCCAAGATGCCACTTGCCACCAGTTTGGCCATATTTCAGAGCTGCAACATCACTGGAGTGCCCAAAAGCACAAGGTGTGCAATACTCAGAGACATGGCCAAGGTAAGAAAGGCTAAAAGACGACCACCACTGAACAAGACACACAAGCTGAAACGTCAAGACTGGGCCAAGAAATATCTCAAGACTGATTTTTCTAAGGTTTTATGGACTGATGAAATGAGAGTGAGTCTTGATGGGCCAGATGGATGGGCCCGTGGCTGGATTGGTAAAGGGCAGAGAGCTCCAGTCTGACTCAGACGCCATCAAGGTGGAGGTGGAGTACTGGTTTGGGCTGGTATCATCAAAGATGAGCTTGTGGGGTCTTTTCGGGTTGAGGATGGAGTCAAGCTCAACTCCCAGTCCTACTGCCAGTTTCTGGAAGACACCTTCTTCAAGCAGTGGTACAGGAAGAAGTCTGCATCCTTCAAGAAAAACATGATTTTCATGCAGGACAATGCTCCATCACACGCGTCTAAGTACTCCACAGCGTGGCTGGCAAGAAAGGGTATAAAAGAAGAAAATCTAATGACATGGCCTCCTTGTTCACCTGATCTGAACCCCATTGAGAACCTGTGGTCCATCATCAAATGTGAGATTTACAAGGAGGGAAAACAGTACACCTCTCTGAACAGTGTCTGGGAGGCTGTGGTTGCTGCTGCACGCAATGTTGATGGTGAACAGATCAAAACACTGACAGAATCCATGGATGGCAGGCTTTTGAGTGTCCTTGCAAAGAAAGGTGGCTATATTGGTCACTGATTTGTTTTTGTTTTGTTTTTAAATGTCAGAAATGTATATTTGTGAATGTTGAGATGTTATATTGGTTTCACTGGTAAAAATAAATAATTGAAATGGGTATATATTTGTTTTTTGTTAAGTTGCCTAATAATTATGCACAGTAATAGTCACCTGCACACACAGATATCCCCCTAAAATAGCTAAAACTAAAAACAAACTAAAAACTACTTCCAAAAATATTCAGCTTTGATATTAATGAGTTTTTTGGGTTCATTGAGAACACGGTTGTTGTTCAATAATAAAATGAATCCTCAAAAATACAACTTGCCTAATAATTCTGCACTCCCTGTATATGGCCCCATAGTGCTTCCCCTCTTCTCCATAGTGCCGACCCCCCCCCCCTATATTGTGCCAGTATATAGGGCTCCCAACCCCCTTCTTGCCACAGTATAGTATACAATTAAATAATAAAAACAATAAACTCATATATTTACCTCCATGCTGCTGTCAGCGATGCGATGCAGGCCTCTTCCGGCCTGTGTCCTGCTCTGTACGGCTCGCGCGATGACGTCATCGCTCAGCCTGCACCAGCCTCTGATAGGCTACAGGCACTAGGCCTGTAACCTATCAGAGGAATGGGAAAGGGGCGACGCCTCTCCCCTGCTCCATTCATCTGTATCGCTGTCCTGAGGACGGCGATACAGATGAATATGGAGATGAGCGCTTCCACAATGGAAGCGCTTATTTCCACTCCTGCCGGCTGCTGCCACATTAATAAAAAATTTTTTTTTAAAACACCGGGCAAATGCCTGGTCTGCCCTATGGCCAGTCCGGCCCTGACGCTGTCGTATACACCGATCCAGAGCATCCCAAACATACTCAATGGGTGACATGTCCGGTGAGTACACTGGCCATGCAAGAACTGGGATGTTTTCAGCTTCCAGGAATTGTGTACAGATCCTTGCAATATGGGGCAGCGCATTATCATGCATCACATGAGATGATGGTCGTGGATGAATGGCGCAACAATGGGCCTCAGGATCTCTTCACGGTATCTCTGTGCATTCAAAATGCCATCGATAAAATTCACCTGTGTTCGTTGTCCATAACATACGCCTGCTCATACCATAACCCCACTGCCACCATGGGCCCCTCGATCCACAACCTTGTTGTCAGCAAACCGCTCACCCACACGACAACACACGCTGTCTGCCCTCTGCCCTGAACAGTGAAAACTGGGACTCATCCGTGAACAGAACGCCTCTCCGACGTGCCAGACATCATAGAATGTGAGCATTTGCCCATTCAAGTCGGTTATGATGATGAACTGCAGTCAGGTCCAGACCCTGATGAGGACGACGAGCATGCAGATGAGCTTCCCTGAGACGGTTTCTGACAGTTTATGCAGAAAATCTTTGGTTATGCGAACCGATTGTTGCTGCAGCTGTCTGGGTGGCTGGTCTCAGACGATCATGGAGGTGAACGTGCTGGATGTGGAGGTCCTGGGCTGGTGTGGTTACACGTGGTCTGCGGTTGTGAGGCCGGTTGGATGTACTGCCAAATTCTCTGAAACGCCTTTGGAGATGGCTTATGGTAGAGAAATGAACATTCATTGCATGGGCAACTGCTCTGGTAGACATTCCTGCAGTCAGCATGCCAATTGCACGCTCCCTCAAACGTTACAACATCTGTGGCATTGTGCTGTGTGAACAAACTGCACATTTCAGAGTGGTCTTTTATTATGGGCAGTCTAAGGCACATCTGTGCAATATTCATGCTATCTAATCAGCACCTTGATATGCCACACCTGTGAGGTGGGATGGATTATCTTGGCAAAGGAGAAGTGCTCACTAACACAGATTTAGACAGATGTGTGAACAATATTTGAGAGTAATGGGTCTTTTGTGTATGTAGAAAATGTTTCAGATCTTTGAGTTCAGCTCCTGCAAAATGGGAGTAAAACCAAAAGTGTTGCATTTATATTTTTGTTCAGTGTATATTCATTTGCCACTGAACGTGGCCATATAGCTCTGGGATGCCCTTCTGGGAGAAATATTTCCTTCCGGGGACTTTCCTTTGCGGTGTGCCAATGGCCACAAATTTTCTAAAGGCCTCCGAGTCCACCAGTTTATATGGCAGTAGTTGGCGGGCTAGCAGTTCCGACAAGCCAGCAGTCAGCCGTTGGGCAAGAAGGTTATCCGGCGTCATCAACTTTTTACGCTCGAACATTTGGGCCACGGAACCCTGCCTTCTGCCAGATGAACTCGACGACGGAACGATGGAAGGTGGAGTGGAGGACAAATGAGAGGAGAGAGGAGAAGGAGAAGAGGCAGGACGTGGAGTGCCAGGAGTGTGGCTTTGTGGGTTCTGACGGTGTTGCTCCCACTGGGCTCGGTGATGGGAGGCCAGGTGCCTTCTTAAGGCGGTCATCCCTAGGTGAGTGTTGGGCTTACCGCGACTTATGCATTGACAGCACAGGCTGCAGATGGCAACACACTATTGTCAGCAGCTGACACGTTAAAAAATGCCCACACTGCGGAGCCATGTGCCGACATCCTGGGAGTGCAAGATGTGACCGTGCATGGTGGATGGCTCGCTCCAGATACATTTGCAGTCTGCTTTTTGCCTCCGGTGCACTGCGAGTTCTGCCTGCTCCTCCTCCTTCTCCTTCCTATCCGCTGCTCCGTCTCTCCCTCTGAACTCCCCTCCTCTTCCTCTCTTGTGGGCACCCACATGACATCCATCGACATGTCATCATCGTCAACTTCAGCACCACTGACATTAGAGATCTCTGAGTAGGCAGCAACAGCGGGGACCACCCTATTTGGGCTGATCTGGGTACTGTTGTCAGACCGCTGGGTGACGGCCGTTCCTACCTCCTCTTCCTCATCTGACTCCAAGAATGGCTGCGCATCGGTAAGGTCTGGGAATGGATGGGAAAATAATTCTTCTGACTTGAGTGGAGGGGCTATAGTGGTGGTGATGGTGGTGGTGTCTTTGGGGGTGCCACAGCTGAGAGTGAGGAGGGTGCAGATACAGAGGATGAGGAGGGTGCAGAAGCGGAAGGCTGAGTGAGCCACTCAACCAACTCTGGTGCGTCCTTTGACGTAATTGCATGCACCCTCTCCAACTTCCCACTTAGGCTCCGGCCTGGTTCACCTGCCTGACCCCTACCACCTCTGCGGAATGGCCTGCCTCTTCTTCTGCCTGTCATTTTCAAAATGACCCTATGACAAAGTCCCTAGAGAAAAGCAGTATTTGTGGAAGCAGGTATATCAAACCCTTTAATCAGTATTTTGTAGGTGTATTGCAGGCCTCAATCAATATTTGGTGCAAGCAGGTATATCAAACCCCTTAATCAGTATTGTGTGGAAGCAGGTATATCAATCACCTCAATCAGTATTTTGTGGAAGCAGGTATATAGAACCCCTTAATCAATATTTGGTGGAAGTAGGTATATCGACCCCTCAATCTGTATTTTGTGGAAGCAGGTATATAGAACCCCTTAATCAATATTTGGTCGAAGCAGGTATATCAAACCCCTTAATCAGTATTTGGTGGAAGCAGGTGAATCGCAGGCCTCAATGAGTATTTTGTGGAAGCAGGTATATCAAACCCCTTAATCAGTATTTGGTGGAAGCAGGTGAATCGCAGGCCTCAATGAGTATTTTGTGGAAGCAGCTATATCAAACCCCTTAATCAGTATTTTGCAGAAGCAGGTATATCAATCCCCTTAATCAGTATTTTGTGGAAGCAAGTATATAGAACCCCTTAATCAATATTTGGTGGAAGCAGGTATATCGCAGGCCTCAATCAATATTTGGTGGAAGCAGTTATATCAATCCCCTTAATCAGTATTTTGTGGAAGCAGGTATATCGCACCCCTTAATCAGTATTTTGTGGAAGCTGGTATATTGTACCCCAGAATCCGTTTTTTGGGGGACAACAGGTATATCACACCAGTTGCAATTAGTTATTCCAATATTTTGTCCCTCTATATAGCTGCGGTTTCACAGCAGAACCACACACAACTGCTGCACAATACAAATGCACTATAATATACTTTCTTTGTTAGAAAGTATATTACAAGTATATCACACCCCTCAGTATATCACACCTATCGATCGCATACCTATACCAGTCCTTAAAAGGACTTTAGTGGCCCTATTAGCTAGCATTTGGTGTCCCTAACAGTTTGTCCCTGCTCCACAAAGCAACCTCTCCCTACACTGGCAAAGCACAGAATGTAAAATGGTTGCCAGATCGGGTTCTGTTATAGGGTGGGGGTGTGTCCATGTGATGAAACGTCTCAATTGGCTGTCCTGTCCCACCTGATGGATGTGTCATGTGTCAAAGTTCGGCGCAATGCAAAAGAATATGGTGCATGTGAACATCGCCATATGTTTGCATGTTCAGCGAACGTGCAAAGTTTGCAGCGAAACGACTGCCGGGCGAACCGTAAGGCCATCTCTATTCATATGTCCTAGGGGATGTAACACTGGGAGAGTCACTTATAGAGAAGGATTTGGGTGTCCTTGTAGATCGTAGATTAAATAACAGCACACAATGTCAATCAGCTGCTTCTAAGGCCACCAGGATATTGTCATGCATTAAAGAGGCATGGATTCGCGGGGCAGGGATGTAATATTGCCACTTTACATAGCGTTGGTGCGGCCTCATCTGGAATATACAGTTCAGTTCTGGGCACCAGTCCATAGAAAGGATTCCCTGGAGCTGAAAACAGTACAAAGGAGAGCAACTAAACTGATAAAGGGCATAAAGGGTCTTAGTTATGAAGAAAGATTAAAATAATTAAATGCATTTAGTCTTGAGAAGAGATGTCTAAGAGGGGACATGATTAACCTATACAAATATATGAATGGGCCATACAAAAAGTACGGTAAAAACCGTTCCATGTAAAAAGCCCTCAAAAGACAAGGGGGCACTGCCTCCAACTGGAGAAGGTAAAGCCCAGTCTCCAGAAGCATCAAAGTTTCTTTACTGTAAGAACAGTGGACAATTTTAAAAAGGGTTTAGATAAATTCTTAAAAGTAAATGACATTGCTTATGAAAATGTGTAGAAATCTGAGTCTCACTTCCTTCTAGGATTCGTAACCCCACATATCCCTTGGTTGAACCTGATAGACATGTCTTTTTTTTTCAGTATTAACTGTGTAACTATTATCTTCAAGAGTTTTGTAGTCTAGGGTGGCAGTACCAAGATCAAACCACGGATTCCATTCTAGCACATCTAGATACAAGTCACCCTTCTAACTTGCATAGAGTATAATATAATATTGGCAGTTGATTATAATCAATATATTGGAATAATTAGTGAAAAAGTTTTGTATATGATTATTTTCATCAGCACATATAATTCTAACTCCCCAGCAGTTTTCTAAAGTTGCCCACACACACACTTCCATCAGGAGGTAGATTCTGTAGGTCTGTTAGTTAGCAAGCACTATCCCGTGCCAGAGGTAGAATAGCGGTTCCCTGCCTAAATAAAAAAGATGCCCACATGAGCAAATCCTCCCTACATGTTTCACCAGGGCACTGGCTTCATCAGGGGAGTTTCGGTTGTTCTAAGGGGAAGCTCAAGAACCGGCCACATTTTATTGTAACTCTGCACCTGCCTTTTGTTTTCCCATTCTGGTCCCCATATGACAGCCCTGGCTCTGTATTTGCTGTAGGACTTAGGTATGTCACCATCCATATTTTCAATCCAATGTCAAAGGGATGGTCGCTCTGACATCATTCATTTGCACGATTAGATTACTCCCCCCAGCAAGGGCCAGAGAACCAATCTGGTTCCCGTATGACATCACTGGACAAGCAGAACGCCTGGGCCTTTAGTTCTCTATTTGTTGTAGGACTTGGGTATACAGTCAACCGTATTTTCAATACAATGTCAAAGGGCTGGTCGTACTAACATCATTCGGGGGAGTGCCTTCCTGCCGGCAAAACCTACTCCCCTTCCTAGCCCCAGGGACATGGGTCAGAGAACCCCAAAGCCAGATGATGTTTCCCCCTGCTATCTAACAGACCTACAGAATCTACCTCCTGATAGAAGAATGTGTGTGTGGGCAACTTTAATGTGCCTTCTCCCCCTTCTCTTTCTCCCGCTTAGGGGTGTAAGAAAAGAGCAAGGGTAGACCCCAGTAGTGGAGGAGGTTCTGATATGATTGTGTATGTGTGATCTGAATGTACCTACTTCACCTCTCTCCTTCCCCCGCTTAGGGGTGTAAAAAAGGAGTAAGGGGAGACCTCAGGAATGGTCACTCTTCTCACCTATGTATGACTGCTCACTAAAGTGAGTATTCACAAAATCGAGTGATCCTCTGCTATTTTGGAAGCATCCACTAGGTAGCCTGCAGCCAGACCACACAGAGACCACTAGACCTGGGACATATTGCGTAATCTAGATGCCTATAGATTCACCCTAAAATACTTGTGGATCAACCCCCCACCAGAATTCATGTGCACTTTGAGCCAACACCTCACTCCAATATCCTATCAGATGAAAGACGTGATCTGTACACCATAACATAATAGTGACAGCGAGACCCCCATAGTTTTAATGGATCACACTTGTATTTCCTTTTAGCATAAATAATAAAAGTTATGTTTTATCTCAATAAGGGTGACCCTGTACAGGGACTACTTTTTAGGTTATCAATCCTCTCATTCAGTTTTTGTCAAGATCCACTCTACCGTGGAGCGCTCGTCCCCGCTACGGTCACATGTTTACAGTGCCAGGCGGTCACATGGTATACCTGAGCTGCTTCAACTGTATCTATACCATGTGACCGCATGGAACTGGAAACATGTTTAAAAATAGTCTACAGAGTCCTTGGCGACAGAGACAAAATTTATTTGGCAACGGGCGGATGACAAGTTTAGGGACTGGACCACATGATCTTTGTGTAGACTTTACGCAGGGAAGAGAACGGAACCGGTGAATGAAGTACATTAGTAAGGTAACATGAACATATGGCCCTTCCAATAATGTGCAATTGCTCAGCATAGCAGCAGAATGCTCTTTGGGGTGCTGTGCTGGCAATAACTCTATGTAGCAACAGTTATAACTATGCAGTTACACATTCCATCTTAGTAAAAAAAAAAAACAACTTAATTTTAAATTGCTATAACATGGGGAATGCATGAAGCTATTAAAACAGGCATGTAAGGAGCGGCGACAGGTCCTCTTTAATACTGGTAACACAGCCAGGACATTATTATTGCTGGGGACATTTAACTACTAGGACACTGTAGGGGGCCTTACAGGCTCTTTATAGCTATAGGGGTTTAGACGCTGCAGGTTTGTGTAGTGATCAGCGGCAGTGTACTACAACCCATTCAGACATACAATAGGGAGGATGGGGAGCCCTATCCAAAGTTTGCCCTGGGGCCCGTAGAACTCTAGTTACACCACTGTGTCCTTATACTATAGACAGTGATAATGAGGATGATCTAGTGATGATAATCTGTTCTCCCCTGTCCTTTTTCAGTAAACAATAATAAGCAGGGTGTTCTAGTGGTAATATTAGGCTACTTTCACACTCGTAAAAACTGTCAAAGTAGGGAGGCTCAACACCTGGATGGAAGGGTAATGGTGGGTTCACTGCTCACTGGGTCACCCACCCAGTTGGGGGTAAAAATGTAGCAAAAGAAGATAGCAGGCACACCACCTACTGGAAAAAATTTAGAATACTATACAATACTATACTATACTGTATTTGACTATTTATTCAAGCTATACAATTAACAATTCAATAGTGCAAGATATCACATTAGCAATAAAATCACTCAAAAGAAATCACTCAATAAAACCACTAAATAAAACCACTAAATAAAATAAAAAGTCACTATGTGACAAATCAAAGAATGTTCAGAGGTATGGCGCTCTCATATTGTGTGGACTCCAATATATAAAGTCTCCTGAAACATGCCACAATTATGGCAAAACAGTGTCCAGCTGTAACATAAAGATACACTCCACTCTTCTCATAGACCGCCCAATGACGTCTAGATGAATAGTTGCCAAGCTTATCAGATTGTCTCAGTGAGACTCTTACCACTCCGTAGTATCCGTTGGTATATCGGCAGGATCGCTGGGTCGCGTGTCTGCACGGAAAGGTGAGAGGTAAGATGTAGTCACCGAGACGCTGAATGGATGTGTTTGGAGCACTCGGCTCCGTTGCTTGGAGGGCGTGTCCAAATCAGGTGATCCTGATCAGGTCAGCTGGTGCAAAAGTAGGATCATGTGGTACACAGGTTTTTATACCACAGCAACAGTTAGTATTGCAAATGCCCAGGTCCTATATCACAAAAGGCGTCTATATTGGCAAATAGCCGCTTCAAGAGATGTCCTTTGTATCCACAGAATTCTTCTGTACTTTAGGTCCGGACCAGTACTGGATGTGGAAAATGCGTAGTCCGCTAGACGCGTTTCGAGGCCACTTGCCTCTTCCTCAGTAGCTACTGGACTGCGCTCCTCCAAACATTTTATAGGGTTCATGATTAAGATGATTAATAAAACCTGGAGTCTAATTTAGGACTCAAATAAAACATGGAGTGGATTCCAAATATGGAGACTATCTTATAAATAAAAATCTAATCAA
Organism: Bufo bufo; assembly: GCF_905171765.1. Lineage (NCBI taxonomy): Eukaryota > Metazoa > Chordata > Amphibia > Anura > Bufonidae > Bufo > Bufo bufo. Next base: position 391,586,508 of record NC_053394.1, on the reverse strand, counting down.
ATTACATGTGAATAATGTTAAATATCGTCACATATATTATATGACAAAAAACGCACAACAGGAAGCTATAATATATATGTGCGTTTCTTGTGCGTTTTTCTCTCATATGCTCTATTTCGTAGCGGATCCAAGCCGCAACCATCGACAGATATTTCATCAACAGACATTTTTTCAGCAGATATTCGTATATATATTTTTCAGCAGCAAATTTTTCTCGCTGAACGCAGATATAGTGCTGCCTGGGAGCAAGGGGAGATCAGGGTGCTGGAACTCTAGTTACACCACTGTGTCCTTATACTATAGACAGTGATAATCAGGATGATCTAGTGATGATAATCTGTTCTCCCCTGTCCTTTTGCAGTAAACAATGATAAGCAGGGTGATCTAGTGGTAATATAATAGATAATCAGTTCTCACCTCTCCTGTCCTTATACTATAGACAGTGATAAGCAGGGTGTTCTAGTAGTGATATAATAGATAATCAGTTCTCACCTCTCCTGTCCTTATACTATAGACAGTGATAAGCAGGGTGTTCTAGTGGTGATATAATAGATAATCAGTTCTCACCTCTCCTGTCCTTATACTATAGACAATGATAATCAGGGTGTTCTAGTGGTGATAGATAATCAGTTCTCACCTCCCCTGTCCTTATACTATAGACAATGATAAGCAGGGTGTTCTAGTGGTAATATTAGGCTACTTTCACACTCGCGTTTGGTGTCGATCCGTCATGGATCTGCACAGACAGATCCGTTCAGATAATACAACCGTCTGCATCCGTTCAGAACAGATCTGTTTGTATTATCTTTAACATAGCCAAGACGGATCCGTCTTGGACACCATTGAAAGTCAATGGAGGACGGATCAGTTTTCTATTGTGCCAGATTGTGTAATAGAAAACGGATCCGTCCCCATTGACTTACATTGTGTGTCAGAATGGATCCGTTTGGCTCAGTTTTGTCAGACGGACACCAAAACGCTGCAAGCAGTGTTTTGGTGTCCGCCTCCAAAGCTGAATGGAGACTGATCGGAGACAAAATGATGCATTCTGAGCGGATCCTTTTCCATTCAGAATGCATTAGGGCAAAACTGATCCGTTTTGGACCGCTTGTGAGAGCCCTGAACGGATCTCACAAACAGAAAGCCAAAACGCCAGTGTGAAAGTAGACCTATAGATAATCAGTTCTCACCTCTTCTGTTCTTATACTATAGAGAGGGATAATTGGGATGATCTAGTGATGATAATCAGTCCTTACCTCTCCTGTGTTCTCTCCTGTCCTTATACTATATACAGTGATAAGCAGGGTGTTCTAGTGGTGATAGATAATCAGTTCTCACCTCTCCTGTGTTCTCCCCTGTCCTTATACTAGGTACAGTATCTTCATGCCTGCAGTCATCCCAAAACTTATAGATAGAACAGGAAGACAGTATTAAAGGGTTTGTTCAGGAATAAGTAACTTTTTACATGTGTCTGCAGCCTCTACTATGGAAAGAGGCATACGTACCTGCTACCCTTAGCTCCGGTTATGTGTGCCAGCTCCTGTGTGTCCATCTTCCAGTAAATGTTGTTTGCTCCCTCGCTGGCACAGGCATGGTCACCTGCTTTACTGCAGCCAATGACTGGCTTTAGTGGTGATGTGTTTCTTGTGGACATGTTACCCCTGAATCCAGTCATTGGCTGCAGCAGAGCAGATGATTATGTCCATTCCGAGGAGGTAAATAAGCCACGGATCGAAAGAACTTTGGCTTATCGGCTTCACAGTCCTGGGACGGCCAGCAAGGGCAACAGGTACACAAACAATGTAATGTTATATACACACAATGTAATGTTAGGGATGGAATATAAGGGCTACTCTCCCTGCATTGCAAACTGGTTGGAATAATGAAGCAATCAGATTGGATTTATACAGGAGACCTGCAGATATTTGGGTCAGATAACTCCTGCTGTCCGGTCATTTTTGGTCGTCTTTTCAGGTCATATAAAACCTTCCACACGACTTCTCCAACCGTCTGATGACTTCTACAATATTTCTTTCACAGCTTGTGAATCCGGGTGAAGATCTGAACAATATTAATCCCCCAGAGACATATGTGAGGGGTGAGGACTCGGAGCAGAGTACAGAGGACATTCCTGCAGATAACCGCCCAGGTGAGTAGTACTAAACACTAAGTAAGGCCAGAGGAACGTATTTTCATTCTGTGTCCGTTAATTTTTTTTTTTTGCAGACCGTATACGGAACCATTCATTTCAATGGGTCCACAAAAAAAAATTGGAAGGTACTCCATGTGCATTCTGTTTTCATATGTCTGTATTTCCGTTCTGCAAAAAAATTGAACATTTCCAAAAAATACGGAATGCACAAGGATGTCATCCGTATTTTTTGCAGATCTGTTTTTTGCGGACCGCAAAATATATACGGTCGTGTGCATGAGGCCTAAAGCAGAGAAGACCCACAGAATTTACTTACTGGATGCTACACTTTTATGTTATATTTTTAGGTTCTCTTTTCTGTCAGTTTTTTCTGCGTTATATTCACTGATTCAGCTAAAATTAAAATTAAATATGGATGGAAATGTGACAGTGTTATAGGTGATATACAGTATATCTGTTATATAAAGCTGAGTGTATGTATGTGTGTATGTCCGCTAAAGGAATCTGCACCGTCGCATTTACAATAACGAAATTACGGACCGTTCCTGAGATATTCCCAAAAAAATGCATTAGCCAATAGAAGGCCTGGTCACATGACCCTTACCAGCCATTTATCTTTACTGCAGTAGGTGAGCTTTAAAGGAAATCTGTCACCAGGATAATCGCTATTGCAGTAAAGCCATGGTCTATTAGCACTTAGTACCTTATTTCCAGATGTGCCTTTGTTCCAGCAATAGATGTTTTTATCCTCTGAAAATCCAGTTTATTTGATATGCAAATGAGCCAGTAAGGTGCCCAGAGGGGCTTCACTCTTGTAGGAGTGGGAGGCTGACTTTCTCCCTGTATCTCACACTAAGGGCTCATTCAGACGGCAGTATGCTGTCCGCAAAAATACTGAATACTATCCGTTTTTTTGAAGACACGCAAAAAAAAACGGATAGCATTCAGTATTTTTGCGGACCCATAGACTTCAATGGGGCCATGTTCTGATTTTCACAGACAAGTATAGGACATGTTTTATTTGTTTTGCGGAACCGTGGAATAGAAAAGGGCCCCATAGAAGTGAATGGGTCAGCATCTAATCCGCAAAAAAACGGATCCGAATTTCTGCGGATAGCATACGGCCGTCTAAATGAGCCCTAAGACAGCACAGTGCTGCTGTCTGAGAGTGAGCTGTTCAGTGGGCGTGCCTGGGTGCCTTGCTGCAAGAGTGAAGCCCCTCTGGGCACCTTACTAGCTCATTTGCATACAAAATAAATCGAATTTTCAGAAGATAGAAAACATCTATTGCTGGAACAAAGGCAGATCTGGAAGTAAGGTACTAAGTGCTATTAGGCCATGGCTTTACTTCATGGTGACAGATTTCCTTTAAAGGGGCAGGGTGCTGTGGATGACGCTGTTAAGGGGCGGAGTGCTGTGGAGGTCACAGTTCAGGGGGCAACTAGGGTGGCCATTCAGGCCTCCCACTCCACAGCCGACGGGAATTGAAAAAATGAAGGTAAAAATCAACTTCTGTCAGCTGCAGGGGTGGGAGGGATGGTGACTTTCTCCCTGCAGCTCACAGTGCTGCTGTCTGAGAGTGAGCTGTTCTGTGGAGGTCACTGTCAAGGGGGTGGGGTGCTGTGGAACTCACTGTTAAATGGACAGGCTGCTGTGAAGGTCAAAGTTAAGGACTGCTGTGGAGGTCCCATTTTAAGGAGACGGGGCACTGTGGGGGGGGGGTCAGTGTTAAGGGGGGGCTGGGGAGGTCACTGTTAAGGCGGCGGGGTACTGTAGATGTCACTGTTACAGTGAATACTGTTGATATCTTTTAACGACACACACAAACATTAAATGAAATTGATTAAATATACCGTGCGGGTCGTTCAGCTAGTGATATATAGTCTATCCTCAGGAGAGGTCATTAATATCAGATTAGCGGCGGATTCAACTTCCGGCAGCCTTGTCGGTCAGATGTAAGGAGAGGACACAGTGCTCTGCGCGCTCTTAGGTCTCTTTCTGGCCATGCAATGTGACGCTCATCGGTTATATGGCCTAGGCACAGATTAGTCCCATTCCAGTGAATGGGTCTGAGCTGCAATGCCAAGCACAGCTACTATTCAACAGATGGCACTGTGCTTGGTAAGCTGTGAGGAGGCTTTGTATTAACTGGAGCTCCGGTGAGCACTGAGGCTTCCTCAGACAGCTGATTGGTGGGGGTGCAGGGACCGGACCTCTCCTGACCTCATATTGAAGACCTATGCTGAGGAAAATCTTGAAGAACCCCTTTAATGATTGCAAATGATAAAAAACTGAAACAAAATATGCAAAACATCTCGCTTTATTCAGTATTGAGTATGAGAGCCACGTGCATAAATGCATTCACTTACACGCCTTGGCATCCTACCAATGAGGTTACTAGTGATTGTCTGAGGAATGTTCTTCCATGCTGAATGCATTTGGGCAAGCAAATCATCAAGATCTGCTGCTGGTACCTACAGTATCTCACAAAAGTCAGTCCACCCCTCACATGTTTGTAAATATTTTATTCTATCTATTCATGAGACAACCCTGAAGGTGTGATTGTGGAGCAGGTGTGTTAAATTCAGTGTTATCGCTCTCACACTCTCTCATTCTGGTCACTGGAAGTTCACCATGGCTCCTCAGGGCAAAGAAATCTCTGAGGATCTGGAAAAAACAGAATTGCTGCTCTACATAAAGATGGCCTAGGCCAGTGGTCGGCAAAATGCGGCTCGCGAGCCACAAGCGGCTCTTTAGACCCTTCAATGCGGCTTTTAATGTCGGCTTCAATTACGGCGACCCATCCTGCACTACAGAGGAATCGAATCTTGCCTGTGGGGCGCATTTGCGTTCCACAAAGCAAGCGCACGCTCATCACAGTAGGGCCTAGTGCCTACTGTGATGCGCGTGCGCTAATACTAGTTAGCAGACACGCCCTCTCTTGCTTTGCGTCCCACAGGCAAGATAACTAGTATTAGCGCACGTGCATCACAGTAGGGCCGGCAGTACGCACCTCCTTCCAGAGTAGATGTCGGAACGAGGAGGAACGAGGAGAAAGTGACGATTGAAAACTTCCCGGGCAGTGAAATCTGCCAGAGACAGAACACCGCTACAGGCTACAAGTCAGAGTCAGTGTACCTCCTTCTACTTCCTTCTACAGGTGACTCAATTATTTGGCATCAGCATTTACTTGGCATGTGTTTAAACAGCAAAAGTAATGTCTGCAGACAAGTATAATAAAAGTAAAAAATGCTAAAGATAAAAAGAAATAATACTCATGATCCAAATAAAAGAAAGTACATATAAAAGTATGTAAAAACACACTCTGGGCTCTTGCCCACGAATGTAATGGCGCCGTGCCTGTGCTGCGGACACAAACCATGGGGCAGCTGCATGAGGATCGCGGACCCATTCCCTTGAATGGGGTTCGAGATCCGCATCCGACTGCCCGCACCGCAAAAAAGTAGCGCATGCTGAAGTGAATGGGTCCCTGATGCGGGCTGCACGCGGCCGTGTGCAGCCCGCATCATGGACCCATTCACTTCAATTGGTCTAGGATCCGGGATATGAGTGCTACAGAGTGCTTCCGTGGTGCTTCTGGCTGTGCCTCCGCACCGCAAAAAAGTAGCGCATGCTGAAGTGAATGGGTCCATGATGCGGGCTGCACACGGCCGTGTGCAGCCCGCATCATGGACCCATTCACTTCAGCATGCGCTTCCTTCCTATATATTTTAGGTTTTAAAAATGTGGCTCTCAAAAGAAATTTCAATCAAGGTTTTGGCGATATTTGGCTCAGTTGACAAAAAGTTTGCCCACCACTGGCCTAGGCTATAAAAGATTGCCAGCACCCTGAAACTGAGCTGCAGCACGTTGGCCAAGACCATACACTTGTTTAAGAAGACATGTTCCACTCAGAACAGTCCTCGTCATGGTCGACCAAAGAAGTTGAGTGCACATGCTCAGCGTCATATCCAGAGGTTGTCTTTTCAAAATAGACGTATGTCGTCATGGAGGAGTGGAAGAGGATTCAAGTGGCAACCTGTGAAGCTCTAGTGAACTCAAGATATTGACACTTTGGTCACAATTTGGCCATTTTCACTTAGGGGTGTACTCGCGTTTGTTACCAGCAGTTTAGACATTAGTGGCTGTGTGTTGAGTTATTTTGAGGGCACATCAAATTTACACCATTATACAATCTGTACACTGACTGCTTTACATTGTATCAAAGTGTCAGATCTTCAGGGTTGTCCTATGAAAAGATAGAATAAAATATTTACAAACATCTGATGTGTGGACTCACTTTTGTGAGATGCTGTAACTTTGCAATTGCTAATTACCTGACCCCAGACACAACAGGGTCAGCGATAGGTCTTGACACTCTCGTGACATGTACAGACCAAGTCGTATAAAGGAGGAAGTGGAGGAGGAGAAGTTTGTGGTGCGGGGACATGGAGTTTTCTCAGGCACAGCTAGAGAAGGAGGTTGACGCGCGGTATGATAGATATGCTGATGATGATGACGACGATGAGATTGGCCATGACCAACCATTGCAGTGGAGTCTTAAAGAACTGGGTCCATAGGCATGCTGGTGAGCATGACAAACTGCATGCTTGGTTGCCTACATGCTGGAAGCATGTGGTTAGCATCAAGCAAAGTGATGACTACTGGATAGCCATACTTTTAGATCATTGCAATCAAAGCAAAAAGGGGAGAATGTTTTACTGATGCCTGTCACCTGCATTTCTGTCCAGGAGTCCCATCTCCAACCTGACACATATCAGCAAAAGCATAAGCATTGCCTGAACAACCGGGTTCAGTCGTACCTGGACTCTGCCCTTTCTTCTGCACATAGCCTGACCCCTGACTCCAGAGACTTCTGGGAGGGAGATTGGAATGGAGACTGGAACTGTCCCAGTTTGAAATGTGTACTGTCTTGTCCAGCCTCCAGTGCAGGGTATTCAGTGTGGCAGGTGGCATCGTCACACAACTCCAGCTGATGCCAAGGAGTAGAACTGCCAGAGTCATACACAGATAAGGCTACTTTCTCACTCGCGTTTTGGGCGGATCCGTCATGGATTTGCAAAAACGGATCCGTTACAATAATACAACTGCATGCATCCGTCATGAACGGATCCGTTTGTGTTATCTGTAACATGGCCTAGACGGATCCTACATGAACTCCATTGAAAGTCAATGGGGGACGGATCCGTTTTCTATTGTGTCAGAGAAAACTGATCTGTCCCCATTGACTTACATTGTGTGCCAGGATGGATCCATTTGGCTCAGTTTCGTCAAGCGGACAGCAAAACGGTAGCAGGCAGTGTTTTGGTGTCCGCTTCCATACCGCAATGGAGACTGATCAGAGGCAAACGGATGCATTCTGAGCGGATCCTTTTCCATTCAGAATGCATTAGAGCAAAACTGATCCATTTTGGACCGCTTGTGAGAGCCCTGAACGGATCTCACAAACAGAAAGCCAAAACGCCAGTGTGAGAAGTAGCCTTATCAGACCAATGGGAGCAGATTCAATTCTGGACAAATTTATTTGTTCTCTCTTCTAAGGCCTCATGCACACGACCGTTGTGTGCATCCGTGGCCGTTGTGCCGTTTTCCGTTTTTTTTTTCGCGGACCCATTGACTTTCAATGGGTCCGTGGAAAAATCGGAAAATGCACCGTTTTGCAGCCGAGACCGTGATCCTTGTATCCTGTCCGTCAAAAAAATATGACCTGTCCTATTTTTTTGACGGACAACGGTTCACGGACCCATTCAAGTCAATGGGTCCGTGAAAGAACACGGATGCACACAAGATTGGCATCCGTGTCCGTGATCCGTGGCCGTAGGTTACTTTATTACAGACGGATCCAAAGATCCGTCTGCATAAAAGCTTTTTCAGATCTAAGTTTTCACTTCGTGAAAACTCAGATCCGACAGTATATTCTAACACAGAAGCGTTCCCATGGTGATGGGGACGCTTCTAGTTAGAATACACTACAAACTGTGTACAGGACTGCCCCCTGCTGCCTGGCAATACCCGATCTCTTACAGGGGGCCGTGATCAGCACAATTAACCCCTTCAGGTGCGGCACCTGAAGGGGTTAATTGTACTATCATATCCCCCTGTAAGAGATCAGGGCTGCCAGGCAGCAGGGGGCAGACCCCCCCCCCCTCCCCAGTTTGAATATCATTGGTGGCCAGTGCGGCCCCCCCCCCTCTATTGTAATAATAGGTTGGTGGCCAGTGCGGCCCCCCCTCCCTCTATTGTAATAATTCGTTGGTGGCACAGTGTGCGCCCCCCCTCCCTCCCTCTATTGTAATAATTCGTTGGTGGCACAGTGTGCGCCCCCCATCGGCCCCCCCCCTCCCTCTATAGCATTAACAACATTGGTGGCCAGTGTGCGGCCTCCCATCTCCCCCCCCCCCATCATTGGTGGCAGCGGAGTTCCGATCGGAGTCCCAGTTTAATCGCTGGGGCTCCGATCGGTAACCATGGCAACCAGGACGCTACTACAGTCCTGGTTGCCATGGTTACTTAGCAATAGTACAATAGTAGAAGATTCATACTTACCTGCTCCTGGCTGCTGAGATGTTTGTGTCCGGCCGGGAGCTCCACCTACTGGTAAGTGACAGGTCTGTGCGGCGCATTGCTTAATGAACTGTCACTTACCAGTAGGAGGAGCTCCCGGCCGGACACAGACATCGCAGCTCCCAGGTAAGTATGAATCTTTTACTATTGTACTATTGCTAGTAACCCGCTGCCACCAATGATCGGGGGGGGGGGGAGAGAGAGATGGGAGGCCGCACACTGGCCACCAATGTTGTTAATGCTATAGGGGGGGGGGGGGCCGATGGGGGGCGCACACTGTGCCACCAACGATTTATTACAATAGAGGGAGGAAGGGGGGGGGGCGCACACTGTGCCACCAACGATTTATTACAATAGAGGGAGGAAGGGGGGGGCGCACACTGTGCCACCAACGAATTATTACAATAGAGGGAAGAAGGGGGGGGCGGGGGGGCGCACACTGTGCCACCAACAAATTATTACAATAGAGGGAGGAAGGGGGGGGCCGCACTGGCCACCAATGATATTCAAACTGGGGAGGGGGGGGTCTGCCCCCTGCTGCCTGGCAGCCCTGATCTCTTACAGGGGGATATGATAGTACAATTAACCCCTTCAGGTGCGGCACCTGAGGGGTTAATTGTGCTGATCACGGCCCCCTGTAAGAGATCGGATGCTGCTAGGCAGCAGGGGGCAGTCATGTAAACAGTTTGTAGTATATTCTAACTAGAAGCGTCCCCATCACCATGGGAACGCCTCTGTGTTAGAATATACTGTCGGAAATGAGGTTTCACGATCTAACTCATATCCGACAGTATATTCTAACATAGAGGCGTTCCCATGGTGATGGGGACGCTTCAAGTTAAAATATACCATCGGATTGGAGAAAACTCCGATCCGATGGTATAAAAGGGACTCCAGACTTTACATTGAAAGTCAATGGGGACGGATCCGTTTGAAATGGCACCATATTGTGTCAACGTCAAACGGATCCATCCCCATTGACTTGCATTGTAATTCAGGACGGATCCGTTTGGCTCCGCACGGCCAGGCGGACACCAAAACGACTTTTTTTTCATGTCCGTGGATCCTCCAAAAATCAAGGAAGACCCACGGACGAAAAAACGGTCACGGATCACGGACCTACGGACCCCGTTTTTGCGGACCGTGAAAAAAACCGTCCGTGTGCATGAGGCCTAACTGATTCTTCAGAATTACACCTGAATTGAATTTTAATTGAATTGGTTCCTCTCTAGTGATATACAGTGGATATTTAAAGTCTACACACCCCTGTTGAAATGTCAGGTTTCTGTGATGTAAAAAAATGACACAAAGATAAATAATTTCAGAACTTTTTCCACCTTTAATTTTACCTATAAACTGAAAAACAAACTGAAATCTTTTAGGTAGAGGGAAGAAAAAATATATAAAAAAAATAATGGTTGCATAAGTGTGCACACCCTTAAACTAATACATTGTTGAAGCACCTTTAGATTTTATTACATCACTCAGTCTTTTTGGGTATGAGTCTATCAGCATGGCACATTTTGACTTGGCAAGATTTGCCCTCTCTTCTTTGCAAAAACACTCCAAACCTGTCAGATTGCGAGGGCATCTCCTGTGCACAGCCCTCTTCAGATCACCCCACAGATTTTAAATCGGATTCAGGTCTGGGCTCTGGCTGGGCCATTCCAAAACTTTAATCTTCTTCTGGGGCGTTGTCATGCTGAAAGATGAAGTCATTGTCATGCTGTCTAGGTGCAGGTCACACCACTGGGTCCCTCACCTATATTGAGGACGCAGCTGGCCAAAGTGGTGACTGGAGGACTCTGGTCCGGCCATCTTCAAGAGCTTTCTCTATAGAAGTCAATGGGAGCGCACTGTGCATGACTGGCCTCCGCTGCCATTCACTTCTATGGGCCTGATGGAAATAGCCAAGGCAGTACTTGGCTATTTTTGGCGGCCCCATAGAAATGAATGGAGGGCGGCTGCGCATGCACAGTGTACCCTCCACCACTTTCGGAGCTCTGTTTAGGATACAATAGGGGCATATCCTAGTGAATTGCCCCCATTGTCTCAGATAAAACAACCCCTTTAATATAAATACATGAAAAAAGGAAGAGTTTCTGGTGTGGGCCATGCAGTTTGTTTACTTGACAGTGACGGGACTGAGATTTGGAGAGACCTCGGTGTGCACAGTGTCCTAGCTGCAGTGATGATGTTCGGGTCACAGGATTATTCTTTGGCGCTATATGTAGTTTGTGTAATCGGGAAAGGCTGCAGGATAAGGCTACATTCACACAACAGTGAAAAATGGCACAGCTGATTTTAGAATGAATTTAAGTCAATGACGCTATTCACGGGGGGCATGGCCTAGCTTGCATGGTGTTAGTAAGCTATCATGCGGAGCTGCGGCGGTATCCTGCAGAAATCCTGTATTCACCCAGCCATACCTATATAAAAATCTACCTCTCACATGTCTGAGTGTGCTTGGACTTGGGGGAGCAAGATAGACCACTGGGGACCAGCGTGGTTTCTAGGAGACCAGAGCAGAATAGGGAGCAGCGCTACATAGCAGTAGCAGTAATATATCTACCTGTTTGGTCCTTCTGTCGGGTGACACTCGGAGTCCTGCATTGACTGTGGAGCTGCCTGTGAGGTGAAGCGGACGGAGGTAGAGACGGTGGGGGAGACACACGTGGCAGGCGCCATATTGGGCTTGGGAGTCTGTGATCTGGCCCTAGAATTCTATGCCGATAGATGAAGGGAGGCTGCTGTGTGGAGAGCCTAGTACAGAAGATCCCTGAGGCTCCCCCTCGAATAATAGTTTCTAAGTCTCTGATGCTGCAATCTAGAAGGGGCTTATACTCCTCACATCTGTGGGCAGTATGCCCTGGCCTAATTATATCCTTGAGACCAACCTTCCTCCTGAGTGGCTTCTTAGGCCTGGCTGGTTACCCCTGCTGACCCTACTGCAATACTCTGTCACCAGTCCAGCTCATCTCTTATTAATCTGTTTCGGACAGACCATTTGGATTGATTGCTATGTTTGGGGTGCTGTCTTGCTTGTGGTCTCCTGAACCAGCTACTGTGGTTTTTTAAATGGGCCGCAAAATCCTCCTTCTGCAAAAATATTTATGATGCCAAGAGTCAAACGGATCAGGGTAAAGGAGGGTCTTATCCCTCGGAGACCTCAGCAGAACCCTCCCAAATCATGAAGGCAATTGCCACCTGCCAAGCTGCTCTCACGTTGAAAATTGATCATCTCCAATCTGATCACAGCTGTTTGCGGCATGACTTACGTGACAGAACCACCGAGGTGGAACGCAGATTAAGTGATGTGGAGGATGTGGCCAGAGCAGGTGAGACCGATACTAGACTATTGCAGCAGCAAGTTAAGATGCTACAAGCTAGAGCAGAAGACACTGTGAACCGTAACGGACGAAATAATATCCGCATTCTAGGTCTGCCAGAGCGGGTTGAGGGATCCACACCAGAAATCTTTGCGGAACAGCTAGATATTCTACAACCGATTTAACCTATCCAATTGCTTCGTTATTGAATGAGCGCATAGGGACCCTTCCAAGCCTCTCCCCCCCTGGGAACTCCTGACAGCCTTTCATGACTCCTTATCATGAAAGTCTTGAATTACAGAGACGCCATACTGATAGCGGCCCGACAGAAAGGGAATATCACGTATGAAAATCTTTGGTTGTCCTTCTACCCGGACTTTACAACGGAGGTCCAAAAGAGAAGGAAGCAGTTTAATGATGTCCGGGCACGGCCCCGGGAACGGAATATAAAGTATGAAATGATATATCCCTCTCAGCTGCGATTGCAAGATGGCGACGCTGTTCGATTCTTTGAAACCCCGGAGGCAGCAGCAGATTGGATCGACAGGTGCCCGGATGTGAAACCCCGCTGCTGATAATTCACGGATATCTAAGTAGCTATGACTGACCTTTGAACTCTTGTTTCCCTTAAGTGCAGTTATTATTTTCTGTTCCTGTCTACTAACTGGAACGAAATCCATATTTAGGCTGCTGGGTGACAGTACTTTGAGATGTGAGCACAGTTTTTTTTTTTTTAGCTGTCCAACTATTGTAGATGTATGGTGTGAATATGTGCCTAGTTTGCTAGGGGTAGCAGTATACCCAATTGGTTTCTTTTTTTTTCTTGATTAGTGTTAAGGCTCAACCATGTTGGGATGTATTGGGCGGGTGGGAAGGGGTGGGTCTCAGTTTTCTGATTGCTTGTGTGTGGGTATGAATGTTTGCTCCTCCACAGGACCTAAGGGCGTGTCTCTATTATTTTGGTGGCTATATGGCGTCAGTTCACTTGGTGTCCTGGAATGTCAGGGGTCTTAATGATAAGATTAAATGTTCATTAAAAGGTTATAGTCCTGATATACTTATATTACAGGAAACACATTTACGGGGTCAGAAAGTTTTGGCTCTTAAATCGCCCTGGGTGGGATGCATTTATCATGCTGTATATTCTAATGATGTGAGGGTAGTTTTCTATTTTAATTGCCAAAAGCCTTCCTTTTCAGCTCATGTCCATTTAAATAGATGCCTGTGGAAGATATGTGCTACTACATGCCAGGCTTCTCATAATAAGTCTCTTTTACGTTGGGCAGAAGCCCATGGACTGATAGATATATGGCACCATCTTCATCCTAGCTCTGCACAATTCTCATGCTACTTGGCTTCCACGGGTTTTATGTCTTGCATAGACTTAGCCTTTGTCTGTAGAGATTTACTACCCTATATTAAAACTAGTGATTATTTACCTAGGGGTATTTTCGGATCATGCCCCCCTTCTCTTGGTTTTATCCCAGCCATTGCTCCCCTACCCTACTAGATGGTGGCGTTTGAATCCGATGTGGCTAGATGTTCTCCGAGTGGCGAGTAATTGCTATGAGATTATGAACCCTCTCTTAGAATGAAAGGGATTCTGTCACCAGATTTAACCCTATTAAGCTAGCTGACATTAGCGATATGCTAATGTCAGCTAAACCTAACTAGCCTATACCTACTTTTATCTATGCCCCCGTTACGCTAATTAGCCTCTAGGAGTGGGGGGGGAGGGGGCGTTGTTCCTGCTCCTAGAGGCTCCGTTCTCCCACCTTTTTCGTCTCCCTCCAAGTCCATATTAACTGGGCCAGGCAGCGCTCGCATATGTCTGCCAGCCCTGTGCTCTGGTGAAATCTCGCACCGTTTAGCATTCGGCGCAGGCGCGGTGAGGAAGCTGGCAACCTGCGAGTGTCTTTCTCTCAATGCGCCTGTGCCGAATGCTGAACGATGTGAAAGGGCTGGCAGACATATGCGATCGCTGCCTGGCCCTGTCAATCAGGACTTAGTGGGAGAACGGAGCCTCTAGGAGCAGGAACAACGCCCCCTGTTCATAGAGGCTAATTAGCATATTGTAAAATAGCATATTATAAAAGTTAGATTTCTGGAGTAACAGGGGCATAGATAAAAGTAGGAATAGGCTAGTTACAGTAGGTTTAGCGAGAAGCAGAGCGATTGGCTTGAAGCAAAATGTCTGTTTTGCCTGCTCCTTACTGACTATACTCAAAAGAAACTCCTAGCTCAGAGGCAAGCTGTTTTCTCTGATGGAGATCAGAATGGTAGAGCGTTACCGTACTTGGCTCACTTGGAAACCCCCCAAACAGTTGTTGCTGGAGTCATTACTGACCGAGGCGACCTGATGATAGAACCCCAAGATGTGTGTAGCCAATTTGTTTTCTATTATTCAGATTTTTATGCTTCTAAAACTAATTTTACTCGAATATATCCAGTTTTTTAGCTGAGATTAAACTTCCTACTCTTGCGCGTGAAGATGGGGAGGCATTGGCGGCATGCATCACAGATGCTGAGATTGAACTCGCTATTAGATCACTGGCAGTGAGGGAGACTCCAGGTCTGGATGGCTTTCCGGCTGAATGATACAAGCTTCACTCTAAGGAGCATAGTACCAGGCTTCGGAAACTTTTTGACTATGCAACCATAGTGGTGCTCCACAAGCCGGGAAGACCTCAGGACCAATATAGCTCATACAGACCTATCTCGCTCCTAAATCTTGATGTTAAAATCTTGGCAAAAATACTGGCACTGCGACTGAGAGAGGTGATCCTCTCCTTAGTAGAGGTGGACCAGTCGGGTTTCATGCCAGAGAAAACTACTGACATAAACTTGATGCTTTTGTATACTAATCTTCAGGTTCAGCATGAAAATCAGGGTATGAGGGTCCTGGCTTCATTAGATAATGAGAAAGTGTTTGATTCAGTGAAATGGGATTTTATGTGGGTGACACTTGAACGGATGTGCTTCCCCCAGAATTTTCTGCGCTGGTTGCACCTCCTTCTATAGGTCCCCCACAGCTAGGGTCAAAGTAAATGGGTATGTTTCAGACTTCTTTTTCCTGAGAAGGGACACCAAGCAAGGTTGTGTCATGGATGATGTTGCAGATAACTGGAACTTATGAATAAACGTCCGACTGGCTTGATCCCAAACTAAGGAGCATATAGGTGAGCCCTATAAAACCCTAAGAGCTCTCTCTTGACTGCTATGCCCATGCAAGGGTCTCAATGGTAGACGATTGCATGCCCACGTACCTAAGACTGTGCGACACCTGAAAACCCTATAATAGTGAGGGGACACGACCACCGGCTCCCTGCACTTAATACGGACGGAGTCAGGGTCACCTAGAATCAAGCCAGCAAGGAAACACAATACATGAAAACACTTATCTGAGTAAACAGCAGCATCAGCAGCCTACAGCAGTGAACACTTCATCCAGGAAGTAGTATAAACCGCAAAGTGAGGCAGTATGGGAGGGAATATAAAGGGAGACGATTAGTCTAAATAGGTGACACCTGGGAGAAGGAAAGGAGATGACAAAGTGAAACCAAAACAAAGAACATCATGCAAGAGGTAGAGAAGGACGTCTGCCAGACCTTCTCACAGAACTGGCGGTGACAGGTTGTCCCTTTTACCCCTTACTCTTTGCGTTGGTAATGGAGCCCTTGTCCCTACTCAATTCTTGTAACTCGTATATTGAAGGCTGGGAGGTGTCTGGCATAAAATAGAAACTTTCTTTATATGCAGACATGTTGGTATACTTGGCAAACCCAGGGAACTTCTTAAATGCACTCCTAGACACTGTAGACGAGTTTGGTCGTTTCTCGGGTCTACGGGTGAACTGGGCCAAATCGAGTCTTTGTTTGATTGATGATTTTGATCCTATTCACATTTCGCAGCAACCTAAACTCCAAGTTGAAGAGCAGTTTAAGTTTTTAGGGATTAATATCCATAGGGACTCTGCAAAATTTTACCAGCTTAATGTAATTCCTACCATGGAATATATCACTAAGGAAATCGAGGCATTGGAAAATCTGCCATTAACTCTGGTAGGTCGTATTAATGTCATAAAAATGATCCTCCTGGCTAAATTGTTATATCTGTATAGAGCAGCTCCGGTAGCGCCGCCTAAGAGGCATTTTGTTCTTATGGATAGAGTGTTTATTCCCTTTTTGTGGCATAAGCTTTTTCCGAGAATAGCGAGGCACGCTCTTCAGGCGTCTTATGCACAGGGGGGAAGGGGGGGCTTAGGTACTACTGAGTTATGCGTGTGGTGGATTAGAGCTGACGCGAGCAATCCAGCAGTGGTGTTGGAAGCTGCTCTAGTGGGTTCTTATGAGACCCTTACAAATCTAGTGTACAGAAAGAGGGCTTGTTATACGGATCATTATACCCCTACAATGGCTGCCACCGTGGTGATCTGGGTCAAGTGGGGGAGTGTACATATAGTTAAGAATGATGAGGAGAGTTGGTCTCCGTATATACCGTTGGAGGCATAGTGGCTTGGCAGAATTGTTCTCTCTGACTGATTTTGAATTCTGGCCTCAGAGAGGCCCGCGATATCTTACACAACTTTATAAGGGTCTATTTAAGTCATTTAATAGTCTGAAGCAGGAATTTAATTTGCCCCAACACTGTCTATATAGATTCTTTCAGCTCAGACATGCTTGTCATACTCAATTCGGGAAAGATCCATTGAGACTGGAATGTGGCCCTATTGAGGAGGTGGTGAGAAAGGCAATTTGACAATTTGGAGGCCTCACATGTAAGGGAACTAAGTCACACGTGGAGACCACAGTTGTTAGTGCCAGAGATCAACTAATTTAGTTGAAATGGCTACATGGGGTGTACTATACACCTGGTAGATTGTTTAAGATGCGTAAATGACCTAGTCCTCAATGTACACGTTGCGGACATGAGTGGCTGTTTCTTTTATATGGTGTGGCAGTGTCCGATTATTCTAAGCTTCTGGAAGGAGATTCATACTTACATAAATGGCAAAATTGGCTTTCCAGATGTTTGCACACCGTCGGAGTCTTTTAGGACTAGTTAACGATGTTATCCCCACTAAGTATGGTAGACGATTATACAAGTTACTCTTGTATTACACGAGAAAAACTATCCTTCTGAACTGGAAGACCCCCAATACTCCCACTATGCAACACTGGATACAATTAGTTAATTCTTATCTAGTGTTATATAAGCTTGTTTATGAACATGGGGGAACCTCTGACTGATTCCTTAAAATATGGGATCCTTGGATTAACGCTCAAAAGGTGTTACCTTAATACTTAGGGTTCTCTTTTTGGTACTGTGGGGGAGTGAGTGCTAGTGTGTATGGGTGACTATTTTCTGTGCATTTTATTTCTAATGCCAGTGTTTTGGTACCACTTTTTCTGAGTGGTGTTTTTTATTTTTATTTTTGCACACCTAACTTTGCACTGTGCTTTTGATCTGCTCTGTGGACAGCACTGGACTTAATGTAATATGTATAACTGTTTTACTGTTCTTGGAGTTGTCGTACTCTTTGAAAAATCAATAAAAAGACTATAAAAAAATGGCGCTATTCACATTTTTTTTTTCTTAAGGCCAGTGAATTGTGGTTGTTAGAAATGGGACATGTCCTGTTTGTGGCTGTTTTCACTGCCAGATGGACCCCATTTAAACCAATGTGACCGTTTTTAATGGCCACTCTACAGGAGAGCATCCATGTAATGGCCGTTTAAAATGGGTACACTAGTGTAAAATGGCCTTTTAGGGGTTAAAATAAAAATAAATTGCATTATCCGCTTGCACATACAGAGGCAGTTGTTCGTCTCTTGGTGCTGAAGGATCTGTGCTACCAACATGATGACATCACCATGCTCTCCCAGCATTATTGCTTAGTAGCACATGGTGACATTATCCCACTGAGAGTGTAGGTGCTTTAGCACCAAATGAAGAGCGACCGTCTCTGCGTGTGCAAGTAAATGATTAATTATTACTGATCAGGAGCGCCCAGGGAACATTATGTATACTGCAGGGATTGGTAATCTTATGAAATTCGCTCACGCTTCGTTTATTGGTAAAAGGTGAATTGCGTTATGGATTCCGTTACCACGGACCATACTGCAATTCTATGACTGAATGCATAATGGAATGGCTTTAGAGGCATTCCGTTATTCATTCTGTCATTATAGAAGTCTATGGACTGCAACACGTATCCGTTCCGTTTCCGTTATGCAGGAGAGGACTCGGGATCAGGAGAGGACTCCCCTGCATAACGGAAACAGAACGGATCCGTTTTGCAGTCCATAGACTTCTATTATGACGGAATGAATAACGGAATGCCTCTAAAGGTATTACATTATGCATTCCGTCATGGAAGGTGTGAATGAATTTCAAAATATGAAATTCGCTCATCTCTAAAAATCCTCTAAATTATCATCAAGTAATGGCTCATCATCAAAAAATTGTTGAAAAATGGCCTTTTTTCCCGCTGTTGTGTGAATGTAGCCTTAAGAGGTCATACAAAAAAGTCTCACCACTGAACACCAGATATTTCCTACCTGCCGGTCAATAAAGACCCCAAGATATCAGGACCCAAGTGACTAAGGGTACTTTCACACTAGCGTTTTTGTTTTCCGGTATTGAGTTCCGTCACAGGAGCTCAATACCGGGAAAAAACTGATCAGTTTTATCCTAATGCATTCTGAATGGAGAACTTTCTGTTCAGGATGCATCAGTTCAGTCCCTTTTACGTTTTTTGGACAGAGAAAATACCGCAGCATTCTGCAGTTTTATCTCCAGCGAAAAATACTGATCACTTACAGGAATGCCGGATCCGGAATTAATTTACATTGAAGTTTATTAGTGTCGGATCCGGCATTAAGTGTTCCGGCAAAACGGATCCGACTTTCATGCGCAGACCTTTAAAAATGCAATATAAAATTTATACCAGAATCGTTTTTCCGGATAACATTGGAGAGACGGATCTGGTATGTCAATGCATTTGTCAGACAGATCCGCATCCGGATCCATCTGACAAATGCCATCAGTTTTCATCCGTATTGATGGATCCAGCAGGCAGTTCTGACGACGGAACTGCCTGACGGAAACATCTGCCGCAAGTGTGAAAGTACCCTTACTCTGCATATTATCAATAGTAATTATATCTAAAGGAAAAAAACATGTTGAGGAGCTCCCCAATGGTCAGTGACAGGACTGTGCTTCCTACTATCCATTCTACTCTCCTCCCTCCCTCCGAGTCCAGGTGCTGTATCTGTCATCCATTATAGCCCAGGTCTCATTCCCCGGCCTGCACTCTCCCCAGCAGCAGGTGTGATACAGTGATGTCATTGTACCTGCTGGGCTGAGAGGGAGAGCGCACAGACCTGAGATAATCCCCGGCCTGTGCGCTCTCCTCAGCTCAGCAGGAGAGATGATGTCATCACATCACGTCTGCTGCTGGGAAGAGCATGATGTGCTCGGTATTACTTTATTCATTTTATTCATAGTATAGGAGCTTCACTGATGTAAAAGGGACACTAAAAGACAGCACTACTGCAGGGGGCACAGAAATGGGCCATAGTTATTCAGTAGGGGCATTAAGGGGGCATAACTACTGTTTGGAGACAACAAGGGGACATTCTACTGAGTGGGGGCACTTAGGGAGCATAAGTACTGTGAAGAGGGCACTAAGGGGGAATTCCACTGTGAAAGGGACACCGAGGGAAGATAACTAGTGTGTGGGGCAGTAAGGGGACATTCCATTCATGGCCTCTTGTCCAATGCTAGTAAATGTTTTATTTATTTATCTTTCAAATGACTGATTGGGTGGGGGTTGCAGGGACATTGCTTAAGGTGAGGGCCAACCATTTCTAGTTATGCTTCTTGGTCTCCTATTAGATTGTGGTCTGTTTGGCCACCACTGTTTTAGTCAATTGATACTTGAATTCTGCCCCATGCCTTGTACTTTCTGTGGATTTTTTTTATATGGAAATGTTATAAAATTTCAATAGAATATTTTGGTATATTATTTATCAATAATAAAATGTGTTTTATTCTTGGCAGATGACTGTACCAGGAACTTAGAGAAACATCTGGTATCCTCAGATTTTGAAGTAGATCATTGTTTTATCACACGAGATACATTTGAAAAGCATGCCAATATCCAAGATATACCCTCATCCATTCACAGGAAAAATTTATCATTTGATCATTTTAAACAGGTCCGATCTTCTGATTCATCACATACTGTAACACAAAATGAAAGTCACAGAAGAGGTGATCACATAAGAGAGAAGCCATATTCATGTTCAGAATGTGGTACATGTTTTAAGCATAAATCAACTCTTGTTATACATCAGAGAATTCACACAGGAGAGAAGCCATATCCATGTTCAGAATGTGGTAAATGTTTTAGGCAGAAATCGACTTTTGTTGTACATCAGAGAATTCACACAGGGGAGAAGCCATTTTCATGCTCAGAATGTGGTAAATGTTATAAGTATAAATCAGCTCTTGTTGCACATCAGGGAAGTCACACAGGGAAGAATCCATTTTCATGTTCAGAATGTGAGAAATGTTTTGAGTATAAATCAGCTTTTGTTACACATCAGAGAAGTCACACAGGGGAGAAGCCATTTTCATGTTCAGAATGTGATAAATGGTTTAGGCAGAAATCGTCTCTTGTTATACATCAGAGAAATCACACAGGGGAGAAGCCATTTTCATGTTCAGAATGTGGTAAATTGTATAAGCATAAAACATCTCTTGTTATACATCAGAGAAATCACACAGGGGAGAAGCCATTTTCATGTTCAGAATGTGGTAAATGTTTTTTAAAAAAATCAAATCTTGTTATACATCAGAGAAATCACACAGGAGAGAAGCCATATTCATGTTCAGAATGTGCTAAATGTTTTAAGCAAAGATCAGATCTTGTTGCACATCAGAGAAAACACACAGGAGAGAAGCCATATTCATGTTCAGAATGTGGTAAATGTTTTAGGCAGAATTCGCCTTTTGTTGTACATCAGAGAATACACACAGGGGAGAAGCCATATTCATGTTCAGAATGTGGTAAATGTTTTAACAATAAATCAGCTCTTCGTAGCCATAAGATAATTCACACAGGAGAGAAGCCATATTCATGTTCAGAATGTGGGAAATGTTTTAAGCAGAAATCACATCTTGTTGCACATCAGAGATATCACACAGGAGAGAAGCCATTTTCATGTTCAGAATGTGGTAAAAGTTATCACCAAAAATCGCATCTTGTTACACATCAGAGAATTCACACAGGAGAGCAGCCATTTTCATGTTCAGATTGTGGTAAAAGTTTTAGATATCAAAGAATTCACACATAAGAAAAGCCATCCTCATAAAACTGGATTCCCACAAGAGCTGGTGTCCAGACATATGGAAAAAGGGGTGTCATTCACACTTGTAAATGGCCAGTTACTTGCAGTCAAGTGGAATGACAAATAGGATGTCTGCAGGCTTTCCACTGAGTATGAGGACAGCACAGGGGTGGTAATAGAGAGAGGGGCCACCACTGATAAGAGTGTCTGCATGACACATCATAAATCTATGGGAGTAGTGTATCTTTCAACCATACCTGGTGAAGCACAAAACCAGGGACTGATATTAAAAGATAACGATCTCCCTATTCCAGCACCGGTCTGTTCTATCCCTATAAGTATTTGTAACATTATATTACATCAAATATGGGCTTGTCAGGAAACCGTCAGCTCTGGTCTTACTGGGCACATTTCATTAGTGATGTTGCATTAGTGCAAGTTCTCCCAAAAAGTGACCCGGGTGAGGATTGCCTCATTATATAGAAGCCATTACTCGCCCTCCTAAAGGCATACCATCTTAATCTGAACACCCTGACCAAAATGTACCTGTAGATAAATCCAACAAGTGGGGTCCCCGCCACCCCTGTATTTGTAGAAGTCATGTGTTTCACTTATCTCGCATGAATTTACCAGTGGGGGAATGCTTAATTATTATTTATTGTATGTCCCACCAGCTCTGGATTGTTTAGTTTTATTGAAGATAACTTGATATCAAATTTATTTATTGGATATGTTGCATTTTTGATCATTTTGTTTCCTATGACTATTCCCATTCCTATTATTGTATGGTGATACGGAGATGATATGTTTTATTTGGAGGATCTCTAATATTCAGGCTGTTCCATGGGCGCAGTTACAGTTTTGTTTGGGGTTTTAATAGGATGTCTTACACCTGACAATATTTCTAGAAGTAATGACAATACCTCGGGGGGTAGTGATCCTTTACTGTTCTCATGGATGGTTTTGGACACTGCCCCTTAATATATTGTATAGGTGATTGCTTGTTTTGTGCACATACAGTAGTGTTTCTACTTTGCCAGACAGGGGCCGTTATGGTGCAGAAGTATCACTAGCCACATCGGGATGCCCCAGTTACAGTGATGTGTAAATGTCCCACCTGCCAAAATATATTTTAAAAGTATCAAAATCTAAATATATAAAGAAGGACGTATATATGTCTGTATGTTCGTTCTGCGATCACTCAAAAACGCAACCATCGATTTCAATGAAACTTGGTATACACATCCCTTGCTACCTGGAAAGAAATCTTGTGGGGGGTCTCAGCTCTCTAGGACGTACCGTTCCTTAGATATTCCAAAAAAATGACCTGCATTAGCCTGCAAGTCTTTCTCTTCATATCCCAACTGCCATACACACAGTCACATGTCCCTTATCAGCCAATAGAGGCTCACAGGCCCTTAGCCACAGTTTTGCACCAGGTTTCCATAACAACCCAGCCATTTTTCTTCACTGCTGTAGATCAGCTTTAGGCTAGGGTTACACGACAACAATAAGTCGCACGACACATAGGGCACAACTACACTGCTACATGCCTCTATCTTGGATGGATTTTTTGTGTAACCCTTTTGTGATGTCGTGTCGCAGTCGCAGCAGGTCGCAGTGCAACATCATAGCCTATCATTATAAAAGTTGTTGCGCGACATTGGTACGACAAAATCATGTAGCCCTAGCCTTAAAGAGGCAGGGCGCTGTGGAAGTCACTGTTAAGGGGCCAGGGGCCACTATTAAAGGGGCAGGCACTGTGAAGGTCACTGTTAAAGGGGCAGGACTGTGTGGAGGTCACTATGAAAGGGGCGGACACTGTGGAGGTCATTGTTAAAGGGGTGCTCATTGTGGATGTTACTGTTAAGGGGGCAGGCCACTGTGGAGGTCACTTTTAAAGGGGTGGGCACTGTGGAGGTCCCTGTTAAAGGGGCATTTACTGTGGATGTTACTGTTAAGGGTGCAGGCCGCTGTGGTGGTCACTGTTAAAGGGGCGGGCACTATGGAGTTCACTGTTAGCATGGCAGGGCCAATATTAAAGGGGCAGCTGCTTTGGAGGTCCCTTTTAAGTCAACAGGGTACTGTGAGGTCACTGTTAAGGGACAGGTGCTGTGGAGGTCTCTGTTAAGAGGTCAGGGAACAGTGGAGGTCACAGATAAGGGGACAGTCCCCTATGGAGGTCAGTGTTAAGTGGTGGGGTGCTGTATAGGTCACTGTTAAGGGGGTGTGCCCCTGCTGAGGTCAATGTCAAGGGAGTGGGGTGCTGTGAAACTCACTGTTAAAGGAGCGGGCTACTATATAGATCAAAGTTAAGGGGATGGGTCTGCTGTGGAGATCACATTTTAAGGGTTGAGGAACTGTGGAGTTCACTGTTAAAGGGGCGGTGTACTGTAGAGGTCACTGTTATGGGGGATACTGTCTATCTTTTAATGACACACACAAACATTAAATTAAATAGATAAAATATACCTGTGCGGGTCCTTCTGCTAGTGATATATAGTCCATCCTCAGGAGAGGTCAATAATATCAGATCAGCGGTGGATTCAGCCCAAATAGAAAAACAGCCCACATCTGCCGAACCTGTCATCATGGTCGCCCCTTTCAAAATGACCACAACAAAGAAAACAATAGCAAAAATTTGGTGGCTAGCACAAGAAGTAAAAATTATGCTTGGACCATTAAACCAATGCGTATGTCATTAAAGTTTTTTTTTAGTAATGTGATCTCGATGGCCTGTCGCCTGGATAGGCCATAAGTATCAGTATAAGTATAAGATAGCTCCATCTATTGTGCCGTAGACAGGGGCGGTTACCAATCACTTCAGTGGGAGCAGCTCCAATATAACCAGATCCATCCACTACACAATGTTGGAAAAGTTTTTGAAATTCATATAATTTTAAGGGTTAACAAAGTGATTTTTGTGAAGACTGTTGATGTGGGTAATAAAGCACAACCACAGAGAACATCTGGGTCAACAGTTTATAGAACATCCTGTCATTCTATAGAATATATATAACATAACTGTATATATAACATGCTGGTATACAGTGGGGAAAATAAGTATTCGATACTTGCGATTTTGCAAGTTTTCCCACCTACAAAGAATGGAGAGGTCTGTCATTTTTATCGTAGGTCCACTGCAACTGTGAGAGACAGAATCTAAGAAAAATGCTTCATGGTTGGGACAGTGTTCTTGGAGTTGTACTCTTTCTTCTTTTTCCAAAGACAGCGAGTGGAGTTGATACCAAAAAGTTCTATTTTGGTCTCATGTGACCACATGACCTTCTTCCATGCCTCCTCTGGATCATCCAGATGGTCAGTGGCGAACATCAAATGGGCCTGGGCATGTGCTGGCACGAGTAGGGGGACCTTGCGTGCCCTGCAGGATTTTAATCCATAATGGTGTAGTGTGTTATTATTCTTTGAGACTGTGGGCCCAGCTCTCTTCAGGTCATTGACCAGGTCCCCCTGTGTAGTTCTGGGCTGATTCCTGACCTTTCTCAGAATCATCCTTACCCCACGAGGTGAGATCTTCCATGGAGCCCCAGACCGAGGAAGATTAACAGTCATCATGTGCTTCTTCCATTTTCTAATAATTGCGCCAACAGTTGCTGCCTTCTCACCAAGCTGCTTGCCTATTGTCCTGTAGCCCATCCCAGACTTTTGTAGGTCTACAATTTTGTCCCTAGTGTCCTTAGACAGCTCTTTGGTCTTGGACATGGTGGAGAGGTTCGAGTGTGATTGATTGAGTGTGTGAACAGGTGTCTTTTTATACAGGTAATGAGTTCAAATAGGTGCACTCAATACAGGTAATGAGTGCAGAGTAGGAGGACTTCTTAAAGAGAAACTAACAGGTCTGTGAGAGACAGAATTCTTGCTGGTTGGTAGGTGATCAAATACTTTGAATTAATTTTATGAATTATTTAAAAATCATACAACGTGGTTTTCTGGATTTTTTTTTTTTATAGATTCTGTCTCTCACAGTTAAAGTGTACCTATGGTAAAAATGACAGACCTCTCCTTTCTTTGTAGGTGGGAAAACTTGTAAAATCGCCAGTGTATCAAATACTTATTTTCCCCACTGTATGTTCTATGCAAAGTATCGACTAAACTGCCTAGTTACAGTGATTATTTTTTATATAGCTTATTTCTTTATTACTCACATAAGGAACCTTATATAAAGCCTGGACTCCTAGTATAATCAGACAGCTGCTTAGCAGAGCTTGACAACATTGTATCGTGTGTTATTTGGTTGTTTCACTGTCGGAAGGAAATAAAGATTGCCTACGTTTTGATTCAGATGACTTCGTGCCTCAATTGATAGATATTTAACATAAAACTAAGCGCATGGAAATATATTTACATATATAAAAAGATTTTGATATCTCTCTCTCTCTCTCTCTCTCTCTATATATATATATATATATATATATATATATATATATATACATATATATAATGTGCAATATTCATGCTGTCTAATCAGCACCTTGATATGCCACACCTGTGAGGTGGGATGGATTATCTCGGCAAAGGAGAAGTGCTCACTAACACAGATTTAGACAGATTTGTGAATAATATTGGGTCTTTTGTGTATGTAGAAAATGTTTCAAATCTTTGAGTTCAGCTCATGCAAAATGGGAGCAAAACCGGAAGTGTTGCGTTTATATTTTTGCTCAGTGTATATATAGAATTTTTAATAAATATAAGCAATTTCTTTCAGTGTGATAAAGCACAATATTTGACTAAGACATTGTCGGAATTACTTGGATGAGCAAAACTAGTACAGTTTTGTTATTCTCTGCTAAAGTGACACATAAGAAGAAACAAAAGATAATGCAATAACTCCGGGATCACTTGAAATTGACCATTTTTACACTAGAATAGCGATCCAAAGTTATTTGAAAAAGATAAAACATAACTTTTACTATTAGCAATAACATAGATGGTCCTTAAGATAAATCAACAAGTGAGTACACATACAATAACATAAAGAATAATGGTGGGAATAAAGGTGCACGGCGGGACACAAATATGAAACCAATTGTCCTACAACTCCATTGATAGGTTCTGAGGTGCATTCATGATCCCAGGAGAACAAAGAAGGCGACTGTCCCTGAGATAAATTCTAGACATATGACAGGGTATGGGAAAGATTATCCCTATGATAATCCTGCAGGGTGGGTGCTATGATGGCCCTGATGGCCTAACCACGGAGCAAGCGCCCTGACAAGGGCGACCACGTCCGGCACCTTACCCTAAATAAACTGGCCCTGGTTAGCCCTATCCTATCTTTTTCCTACATACATGTTTCGCTTTTAGATGGGGGAAAAAAGACTCATCAGGGGAAACCTCTAGGGACTGGGCATAAGCTGGATTGAACAGGGATAGGTACATGTGAGCTACCATGCGGGCACAGAGGTATTGTCAGAAATTTTGGGCCGAAAGGAATCAATATTTTAAAGGCGTATACATATTAATGACAGATTGGTATATGGACATGATAGACATTTTGTCTGATTGCTAGAAGGTCTATGCAAGTTTAATTGTCCAAGACAGAGAATTACAAGGAAAGAGTCAGGAGTCTTTACATAAACATTCTCTGGTCGTAAACTGTGAATAATGATAGGAACTTATTACATCATTTTCAAAGTATGTGGAGTAGGAAGATTAAGTGTTTTTGGAAGATGGATTTGAAGTAGTATATCTATAAGCAGACTAGATGTCTGACAGTTAGTATACATTAATGTCTTTTTCCCCCATATTCAGGACTTTGTCCAAAACTTAGGTCAAAGGTTATCTTTCTGGTGGATCTTTAGAAAATATTAGAATTAATTGTAATTACACAAACTTTTACATAGAACCCTAGTGCCCCCATGTGGTTGAGTTGAATTAAAAATCAAGTAGCAAAGGGATACACTATGATGTCATTAGTCATGTGGAAGACCAAATCAAGCCCTCTTTTCAGGAGGGAGATAAAAGATATGAGACGACAAGAGGGGAGAGCAGATGAGAAACAGGAGAAAGGAAATACATGAGGAGAGAGGACCTAACCGTCCCTGGTTTCTGAGCTGTAACCGCTAACTTCTTTCAGGCAACTAAATTCTAACTTGCTGGTATATTTTGATCTGTATATTAGGCAATTAATTAGTCATATATCTCTTTTTTATATATATATATATATATATATATATGAGTTTCTGTCTGTCTGTCTAGATGTCTGTCTGTCTGTCTGGAAGTTCTTTACGCGCGACAAAATGACAAAACCGATCTCAGCTCTCTAGGACGTACCGTTCCTGAGATATACCCAAAAAACGCAGCCACTGATGAAGGTGCAAGAGTGCACCGAAACGCGTTTGGTCCCTATTCAGACAGTTGCTTGAGCCGTATACGGTTTTTACAGCTATATTTTATCTGGTTCTATTAAGAAAGACTGCAAAAGCTACCAATAGAGCCGGCTACAATAGGTGACGTGTCCAGTCAGCTGACCGAAGTGACGGAAATACGTCCCGAGTCACGTGAGACGCTATCCTCTGCACCACGTGGGACGTAACCAGAGACGCGGGAGACTCACCCCGAGCAACACGAGACGCCATCCTCTACACCACGTGGGACGCCACCAAGGATACCGGAAGGAGGAGACACCACTACAGACAGAGAAGCTGAAGAAGTCGACGTGCGCACCAACGCTCCCCAGGATCGGACCACTGCCAGCATATACCACCTATCCGGACATCTCTCCGATGGGGTAAGACTGTTCCAGCCTTAATATATAATAGACTGCCCCCATCTACCTGGACACAACAAGGAATTGTAACACCGTAATAGAATACAATTTGCCTTCATCGCTTTTACAGTGAATTTTATTTTATTTTATATAATTTTTTTCATATCCGGATACACACGTTACACATAGCTGGGCACATACAAGCCCACTCCAACGTGGATTTTACATATATTTTAATATACTAGACAGACTGATCACCTGTACTAGTATTAACTTTTATCAGGATATAAGAACACTGTGCACTGTGGCTCAAGTTATCCTTACGCCACTTATTTGGAACCACCTGTCTATACCCTTGTGATTTACATAGGAACAGCATTGTGGCTCAAATAACTGCGACGCCACTCATTTGGAACCACCTTTTTACACCCCTGTGGTTTTATGCAATAGTATTACGCATTGTGGCTGAAACTACCCTGACGCCAATGATTTGGAACCACTTGTTCACACCCTTGTGGTTTACAATTTTACTTCTAATAAATAATTTATGATTTATCCATATGTGTACCTAGACATTTGAGTGCCCTCCATTTTATATCCATTTGTTTATCTACCACTTCGGCAAAAGGTGCTGCCTAATCGGAGAGAGCACCTATCCGTGAATTTCTGACAGTAGAGCCTCTGTATATTTCCATTTATACCCAAAAAATGACCTGCATTAGCCAATAGAAGCCAGCAAGCCTTTCACTTAAATCCAAACTGCCATTTACACAGTCACATGTCCCTTATTAGCCAATAGAAGCTTGCAGGTTCTACTCCAGGTTGCCATAACAACTGATCACAGGTTTTAGCAGTTCGCAGGGTCTTAAATATTAAAGGGAACCTGTCATGTGGATATTTGATTATAATCTAACTAATTATATACAATCATTAACTACTAAAAAGTGCCTTAGAGGTATTCACTTACTGGTGTGACAGATGGTTAACTCATAATATACACACAAAGATGCCACATGCTAATGAGCTGATTTGAGTCCAGCGTGATGTCATTGAGTCCAGCGTATATTTAATTCAGAGCTATAGCCACTCCCCTGCCCACCTGCTGCTGATTCCTATGGAAACAAACTGTCATTCAGCAGCGGGTGGGCGGGGAGAGTCAGGAGCTCATGAATATTCAGGACTCATCATTATCAGCTGGAGCTTTTCAATACAAGATGTTGGCAGATTGACTGGGTCAATTAAAGAAAGTGACCCAGCATTGTGCTAAGAGAATCAGTCACTTACCGTATATACTCGAGTATAAGACGAGTTTTTTGGCACATATACCGTCTTATACTCGAGTCTAGGTCTGTATTATGGCAACTTACATTGCCATAATACAGACCATGACATGTTGTTGGGGGCCGGAGAAGCTGTTACTTACCTTTACAGCTGCTCCGGTCAGCTCCCAGCACGTCCGCGCGGCACCTCTGTTAAGCTCCCAGTAGGAGCGATTTGGCCGACCCGAAAATGCCGCGATTATATATAAAGGGGCCCCGCTCACATAACTGGCTTTGTGTGTAAAGTATTTTACTAGTGTGTGAAACAATCTCTCTCCTATTGATAACATGGCCGCCTCTGTACTCACTGTCACTATGAATGCACTGCAGCGAGCGGGAGCGTGACTGACGTCACTTAGTAACGCTCCTGCTTCCTGAAGTGGGAGGAGCGTTACTAAGTGACGTCAGTCACGCGCCGGCCGGGCCGCTCGCTGCAGTGCATTCATAGTGACAGTGAGTACAGAGGCGGCCATGTTATCAATAGGAGAGAGATTGTTTCACACACTAGTAAAATACTTTACACACAAAGCCAGTTATGTGCGCAGTTTAGGACACATGAGGGGACACATGGGGCCATGAGGGGGACCAGCATAAGATGCTATATGTACCCTAGTCTTATACTCGAGTCAATAATTTTTCCCATTTTTTGGGGGTATAATTAGGGGCCTCGGCTTATATTCGGGTCGGCTTATACTCGAGTATATACGGTATTTATGTTGCCCTTAGTTAGGACACCATAAAACTGGTGACAGGTTCCCTTTAAGTCATATTATTTATGACGGCACAACTACACTGCTACATACATGGGGGGCAGGGGCCACTATTAAATGGACGGGCACTGTTGAGTTCACTGTTAAAGGGGCGGGCACTGTGGAGATCATTATTAAAGGGGCAGGAACTGCGGAGGTCACTGTTAAAGCTGAAGTCACTGTGGAAGTCACTGTTAAAGGGGTGGGTACTGTGGAGGTCACTGTTAAAGGGGCGGCCACTATAAAAGTCACTGTTAAAGGGGTGGTCAAAGTTAAAGGGGCGGGAACTATAGAGGTCACTGTTAAAGGGGCAGGTACTATTAAAGGGATGGGCAATGTGGAGGTCACTGTTAAAGGGGCGGGCAATGTGGAAGTCAATGTTAAAGGGGCAGTCACCGTAAAAGGGGTTGGCACTGTGGAGGTCACTGTTAAAGGGGTTGGCACTGTGGAGGTCACTGTTAAAGGGGAGGCCACTATGAAGGTCAATGTTAATGGGGTGGTCATTGTTAAAGGGGCGGGCACTGTGTAGGTCACTGTTAAAGGGGCCGACACTGTGGAGGTCACTGTTAAAGGGGCAGGCACTGTAGAGATCACTGTTAAAAAGGCAGCCACTATGAAGGTCACTGTTAAAGGGATGGTCAGTTTTAAAGGGGCAGGCATTGTGGAGGTCACTGTTGAAGGGGTGGACACTGTGGAGGTCACTGTTAAAGGGGTGGTCACTGTTAAAGGGGCGAGCACTCTGGAGGTCACTGTTAAAGGGGCTGGCACTGTGCAGGTCACTGTTAAAGGGTCAGACACTGTGAAGGTCACTATTAAAGGGGCAGGCACTGTGGAGGTCACTGTTAAAGGCGTAGGCAGTGTGGACTTCACTGTTAAAGGGGCGGGTACTGTGGAAGTCACTGTTAAAGGGGCTGGTACTGTGGAGGTCACTGTTAAAGGGGCGGCCACTATGAAGGTCACTGTTAAAGTGGTGGTCAATGTTAAAGGGGTGGGCACTGTGGAGGGCACTGTTAAAAGTGCGGGCACTGTGGAAGTCACTGTTAAAGGGGCTGGTACTATGGAGGTCACTATTAAAGAGGCGGCCACTATGAAGGTCACTGTTAAAGGGGTGGTTAATGTTAAAGGGGCGGGCACTGTAGAGGGCACTGTTAAAAGGGTGGGCAGTGTGGAAGTCACTGTTAAAAGGGGCGGGCACTGTAAAGGTCACTGTTAAAGCGGCAGCCACTATGAAGGTCACTGTTAAAGGGTTGGTCAATGATAAAGGGGTGGGCACTGTGGAGGTCACTGTTAAAGGGACGGTCACTGTTAAAGGGTCAGTCTCTATGAAGGACACTGTTAAATGGGTGGTCAATGTTGAAGGTGCGGGTAATGTGGAGGTCACTGTTAAAGGGGCGGCCACTATGAAGTTCAGTGTTAAAGGGGTGGTCAATGTTAAAAGAGCGGGCACTGTGGAGGTCACTTTTAAAGGGGCAGGTACTGTAAAAATCACTGCTAAAGGGGCGGGCACTGTAAATGTCACTGTTAAAGGGGCAGCCACTATGAAGTTCACTGTTAAAGGGGTGATCAATGTTAAAGGGGCGGGCACTGTGGAGGTCACTGTTAAAGGGGCGGGCACTGTGGAAGTCACTGTTAAAGGGGTGGGCACTATTAAAGGGACAGGCAATGTGGAGGTCACTGTTAAAGGGCGAGCACTGTGGAGGTCATTGTTAAAGGGGCGAGCACTGTGGAGGTCACTGTTAAAGGGGTGGGCACTTTGGAAGTCACTGTAAAGGTCACTGTTAAAGGGGCAGCCTCTATGAAGGTCACTGTTAAAGGGGGGAGAACTGTGGAGGTCGCTGTTAAAGGGGCGGGCACTGTGGAGGTCTCTGTTAGAGGGGCGGGCACTGTGGAGGTCTCTGTTCAAGGGGTGGTCAATGCTAAAGGGGCGGTCACTGTTAAAGGGGCGGGCACTGTGGAGGTCATTGTTAAAGGGGCAGGCACTGTTAAAGGGGGGGCCACTGTGGAGGTCAATGTTAAAGGGGCTTTTGTCAAAGACAAATCTAGATTTCCCTCCAAATGAGGGAAGAAAATAGAAGAGAAGCGCACAATAGGGTAATATTGTTTAAACAAACAGATAAATATAGTGGGAATTGTCCACACTCACCTTGTAAGGTTGTGCTTAAATAGGCACAACTCTACTGTAGACTTGGTAGTAATAAGGTCTTTTAGCCAGGACTGCAGCCGCAGATTGTTTGTTCTTTTCGGTGGGGTGTCCAGTCCCCCAAAAAAGAAATTTTCAGTAAAAGGAAGAGAAGGTTTCTGCCTCGGTGCAAAATCACTGGAGAAGACGATCTTAGTGCAAGAGTTATTCTTGGTTTAATAGAAACAACGCGTCGGGCGTGGCCTAACCGTCATGGTGTGAGGACGCAAGTCGTTTCAGCTCCGACATTATCCTGTATTATCCTGGTTGCCTGATCATTTGGCCTGATAGAAACACCCCTATGTGATCCACAACCTCACGGTTTACCAGTAACCAGATTTTCTGCTCTGTGGCTGCTGCGGTCGCTGTCTGCTTGATCCCTTTGAGCGAGGCCTGTGAACGGAGCGATATCCTGCACTGCGGACCCCTCGGTGAGAGCGGGAGAAGTGGGGACGCACGAATATCATACTCACCGGTGGTGGTAGTCGGGTGGGGCCTGGAGCTGCAGGTCGGTGTGACCCCCGGGCTCTCTCCCTGCTGGACTGCCGGCTTGAAGTCCCCCACGTGTCTGACAGTGCGGGCGCCATCTTACCTGTGACGCTGGGAACAGTCATCTTCATGCTCCAGGGCTGGCGCGGGATCTTGGCTCTCCTGTCTACACCCATCTGACGATTGGGAGGATTGTATCGGGTGG
The DNA here is from genome assembly GCF_905171765.1 of Bufo bufo. Lineage (NCBI taxonomy): Eukaryota > Metazoa > Chordata > Amphibia > Anura > Bufonidae > Bufo > Bufo bufo. The sequence goes on along the minus strand of NC_053394.1, from coordinate 391,553,415 downwards.
AGAGTGCGGCTCGGCTGAGTTGTAGGGCAAGTACCTCCTGATTCAAGGAAAATAATCTTTCTAGTGAGTGGTGCGGCTGCTGACCTGTTGCCCTGAGTGAGGGTGCTGTTTAAAGGGCCAGTACTCCTATTACTGGTGAAAGGGAGATCACCTTATGGGCCGGAAAACGGGCACCTCAGGGCCAGCTATTCCACCTAAACTAATGCTGGACAATATGAGCCAAACAGAAGATCGAGAGGTTGGGACCTCCTCTGAGCGCCCAGAAGTGGACCTTGCAAAAGTTATGGCGGCCATCACTAACTGCCAGACGGCGCTCACGGTCAAAATTGACCATGTCCAGGCTGAACTTACTCTCCTCAGACATGATATTGATAAGATTAGAGAGAGAACAACTGAGGTGGAAAGGAGGGTGAGTGATGTGGAGGACAGGGTTCAACGTGATGACTCTGCGATAAATGCTCTGCAGAATCAAGTCAAGACTCTGATGGTGAAGGTAGAGGACGCCGAGAACCGTAACAGATGGAATAACATCCGCATTATGGGTTTACCTGAAAGAGCAGAGGGGCCCTCTCCTGAGGAGTTTGTGGAACGTCTTATAAAACAAGTCTTTGATCCTATAAATCTCTCAGGGACTTTTGCGGTGGAACGAGCCCACAGGATCCCCACTCGTCCCCTGCCTCCTGGAGCCCCATCTCGTCCTTTCATCTTTAAGGTCCTAAATTACAGAGACCGAGATGCTATTCTGGCAGCAGCTCACCGACTAAAGGACATTCATTTTGACAACACCCGGATTTCCTTCTACCCGGACTTTTCTACAGAAGTGCAGAAGCAACGTAGGCAGTTCGCGGCGGTGAGAACCCGGCTAAGAGAGAAGGGACTTATTTATGCCATGATGTATCCGGCATGGCTCAGAGTGCAGGAGGGAGAGCAGGTGAAGTTCTTCGCCACCCCTGAAGAAGCATCGGACTGGCTTGACCGCAGGGGCTGAGTGCTACATATCTGATGTTTTGGGTGTCTCATCTTATGTTTTCAGATGATTGCAATATCAATGGAGCTGAATGTGTGATGGTTGAGGTAACCTGCTGCATAGGTTCAGTTTAGGGTTTACCTAGAGCAGTGGGGTTAAAAACGGGTTCTCCGTTCCCCTTTTTCTACTAACGAGGCAAATGGGGGGAGGGTTTTTAGGCTTGGATAAGTTGGGGTCATCTGGGCAGGGTGGGGGGCATTGCCTGATATTACGGGCATATTTGGGGGCTCTTGCTCTAAATTTGGGAAGTTGGTATGAATGTGTGAATGTATGGCTTGGGTGGTGCAGTTACTTCTGGGGTTATTGTCTTAACAAGCCGCCATGATGTCGGTCTGTCGGTTTGTCTCCTGGAATGTCAGGGGTCTCAATGACAAAATTAAACGATCTCTGGTCTTTAATTTTCTGCGAAATCACAATCCGGACGTTCTGATATTGCAGGAGACACATTTGCAGGGGCGGAAGCTTTTGGCGTTAAAGAAGCCCTGGGTAGGTTCAGCATACCACGCTGTATATAACTCTAGGGCCAGAGGTGTGTCAATTCTGGTGGCAAAGTCCCTTCCCTTCCGGTCATACTCTGTGCATACTGATACGATGGGGCGTTTTGTGATTCTCCACGCTGCAATCAGGGGCATTGACTACCTTGTGGTGGGTGTTTATGTCCCCCCCCCCTTTCGGAGGGAAATATTGGATGAGATTATGAGAAGAGTAGCATCTATGCCCCCGGTGCCTCTGATTGCATTTGGGGATTACAATGCGACTCTAGACCGGTCGTTGGATCGACTTCGCCCTAGTGATACCCATAATGAGGCGTTAAGCTCCTGGGCTGAAGTATTAGATTTAACGGAGGGTTGGAGGTACTTGCATCCGGGATTGCGCCAATATTCCTGTTATTCTGCCCCACACGCAACGCTCTGACGGATAGACTTAGTATTCCTTAGTAGAGATCTATTGCCCTCTCTGGTGGTGGCTGACTACTTGCCACGAGGTATTTCTGACCATGCCCCCCTGTTAGTAATTCTGAAACAACCCCTTGCACCGGCTGAGAGAATATGGAGACTCAATAGTAAATGGCTGGAGGTCCTGCCTGTTGTTTGGGCTGTACAGCAAGGTATGAAGGACTATTGGGATTTCAATGAGGGCTCAACTAACCCGTTGATAGAGTGGGAAGCCTTCAAAGTTGTAATGAGGGGTACTCTGATTCAAGCGATAGCTACGTATAGGAAGGAGATGAGTGCTACTAGGACTAAGTTAGAGGGGGAGGTGGTAGAGAAAGAGCAGGCTTTTATTGCAAATCCGGATGGAGAGGGCCGTAGATTATGGGATGAGGCTCAGAGGAAACTTAGTTTACACCTAACAGAATATACCCAGAAGAAGTTATTGTATCAAAGGCGTTTAATATTTGCTGATGGGGATAAGAATGGGAGTGCTTTGGCGTTCCTGGCTAGGACTGAGTCGCCTCAGACGGTGGTCCCACACATCACCTGTGGGGATGGCTTGAGGGTATACCGGCCGGAGGACATATGTGAGCAATTTGTTCAATTTTATGCGGACCTGTATAGCTCCAAAATTGGGTTGTCCCCGGATGAGATCCGATCTTTCCTTCAGACCATCCCCCTCACACCATTGGCAAGGGCGGATAGTAAGTTTTTAGAGGCTGCTATTGATGTAGAAGAAATTAAAGCTGCGATTGGAGATATGGCAGTAGGGAAATCACCTGGTCCGGATGGGTTCCCAGTCGAATGGTACAGATTAGATGTTGAGTTGCACTCTACACGTCTACTGAAACTTTTTAATTACGCATATGATTCCGGTGGTTTGCCTTTATCCTTTGGAGAGGCTACCATTGTGGTAATTCATAAAACTGGGAAGTCTCCGGACCACTGTGCGTCATATAGACCTATTTCCCTACTGAATACTGACGCCAAAATCTTGGCTAAAATCTTGGCCAAGAGACTTAGTAGGGTGGTCTTATCCATTATTGACCCCGACCAATCTGGCTTTATGCCTGGAAAGACAACTGATATTAACCTTAGGAGATTATTTACGAACTTGCAGGTCAGGCATGATAATGCGGGTTCAAGGGTCCTGGCATCTCTCGATAATGAGAAAGCCTTTGACTCGGTAGAGTGGCATTTTATTTGGGAGACAATGTCCCGCCTTAACTTCCCTCCCTCCTTTATTCAATGGGTCCAACTATTGTATCAGGCGCCTACAGCGCGCATCAGAGTAAATGGCTTTCTTTCCCGACCTTTTAGATTATACAGAGGTACAAGGCAGGGTTGTCCCCTGTCCCCGTTGCTGTTCGCTCTGATAATGGAACCTCTTACACAATTGATCAATAATAGCTCCTTGATAGAAGGGTGGACGATAGCTGGGATACAAGAGAAAGTATCGCTGTACGCGGATGACCTGTTGGTGTACTTAGCTGACCCTGGCCCCTCCTTAGAAACCCTGCTAGATGTGGTGAATGGATATGGTAGATATTCAGGATTGCGAGTGAACTGGGCTAAATCCAGTCTATGTATGGTGGACATAGAGGAAGGGATGGATATCTCTCCGGTATCCCCCCTGAAAGTGGTAGATAGCTTCCTTTATTTGGGGATTCACATACATAGAGACCCTCGGCAATTCTGCCATCTGAATCTGAGACCCACTATGGAATATGTCACACGCAAGTTAGAAGCCTGGGAAAATCTCCCCTTGACCTTAATAGGCAGGATTAACATCTTTAAAATGGTGTTGCTACCGAAACTATTATATGTATATAGAGCGGCTCCAGTGAGGGTCCCGAAGTCCCATTTTGATGTCTTAGACAAAGTCATGTCCCGATTCTTATGATGCCATCGGATCCCTAGGATAGCAAGGAAGACGTTGAAAGCCTCCTACTTACAGGGGGGTTTGCAACTTCCTGACTTATATGTTTACTATATAGCGACACGGCTGATGTATGCTTCCTGGTGGATTAGAGCGGATCCCAACAATCCGGCGGTGGTGCTGGAGGCAGCGCTAGTTGGCTCATATGAAGCTCTAACGAACTTGGTTTATAGGGGAGGTGGAGTTCTGATCAGTGGGAGATACACAGAGGCTATGGTGACGGTTATAGAGGCCTGGGCGAGGTTTGTGAATACACATATGGATACTCAAACTATGGCGTAACAAGCACCTCCCTGAGCTTTTACATTTGCCAGATTTTGAATTTTGGCCTAGGAAGGGGCTTAAGTACTTGACACAGCTGTTCCAGGATTGGGTCTTTCGCTCCTTTGAGAGTTTGCGGTCGGACTTCCTGTTACCTCGGACGAGTTTTTATCGGTTCCTCCAACTGAGACACGCTTGTGATAAACAGTTCCACTCCTTGACCCTGAGCTTGGAGTGTGGTCCTCTAGAATCAGTAGCTAGGAAGGAACAATTATATAAACTAATTTCTTCCTTTTATGGTGAAATTATAAAGATGCAGGAGTCTCCTATCCAGCGATCATTTGTTAGATGGTCGGCGGATATCCCAGAGTTGGAGGACTCTCATTTGGAGGAATGGCGTCTAGGGTGGAGGAGGTCTGTCGTGAGCGCTCGAGATCAGCTCATTCAGGTCAAATGGATGCATAGGGTATATCTGACCCCGGTGCGTCTAAAATCGCTGGTATATCAGCTAAGAATAAAGCTCATTTTACAAATATACCAGCGATTTTAGTCCTAACTCCTAAAGAACAGTCATATACCCACAACATTGTTTGCTTTTTACAAAAACTGAAGCTGCACATTGGATGACACCTGGGGGGTGGCCCCTCCCTTAGGGGGCGTCACCCAGGTGCGTCTTTTGGCGTTTTCTTTAATATGTTTTATCTATAAATGTCTACCTTTTTGTTATATTCATTGTATAATTATGAAACCTGATGAAGGGGAGTTTGTAATCCCCGAAACGCGTTGTTTCTATTAAACCAAGAATAACTCTTGCACTAAGATCGTCTTCTCCAGTGATTTTGCGCCGAGGCAGAAACCTTCTCTTTCTTTTACGGAATGTTAAAGGGGCGGCCACCGTGGAGGTCAATGTTAAAGGGGCGGGCACTGTGGAGGTAATTTTTAAAGGGGTGGGTACTGTGGAGGTCACTGTTATGGGGGAAACTGTTGATATCTTTTTAAGACACACAAAAACATAAAATGAAATAGATGAAATATACCCGTGCGAAGCCAGGGTCTTTCTACTAGTCTCATATATATAAAAATCAAAGATGGTGGCTCACTCCAAACGAAATGTAGGAACAGGTGCTGCTAGCCTAGTTAGAGGGACACCCACCCTCTCAAAACAAGGAATTGCAAATTATAGTAATAGGCGAGCACACTTCATTTGGCATATGGATAAAATTTAATTAAATCACTCAATAGTAATACACGTGTATATGCAGGTAAAATAAAACAATGATAAATACTAAAAACTATTAAAATAAATAGATGACCATATGTAGGGTATAAGCCTCAAAGCTATATAGTCCAGCAAAAGTTCAAAATGTAGTTCCCAATACGTGCAATGTTGGTATGCACTAGGTGGTATTAATTATGATCCCTTAGGGAAAAGTCCATAGATGTATATATGGATTTGTATCCAATAGATTGCTGTGCAAATATTGGAGGACTCAGTTATTCCCGGAGTAGCTTAGGAGATCCGCTTTATGAATAAAGTATTCCAATCGACATCAAAAGTTCAAGCCTTCATATGTTTGTAGCTTGTAATAACAGCTTAGACGTTCTTACCTTCCTCTGTATCGAGGATCCAAGACGCTGGTGTTTGTTGGCGTCTTCCTCCTTGCCTCTCTAGCCGGCTTACCCGAAATATCGCGGGAGTTTGAGCGAGACTTGCAACTTGGTCCGTGCTTGTAGCTCTTCCGGCTTGGTGCAGAGGAAGGAATCTTACGGTCCTTGGTTCTTTAGTGCCGATGTCAGTTCGACTGTCCTGGCAATTCAATTTTCATAGCGTGGCCACGCTTATGACTACGGAGGTACTGTTCCCAGGTATCTGATCCGGCCCAGACGCGTTTCGGGAATAAACTATCCCTTCATCAGTGGTATCAGATCACCTGACAGCCTCCGCCTTTTATATCCAGTTAGGAAGTCAAACTATGGAGATCTGGATTTTATATGGAACAAGCGATTCTCTATATGCGGTTTTCGTGCGTTTTTTTAAACACACATGCGTTTTTTCTGCTGTATATTGCCTTTAACCCTTACAGGCTTGTGGCATAAACTAATTTGATATTTATAGTTACTTTACAGAGTTATATCATTATAAAGTTTCATAGATGTACTCACATATCTATACCTTAAATTTCATGACAGTATAATGTCTGGTCACCATATCTTCATAAATAATATAACAATATCGATAAACATGTTAAAATGTATAAAAGAAAATAAATATAGATATAATACATGATAATATAAAATTTATTAATATGTTTTACGACTTAAAATTGAGGAAATTCAGCGGGTCTGAACGCTGAACTAGAGATTTTTGGGTTTTTGTAGGCTGGGTGCCCCCGTGCCGACTCATACGCCGCAGTCGGGCCATTTATTGGCACTGCGTCGTTGACTCGGACAGGGGCCCCCAGCCCCATACAACTCCATCATCTCAACTCCAATATCCTACTCATCTGTTTCTATGATTCCATTTCCACGGATCATTCATGGTTATATGGAATAAAATCGTAGTATGACATCAGATAAATTTGTATAATATATCCGCCATGAATTTCCTCAATTTTAAGTCGTAAAACATATTAATAAATTTTATATTATCATGTATTATATCTATATTTATTTTCTTTTATACATTTTAACATGTTTATCGATATTGTTATATTATTTATGAAGATATGGTGACCAGACATTATACTGTCATGAAATTTAAGGTATAGATATGTGAGTACATCTATGAAACTTTATAATGATATAACTCTGTAAAGTAACTATAAATATCAAATTAGTTTATGCCACAAGCCTGTAAGGGGTTAAAGGCAATATACAGCAGAAAAAACGCATATGCGTTTAAAAAAACGCACGAAAACCGCATATAGAGAATCGCTTGTTCCATATAAAATCCAGATCTCCATAGTTTGAGTTCCTAACTGGATATAAAAGGCGGAGGCTGTCAGGTGATCTGATACCACTGATGAAGGGATAGTTTATTCCCGAAACGCGTCTGGGCCGGATCAGATACCTGGGAACAGTACCTCCGTAGTCATAAGCGTGGCCACGCTATGAAAATTGAATTGCCAGGACAGTCGAACTGACATCGGCACTAAAGAACCAAGGACCGTAAGATTCCTCCCTCTGTACCAAGCCGGAAGAGCTACAAGCACGGACCAAGTTGCAAGTCTCGCTCAAACTCCCGCGATATTTCGGGTAAGCCGGCTAGAGAGGCAAGGAGGAAGACGCCAACAAACACCAGCGTCTTGGATCCTCGATACAGAGGAAGGTAAGAACGTCTAAGCTGTTATTACAAGCTACAAACATATGAAGGCTTGAACTTTTGATGTCGATTGGAATACTTTATTCATAAAGCGGATCTCCTAAGCTACTCCGGGAATAACTGAGTCCTCCAATATTTGCACAGCAATCTATTGGATACAAATCCATATATACATCTATGGACTTTTCCCTAAGGGATCATAATTAATACCACCTAGTGCATACCAACATTGCACGTATTGGGAACTACATTTTGAACTTTTGCTGGACTATATAGCTTTGAGGCTTATACCCTACATATGGACATCTATTTATTTAATAGTTTTTAGTATTTATCATTGTTTTATTTTACCTGCATATACACGTGTATACTATGAGTGGTTTAATTAAATTTTATCCATATGCCAAATGAAGTGTGCTCGCCTATTACTATAATTTGCAATTCATATATATAAAAATTTGTTTTTTGTCCGTCTGTCTGGACGTTCTTTATGCGTGACCAAACGACTGGAACGATCTTTACCAATTTGGCACACAGGTACAGTACAGACCAAAAGTTTGGACAAACCTCTCATTCAAAGAGTTTTCTTATTTTCATGACTATGAAGGCATCAAACCTATGAATTAACACATGTTGAATTTTATACATAACAAACAAGTGGGAAACAAACTAAAAATATGGTCATATTCTAGGTTCTTCAAAGTAGCCACCTTTGCTTTGATTACTGCTTTGCACACTCTTGCATTTTCTTGATGAGCTTCAAGAGGTAGTCCCCTGAAATGGTCTTCCAACAGTCTTGAAGGAGTTCCCAGAGATGCTTAGCACTTGTTGGCCCTTTTGCCTTCACTCTGCGGTCCCAGCTCACCCCAAACCATCTCGATTGGGTTCAGGTCGGTGACTGTGGAGGCCAGGTCATCTGGCGCAGCATCCCATCACTCTCCTTCATGGTCAAATAGCCCTTACTTTAAAAGTTTTCCCCAATTTTTTTTCGGCTGACTGACTGTCCTTCATTTCTTAAAGTAATGATGGCCACTCGTTTTTTTTCTTTACTAGAGCTGCTTTTTTCTTGCCATAATACAAATTCTAACAGTCTATTCAGTAGAACAATCATCTGTGTATCCACCTGACTTCTCCTCAACGCAACTGAATGGTCCCAACCCCATTATAAGGCAAGAAATCCCACTTATTAAACCTGACAGGGCACACCTGTGAAGTGAAAACCATTTCAGGGGGACTACCTCTTGAAGCTCATCATGAGAAAGGCCAAGAGTGTGCAAAGCAGTAATCAAGCAAAAGGTGGCTACTTGAAGAACCTAGAATATGACTATTTTCAGTTGTTTCACAATTGTTTGTTATGTATATAATTCCACATGTGTTAATTCATAGTTTTTGATGCCTTCAGTGTGAATCTACAATTTTCATAGTCATGAAAATAAGAAAACTCTTTGAAATGAGAAGGTGTGTCCAAACTTTTGGTCTGTACTGTACATGTACAGTCGTGGCCAAAAGTTTTGAGAATGACACAAATATTAGTTTTCACAAAGTTTGCTGCTAAAAAGCTTTTAGATCTTTGTTTCAGTTGTTTCTGTGATGTAAGTGAAATATAATTACATGCACTTCATAGTTTCAAAGGCTTTTATCGACAATTTACATGACATTTATGCAAAGAGTCAGTATTTGCAGTGTTGGCCCATCTTTTTCAGGACCTCTGCAATTCGACTGGGCATGCTCTCAATCAACTTCTGGGCCAATTCCTGACTGATAGCAACCCATTCTTTCATAATCACTTCTTGGAGTTTGTCAGAATTAGTGGGTTTTTTTTTGTCCACCCGCTTCTTGAGGATTGACCACAAGTTCTCAATGGGATTAAGATCTGGGGAGTTTCTAGGCCATGGACCCAAAATGTCAACGTTTTGGTCCCCGAGCCACTTTATTTATCACTTTTGCCTTATGGCACGGTGCTCCATTGTGCTGGAAAATGCATTGTTCTTCACCAAACTGTTGTTGGAAGAAGTTGCTGTTTGAGGGTGTTTTGGTACCATTCTTTATTCATGGCTGTGTTTTTGGGCAAAATTGTGAGTGAGTCCACTCCCTTGGATGAGAAGCAACTCCACACATGAATGGTCTCAGGATGCTTTACTGTTTGCATGACACAGGACTGATGGTAGTGCTCACCTTTTCTTCTCCGGACAAGCCTTTTTCCAGATGCCCCAAACAACCGGAAAGAGGCTTCATCGGAGAATATGACTTTGCCCCTGTCATCAGCAGTCCATTCACCATACTTTCTGCAGAAGATCAATCTGTCCCTGATGTTTTTTTTGGAGAGAAGTGGCTTCTTTGCTGGCCTTCTTGACACCAGGCCATCTTCCAAAAGTCTTCGCCTCACTGTGCGTGCAGATGCGCTCACACCTGTCTGCTGCCATTCCTGAGCAAGCTCTGCACTGTTGGCACTCCGATCCCGCAGCTGAATCCTCTTTAGGAGATGATCCTGGCTCTTGCTGGACTTTCTTGGACACCCTGAAGCCTTCTTAACAAGAATTGAACCTCTTTCCTTGAAGTTCTTGATGATCCTATAAATTGTTGATTGAGGTGCAATCTTAGTAGCCACAATATCCTTGCCTGTGAAGCCATTTTTATGCAACGCAATGATGGCTGCACGCGTTTCTTTGCAGGTCACCATGGTTAACAATGGAAGATCAATGATTTCAAGCATCACCCACCTTTTAACATGTCAAGTCTGCCATTTTAACCCAATCAGCCTGACATAATGATCTCCAGCCTTGTGCTCGTCAACATTCTCACCTTAAGTTAACAAGACGATTACTGAAATGATCTCAGCAGGTCCTTTAATGACAGCAATGAAATGCAGTGGAAATGACCTTTTTTTGGGATTAATTTTCATGGCAAAGAAGGACTATGCAATTCATCTGATCACTCTTCATAACATTCTGGAGTATATGCAAATTGCTATTATAAAAACTTAAGCAGCAACTTTTCCAATTTCCAATATTTATGTAATTCTCAAAACTTTTGGCCACGACTGTACATGTGTTGCATGGGGACGCCTATTGTCTCAAGCGCTAAATATCCCCTAGTACACTGGCCCAGGATCTCTATTGCCCAGGTGCCAGAATATCATCTAGTGCGTCGGCACAGGAGTGCGATCCTAGCGCAGGAGCGCATATATGACGTGGGTGCATCACTGCGTAGGAATGCATATACTAGTGACGCTTTGCGTTCCAATGGGGATGATGGTGCTCCCTATACAGGCAAGATACCTGGCAAAGGCGCAGTGGGCTGGAACGCACGCCATGAATGCATGCAATGAGCAGGTGTAGTCATTTCAATGGATTACTTTGGGTATATTTGGCAGCAGTCTGTATATATCATGCGGACTGATATACATCCAGTTGGCATATCGCTGCTGCTATCTAGCTTTACTTTATCTTCTATATCCCCTGATGAATCTGTCATCTACCTATGCTTAGAAAATACTATTGATATTGTCTGGGAGTAAAACATCTAGGAAGGGAAGGGTGAGCCACCGATAAGTCGGGCCGTTCCTTTTGGGCCGATTTCTCCGCATTTAGGCAGGGTTTGATAGTTCAAGTAGGGATTTATCTCTCACTACCCAGCCAAAAGCCTACATCCCACAAGATAGGAAAGTGATATGTGGAATGTGGAGAACCAGGGGGAAAAAAATTGCTGTATTCTAAAGCTTTGGAACTACCATATTCCATAGCGTTGATTCAACAATCAAGTGAAGAAAGACAATGTGAAAACCAGAAATGGGGTCATCTACAAAGACGCCTTTTTCCCTCCAACTCTAGAGCCCAGAGCCACCACACTATCCAGGATTCAACCAGCATTAAAATTGTAAGTGGCTACAAATGTAGCATTAATATTGGAATTTGTAATCCATTTAATGCAGTTTTCCCTCCCAATATGATATCCCAGACTACTCCTGCAGTATAGTTATAAGATTTATATCAATTATTTTTGTGGGATTTATTTTAGGAAGTAAATATAAAAGTTACATTTTAAGTAGGTAAATTTTTTCAGTGATTAGACCAAGGTTGATGAACAAGGAATCTGGAGAAACAAAGAAAGGACTTGTTTACCTCGTCCAATGTATCCTGCTATGGCACAGGAGGCCCATAGGCCTACCCATCTGTCTAAAGGTGCTATGGTAAGTGTTGTAAATGCTGGTTTGATTGCACCAGGGTATGCCACAGTAGCAGCTCGGTTTGTACAAGGGTGCATGATTTGTGCATTGAATAATCCCGGTCAAGTGGTGAAGACTCCAAGCAAGCACACCCAAGGCCATTTCACCCATTTCAGAGATTGCAGATAGACTATATACAGCTACCTAAGGTAGGTGTGTATGAATTGGTTCTTGTGTGTTGATCTCTTTGCAGGATGGCCGGAAGCCTTCCCAGTAGCAAAGGCAAATGCAAAGAATACCGCCAGGAAATTGGTCAGTGAACTGATATGCAGGTACAGTGTTCCTGAAGTCATTGAGTCAGATAGGGGGTCCCATTTCACAGGAGAAGTAATGGGAGGTCATGCAGCAGGCATTAGGGGTCACCCAAGATTTCACATGGCCTACCATCATCAAAGCAGTGGTCGAGTTGAATGCCTCAACGGCACATTAAAGTTAAAGATCCAGAAAGCCAAGCAGGAAACCCAAAGACCTTGGCCAGAATGTCTGCCCCTTGCCCTATATTCTGTTAGGACCACTCCTAACCTAAAAACAGGACTGTCTCCTTTTGAGATTTTGTTTGGGTGCGCTCCCAGGCTTGGGTTATACTTCCCCCAGCAGTTACAGATGAACAATGACAATCTCGCTGGGTACATCCAGGCCCTCACAAAACGGCTTGAACATACTCATAAACAAGTGTTTGCTTCACTTCCAGATCCTGACTCAGTAGAAGGAACTCACAGCTGGGTGGGGATAAACAGGCATGTGAGAAAAGGACTAGATCCAAGATTCGATGGTCCCTTTCAAGTACTGTTGACCACCCACACCGCTGTAAAGGTTGAAGGAAAACCCAACTGGGTACACGCTTCTTACTGCAAGAAAGTCTTGGAACCACAGGATGAAGGTCCTTCTGCTGTCAGTGGCTCTGACTCTGAGCGTGTCAGCAGTGTTTCATCCACTGAATGATGAATGGGACAATGGTTTGATACAGCACCATAAGGTGCTGTTTGAAGGACTGAATGACATTGAAAAATTAAGGGACTGTTGGATTTGTACTCACAGTCCTGTGAGTTAAGCCACTACACTCTATTTCGCCGTGCCCCTCTGAATTGACTGAACTGGCCAACTCTACTATGTTTTTCTCAGGCATTAAGCAGGTTAAGTCTAAAACTAGAGACAGGGAAGCACCCTAACCCGTTGCAGGATGGACTGAGCCCCCCCGGGCTCATGGTAAACAGATCAGGGCCACCAGTTTAGAATTGCCAAGTTTACCAGACCTTAAACTGGCCATGAAAGTCATCGAGGTATGGCCAGTGTCTTCACTAATCGGTGCTATACGAGGCCTTGAATCCAGTCGCCTCAATCATATTATCACTGACAAATTTAATAAGCATTGTAGTTCCTGTTGACATCATGGGGGGCAGCTGTCCTGCTCCGCAGCTTCTGTCCGATAACAGAGAAGATGATCGACTTGGGCCATCATAAATTCTTAAGTAATCCGAGACGCAGTCTGAGGAGGCTTGAACGTCAAAAGCGCTGAACTGCAAGAAAATCTGAAAGAACGAGAAACATCTTAGTGTTAAGAGGTTCCTCATCACTCCTGCTGAAGTATCTGATTGTATCCTCCATTTTCTTAGAACTCGTTGTTGTGCTGTTTCTCTTTTATTTCACTTAGAAACTATTAAATAAATTGACAACCGTTTGTAACCATAACCCTTGTCCAACGGTTGTGTCTCTACACATCTGACACTGGCAGCGCTGCTTGGACAGTGTCAGACTATGTAGGGACAGGCCCCTACCCATCGTGTCCCATGTGCCTGTCATGGTCTTACCTGCTTGCTGCTCTCCTTCGTTTGACATGTGCTGGCGGCCATCTTGGGTCCTGGGTTTCTTGTAGCCTTCCACCCTGCGGCTCCTCCTTCCCCTGGGAGGAGCTGGATGCCTAGCTCATATATATAGGAGGTCTGTGGCTTCAGTTCCTTGCTTGGTCCTCTTGTGTTCACATGCTCCTAAGACTGCTGCTGCTTCTGGTTCCTGATCCTGGCTTCGTCTGACTACCCTGCTGGTTCCTGATCCTGGCTTCGTCTGACTACCCTGCTGGTTCCTGATCCTGGCTTCGTCTGACTACCCTGCTGGTTCCTGATCCTGGCTTCGTCTGACTACCCTTCTGGTTCCTGACCTCTGGCTTCGCAAAGACTCTGCTCGGTTTCACCATCCGTTTGGACTTTTGCTTTACAGCTTTATTTTCAATAAAGCCTTCTTATTTTCACTTATCTCTTGTTGTACGTCTGGTTCATGGTTCCGTGACATTAGGACCAAGCCATGAATTCTGACGGTACAGGGCCATCCTCGCTACCCACGCTGGTTGCCAGACTTGATCAGCAGGATCACCTGTTGGGTCGGTTCGCTGTGGCGTTGCAAACCCTGCTTGAACGCACGGCTCATTTCGCTCCCGTTGCCGATGGGTCGGTTGTCGCTCCTGGGCTCGCTCCTACTGCCGCTCCGGTTGTTGCGCCAGAGTCTACCCCGACACCTGTTGTTGCGCCTGCGGTGTTTCGGGGTATGACCGGTTCTGCCCCTCTTCCACAGCGCTTTGGGGGAGAGCCAACTCAGTGCCGAGGTTTCCTTAACCAGGTGGGCATTTATTTCGAGTTGCTGCCACATGCCTTTCCTACTGAGAGATCAAAGGTGGGCTTCTTGATCTCGCTGCTCTCGGACAAGGCCTTGGCCTGGGCCAGCCCTTTATGGGAGAACAACAATCCGGTGGTTGCCGAGTTTTCCGGTTTTGTTGCTTCTCTTCGGAAGGTATTCGATGTGCCGGCTCGTGCTGCCTCTGCTGCGAAGCTCCTTATGTCCATCAGACAGGGTTCACGATCCGTAGCTGAATACGCCATTGAGTTTCGTACCCTGGCAGCAGAGGTGGGCTGGAATAATGAGGCTCTGGTCGCTGCTTTCTCTCATGGTCTCTCGGATGCCTTGAAGGATGAGGTTGCAGCTAAGGACCTACCAGTTGAGCTCGAGTCTCTTATTTCTTTCCTGATTTTGATTGACACCAGACTCAGGGAGAGACCTTCCTTTAAGGAGAACCTGCGGAGGTCTTCTAACAGGTTGGTGCCTACGTTTGCTGTCCCACCCGTGCCTCCCTCTCCTCCCACGCCTCCTGGGGATGACTTGTCTGGGGGTGAACCCATGCAGCTGGGGTTTGCTCGCCTGTCCGAGGGGGAGAGGGCACTCCGGAGACGCGAGGGCCGATGCATGTACTGTGGTCTCGGTGGGCATTTTCGGTTGGCATGTCCGAACCGTCCGGGAAACGCTCGTACCCTGAGATCCTGTCGGGGGCAGATCTTGGGTGGAGTCTCCTCGTCCCCGGTTTCCCGTGTTGACAAACCACTGATCACTGTTGTCCTCTCCTGGGTCGGGGGCTCGGTGACGACCCAGGCGTTGGTGGACTCTGGTGCTGGTGGTTTGTTCATTGATAGTGTGTTCGCTGCCGCCAATTCCATTCCTCTGCAGGCTCGAGGTTCCCCACTGGCTCTTGAGGCGATAGACGGCAGACCCCTTCTGCCGCCACACGTGACTCATGAGACCCTTCCAGTGGGGATAGCCATTGGTGCCGTTCACAGAGAGTCGGTCTGCCTCCAGGTTATTTCGTCTCCACACTACTCGGTGGTCTTGGGGTACCCCTGGCTCCAGAAGCATAATCCGACTTTCGATTGGAGATCGGTCGAGATCCTCTCGTGGTCACCGCAGTGTGGGGCTAGTTGCATCCATGGGTCTGTCAAGTTGCTGTGTACTTCCTCGGACTCTCTATTGCCTCCTGAATATGAGGAGTACCGGGATGTATTCGATAAGGTGCGCGCGGTTGCCCTACCTCCGCACCGCCCATACGATTGTGCCATAGAGTTACAATCTGGTGCCGTTCCTCCTCGTGGCAAAGTCTATCCACTGTCGGTAGCGGAGAATGAGGCCATGGAGGAGTACGTGAGGGAGGCGCTTTCACGCGGACACATTCGCAAATCTTCGTCCCCGGCAGGGGCTGGATTTTTCTTTGTGAAAAAGAAGGGCGGTGAGTTGAGGCCTTGCATCGATTACAGGGGTCTCAATCGCATCACGATCAAGAACGCTTACCCGATACCCTTGATTTCCGAGCTGTTCGATCGCCTTAAAGGGGCCACGGTCTTTACCAAACTCGACCTGAGGGCGGCATATAACCTGGTAAGGATCAAGGCGGGCGATGAGTGGAAGACCGCGTTTAACACCAGGACCGGTCATTACGAATCCTTGGTTATGCCCTTTGGGTTGTGCAATGCGCCCGCAGTCTTTCAGGAATTCATCAACGATGTTTTCCGTGACCTGTTGCAGCAGTGTGTGGTAGTCTATTTGGATGACATCTTGGTATATTCTGAATCCATGGAGGCCCACATTCTGGATGTCAGACGAGTGTTGCAACGGTTACGAGAGAACAAGCTGTTCGGTAAGCTTGAGAAATGCGAATTTCACCGATCCCAGGTAACCTTCTTAGGTTACATCATTTCCGCTGAGGGGTTCTCCATGGATCCTGAGAAGGTTTCGGCTGTCTTACAGTGGCCCCAGCCCAGTGGTCTTCGTTCCCTGCAGCGCTTTTTGGGCTTCGCCAATTATTATCGGAAGTTCATCAGGGACTTTTCCATGCTGGCCAAGCCTCTCACGGATCTGACCAGGAAGGGCAGTAATTCCCAGGTCTGGCCGCTCGAGGCCATCCGAGCTTTTGAGGCCCTAAAGTCCGCCTTTGTGTCGGCTCCGATTCTGTCGCATCCCAACCCTGGGTTGCCCTTTGTCCTCGAGGTGGACGCGTCTGAGACGGGAGTAGGCGCCCTTCTGTCTCAGCGTAGAACACCAGAGGGTCCTCTGCTTCCTTGTGGGTTTTACTCCCGGAAACTGTCTTCCGCGGAGTGCAACTATCAGATTGGTGACAGGGAGTTATTGGCCATCGTGCAGGCCCTTAAAGAATGGAGGCACTTGCTCGAGGGTTCGGTGGTTCCGGTTCTCATCCTGACGGACCACAAGAATCTGACCTACCTTTCTGAGGCCAAGAGATTGACACCACGTCAGGCCAGATGGGCTCTGTTCTTGTCACGTTTTAATTACGTGGTCTCCTACCTACCCGGTTCCAAGAACATCAGGGCGGATGCCTTATCACGGCAGTACTCCGAGCTGTCCAGGGAGGAGTCGATTCCGACTTCGGTCATACCTCCGAATCAGATCCTGGCCGCCATTCGCACCAGCCTGACCTCTCCCCTGGGTGAGCAGATTTTGGCGGCTCAATCTGGTGCTCCCTCTGGGAGACCCAACGGCAGATGTTTTGTGCCTGAGGAGTTGCGCACTCGGTTGTTGCGAACCTACCATAACTCCAAGACCGCGGGGCATCCTGGAAAGAATCAGCTGTCCTGGGCTGTTTCACGTCTGTTCTGGTGGCCTTCCCTACGTTCCGACATCGCCGCATATGTAGCGGCATGCTCCGTTTGTGCCCAGAGTAAGTCCCCTCGGCACCTTCCGTTGGGCCTTCTGCAACCCATAGCCACCGGGGAGCGCCCATGGTCACACCTGGGGATGGATTTCATTGTGGACCTCCCTGCATCCCGAGGCCATACGGTCATTCTCATGATTGTGGATCGGTTTTCCAAAATGTGCCACTGTGTTCCTCTCAAGAAGTTACCCTCTGCACAAGAGTTGGCCACGATTTTTGCCAGGGAGGTCTTCCGGTTGCACGGTTTGCCTAAGGAGATTGTGTCGGATCGGGGGAGTCAGTTTGTGTCCAGGTTCTGGCGCGCCTTTTGCTCCCAGTTGGGGATTCATCTCTCCTTCTCCTCGGCCTACCACCCTCATTCCAATGGGGCCGCAGAACGATCCAATCAGGCCTTGGAGCAATTCCTTCGTTGCTATGTCTCCGATCACCAAGACAATTGGGTTGACCTCCTGCCTTGGGCTGAGTTTGCCAGGAACACGGCGGTGAACTCTTCCTCTGGGACGTCTCCCTTCATGGCCAATTATGGGTTCCAACCTGCCGTGTTACCGGAGGTATTCTCTCCCCAGGATATTCCGGCTGTGGAGGATCACCTTTCCGTCCTACGTGCTTCTTGGGTACAGATCCAGAAGTCCCTTGAGGTCTCTGCGCAGCGCCAGAGATTCCAGGCTGATCGCAGACGAGCGCCTGCTCCTTCCTACCAGGTCGGAGACCGTGTATGGTTGTCCACCCGCAACCTCAACCTTCGAGTGCCCACTCCCAAGCTGGCGCCTCGCTTTGTTGGTCCCTTCCGAGTGCTTCGCAGGGTAAACCCGGTAGCCTATGCCCTTGCGCTTCCTCCTGGCATGCGGATCTCCAACGTGTTTCATGTCTCCCTGTTGAAGCCACTGGTGTGTAATCGTTTCACTTCCTCGGTTCCTCGGCCTCGTCCGGTCCAAGTGGGCAATCGTGAGGAATATGAGGTGAGCAATATCCTGGACTCACGCCTGGTCCGCGGTCGGTTGCAGTTTTTGGTCCATTGGCGTGGTTATGGTCCAGAGGAGCGTTCCTGGGTTCCCTCCGCAGATGTCCATGCTCCTGCCTTGCTCCGAGCCTTCCACGCACGCTTCCCTCAGAAACCGTTTTGTGCTCCGCGGAGGAGGGGCCCTTGAGGGGGAGGTACTGTCATGGTCTTACCTGCTTGCTGCTCTCCTTCGTTTGACATGTGCTGGCGGCCATCTTGGGTCCTGGGTTTCTTGTAGCCTTCCACCCTGCGGCTCCTCCTTCCCCTGGGAGGAGCTGGATGCCTAGCTCATATATATAGGAGGTCTGTGGCTTCAGTTCCTTGCTTGGTCCTCTTGTGTTCACATGCTCCTAAGACTGCTGCTGCTTCTGGTTCCTGATCCTGGCTTCGTCTGACTACCCTGCTGGTTCCTGATCCTGGCTTCGTCTGACTACCCTGCTGGTTCCTGATCCTGGCTTCGTCTGACTACCCTGCTGGTTCCTGATCCTGGCTTCGTCTGACTACCCTTCTGGTTCCTGACCTCTGGCTTCGCAAAGACTCTGCTCGGTTTCACCATCCGTTTGGACTTTTGCTTTACAGCTTTATTTTCAATAAAGCCTTCTTATTTTCACTTATCTCTTGTTGTACGTCTGGTTCATGGTTCCGTGACAGTGCCTCACCTGATTGGATGGAATGCGAATGAGCCACACACAGTCAGTATCTTTGGGATAATTATTGGGGTAGTTGGAAGAAATAATTGATCCTGTAGAATTAGAAAAAAGTCCCTGACAGAATCCTGAAAAATAAAAAAGTACTGTTGTAAAATTGTGAATGCAGCTCTGGGGTTTAACACAGGATGTGGCTCAGAATCAGTGCAGGATGGGTAGTGTATGTGCACCGTGACTCCGCCGGCAAAGTAGTGAGTGCAGCTCTGGAGTATAATACAGGATGTGACTCGGGATCAGTACGGGATGGGTAGTGTATGTGCACTGTGACTGCACCAGCAGAGTAGTGAGTGCAGCTCTGGAGTATAATACAGGATGTGACTCGGGATGAGTAAGGGATGGGTAGTGTATGTGCACTGTGACTCTGCCGGCAGAGTAGTGAGTGCAGCTCTGTAGTATAATACAGGATGTGACTCGGGATCAGTACGGGATGGGTAGTGTATGTGCACTGTGACTGCACCAGCAGAATAGTGTGTGAAGCTCTGGAGTATAATACAGGATGTGACTCGTGATCAGTACGGGATGGGTAGTGTGTGTACACAGTGACTCTGCCGAGAGAGGTGAGTGCAGCTCTGGAGTATAATACAGTATAATCCCAGAAGATATATTCCTGGTTTGTAGGCATAAGGCATACAAGTGGTTGCTCAGAAATGTCACTGGTTTATGTACTATTGCCCGGCTTACTCCTGCAACCTTTATAATACCCCATTCCGACATAGATATAAACTCTGTACCTAAACATACTCTGTATCGAAGGGCCAAGGACAATGCACCCAGACCCAATGGTAAACCTCACGCAGTAGAGATGAGCATCTCCAATAAGGTTTTCAGTACCCTGTTCTTGTACCCCATGGTAAGGCAGATGTGGGACAAGCTAGTGGTGGCAACTGATTATTTGGATGGTCAGATATGGGAGGTGTTAAGATTCATGAACACCTCTAACATTATCCAGAACCAGATAATCATTGTCACCAATCAGCTCACCTTGGTTTTAGACTATCTGACAGGAAAGGAGGGAGGTATGTGTCAGGTTGTAGGACCTGCTTGTTGCCATTAGATAGATCCCCCAAGGTAACCTACAGGTAAAAGCTGGAATAGAAAAGGTGGAAGCCATGAGAGACAAATGGTGGCAGGAAAACAGTGCAGACAAAGACTCGTGGTGGGGAGACACCGTTGCCTTTCTCAACCTGCCAACTGGTTCAAAACCTTGGGAGGGTGGTTCACGGGAATTCTTCATATGATTGTCCAAGTCGCCATAGTTATCCTCATAGCAGATGTATTGCTCAGGCTACTGTTTATGTGCACAAAGTATGTACCAAGAGAAGAGATTATAGAGACTATTGAGAAAATCTTCTGTCCGGCGTCAGGGGGAATTGTGAGGGATAAGAATCCATTTTCTATAAACATGTCCTCCATCTTGTGTATATGGGAGATTTAGGTCAGGTCCTAAATGGAGCTTTCAGGGTTAAATAGACAGATAATAATGTCTAAAAACAAGGTCAAAAAGTCAGTTTATGTGTGTGATAGAACCCCCCGCCCCCCCCCCCCCCCCCCCCACACAGTCTCCTCTCTAGCAGATTGAGCTCCAGGAAGTGCGGGGGGGATGGAGACCTAAGTATGATCTATATCTTGTAACCGCAAATGTCATGTGATGGTTTTTTCAGTTTGAAGCATATATTATTGTCAGCTTGTCTGTGAATAAAGAGGAATCAGATACAACTATATCCAAAGCTTGTGTCAGCTTCACGAGCGCTCGTATCGAATCCTTTAAATTTGGATTCCAACAATCATAGGTGACGGGATATTTCCCTAACACACATAAACAGCTTGGTTGTATGCACATACAGCTCAACTACACAGACATTACACGGATACAGCTCATCTATACAAACATTACAGGCTTACAGCTCTGCTACATACAGACTGGGATTCCACACAGCACAGCAGAGTCTCACACAGAGCAGATAAACCTGGTCATGTGATCTCCATGACTCCGCTCACACCTGATCACATGGTCATGACATCATCACAGGTCCTGTACCTTCTCCTGCAGCACAGCCTGGAGCCTGACTCCTCCCACACCTGATCACATGGTCATGACATCATCACAGGTCCTGTACCTTCTCATTCAGCATAACCTGACTCCTTCCACACATGGTCATGACATCATCACAGGTCCTGTACGTTCTCCTGCAGCACAGCCTGACTCCGCCCACACCTGATCACATGGTCATGACATCATCACAGGTCCTGTACCTTCTACTGCAGCACAGCCTGACTCCTCCCACACCTGGTCACATGGTCATGACATCATCACAGGTCCTGTGCCTTCTACTGCAGCAAAACCTGACTCCTCCCACACCTGATCACATGGTCATGACATCATCACAGGTCCTGTACCTTCTCCTGCTGCACAGCCTGAAGCCTGACTCCTGTACATGGTGGTTGAAATTACAGCCCAGGAGGCTCCATAGTGAAGGTTGTCAGAGGAGGACGACGCCTGCCTCCAGGTAAGTGGAACACTCATCACATCCACACATATAAGTCTCCACAGCCACAAAGATACCACAGCTCCATCCGCCTTTAAAGGGAATCTGTCACCTATTTCGACCCTATTAAACCGTTTAACCACCTCAGCCCCTTAGCTTAAACCCCCTTAATGACCAGGCCACTTTTTACACTTCTGACCTACACTACTTTCACCGTTTATTGCTCGTCATGCAACTTACCACCCAAATGAATTTTACCTCCTTTTCTTCTCACTAATAGAGCTTTCATTTGGTGGTATTTCATTGCTGCTGACATTTTACTTTTTTTTGTTATTAATCGAAATTTAAAACGATTTTTTTTGCTAAAAAATGACATTTTTCACTTTCAGTTGTAAAATTTAGCAAAAAAAACGACATCCATATATAATTTTGCTCTAAATTTAGTGTTATACATGTCTGTGGTAAAAAAAAATGGTTTGGGTAAAAGTTATAGCGTTACAAACTATGGTACAAAAATGTGAATTTCCGCTTTTTTGAAGCAGCTCTGACTTTCTGAGCACCTGTCATGTTCTCCTGAGGTTCTACAATGGCCAGACAGTACAAACACCCCACAAATGACCCCATTACGGAAAGTAGACACCTAAGGTATTCGCTGATGGGCATAGTGAGTTCATTGAACTTTTATTTTTTGTCACAAGTTAGGCGGAAAATGATTTATTATTATTTTTTTTTCTTTCTTACAAGTCTCATTTTCCACTAACTTGTGACAAAAAATAAAAAAATTCTAGGAACTCGCTATGCCCCTCACGGAATACATTGGGTGTCTTCTTTCCAAAATGGGGTCACTTATGAGGTAGTTATACTGCCCTGGCATTTTCCAGGGCCCTAATGTTGTGGTAAGTAGGTAAATGACCTGTGAAATCCTAAAGGTGCTCTTTGGAATGTGGGCCCCTTTGCCCACCTAGCTGCAAAAAAGTGTCACACATGTGGTATCGCCGTATTCAGGAGAAGTTGGGGAATGTGTTTTGGGGTGTCATTTTACATATACCCATGCTGGGTGAGAGAAATATCTTGGCAAAAGACAACTTTTCCCATTTTTTTATACAAAGTTGGCATTTGACCAAGATATTTCTCTCAGCCCAGCATGGGTATATGTAAAAAGACACCCCAAAACACATTCCCCAACTTCTCCTGAGTACGCGATACCAGATGTGTGACACTTTTTGCAGCCTAGATGCGCAAAGGTGCCCAAATTCCTTTTAGGAGGGGCATTTTTAGACATTTGGATACCAGACTTCTTCTCACGCTTTGGGACCCCTAGAATGCCAGGGCAGTATAAATACCCCACATGTGACCCATTTTGGAAAGAAGACACCCCAAGGTATTCAATGAGGTGCATGGCGAGTTCATAGATTTTTTTTTTTTTGGCACAAGTTAGCGGAAATTGATATTTTTTATTTTTTTCTCACAAAGTCTCCCTTTCCGCTAACTTGGGACAAAAATTTCAATCTTCATGGACTCATGCTAATACTGGGCCCCTCACAGGAATACCTAGGGGGTGTCTTCTTTCCGAAAATGGGGGTCGACAGGTAGGGGTATTTATACTGCCCTGGGGCATTCTAGGGGCCCTAAAGCGTGAGAGAGGTCTGCAATATAAATGTCTAAATATTTTACGCATTTGGATTCCGTGAGGGGTGATGGTGAGTGCATGTGAGATTTTATTTTTTTGACACAAGTTAGTGGAATAGAGACTTGTAAGAAAACAAAAAAAATAATTCCACTTAACTTGGGCCGAACAAAAATGTCTGTATGGAGCCCTTACAGATGGGTGATCAATGACAGAGGGGGTGATCAATGACAGGGGGGTGATCAGGGAGTCTATATGGGGTGATCACCCCCCTGTCATTGATCACCCCCTGTAAGGCTCCATTCAGATGTCCGTATGTGTTTTGCGGATCCGATCCATGTATCCGTGGATCCGTAAAAATCATACGGACATCTGAATGCAGCCTGACAGGGGGTAATCAATGACATGGGGTGATCAGGGAGTCTATATGGGGTGATCACTCCCCTGGAAGGCTCCAGGGAGACGCCTGTATGTGTTTTGGCGGATCCGATCCATCTATCAGTGGACCGTAAATATCATGCGGACATTGAATGGAGCTTTACAGGGGGTTTGAATCAAGACAGGGGGGTAATCAATGACAGGGGGGTGATCAGGGAGTCTAATATGGGGTGATCACCACAGTCATTGATCACGTCCCTGTAAGGCTCCATTCAGACGTCCGTATGTGTTTTGCGGATCCGATCCATCTATCAGTGGATTCCGTAAAATTCATACGGACCTCTGAAATGCAGCCTTACAGGGGGTTATCAATTGACAGGGGGGGTGATCAATGACAAGGGGGGTGATCAGGGAGTCTATATGGGGTGATCAGGGGTGATCAAGGGTGAATAAGGGGTTAATAAGTGACAGGGGGGGGTGTAGTGTAGTGGTGCTTGGTGCAACATATTACTGAGCTACCTGTGTCCTCTGGTGTCGATCCAAACAAAGGGGACCACCAGAGGACCAGGTAGCAGGTATATTAACGCTGTTATCAAAACAGCGTCTAATATACCTGTTAAGGGGTTTAAAAGAAAACCACATCTCCAGCCTGCCAGCGAACGATCGCCGCTGGCAGGCTGGAGATCAACTCTCTTACCTTCCGTTCCTGTGAGCGCGCGCTGCCTGTGTGCGCGCGTTCACAGGAAATCTCGTGTCTCGCGAGATGACGCGTATATGCGTGATTGTGCGCAGCGCAGCACCTCCGGAACGCGAATCTGCGTTAGAGGCGGTCCGGAGGTGGGTTAAAATAGCTATGTGCAATACCCACCTTAGCCCTATAGCTTAAAACCCCCTTAAAGACAGCAGGCCACTTTTTACAATTCTGCACTACACTACGTTTGACCGTTTATTTGCTCGTCATACAACTTACCACCCAATGAATTTTACCTCCTTGTCTTCTCACTAATAGAGCTTTCATTTGGTGGTATTTTCATTGCTGCTGACATTTTACTTTTTTTGTTATTAAATCGAAATGTAAAGATTTTTTTTGCAAAAAATTACATTTTTCACTTTCAGTGTAAAATTTTGCAAAAAAAAAAAAACGATCATCCATATATAAATTTTTCTCAAAATTTATTGTTCTACATGTCTTTGATAAAAAAAAAATGTTTGGGTAAAAAAAAATGGTTTGGGTAAAAGTTATAGCGTTTACAAACTATGATACAGAAATGTGAATTTCCGCTTTTTGAAGCAGCTCTGACTTTCTGAGCACCTGTCATGTTTCCTGAGGTTCTAGAATGGCCAGACAGTACAAACACCCCACAAATGACCCCATTTCGGAAAGTAGACACCCTAAGGTATTCGCTGGATGGGCATAGTGAGTTCATAGAACTTTTTATTTTTTGTCACAAGTTAGCGGAAATTGATGATTTTTTTTTTTTTTCTTACAAAGGTCTCATATTCCACTAACTTGTGACAAAAAATAAAAACTTCTATGAACTCACTATGCCCATCCACGAAATACCTTGGGTGTCTTCTTTCCAAAATGGGGTCACTTGTGGGGTAGTTATACTGCCCTGGCATTTTAGGGGCCCAAATGCGTGCAAAGTAGTTCTTTTAAAAAATGGCCGTGAATCCGAAAGGTGCTCGTTGGAATGGGGGCCCCTTTGTGCCCACCTAGGCTGCAAAAAGTGTCACACATGTTATATTGCCGTACTCAGAGAATTGGGCAATGTTTTTTGGGGTGTCATTTTACATATACCCATGCTGGGTGAGAGAAATATCTTGCAAAGACAACTTTTCCTCATTTTTTTTATCAAAGTTGGCATTTGACCAAGATATTTATCTCACCCAGCATGGGTATATGTAAAATGACACCCCAAAACACATTGCCCAACTTCTCCTGAGTACGGCAATACCACATGTGTGACACTTTTTTGCAGCCTAGGTGGGCAAAGGGGCCCACATTCCAAAGAGCACCTTTAGGATTTCACAGTCATTTTTACACATTTTGATTTCAAACTACTTACCACACATTTGGGGCCCTAGAATGCCAGGGCAGTATAAATACCCCACAAGTGACCCATTTTGAAAGAAGACACCACCAAGGTATTCCGTGAGGGGCATGGCGAGTTTCCTATAATTTTTTATTTTTTGTCACAAGTTAGCGGAAAATTATTATTTTTATTTTTTTTATTTTTTTTTACAAAGTCTCATATACACTAACTTGTGACAAAATTAAAAACTTCCATGAACTCACTATGCCATCACGAAATACCTGGGGGTGTCTTCTTTCCAAAAAGGGGTCACTTGTGGGGGTAGTTATACTGCCCTGGCAGTTTTAGGGGCCCGAATGCGTGAGAAGTGGTTTGAAATCAAAATCTGTAAAAACGGCCGGTGAATCCAAAAGTTGCTCTTTGGAATGTGGGGCCCCTTTGCCCACCTAGGCTGCATAAAAGTGTCACACATGTGGAATTCCCCGTACTCAGGAGAAGTTGGGCAATGTGTTTTGGGGGTGTCATTTACATATACCCATGCTAGGTGAGATAAATATCTCGGTCAAATGCCAACTTTGTATAAAAAAATGGGCAAAAGTTGGTCCTTTTGCCAAGATATTTCTCTCACCCAGCATGGGTATATGTAAAAAGACACCCAAAACACATTGCCCAACTTCTCCGTGAGTACGGTGATACCAGATGTGTGACACTTTTTTGCAGCCTAGGTGGGCAAAGGGCCCACATTCAAAGAGCACCTTTTGGATTTCACCGGCCATTTTTTACAGATTTTGATTTCAAACCACTTCTCACGCATTCGGGCCCTAAATGCCAGGGCAGTATAACTACGCCCACAAGTGACCCCATTTTGGAAAGAAGACACCCAAGGTATTTCGTGATGGGCATAGTACGTTCATGGAAGTTTTTATTTTTTGTCACAAGTTAGTGGAATATGAGACTTTGTAAGAAAAAAAATTAAAAATTAATAAATCATCATTTTCCGCCTAACTTGTGACAAAAAATAAAATATTCTAGAAACTCGCCATGCCCCTCACGAATACCTTGGGGTGTCTTCTTTCCAAAATGGGGCACATGTGGGGTGTTTTATACTGCCCTGGCATTTTAGGGGCCCTAAAGCATGAGAAGAAGTCTGGGATCCAAATTGTCTAAAAATGCCCTCCTAAAAGGATATTTTGGGCTTCTTTGCGCATCTAGGCTGCAAAAAAAGTGTCACACGTGTGGTATCGCCGTACTCAGGAGAAGTTGGCCAATGTGTTTTGGGGTGTCTTTTTACATATACTTCATGCTGGGTGAGAGAAATATCTCGGCAAAAGACAACTTTTCCCATTTTTTATACAAAGTTGGCATTTGACCAAGATATTTATCTCACCCAGCATGGGTATATGAAAATGACACCCCAAAAACACATTGCCCAACTTCTCCTGAGTACGCAATACCACATGTGTGACACTTTTTGCAGCCTAGATGCACAAAGGGGCCCACATTCCTTTTAGGAGGGCATTTTTAGACATTTGGATCCCAGACTTCTTCTCACGCTTTAGGACCCCTAAAATTCCAGGGGCAGTATAAATACCCCACATGTGACCCCATTTGTAAGAAGACACCCAAGGGTATTCAATGAGGGCATGGCGAGTTCATAGAAATTTTTTTTTTTTGGCACAAGTTAGCGGAAATGATTTTTTCTTTGTTTTTCTCACAAAGGTCTCCCTTTCCGCTAACTTGGCACAAAAATTTCAATCTTTCATGGACTCACTATGCCCCTCACGGAATACCTTGGGGTGTCTTCTTTCAAAATGGGGTCACATGTGGGGTATTTATACTGCCCTGGCATTTTAGGGGCCCTAAAGCGTGAGAAGAAGTCTGGGATCCAAATGTCTAAAAAATTTTACGCATTTGGATTCCGTGAGGGGTATGGGGAGTTCATGTGAGATTTTATTTTTTGACACAAGTTAGTGGAATATGAGACTTTGTAAGAAAAAAATAAATAAATAATAATTTCTGCTAACTTGGGCCAAAAAAATGTCTGAATGGAGCCTTACAGGGGGGTGATCAGGGAGTCTATATGGGGTGATCACCCCCCTGTCATTGATCACCCCCCTGTAAGGCTCCATTCAGACGTCCGTATGTTTTTTACAGATCCACGGATACATGGATCGGATCCGCAAAACACATACGGACGTCTGAATGGAGCCTTATAGGGGGGTGATCAATGACAGGGGGGTGATCACGGAGTCTATATGGGGTGATCACCCCCCTGTCATTGATCACCCCCCTATAAGTTTCCATTCAGATGTCCGTATGTGTTTTGCGGATCCGATCCATGTAATCCGTGGATCCGTAAAAAACTTACGGACGTCGGAATGGAGCCTTACAGGGGGTGATCAATGACATGGGGGTGATCAGGGAGTCTATATGGGGTGATCACCCCCCTGTAAAGCTCCATTCAGACGTCCGTAAAAATCATACGGACGTCTGAATGGAGCCTTACAGGGGGTGATCAATGACAGGGGGTGATCAGGGAGTCTATATGGGCGATCACGGGTTAATAAGGGTTAATAAGTGACAGGGGGGGGTGTAGTGTAGTGTTTTTGGTGCTACTTATTACTGAGCTGCCTGTGTCCTCTGTGGTCGATCCAAACAAAAGGGACCACCAGAGGACTAGGTAGCAGTATATTAGACGCTGTTATCAAACAGCGTCTAATATACCTGTATAGGGGTTAAGAAAATCGCATCTCACGCTGCCAGCGAACGATCGCCGCTGGCAGGCTGGAGATCCACTCGCTTACCTTCCGATCCTGTGAACGCGCGCGCCTGTGTGCGCACGTTCACAGGAAATCTCGCATCTCGCGAGATGACGCACGGATGCGTCCAAAAGGAATGAATCAACCACCTTTCGGACGCATCCGTGCGTTACATGGTCGGGAGGTGGTTAAGGAATGCTTTTCTTCTGCCCCTAAATTGGTGCAGCCAGATGTGTCTCAACCGTTCATTGTAGTGGTGGACGCATCTGAGGTGGGAGTATGAGCAGTTTTGTCGCAAGGCCCATCACCTGGTAAATGGCAACCATGTGCTTTTTTTTCGAAAAAAACCCCTCTTACCCCGCTGAGAAAAATTATGATGACGGTGTTGAGGGATGTGTTAGATTTAAATATATATGTATATATGCCCTTACATATATGCATATGTATTGGACCTTTTGCATGGGCCGCTTCAGGTGGTGTATGTATATACATAGAGATGTATGTATGCCCCCTTGTCGGCATACATCTCTATGTATAATATATACAGGGAGTGCAGAATTATTAGGCAAATGAGTATTTTGACCACATCATCCTCTTTATGCATGTTGTCTTACTCCAAGCTGTATAGGCTCAAAAGCCTACTACCAATTAAGCATATTAGGTGATGTGCATCTCTGTAATGAGAAGGGGTGTGGTCTAATGACATCAACACCCTATATTAGGTGTGCATAATTATTAGGCAACTTCCTTTCCTTTGGCAAAATGGGTCAAAAGAAGGACTTGACAGGCTCAGAAAAGTCAAAAATAGTGAGATATCTTGCAGAGGGATGCAGCACTCTTAAAATTGAAAAGCTTCTGAAGGGTGATCATGGAAAAATCAAGGGTTTCATTCAAAATAGTCAACAGGGTCGCAAGAAGCGTGTGGAAAAACCAAGGCGCAAAATAACTGCCCATGAACTGAGAAAAGTCAAGCGTGCAGCTGCCAAGATGCCACTTGCCACCAGTTTGGCCATATTTCAGAGCTGCAACATCACTGGAGTGCCCAAAAGCACAAGGTGTGCAATACTCAGAGACATGGCCAAGGTAAGAAAGGCTGAAAGACGACCACCACTGAACAAGACACACAAGCTGAAACGTCAAGACTGGGCCAAGAAATATCTCAAGACTGATTTTTCTAAGGTTTTATGGACTGATGAAATGAGAGTGAGTCTTGATGGGCCAGATGGATGGGCCCGTGGCTGGATTGGTAAAGGGCAGAGAGCTCCAGTCCGACTCAGACGCCAGCAAGGTGGAGGTGGAGTACTGGTTTGGGCTGGTATCATCAAAGATGAGCTTGTGGGGCCTTTTCGGGTTGAGGATGGAGTCAAGCTCAACTCCCAGTCCTACTGCCAGTTTCTGGAAGACACCTTCTTCAAGCAGTGGTACAGGAAGAAGTCTGCATCCTTCAAGAAAAACATGATTTTCATGCAGGACAATGCTCCATCACACGCGTCCAAGTACTCCACAGCGTGGCTGGCAAGAAAGGGTATAAAAGAAGAAAATCTAATGACATTGGCCTCCTTGTTCACCTGATCTGAACCCCATTGAGAACCTGTGGTCCATCATCAAATGTGAGATTACTAGGAGGATAACAGTAACACCTCTCTGAACAGTGTCTGGAGGGCTGTGGTTGGCTGCTGCACGCAATGTTGATGGTGAACAGATCAAAACACTGACAGAATCCATGGATGGCAGGCTTTTGAGTGTCCTTGCAAAGAAAGGTGGCTATATTGGTCACTGATTTGTTTTTGTTTTGTTTTTGAATGTCAAAAATGTATATTTGTGAATGTTGAGAATGTATATGGTTTCACATGGTAAAAATAATAATTGAAATGGGTATATATTGGTTTTTTGTTAAGTTGCCTAATAATTATGCACAGTAATAGTCACCTGCACACACAGATATCCCCTAAAATAGCTAAAACTAAAAACAAACTAAAAACTACTTCCAAAAATATTCAGCTTTGATATTAATGAGTTTTTTTGGGTTCATTGAGAACATGGTTGTTGTTCAATAATAAAAGTAATCCTCAAAAATACAACTTGCCTAATAATTCTGCACTCCCTGTATATGCGGGTGGGCTTATTGCTGCCCATTTATGCCCCAGAATTATATTGTGTATATATACACACATGCATCTAGATGTACCCCAAACATCTATATGGATGTATATACCTAAATGTGGCCAAATACGTGTATATACATGTATATAGATATGCCCTAAGTATCTGTATAGATGTGTATACTTAGATATTGCTGGCCCGGAGTATGGTGCCCCCCCCAGCTGAGGAGAGGCCGACAACTGGACAATTATGTCCAGTTTCGGCCTCTTCAAAGGACAGATGATCAATAAAGATGGTAGCGCCGGAGATGGTATGCCTAACAGGGACATGAGAACAAAGAGTTCCCATGCCCCTGTGTGCCGCTCACCTCAGCGCCAGAGATGTGCGATATCTCCACAGGCGGGAGGATCAAAGGATCCTCCCGCCTGGGAGCGCGGGCTGGTGCGGTGATGTCATATCACCGCGCCAGCCCACGTGGACCTGGCTGCAGGGCGGTGCATTACCTGACCATCCCAGACCAGAGGAAGAGGCTGGCAGCGCTCAGAAGAGAGGTGGAGGGGGCTGAGTCCAGAGAAGTTGAACACAGAGCAGCCCAGAGGAGCAGAGCAGAAGGTCTGAGAAGTTAGCAGCTGGCTAAGTATCGCTTTCCCTGCCAATTCCTTAACCCCTGCTGCCCTGTACCCCAGTAGTAACTCCTGCTGTACCTTGCTCTGCTGCCCCCAGCCCACAGTCCCCTGTGCCCCTGCAGCCCCCATTAACCCCTTCTCTGCCCTGCAAGGTCCCTGCAGAGCATTAACCCCTGCTCTGCCCTGCAAGTCCCTGCAGAGCATTTAACCCTGCTCTGCAAGTCCCTGCAGTGCATTAACCCCCTGCTCTGCCCAGCTACAACCCTGTGTACCCTGGCCTGCAAGTATTGACCCCCTGCAGTGCCACAATTACCCCTTGTACCCCGTAGGGACAGTGAGTAGCCAGGCGGGTGGGTTACCGATATTTGTGTGTATGTAAGTGTATTTTTGTAATTTGTAGTTAGATCCTGAGGAGGACTTTGGACTGTGTTAGCGTAGTTAGGACCGTATTAGTGTGGTTTGTTTACTTATATTGCTGTGTGCTGCTATATATATATATATATATAATATATAATATATATATATATATACACTGCTCAAAAAAATAAAGGGAACACTTAAAGAACACAATGTAACTCGCAAGTCAATCACACTTCTGTGAAATCAAACTGTCCACTTAGGAAAGCAACACTGAGTGACAATCAATTCACATGCAGTTGTGCAAATGGGATAGACAACAGGTGGAAATTATAGGCAATTAGCAAGACACCCCCAATAAAGGAGTGGTTCTGCAGGTGGTGACCACAGATCACTTCTCAGTTCCTATGCTTCCTGCTGATGTTTTGGTCACTTTGAATGCTGGCGGTGCTTTCACTCTAGTGGTAGCATGAGACGGAGTCTACAACCCACACAAGTGGCTCAGGTAGTGCAGCTTATCCAGATGGCACATCAATGCGAGCTGTGGCAAGAAGGTTTGCTGTGTCCTGTCCGCGTAGGTCCAGAGCATGGAGGCGCTACCAAGGAGACAGGCCAGTACATCAGGAGATGTGCAGGAGGCCGTAGCAGGGCAGCAACCCAGCAGCAGGACCGCTACCTCCGCCTTTGAGCAAGGAGAACAGGAGGAGCACTGCCGAAGCCCTGCAAAATTACCTCCAGCAGGCCACAAATGTGCATGTGTCTGCTCAAAACGGTCAGAAACAGACTCCAGAGGGTGATATGAGGGCCCGATGTCCACAGGTGGGGGTTGTGCTTACAGCCCAACACCGTGCAGGACGTTGGCATTTTCCAAGATCACCAATATGGCAAATTCGCCACTGGCGCCCTGTGCTCTTCACAGATGAAAGCAGGTTCCACTGAGCAGATGTGACAGAGTCTTGAGACGCCGTGGAGAACGTTCTGCTGCCTGCAACATCCTCCAGCATGACCGGTTTGGCATTGGGGTCAGTAATGGTGTGGGGGTGGCATTTCTTTGGAGGGCCGCACAGCCCTCCATGTGCTCGCCAGAGGTAGCCTGACTGCCATTAGGTACCGAGATGAGATCCTCAGACCCTTGTGAGACCATATGCTGGTGCGGTTGCCCTGGGTTCCTCCTAATGCAAGACAATGCTAGACCTATGTGGCTGGAGTGTGTCAGCAGTTTCCTGCAAGACAAAGGCATTGATGCTATGGACTGGCCCGCCCGTTCCCAGACCTGAATCCAATTTGAGCACATCTGGACATCATGTCTCGCTCTATCCACAACGTCA
The DNA here is from genome assembly GCF_905171765.1 of Bufo bufo. Taxonomy (NCBI): domain Eukaryota; kingdom Metazoa; phylum Chordata; class Amphibia; order Anura; family Bufonidae; genus Bufo; species Bufo bufo. The sequence continues at coordinate 391,520,817 of NC_053394.1, read as the reverse complement.
CGTTGCACCACAGACTGTCCAGGAGTTGGCAGATGCTTTAGTCCAGTCTGGGAGAGAAATCCCTCAGGAGAACCGTCTGCCACCTCATCAGGAGCATGCACAGGCCGTTGTAGGGAGGTCATACAGGCACGTGGAGGCCACACACACTACTGAGCCTCATTTTGACTTGTTTTAAGGACATTACATCAAAGTTGGATCAGCCTGTAGTGTGTTTTTCCACTTTAATTTTGAGGGTGACTCCAAATCCAGACCTCCATGGGTTGAAAATTTTTGTGTGATTTTTGTTGTCAGCACATTCAACTATGTAAAGAACAAAGTATTTCAGAAGAATATTTAATTAATTCAGATCTAGGATGTGTTATTTTTGTGTTCCCTTTATTTTTTTGAGCAGTGTATATATATATCTATTCCATTTATATAGATATATATAATTATAAGCAAATATTAGACTGTGACGTATAGTGTGTTAATAAATACCTTTTATTTAAGCACAGTGTGTAGTCTTTTGTAGTAGTTAGGCGCCGCAGCAATAGCCACATGTAGTTCAGTGTAGAGTAAGGTAATTAGTAGTGTTTGTTTATTTAGGCATAAATAGGCGGAGTTATCACTAGATGACTCGCACCTATTTATGAATATAATTATTGAGATTTGCATAAATTTCAATAATTAATAGGGCTTTAACAGTGGGGTAACATAGTTGCTGGCCATTAAATTGCTTTTGAGGAATGGTGTCATTGCCTTGGAAGGGACGTTTCATCCAATCGCAGTATTCACCGATCACAAAAATCTGGAATATCCGGAGTTGGCGAAACGTCTGAACCCGAGACAAGCCAGATGGGCCCTGTTTTTCACTAGATTCAATTTCACTGTCACCTATCGTCCTGGGGTTAAGAACGTCAAGGCAGATGCCTTGTCACATAGTTCTCCTGAGGTGGTGATTTTTAAAACACGAGTCCCATACTGTCTGAAGGGGTGGCCCTCTACCCTGAACCTGAGGTGAAGGTGTTAGAGGCTCAGGGAGACCACCAGATTCGTGTCCCTCTGGGAAACGGTTTGTACCACCGGAATTGCTTCACAAGGTGTTTGAGGACATCATTGTACGGTACCTTACAGATACCCTGAAGCAGCCCACTGCCAACCTCATATCTCTAGATTGTGGTGGCCTGAGTCGCGTAAGTGTGTGAAGGACTATGTGTCATGTCAGCCTGTACTACCTGTGCACGTGCCAAGGTGGACACATACTCGACCTTCTGGATCTCTGCTTCCGTTGCCTATCTTGTCCAGACCATGGACTCATGTATCTATGGACTTTATCACTGATCTACCGAATTCTTCAGGAAAGACAGTTATTCGTGGGTAGTTGATCTCTTTAGTAAAATGGTACACTTTAGGCTAACTTTCACACTAGCGTTCGGGTGTCGCGCTCGTGCGCACCGTTTGAAAGGGCTCACGACGCCCCGAACGCATCCGCTGCCCCAATGCATTCTCAGTGGAGGCGGATCCACTGAGAATGCATCCGCCTGCCAGCGTTCAGCCTCCGCTCCGCTCAGTGAGCGGACACCTGAACGCTGCTTGCAGCGTTTCGGGTGTCCGCCTGGCCGTGCGGAGGCGAGCGGATCCGTCCACACTTACAATGTAAGTCAATGGACGATCCGCTTGAAGATGACACTATATGGCTCAATCTTCAAGCGGATCCGTTCCCCATTGACTTTCAATGTAAAGTCCCGAACGGATTCCGCTCAGCTACTTTCAGACTAGAAAATTTTCTAAGTAATAATGCAGACGGATCCGTTCTGAACGGATGCAAACGTCTGCATTATCGGAGCGGATCCGTCTGATGAAACATCAGACGGATCCGCTCCGAACGCTAGTGTGAAAGTAGCCTTAAAGTGTTTACCGGGCCTACCTAATGCTAAAACCCTTGCACAAGTAGTTGTTGACAACATTGTGAACCTCCATGGCATTCCCTCCGATGTGTCATTTTCTCCGGCTTTTTATCCTCATTCGAACGGACAGACGGAGCGCACTAATCAGAGTCTGAAGACTTACTTGAAATGTTTGTATCTGAGAACCAGGATGAGTGGTTCCTTCCTTTTTGTTTTGCAGAATTTGCCATAAATAATTGTAGTCAGGAGTTGACTGGTGAGTCCCGCTGTTTTATGGGGCCTATGGGTTTCATCCGCAGTTTGCACATTTTCTGGTTCTGATACTTCTGTTTCCCTGAGGGAAGAACGTATTTCGTCATCATGGTCTTCAATATGGCGAAGAATTCAAAACAACTTGAAGAATATGAGCAACAATTATAAACGTATGGCTGACAGGAAACGCATGAATGGTCCGGACCTAAGTGTGGGTGATTCTGTTGGCTGTCCACAAGAAACATTAAGTTGAAGGTACCTTCCTGGAAGTTGGGGTCCAAGGGTTTATCGGCTCTTATAAGATCACGGCCATTATTAATCCTGTACTGTTTGTCTTGACCTTCCTCAGGCCCTGAAAATTCATAATGTGTTCCATAAGTCTTTGTTGAAGAGATATGTGGGAACCTTTGCAGCCGTCTTCCTTGCCACCATCTCCTGTCATGGTGGATGGTAGATGAAATTCCAGATCCCCAAAATAATCGATTCTCGAGTTCTCCGTAGATCTCTCCAGTATCTTGTCCATTGGAAAGGCTATGGACCAGAAGAGAGGATGTGGGTACCGGCATCTGATGTGAATGCCGGTCGTTTGGTGAAAGCCTTTCACAGATCTCACCCTGATAAGGTCGGTCCTGGTGCCAGGAAGGGAGGGGGGTAATGTCACGAACGTTCCTTTGACAGGTGTCAGGAGATCAGAACGACTGGCAACACGTTGATCTTACAAGTTCCTTGTGGATCAATTAGGGTTTGTTGTTTAGGTAATGGCCACACCCCTTGCTTCAGTGTTGTATGTCTGGTCATCTGACCTTGCCTATTTATGTGCCGTTTCTCCCTCTCAGGGGTGCGGTTTATAGTTTTCCTTTCCCTGGACTTCAAGCTATCTGGTTTTTGTGGATCTCTGCTGAGCTCCTGGTGCTGCTGTCACCTTGAAGCTAAGTCTTCTCTTCCCTATTTGTATTTTGTTTGTTATATTCCTTGTTGTTTGTATCTTGGGCCTGACTGAGACTCCTGTTCATCCATCTTGTGGAGGAATGGGTCCGTCTCTCACTATTCCACGGCCTTCCAGGGTTGTGTAGGGCTCAAGGTTTCTGTGTATTAGCTTTCCTACCATTCGAGGTCAGCTCATATTGATAGGTAGTCAGGGCTCAGATTAGGTTGTCCTAGGAGGTGACCTTTTCCATTACTCTAGTACCAGGCCTAGTTCCTGTCCTCTTTCCTCCTGTGTGCGGTGTGAGTCTTCTTCCCACACTCCGTGACAGTTAGTATAGAAGACATATCCAGGAGATGTTAGAGACGTGGACTGGAGCAGGGGGCGTTATATAGAAGACATATCCAGGAGCTCTCAGAGACGTGGACTGGAAAAACTAAAACCTAAAATTCATACTTTCTAAAAATCACTAAAAACATGACTGGATAAAAATGAGTGGCACTACAAGAAGAGGATCCTGCCCCCCCCCCCCCCCCCCAAGGAAGTGATAGTCCCGAAGCAGTCCTGACAGCAGCATTAAAATAAAAAGGGGGACGGGCACAAAATAGCAGAAAAGTGTGATTAAAAGACTGAAATTAATTCGGGCACTGATCTCACACTGGTGACATACAGAGAGGGTGTGCCCGCACCATATGCAGGGGATTCAGCCCAAACAGGTTCTGGGCACAAAGTGGACAGACGACACTTTCAACTGATTTCAATAAGTAACTGTGTTTTAAAGGGTTAAATGAATTTGGGCCGGGCTGACTGAAATGTATATATGTGGGGCTTCATCCTCTGTGTGTTGGCAGTGTGAGATCAGTGCCGAATTCATTTAACACTGTGGATATCACTGTTGTGGGGCGCTGTGAATATCACTGTTGTGGGGGCGCATTGGATGACACTGTTTGTTTTTGGTCACGGGGGGGGGGGATGTCACTGTTTTGGGGGTCGCTGTGGATGTCACTGTTTTGGGGTTGCTGTGGATGTCAGTGTTTTGGGGGTTGCTGTGGATGTCACTGTTTTGGGGGTTGCTGTGGATGTCACTGTTATAGGGGGGGGGGGGGCGTTGTGAAGCCGGTAATTCTGCTAGTAGATGATAAATATGATATAACGGGCTCCAAAAAGATATTAATAGAGAATTACTAATAATGGAGAAGAAGTGCTCAGGTCTCCAGTGTGAGGCGCTGACGAGACAGAAATCATAGAACGGCGAAAGGAAATTCACAAGTAAAATGACTGAAATAAACAATAGTAAAATCACCACCCATATGACAGACATCTGTAGGGATGTGTCCTCCTCGACGCGTGTTTTTATCTACTGCCTTCATCTTGGGTTGGCGCTGCTGTGTATGAGGAAGCCTTTTATATCAGTGCATAATATACAGTGCCTTGTAAAAGTGTTCACCCCCCTTGTCTTTTTTTGTATTTGTTACATTACAGTTTAATGTTTTGTTAATCCTGAATTTTATGTGATGGATCATAACACAATAGTCTAAGTTGGTGAAGTGAAAGGAGAATAATCTATAATAAAACTATTGTTTAGAAATAGAAAACAGAAAATTGTCATGTGCGTAGGTATTCACCCCCTTTGTTAGGAAGCCCATAAAAAGCTCTGATGCAACCAATTACCTTCAGAAGTCACATAATTAGTAACATGATGTCCACCTGTGTGCAATCTAAGTGTCGCATGATCTGTCGTTACAGATACACACCAGAGGCTGCAACACCTAAGCAAGAGGCATCACTAACTAAACACTGCATGAAGACCAAGGAACTCTCCAAACAAGTCAGGGAAAATGTTTGTTGAGAAGTACAAGTCAGGGTTAGGTTATAAAAAATATCCAAATCTTTGATGATCCCCAGGAGCACCATCAAATCTATCATAACCAAATGGAAAGAACATGGCACAACAGCAAAACCTGCCAAGAGACGGCCGCCAACCAAGAACTCACGGACCGGGCAATAAGGGCATTAATCAGAGAGGCAGCACAAGACCTAAGGTAACCCTGAGGAGCTGCAGAGTTCCACAGCAGAGAATGGAGTATCTGTACATAGGACGACAATAAGCTGTACACTCCATAGAGTGGCTGTATGGCAGAGTGGCCAGAAGAAAGCCATTCCTTTCAGCTAAAAACGGAAAGGCATTGTGTGAGTTTGTGAAAAGGCATGTGGGAGACTCCCAAAATGTATGAGAAGGTGCTCTGGTCTGATGAGACTAAAAGTGAACTTTTCGGCCATCAAAGAAAATGCTATGTCTGGTGCAAACCTAACACATCACATCACCCAAAGAACACCATCCCCACAGTGAGACCTGGTGGTGGCAGCATCATGCTGGGGGGACTGGGAAACTGGTCAGAGTGGAGGGAAAATGTATGGTGCTAAATACAGGAGATTCTTGAGCAGAATCTGTGCCACTCTGTGCGTGATCTGAGGTTAGGACGAGTTCACCTTCCAGCAGGACAATGACCCCAAACACACTGCTAAAGCAACACTTGAGTGGTTTAAGGGGAAACATGGATATGTGTTGGATTGGCCTAGTCACAAGCCCAGATCTCAATCCATAGGAAATCTGTGGTCAGACTTAATGATTCTGTTCACAAAGTGCAAACCATCCAACTTGAAGGCGCTGGAGCAGTTTTGCAAGGAGGAATGGCAAAAATCCCAGTGGTAAGATGTGGCAAGCTCATAGAGACTTATCAAAGCGACTTAGAGGCTGTGATTGCCACAAAAGTGGCTCTACAAAGTATTGACTATAGGGGGGTGAATAGTTATGCACATTGACTTTTCTGTTATTTTGTCCTATTGTTTGCTTCACAATACAAAAAAAGACAAACATCTTCAAAGTTGTGGGCATGTTCTGTACATTAAATGATGCAGATCCTTAGACAATCCATTTTAATTCAAGTTTGTGAGGCACCAAAATACGAAAAAAAAATGCACGTGTAATACTCACCACTCATTTATGTGGAGCATGCGCGTACACTCAGGAAGGAAACCCTGTCCCCGGGACAAGAGGACATGTAGGAACCAAGGAGACAAGTGGGGACAGAAAGCGGTGGTCTCGTGCTCACCACGCCAGCACAGGGAGGAGAGCCAAGCAGAGTGCAGCGCATGCCACATGAAGAGTATTAATGCTCCACATTGGGAGAAGGACAGAATGACCCGGGGAAACAGGGAGAGATTCTGGAATTCCGTGGATTTCTTCATTCAATCCCTCCGGTGTCGGAGTCCGCATCCTGACCCTCCAGAAGTCTTCTCCACCGATCAGCCGTGCAGACCCATCTCTACCCACGTAGGTATCAAACCGCCATCTTTATTAGTTTGATGGTGAAATGACGGACAAACTGCGGTTAGGATTTCCCTGCATTAATCCCGTCAGAGAAAGATTGGAAAAATTCACTATTTTTAAAATGTAAATTTCTCCAGCTTTTCCGGAGATAGTGATACCTTCGTAAACCAGTTATTACTTACATCCCCCATATGTCTGCTTTATGTTCCTCCTTCTGTAAGGGTCATTTAATTTTTTTAGAACAGCTTAGAAGTTTAGAAACAATTCTTATAATTTTTACGCAATTTCCCAAACCTGCTTTTTAAAGGGTTCTCCGGGCTTTTAATATTGATACCTGTCCTCAAGATAGTCATCAGTATCGGATTGCGGGATTCGACATCCAGCACCCCCACAGCTCAGCTGTATGAGGAGAAAGGCAGACCCATCTCTACACCACTAGTATCAAACCGCCATCTTTATCATGTGTGATGGTGAAATGACGGACAAACTGCGGTTAGATTTCCCTGCATTAACCCCTTCAGAATTCTATTTTCAAAATGTTAATTTCTCTGCTTTTCCGGCAGAGAAAAGCAGAGAAACTAGTTATTACTACATCCCCCATATGTTTACTTATGTTCTTCATTCTGTAAATGTCATTTATTTTTTTAACAGGTTTAGAAACAATTATTAACATTTTTTACGCAATTTTCCCAAACCTACTTTTTAAAAGGGTTCTCCCGGCTTTTAATATTGATGAACTATCCTCAAGATAGGACATCAGTATGCGGATGGCGGGATTCGACAGGCCGGCACCCCCACAGTCACTTGTATTAGGAGAAGTCGCGCGCCGTCTCCTGTCCTGCTCGCCGCTGCCATGTTTTATGGCAACCAGGAAGAGAGACTGGAGACGGCAGGAGCGCACAGCATGTACCTTCTCTTCATACAGCTGATCGACTGGGGGTGTCCCCCTTCCCCCCGATCTGATATGATAACCTCTGCTCACCTAGATCTCGATGCGCTGCTGATCCTATAGTTCTCTCGTGTGCCAATGTCTGCTGTTCAGGTTCTGGAATGGTGGTGAAGGATTTATTCTCTTCATTAGGTTGTTGCCACAATTGCACTCGATGGATTAATACCGCAGTTACACCGGAGACCTTTTTGAAACTGTACAATTTCTTCCTCAGGGTGTGCAATAGTATAAAATTGAAGGTCTAATCGCTCCTTAACGGAGCTGTGCTGATATCAGAACCTGACCGGACCGTGTCAGGCTGTTTTTGTAGTATTCTACTCATTCACATATGCACACCCTGTGTTTTTTCAGTTCTATATACCAACAAATGAAACCTACAAATGATCTATATTATAAAATCCAATATATATATAAAATACAAAACATCCAAGTTGATCTACAAGTCTAAAACTTGAAACTGCCTTGACCTCACATGTTTCGATCCATAATAAAAAGAGAGAACACTACATCTACACTTTATTATCTCCTCCGATGTCTCCTCTTATCTCCAGTTATTGTATTTTACATGAGACTTTGTAGATTTTCCATTGTCTCATCTTCTTTCCATTCAGGTTCCTACAATATAGGATCCGCTCAGTGGATATCTGCTATATAAGATCCTTCTCCTGATTGACCTGACAAGGATGGATAGGGACAGAACAAGATGGCGGAGAGGATAATATATCTCACCCTAGAGATCCTCTTCCGGCTTACTGGAGAGGTGAGAGATTCTGATGATGTCACATTACAGCATCTTATCTATGTTACAACAGACAGACATGACTGAGAGGTGAGGGACTCTGGAGATGTATGGAGTGATTTTTATTACTGTGTCTCTCCATAACCTGGACTACACAGTAGTGAAGAAGACCTCTAGTGAGCGCTGTCAGGACCCCTGTTCTGAAGGATGGGGAAGAAGCCCTGACCCAATCAAGGAGCCTCCACCTCACCCCCTGAAACATGAGGAAATCAATAGAGAAATCCTAGGAACTCACCAACAAGATGATTGAGCTGCTGACTGAGAGGTGACACTGCTGGGGATGCTGGGTACATTATACAGGAATGCTATGAAGGAGCTGGTGATGACTGTATCATTGTGTTGTCAGGTTCCTATAAGGTGTCAAGATGTCACCATCTATTTCTCCATGGAGGAGTGGAGTATTTAGAAGGACACAAAGATCTGTACAAGGACGTCATGATGGAGATCACCGCCCCTCATATCACCAGGTAATAGACATGACTAAATACACATGTCCTCTCATTATCTGTATGTAAGGGTTGAATTCAGTCACTGGATGTGTTTCCTACTGTTAGAAATTGGCCACAACAACACAAAACGTCTTGAAGCAACTTCTTCTTCAGAAGAATCTTTTGTTTAAGCCTCATTCACACATCAGTGTTTTCCATTTCCATCAGTGATTGTGAGCCAGAACCAGATTTGAGCCTCACAGACATAAGGTATAGGGGAAACTCTGTACCTTTTCTGTGTTTAGTAGTCTCACCTGGTTTTGGCTTAAATCTCTGATTGGAAATCTGAAGATCAGCAAGACATCATTGAAAGTCAATGTAAAATGTACATAGATTATGGCACAATAAGTAAATGGGAGTGAATTACAGCCGTGTAAAAGGCAGCGCTCTGTTATAAGTCCTCGACACATCATTTATACCTCAGAGAACAAATATTTTAATTCAGGTTTTCCGCAGTGTGTCGCTGTACGTAGACTTCAGTGGTACACACTCAGATTCCATCATTCCATCATTTCCATCATTATCATACGTAACCATAGATCTACACAAGTTACACCGACAACTTCTAATTGGATAAAATTTCCTTATCACAATCTCTTGTTGCATAAATAATTTACTCCTGGGGGCCTTCCATTAATCCTCTCCAATTCAAGTACCAATCTCCATTTTCTTTCCAAAGAGCCCCATGGTCCATAAAGCCAAGATTGGCTCTTTCATTTATCACCGGTCCAACACCAAGGATCGATCATGATCATAAACATGCAAATGGTTAGTTTTAATAGACAAATACATTTATCTTGGCCAAGGCTTCAACGTCTAGTGCAAATATTATCTACTTTCTAAAGGTTCCATCCTAACATTTTTAATCGATTACTTAAAGGCCTCTATTTTCTCAGCAAAAGTAGTTAGTACTAAAAGTGCTCAGTATTTACTTCAAATGGTAAATGACTCTTTAGCTAAGCTCCTTTTTGAGGTGTAAACACAAGGGGGGGTCCTTTACTATTCTGAAATAAGCCTTAAATTAGACGTATTTCAAGGGGCAGATGTCGGTGCAATGGAGGGGGGGGGGGCAGGTCTACAATTGTCGGCGTGCAGTGGGCCGGGAAGGGAACGGGCCGGCATTTTCTACAAATGTTTCAGGTGTAGAAAAGGGTCTAAATGTAAGACAGCTTGGAAGATGTCTTACATTTAGAACTGGTGCTGGAATCCCTGAAGTTAGAGAGGCCTGTCCCAGTCCTCTTCTTCCACAAGATAATTCAGAAGAACATCACTATGTCCCACAGGATGATCAGGTAGATGAATATAAGGGCATCATGATGGAGGATCACCGGCCTCTCACATCACCAGGTTATAGACATGACTAAATACACACGTCCTCTCATTATCTGTATGTAAGGAATGAATTCAGTCACTGGATGTGTTTCCTACAGTTAAGGAAGAGATGAGAACACGGGAGAGATGTCCCAGTCCTCTTCTTCTACAGGATGGTTCAGAAGAACATCACAATGTCCCAGAGGATGATCAGGTAGATGGAGATAAGGTCTCATGAAATGTCAGCTATGATCTGTAGGTGGCTGTAAAAATCTTGTCTTCAGTCTTGTTTTATCCACCAGTATTATATGTTTTATCCTTGTATAATGAGAAAGGTGGAGATGGCAGGATTACAGCTGACCATGGACATTACATGTTGTCTGGATCTTCTCACTATTTTCTGCCTGTATAGACTTTTAAGGCTACTTTCACACTTGCGTTCGGGGCTCCGCTTGTGAGTTCCGTTTGAAGGCTCTCACAAGCGGCCCCGAACGGATCCGTCCAGCCCTAATGCATTCTAAATGGATGCGGATCCGCTCAGAATGCATCAGTCTGGCACCGTTTATCCTCTACTCCGCTCAGCAGGCGACACCTGAACGCAGCTTGCAGCGTTCGGGGTGTCCGCCTGGCCGTGCGGAGGCAAGCGGATCCGTCCAGACTTACAATGTAAGTCAATGGGGACGGATCCGTTTGAAGTTGACACAGTATGGCTCAATTTTCAAACGGATCCGTCCCCCATTGACTTCAATGTATCCGTTTGCATTATCATGAACAAAAAAAAACAAAAAAAAAAATATTATTTTTTTTTGTTCATGGTAATGCAAACGATCCGTTCTGAACGGATCTAAGCGTTTGCATTATAGGTGCGGATCCGTCTGTGCAGATACCAGACGGATCCGCTCCGAACGCAAGCGTGAAAGTAGCCTAAGATGGTTTCCTCTGTCAACTGCAGATCTTTTGTGGTTGCACAAGAGTGGCACAGAAGTTTTCTGAGAGGTCTTAGGCTGGGACCATGCAATACTATAAATGGTCAACCAAAGTTGTGCTCGATTGTCAGCTTGAACATGAACGTCAGGAGATAAATGCATCATTATCTTCAAAGGCTTTGTAGTCTAGGGTGCAGTCTCCTGGTGTCTCCTTAATATCAGAATGGCAGTTCCAAGATCATACCACGGATTCTATTCTAGCACATGTAGATGCAAGTCATCCTTCTTACTTGCATAGAGTATAAAATAATATTCAGGGGCGTAGCTAAGGGCTCATGTGCCCTGGTGCAAGAGTTCAGCTTGGTCCCCCTTCCCTCAATGCTTTGGGCCAGGGGCCCCATGCCAAATTCTTGACCTTACCCCTTCCCTCCAGCCAGAGATGTAACGTGACCTGCATGAACTTTGTATAGTACCGGTGTCTTCTTATGTGGCACAAGGGTCTTTGGGCCCCCTGAGGCTCCTAGGCCAAGTAGTGATTGCACCTTACAGCAGTGGTGGGGAACCTGTTTGCTGCCGAGGGCCATTTGGATATTTGTAACATCGTTCAGGGGCCATACAAAATTCTCAACTTAAAAATTTGACGGCTATATTTGGTCAAAGATATAACTGACTTAGGGGTAAGTTACAGAAATTATGCTTCAATTTTTAAGTTGAGAATATTATACATTTAGTTCTTTATTTGGCATTAATGGCAGCCAAGCTAAACCCAGAGGGGTCCAAAGAGGGGTTCACCAAGCTTTCACTCTCCCTGCTACTGTCCCTGCCTCTTTCTTCGCAAATGTCCCTGCCTTTGTCCCTTTCTCAGCCTCAGATCTTCCCCCACCTCCATCAGCCTCTGATCCGACCCTCCTATCAGACCCTCCCCAGCCTTTGATCAGATCCCCAATAGGCCCCCCAGACTCAGATCAGACCCCTATTAGATCCCCAGCCATAGATGAGGCATTTAAAATAAATAAAAAATAAACTTGCCTCTCCAGCTCCGGACGGCGCTGCCACTTGGCAGATTCACTTACCCTCCCTGGTCTACTTCCCGACACTCTGTATTGTGACCTGACAGCGCTCTACATGCACTACGCCCTGACACTGTACGTGTTAGGACACAGCGTGTGGCCGGAAGAAGACCGGGGAAGGTGAGTACAGGTAGCAATGCGCTGTTCTCACCTTCCAGTGCCTCCTGCATGCTAATGACTGCTTCCATAGTGGAAGTGGTCATTAGCATTTTCACAATCTGTTCTGGCCGGGGGCCACAGGAAATGGTCCCGCAGGCTGCATACGGCCCGTGGGCCAGAGGTTCCCCACCCCTGCCTTACAGGCTACGCCCCTGATATATTGGAAGTTGATTATTGTAAAAGCTATATAGGATTATTTTCATCAGCACATATAATTCTAACTCGCCAACAATTTTCTAGCTGCTCAGATGCAACCATACATTTTGAACCTTTTGATTATGGATATCTGGTCATGTGATCTCTAGTCTGACCTCCAGTCTGAGGCTTGCTGTCTCTCTCCTGTGTGGCTGACATCCTGTGAACTACAAGATTACAGCATCATTATCAGATCCTTCTGGAGAGCTCCCTCCCCACCAGCTACTCCTCCTTGTCTTCTGTATGTCCCTAAACATATCATGCCGCTGAAGATATCATCTCTACATTATCCATTACACTAGAAGAGCAAAGGTTTAGAGTCTAAACCTTGTAGAAGTGGAGAGACATTTAATTGTGCCACTTTCTTTAAATTACAAAATTGCTTGTCCTGTTAAATAATCTGTCTGTACCAAACCCCTGACGTTTCATTTATAGGCCTCATAATAAAATGTCTGAGAAATGGAAGAGTGCAAAACGAAATTCCCATGCCTCGTCCTCGAGTCAGAATGTATGTAGTACCAGCAGTATCAGTACCTGCCAGGAGTAGTAGTAGTTGCCACAGTTCTCCCTGGCTCCTAATATTATTGAGGACACAGAGGATGGAATTGTGGACTGGATGGCTCAGCGTTTAGACTACCATGAGGAGGAGATTCAGGGGAGGAGGGGGCACCCCATGCATAGCTGTGTTTGTGGTGGTAGGAGTAGTGGCACCTGTAGCTGCACTGGTGGTGGTAGGGGCAGAGGTAGCAGCAGTGGAACTCAAGGCAAGTATAAAGCAGGTAATCTGGAGGGGGCTAGGAAGCTCATGATATATCACAGTTTTCATGGCGGGAGGTTGAGGACTATTAGGCCTCATGCACAAGACCGTTGTTTTGGTCCGCATCAGAGCCGCAGTTTTTGCAGCTTGGATGCTGACCCATTCACTTCAATGGGGCTGCAAAAGATGCGGACAGCACTCCGTGTGCTGTCCACATCCGTTGCTCCGTTCCGTTGCTCCAGATCGAAAGAACTTTGGCTTACCGGCTTCACAGCCCTGGGACGGCCAGCAAGGGCAACAGGTGCACAAACAATGTAATGTTATATACACACAATGTAATGTTAGGGATGGAATATAAGTACTTCTCTCCCTGCATTGTAAACTGGTTGGAATAATGAAGCAATCAGATTGGATTTATACAGGAGACCTGCAGATATTTGGGTCAGATAACTCCTGCTGTCCGGTCATTCTTGGTCGTCTTTTCAGGTCATATAAAACCTTCCACACGACTTCTCCAACTGTCTGATGACTTCTACAATATTTCTTTCACAGCTTGTGAATCCGGGTGAAGATCTGAACAATATTAATCCTACAGAGACATATGTGAAGGGAGATGAGCAGAGTACAGAGGACATTCCTGCAGATAACCGCCCAGGTGAGTAGTGACCACTAAGTAAAGCAGAGAGGTCTCTAAGATTCTGCTTATTCAACTAATGAAAAAATAGATATATTGTGCAATGTGAGAATAATGGTATTATTATTATTATTATTGATGAGTATATATGAAAGTATAAAGGAACAAACATAAATCTCACATACGGAGAGACTTGTACACAGTAACAATTACTAATAATTACTACTAATAATAAAGTTACTCCCAAGACCATTTGGTAACTAAACCACAAATTCCTATCCCTCTACAGTACAGTGTAGTTACTATACATAACCCTGTTTCAAATTATTATGCAAATTCTGTTTACATAGTAACATAGTTTATAAGGCTAAAAAAAGACATCTATCCATCCAGTTCGGCCTGTTATCCTGCAAGTTGATCCAGAGGAAGGAAAAAAAAAAGAAACTGTGAGGTAGAAGCCAATTTTCCCCACTTTAGGGGAAAAAATTCCTTCCCGACTCCAATCAGAATAACTCTCGATCACTGACCCCTCTCTAATAGCTATAGCCTATAATATTATTACACTCCAGAAACACATCCAGGCCCCTCTTGAACACTTTTAGTGAACTCACCATCACCACCTCCTCAGGCAGACAGTTCCATAGTCTCACTGCTCTTACCGTAAAGAATCCTCTTCTATGTTTGTGTACAAACCTTCTTTCCTCCAGATGCAGAGGATGTCCCCTCGTCACAGTCCTGGGGATAAAAAGATGATGGGAGAGATCTCTGTACTGACCCCTGATTATATTTATACATAGTAATTTAATCTACCCTCAGTCGTCTTTTTTTCTACAGTGAATAACCTTAATTTTGATAATCTTTCAGGTTATTGTAATTCCCTCATTCTTGTAATTACTTTAGTTGCCCTCCTCTGAACCCTCTCCAGCTCTGCTATGTCTGTCTTGTTCACAGGAGCCCAGAACTGTACACAGTACTCCATGTGTGGTCTGACCAGTGATTTGTAAAGTGGTAGGACTATGTTCTCATCACGGGCATCTATGCCCCTTTTGATGCAACCCATTATCTAATTGCCCTTGGCAGCAGCTGCCTGACACTGGTTTTTACTGCTTAGGGTACTTTCACTCAAGCCTTTTTCTTTTCCGGCATAGAGTTCCGTCCTAGGGGCTCTATACCGGAAAAGAACTGATCAGGTATATCCCCATGCATTCTGAATGGAGAGTCTGCAAAAATTTATATTTTACTGTGCAAGCCTTCTACAAGATCATTAATAAATATATTGAAGAGAATAGGGCCCAATACTGACCCCTGAGGTACCCCACTAGTGACAGTGACCCAATCTGAGTGTGTACCATTAATAACCACCCTCTGTTTTCTATCATTGAGCCAGTTACCCACATACAGACGTTTTCTCCCAGTCCAAGCATTCTCATTTTATATACTAACTTTTTATGTGTCAAATGCTTTGGAGAAGTCCAGATATACGACATCCATTGATTCGCCGCTGTCAAGTCTAGAACTTACCTCCTCATAGAAACTGATTAAATTAGTTTGACATGACTGATCCCTCATGAAGTCATGCTGATATGGCGTTATTTGCTTATTTTCATTGAGGTGCTCCAAGATAGCAGCGACCTCATTATGATTTGCCACCTCGTCCATCTCGTTTAGTAGTAGATTTTCTGTGGTCTCTGACTCTCTGGTATATTAGGTGGTTTATAATAAACTCCTATTAATAATTTATTATTATTTTTGCCTCTATGTATTTCTACTCACAGTGATTCCACATGTTCATGTCCCTCACTTATATCTTCTCGGACTGTGGGCTGTAGACAGGACTTTACATACAGGCAGACCCCTCCCCCTCTCCGGTTTTGACGATCCTTTTTTAAACAGAGTGTAACCCTGTACATTAACCGCCCAGTCATAGCTATCATCCAGCCATGTCTCAGTTATTCCCACTATATCATAGTCCTCCTCACACATCACTAATTCCAGTTCACCACTTTTATTAGTCAGGCTTCTGGCATTAGTATACATACAATTAATGTATATTTTATGTATATTTTTACCCTACATCTTTCCTTCTTACCTGTTCTAGTCCCTCCTTCCATTCCTCCCCCAGTCCCACTACCTTGCCCCCGGTCTCTATCTGCACTATCTTCCCCTCCTATAATGTAATTATCTCCCCCCGCAGTCCCTAGTTTAAACACTCCTCCAACCTTCTAGCTATCTTCTACTCCAAAACAGCTGCTCCTTCCCCATTGAGGTGCAGCCCATTCCTACGATAGAGCCTGTAGCCAATAGAGAAGTCGGCCCAGTTCTCCAGGAACGCAAACCCCTCCTTCCTACACCAGTTTTTGAGCCACTTGTTAACCCCTTCAACCACGGTCCTGTTTTCACCTTCCTGCCCAGGCCATTTTTTGCAAATCTGACGTGTCACTTTATGTGGTGATAACTTTTAAACGCATGGCCCCTCTATCCTCTAGCGGTACAACCGCATGTTATTCTCACAACTGCGTCTATACCCTCGTGGCTTCTCTCTCTACAAGCGGCATCAGTCTGATGAAGGCACAGAGTTGCCGAAACGTTACCCCGCCGCAGCTACCAACTCTGAACGTAAAATAAACAAGTTGCATCCAACAACTGGAGTTTTTGTATTAATTGTTAAAAGGGGTGGGAAACCTAGTGCAGAAAAATATCCACTGAGTGCTACAAGGGTTCTGCTTGTAATCATACTGACCCAGAGAATAAAGATATCTTATTTATACTGAAAAATTAACGCTGTGAAATTTAGAACGTAAAAAGCAGTGGCAGTATTGCTGTTTTTCCCATCTCCATCCTAGAAAGATTTAATAAAAGTTAATCAGAAAGTTATGTGTACCCCACAATGGCGCCATTAAAAACTGCAAAAAAAACAAACAAGCCCTCATAAAGCTATATAGATGGAAAAATAATATAAAGTAAACTAAAACAACTAATAAAAGTTATAGCTCTTGGAACGCGACGATGAAAAAAGGAAGAAAAACGCTTGGTCATTAAGGCCCAAAACAGGGTGGTCACTAAGGGGTTAATGATTGAGGAATTTTCTGCCATGCTGAATGCATTTGGGCAAGCAAATCATCAAGATCTGCTGTTTATATCTAAAGGTGCATTTACACCAACAGATTATCTGACAGATTTTATGAGCAATCATTGGTCAGATGGCCGTTGGTATCTGGTGGGACCTTCCATCGCCCTTTTGTATCAGTATAAATGGTGTCAGTGTGCAGTATAATAAATCTTCTACATTAATTACAAGTAATACTGGATCACATATTATTTAACATTCCCTAATTGACTCTTCTGATTGATTCATCAGAATTACACCTGAAATTAATTTCAAGAAATTGTTTATCTGTAGTGATAGAATTTTCATTATCATTGGATGGTGTTTATATATGAATCGCAGGCACTTAATATTAATCCACGAAAAAAAGGAAGATTTTATGGAGCGTGCCATCCAGTTTGTTTACTTGAGAGTGACAGGACTGTGCTTCCTACTGTCCATTCTACTCTCCGACCTCCCTCCGAGTCCAGCTGCTGTATCTGTCATCCATATAGCCCAGATCTCATTCCCCGGCCTGCACTCAACCCAGCAGCAGGTGTGATACAGTGATGTCATTGTACCTGCTGGACTGAGAGGGAGAGCGCACAGACCTGAGATAATCCCCCGGCCTGTGCGCTCTCCTCAGCTCAGCAGGAGAGATGACGTCATCGCATCACGTCTGCTGCTGGGAAGAGCATGATGTGCTCAGTGTTACTTTATTAATTTTATTCAAAGTATAAGCAGTATAAGGAGCTTCACTACTGTAAGGGGCACTAAGGGACAGCACTACTGTAGAAGGGGACACAAAGGGGGCATAAATACCGTGTGGGGGCACTAAGCGGGCATGACTACTGTGTGGGGCCACTAAGGGGAAGCATTATTGTAAGGGGTATAACTACTTTGTGGGGGCACTAAGGGGGCATAATTACTGTTTGGAGACATCAAGGGGGCATTCTCCTGAGGGCACTAAACGGGATTCTACTGTGAAAGGGACTCTTAGGGGAGATAACTATGGTGTGGGGAACTAAGGGGACATTCAACGCCTCTTGTCCAGCGCTAGGAAATGTTTTATTTATATGTATTTAAAATTACTGACTGGGTGGAGGTTGCAGGGAAGTTGCTCAAGGTGGGGGCCAACCTGGCCTAGTTATGCCCCACGGTCTACTAGTAGATCGTGATCTTTTTTTCCACCACTGTTTTAGTCAGTTAATTCTTGTATTTTGTGCCATACCTTTCTGTGGATTTTTTTTATACTGAAATGTAATAAAATTTCAATAGAATATTTTGGTATATTATTCATCAATAATAAAATGTATTTTGTTCTTGGCAGATGACCGTACCAGGAACTTAGAAAAACATCTGGTATCTTCAGATTTTGAAGTAGATCGTGGTATCATACAAGATATATATGAAGAGCATGCCAATATCCAAGATATACCCACATCCAATCACAGCCACAATGCATCATTTGATTCTTTTAAACCGGTCCGATCTTCTGATTCATCACAGACTGTAACACAGAATAAAAGTCACAGAAGAGGTGCTAAACATCAAATAGCTCATGTAAAAGAGAAGCCAGTTTCATGTTCAGAATGTGGAAAATGTTTTAGATTTAAATCAGAATTAGTGATACATCAGAGAATTCACACAGGGGAGAAGCCATTTTCATGCTCAGAATGTGGAAAATGTTTTAAGAAGAAATCAGCTCTTGTTATACATCAGAGAGTTCATACAGGGGAGAAGCCATTTTCATGCTCAGAATGTGGGAAATGTTTTAAGGATAAATCAGGTCTTGTTACACATCAGAGAATTCACACCGGGGAGAAGCCATTTTCATGTTCAGAATGTGGGAAATGTTTTAACAGTAAATCAGATATTGTTATACATCAGAGAAGTCACACAGGAGAGAAGCCATATCCATGTTCAGAATGTGGAAAATGTTTTAAGAAGAAATCAGCTCTTGTTATACATCAGAGAGTTCATACAGGGGAGAAGCCATTTTCATGTTCAGAATGTGGGAAATGTTTTAAGGATAAATCAGGTCTTGTTACACATCAGAGAATTCACACCGGGGAGAAGCCATTTTCATGTTCAGAATGTGGGAAATGTTTTAAGGATAAATCAGGTCTTGTTACACATCAGAGAATTCACACCGAGGAGAAGCCATTTTCATGTTCAGAATGTGGGAAATGTTTTAAGTATAAACAAGGTCTTGTTACACATCAGAGAATTCGCA
Organism: Bufo bufo; assembly: GCF_905171765.1. Classification (NCBI taxonomy): domain Eukaryota; kingdom Metazoa; phylum Chordata; class Amphibia; order Anura; family Bufonidae; genus Bufo; species Bufo bufo. The sequence continues at coordinate 391,501,814 of NC_053394.1, read as the reverse complement.
CAGGAGAGAGTCCATATCCATGTTCAGAATGTGGTCAATTTTTTAACAGTAAATCACATATTGTTATACATCAGAGAACTCACACAGGAGAGAAGCCATTTTCATGCTCAGAATGTAGTAAATGTTTTAAGCATAAATCAAATCTTGTTGTACATCAGAGAGTTCACACAGGGGAGAAACCATTTTCATGTTCAGAATGTGGGAAATGTTTTAAGCAGCAATCAGCTCTTATTACACATCAGAGAAATCACACAGGGGAGAAGCCATTTTCATGCTCAGAATGTGGGAAATGTTTTAAGCATAAATCAAATCTTGTTTCACATAAAAAACTCACAGAGAGAAGCCATCTCCATGCTTAGCCCTTTAGTGCCCTCCCTTATGTGTTTTTATGGTAGTCAGTGTCACTAACTGACTTTATGCCATCAGATACTCCTTTTTACAGGGATATAAAACAGAACCTTGCTTTGAGTTACCAGAGGTGGCTGAGGGCTTGGAGTGATGATTGGGACCACCGTGAAGCTCCCCAAACATGTATTGTCTCCTGTATTGAATAAATACTGGTCATCAAAGGACAGATCCAGTTAAAAGTGAAAGTTTATACTGTATATATATCCCCTCTAAACAAAAATGCTTGGTCAGAGGAAATAAAAAAAAAATCTATAGGACCTGATATAAAAAGATAACTATCTACATATTCCATCCCCGGTCTGTTCTACCTTTTATAAGTATTTGTAAAATTAAAAACGTCAAATATGAGCTTGTCAATAAACTGTCAGCTCTTACTGGGTTTCATCAGTGATGTGCAAGTTCTCCCAACAAGTGACCCAGGTGAGGATTGCCTCATTACATAGAAGCCATTACCCGTCCTCCTAAAGGAATATCATTTTAATCTGAACACCCTGACCAAAATGTACCTGTAGATAAATCCAACAAGTGGGGTCCCCACCACCCCTGTATTTGTAGAAGTCATGTGGTTCACTCATCTCACATGAATTTACCAGTGGGGGAATCCTTGGTTAGTTTCTTCCTTGTATGTCCCACCAGCTCTGGATTGTTTAAGTTTTATAACTGAAGACTTGATGTAAAATATTTTTATTGAATATATTGAATTTTTGATAATTTGGTTTCCTATGACTGTTTTCATTCCTATTATCATCTCCGTATCACCATATAATATGTTTTATTTGGAGGATCTCTAATATTCAGGCTGTTCCATGGGCGCAGTTACAGTATTGTTTGGGTGTTTAATTGAATGTCTTACACCTGACAATACTTCTACAAGTAATGACGATACCTCGGATGGAGGGGGGGGGGGGGGGGGTGCCATTGATCCTTTACTGTTTCTATGGATGGTTTTGGACGTTGCCCTTTAATATATTCTGTCGGTGATTGTTTTTTTTTGCACATAGTGGTTTCTACCTTGCCAGGCAGGGCCGTTATGGTGCACAAGCATCACTTGTCACATTTGGATGCCCCAGATACAGTGATGTGTAAATGTCCCATAGGCCAAAATATATTTTAAAGTATCAAAATATATAATAAAATACTAGTGAGACAAAAAAAATTCTGAATAGTTTCTATTTAAAAAACAAACAAACTAAGGCTACTTTCACACTAGTGTTCGGAGCGGGTCCGTCTGATGTTTCATCAGACGGATCCGCTCCTATAATGCAGACATTTGCATCCGTTCAGAACGGATCCGTCTGCATTATAACTTAGAAAAATTTCTAAGTGTGAAAGTAGCCTGAACGGATCCGTCCAGACTTTACATTGAAAGTCAATGGGGGCGGATCCGTTTGAATATTGAGCCATATAGTGTCATCTTCAAACGGATCCGTCCCCCATATAGTGTCATCTTCAAACGGATCCGCTTGCCTCCGCACGGCCAGGCGGACACCCGAACGCTGCAAGCAGCGTTCAGGTGTCCACCTGCTGAGCGGAGCGGAGGCTGAGCGCTGGCAGACTGATGCATTCTCAGCGGATCCGCATCCACTCAGAATGCATTAGGGCTGGACGGCTGTGTTCGGGGCCGCTTGTGAGCCCCTTCAAACGGAGCTCACGAGCGGACACCCGAACGCAGGTGTGAAAGTAGCCTTAAAACTATCAATATGACCAAAACAGGGAACCAATTTTAACCATGTATTTTGGTGTCAATCTGCATATGTAAAGAATATGGAGCTTGAGTTTGAATTATGGTAAAAAGAAAATACATTTCTGAAAAACATACTAATAAAAAGCCCCATGCGTCATGTAAAAAAAAAAACTTACAAAAATTACTTAGGCAGCACAATAAATAAAAATTAAAGGGGTTGTCCCGAGTCAGAGCTGAATCCAGGCATATCCCCTTTTTCACCCAGGCAGCCCCTCTGAGATGAGCATTTAATGTTTTTTTTTGTTTACATTTTTACACTGCTAGGCGGAGGCTTCTCAGTTGTTTTACAGGCTAGGGCAGCGCTAAAGCCTGTCCATAAGTGCTGGTTAAATCACCTGCAAAGCTGCTAGGCAGAAGCCTCCGCCTAGTGGAAACCCCGTAATGTTACCGGATCTGCAGAAAAACCCCTTGTCCTGCGCGATAAATGTCGGATGCTCCCCTCAGAGGGGCCGCCTGGATGAAGAAGGGGATATGTCCGTTCAGCTCTGAACCCAGACAACCCCTTTAAGATTGGTCCAGTAAACCACCACATGCTCCAAATAAATTCGTATGTTATTAAAGGGGTTTTCTCGATGGCCTATTATAAGGATAGGCCATACCTATCAGATTGGATGAGATTGAGGGGTCTGATACCTGGCACTGCAGTAGCGCTGCAACTCTGTGTCCCCCAGACTCCGTTGAAGTGTTACCATGTGTTGCTGCTCTCCAGAAGGGATGGTAAGATGCACCCCAATGGGAATTAAGTCCAGAGAGTCAGGGTCTGCAGTAAACCAGTGTGCTTCTATACTAGTGAAATTCAGGTGCAAGAAAATACAGGCAAAGCATAGGGCTGTCTTCTACAGTCTCCTCACTGACAGAAGGGTTTGCTGAGGAAAGACCTAAGCTAGTTGTCCATCTCTCTCTCTCTCTCTCTCTCTCTCTCAGAAGGCTGGTACCCTGGCTAAAGGCTGGAGTCCCAGGGTCTGTGGCTGTAGCTGGCCAGCTAAGACCTGTCCTAGGTTGCTAATATAGCTTATATGTTTATGCCAATAACCTTAATAAAGTTCCTATGTTTGTGTGTTAAAGACAAAAGCTGAGTTATATATAGTGACTTCATGTTTGGATGTCATCTAACTGTTATATATATTGTGTTCACAGAAGCAGAAAAGATAATATGCCTTTAAGATTTATTATATAATGCAAGGTAAGCTCAATGACACAGCAGAAACAACAGAAAGCATAGCGTTAAACTGTTGTTGCTGGGCAGGAGTCTTAACCAATGCTACCTAGCCTCACAGCCCAGGAGTTCTGACCAATCACAGCCAGCCTCACACACCGCCTGTGTGGGAAATTCCCATAGCAGGAGCTGCTAGAAATCATTATTCACCAGAGAGAGAAGCTGAACAGACATTCACTCCACTAAGAGCTGTGTTTTATGGAAGCAGAGAGGCCAAAATAGGTATTTAAAACAGTTATATAATGTTCCTACTGTTAATATAGTGATTAGAACTGTATACTGAACCAGTTATATGTGTGTTTACTTACAGTTCCACCAATTGCAAACTACAAAGTTCACAATCCAAATTTAAATTCCATATTGCAATCCAAATTGCATACAACCATACCAGATCATACTCAACCAATCTGCAAATAGTTACTGCATACTGCAAATTGCGACCAAATTCAGCAAGTAGAACTATTAGTTAGACCTCAGATATACCTCTCAGAGAGATCATAAAGTGCTTAAATAATTTAAAGTGAGAGTACAGATACGTAAAAGAGAAATATATCCACCATTTTATGTTAAATGACAAGATTGAACAGTTGAACCACCATCTTATGCATACCGCCATTTTGTGATATATTTTCAACACGTGTTCTGTACATGGACTATCTGCTGCGGAGGTGGCAGTGTTATATATGAAGAAAAGTTGAAGTTAATAAAGAAGTTATTTCAAGCATTTGGTGTGCTCTTTAAACCTACTGTTTCCATAGAATGGCGCTAGAGGAATTACAGAGTAATAGACAGTCTGGTTAGACTAAAAAGTCAGTGATATAAAAATTCTTCTAATGCCACAGTGCAAAAGGCTCTTCATAGTGCTGCGCCTGCCACAAATATATTGTAGTAAACAGGTAATAAAAACAAAATTTCTTTCAGTGACGAAATATATATGGACCTGACTGTATATAACTTCGGCAGATCCACCGCCCGGGCAAGGGGTTATTAAGATCGGCGTCTAAAATGCAGGTCTTAATAAATGATCCACCTGATTCATCTTTAGAAAGGTTAATCTCTCTATATTTTGTGTTAAAAGGCGAGTTCTCTTTGGGGTAACTATGCCTTCTTTCCTCCAGACGCAGAGGATGTCACCTCGTCGCAGTCACAGTCCTGGGGATATATAGATGATGGGAGAGATCTTTGTACTGACCCCTGATATATTTATACATAGTTATTAGATCTCCCCTCAGTCGTCTTTTTTTCTAAAGTGAATAACCCTCATTTTGATAATCTTTCAGGGTACTGTAGTCCACCCATTCCAGTTATTACTTTAGTTGCCCTCTTCTGAACCCTCTCCAGCTCTGCTATGTCTGTCTTGTTTACAGGAGCCCAGAACTGTACACAGTACTCCATATGTGGTCTGACTAGTGATTTGTAAAGTGGTAGGACTATGTTCTCATCACGGGCATCTATGCCCCTTTTGATGCAACCCATTATCTTATTGGCCTTGGCAGCAGCTGCCTGACACTGGTTTCTACAGCTTAGTTTGCTGTGCACTAAAATTCATAGTTTTTTTTTCCATGTCAGTGTTTCCCAGTGTTTTACCATTTCGTATGTACGGGTGACTTGCATTTTACCTTCCTATGTGCATAACCTTACATTTGTCAGTGTTAAACCTAATCTGCTACTTATCTGCCCAAACTTCCAATCTATCCAGATCCCTCTGTAGCAGTATACTGTCCTCTTCCGTGTTAATTACTTTACACAGTTTAGTGTCATCTGCAAAAATTGATATTTTACTGTGCAAGCCTTCAACAAGATTATTAATAAATATATTTAGGAGAATAGGGCCCAATACTGACCCCTGAGGTACCCCACTAGTGACAGCGATCCCATGAGTGTGTACCATTAATAACCAACCTCTGTTTTCTATCACTGAGCCAGTTACCCACATACAGAAATTTTCTCCCAGTCTAAGCAATTTTATTTTATATACCTTTTTATGTGGTACAGTGTCAAATGCTTTGAAGAAGTCAATATATACGACATCCATTGATTCGCTGCTGTCAAGTCTAGAACTTACCTCCTCATAAAAACTGATTACCGTATTTTTCGCTTTATAAGACGCACTTTTTCCCCCCCAAAAGTGGGGGGAAAATGGCCGTGCGTCTTATAAAGCAAATACTTCGCTGGCCGCTATGCTGCACAGCGCGGCCAGCGAAGTATCAGTGACAGTGTGGAGGGAGGAGGCGGGGCCCGGTGCAGTGACTCTACTCTAATACACTGGGCCCCTCAACTGTTAAACATTCAATCTGATCTATATCTAATAGTATATGCTCTGTACGGCTCTTACTGTAGTACCGTATAGCGCATCTCCCTCGGTCATGCGCCGCTTGCCGCACCTCCTTCCTCATGCGCCGTCTGCTCCAGCTCCCTCTGTCATGCGCCGCCTGCCTGTTTATTCATAAAGTGAGATAAGCAGGCAGGCGGCACATGAGGAGGGAGCTGGGGCAGGCGGCGCATGACAGAGGGAGCTGGAGCAGACGGCGCATGAGGAGGGAGGTGCGGCAAGCGGCGCATGACCGATGGAGATGCCGGTCTGCGCTATACTTACGGTACTACAGTAAGAGCCGTACAGAGCATATACTATTAGATATAGATCAGATTGAATGTTTAACAGTTGCGGGGCCCGGTGTATTAGAGTACAGTCACTGCACCGGGCCCCGCCATGAGTGTCTCCGCCTCCTCCCTCCACACTGATGCATCTGATGGGGGATCTGTAGATGACACTTATGGGGATCTGTGGATGACATAAGTGTCATCTATAGAGCCCCATAAGTGTCATGCACAGATCCCCCTCAGTGTCATTCACAGATCCCCCCTCAGTGTCATTCACAGATCCCCCCTCAGTGTCATCCACAGATCCCCCCTCAGTGTCATCCACAGATCCCCCCTCAGTGTCATCCACAGATCCCCCCTCAGTGTCATCCACAGATCCCCCCTCAGTGTCATCCACAGATCCCCCCTCAGTGTCATCCACAGATCCCCCCTCAGTGTCATCCACAGATCCCCCATCAGTGTCATCCACAGATCCCCCATCAGTGTCATCCACAGATCCCCCATCAGTGTCATCCACAGATCCCCCATCAGTGTCATCCACAGATCCCCCATCAGTGTCATCCACAGATCCCCCCCATAACAGTGCATCATCCACAGATCCCCCCCTTAACAGTGCGTCATCCACAGATCCCCCCATAACAGTGCGTCATCCACAGATCCTCCCATAACAGTGCGTCATCCACAGATCCCCCCATAAGTGCGTCATCCACAGATCCCCCCATAACAGTGTCATCCACAGATCCCCCCATAACAGTGTCATCCACAGATCCCCATAACAGTGCGTCATCCTCAGATCCCCATAACAGTACATCATCCACAGACCACCATTAGTTCAAAAGCTACCAAAAGCACACCTTTTGGTTCAAAATATTTTTTTCTTATTTTCCACCTCAAAAACCTAGGTGCGTCTTATCATCAGGTGCGTCTTATAAAGTGAAAAATACGGTAAATTAGTTTGACATGACTGATCCCTCATGAAGCCATGCTGATATGGCATTATTTGCTTATTTTCATTGAGGTACTCCAAGATAGCATCTCTTAGAAAACCTTCAAACAGTTTACCAACGACAGATGTTAAACTTACCGGCCTATAGTTTCCGGGCTCTGTTTTTGGACCCTTTTTGAATATTGGCACCACATTTGCTTTGTGCCAATCTTGTGGAACACCCCCTGTCCTTAAATATCAGAAATAAGGGTCTGGCTATGATATTACTTAATTCTTTTAGGAAACAGGGGTGTATGCCATCTGGTCCTGGTGATTTATCTATTTTAATCTTTTTAAGACGCTGTTGTACTACTTACCGGCTCAGACAGGGCACTTTTAATGGGGAATTTAATATAACATTCTGCATTTCATCTGACAGTTTATTTTCTTCAGTGAATACAGTGGAGAAAAAAATATTTAATAGCTTTGCTTTCTCCTCATCGCTCTCTGCAACTCCCCCCTCATTACTCTGTGTCACAGATGAGTGGATGTGAACCCACTGTGCCACTGACTCACAATACTCCGGAGGGGTGTAACTAAGCGACTACCCGGATTTCACTAGAGCTTCAGATGGTGAGGATAGGCTTGACCGGTGGTAGTTGCCAGGGACTACTCCAGAGCGTAAACTAGTAAGTGACAGGTTGTCCAGGCAGACCAGGAGGTACCTGCGAAGGTACAGAAAGTAGAGTTTCCTCTGTCAAGATATGCTGTCAGATTCATCAGGGGATGAAAGAAGATATAGATGCAGCTCAATAGCCGTTAGCTGAATCGCTATATTTTGATGCTCCAACTGTTTAGATGCAGTCCAGAGCAATGTCTGAAACTGTCTCCCTAATATACCCAATGAGATTAAACTAATCTGATACACATGGGTCACTTACATTTCCCACGGCGTGCGTTCCATCTTGTCGGGAGCGGACCCGGAAGCTTATCACTCGGCGCATGCACCGGAACATGCTGGTATCCACTGTGGAACGCATTGATGTAAAAATCATGCATCCAAACAAGCACCGACAGGAAATGCAACGCATGTGCCGGATATGACGATATCCATTGTGGAACGCATTGACGTCACTATCGTGCGTCTGAGAGAGCGCCACAGGAAAAATTATCCAGGGTGGAACTCATACTGGTGCACATGCGCTTGGCGATCATGTCCACAATATAGATAAGAACATATTTGCCGATTATGTGCACAATCTAAATGAGTGTGTGTATATATATATATATATATATATATATATATATAGTTTCCCTGCGCTTACACCCAGAGTGTGATTTACTCTGCCACTAGTTATGATCTAATGCAAGTGAGACAAGAATATAAAACAGAATATTACATGTCTTCTTGCATATCTAAATTACTGGTATATAGTCTATAGATCTTTTGGAGTAACCTACTAAATATATACTTGCTCCACTGTATAGAAAGCACACATTACATCAGTAAATAATGCCAAGGTCAATTATATAAAATTTGAGTATATTATATTAGGGCTTCAGTAGTTAAATTAATAGGGACCAGGTGAAAAAAGAGAAGAAGAATAAGGCTATTGTATTATATAAAAAATTCATGATATGCCCTATCAAAATTGATCATTTCCACCTACTTAATGATACATGATTACTTGACCTTTCACGGTCTGATACATTTGTTTTCTGACTAGTCCATATATTTCCTATATATTATCAATTGGTCGGGAGTAATTAGATACAAAGTTTATATAAAACATCCAAAAGACAATACCTTATTAAGGCCTAATGGGCTCACCGTTTTTAGGCTGTGAGTCCACTCTGCCTCTTTTTGTAATATTTTTCTATTTAGATCACCTCCTCTTGGTGAAGGGCGTACAACTTCGATTACACAGACCTTTAATGATTTAGCATTTCCTTCATGGAAGTTCTGTATATGTCTAGAAATAGTTGTATATCTCCTAAATGATTCCCAATCCTTCTCCTAAATTCCCTTTTAGTCTTGCCCACATATTGAAGTTTGCATACACATGTACACAGATACACGACTCCTGTTGTTTTGCAGTTTGCAAAATCTCTGATAGTATACGTTTTATTAGTAGTGTTGCTGGTAAAGGTTTTGGTTTGACATCTATGTGGGCAAGCTATACAGGATCCACATCTGAAGGTGCCAAGAGGTTTTCTGTCTAGCCAAGTTCCTGATTTCTTGATGGGTGTATAATGGCTATGGACAAACCTGTCCCCCAAAGACCTACCTCTTCTATACGTTATAGCCGGATATGAGGGAAGAATATCCTGAACGTCAGGATCCATGAGCAACATTTCCCAATATTTTTGTAAGATATCTCTGACCTCTCTGTTGCAGTTATCAAAGGTTCCCACTATTCGAAAGATTGAATCCATTTCTGGTTTCCTCACTTTTTTTGGGGACAGTAGATCTGTCCTTTCCGCATTAAGGGCTGATCTAAAGGCTTTTTGCAATGGGCGGTCCGGAGACCCTCTTTGATTAAATCTGATCTTTAGATCTCTGGCTTGATTATAAAAATCTTTTTTGGTGGTACAATTTCTGAGGATTCGAAGGTACTGTCCCTTCGGAATGCCGCATTTAAGATTAACGGGGTGATGACTTTCCCATCTTAGTAAATTATTGGTTGCAGTAGGTTTTCTATAGGTCTTGGTATTAATAATGCCATTATTCAAGGTAATATACAAATCTAACCCAAAAAGTATCAAATCACTGCCTCAAATGGAAACAAACACTATAGATCTCTTTATAAATATAGTCACTAAGGAATTGGAAAGATTGGAACAAAGGGTAGAAAGAAATCTAATTTGAAAAAAGTGAAATAGAAGCCATGATTAAGATAGAGGCGGATCATGATATTATACTAAAACCTTCAGACAAAGGAGGAAATTTAGTGGTCATGGATCACCATGACTACAAACAAATGTGTAATGCTATCCTTAATAAATAAAAAAATATGTTATAATATACTTAGAATGGACCCTACACCTAATTTTTATAGTGATCTAGAGGCCTTACTCATGGAAGCCTTTGAAGATAAACTAGTGTCCAGTGATGAAATTAGATTTATGTTAAGGCCCCATCCACAGATTGCAACATTCTATACTATACCTAAAATCCACAAGGGGCTTACCCCACTGAAGGGCCGCCCAATAGTGGCAGGGATTAATTCCATAACACAGTGTCTGGACGTCGAAAATAGTTTTCTGGGGCCACTATATCGATGATATATTAATATTCTGGAGCGGCTCCAGAAAACTGTTCTCTGACTTTTTGGCTGATCTAAACAACAATCAGATAGGTATGCATTTTACATCTGAGATAAATGACCAAGGTCTGGCCTTTTTAGATTTGTATATTACCTTGAATAATGTCATTATTAATACCAAGACCTATAGAAAACCTACACCAACCAATAATTTATTAAGATGGGAAAGTCATCACACCGTTAATCTTAAATGCGGCATTCCAAAGGGACAGAGATCTAAAGATCAGATTTAATCAAAGAGGGTCTCCGGCCCATTGCAAAAAGCCTTTAGATCAGCCCTTAATGCGGAAAGGACAGATCTACTGTCCCCCAAAAAAGTGAGTAAACCAGATATGGATTCAATCTTTTGAATAGTGGGAACCTTTGATAACTGCAACAGAGAGGTCAGAGATATCTTACAAAAATATTGGGAAATGTTGCTCATGGATCCTGACGTTCAGGATATTCTTCCCTCATATCCGGCTATAACGTATAAAAGAGGTAGGTCTTTGGGGGACAGGTTTGTCCATAGCCATTATACACCTATCAGGAACTTGGCTAGACAGAAAACCTCTTGGCACCTTCAGATGTGGATCCTGTATAGCTTGACCACATATATGTCAAACCAAAACTTTTACCAGCAACACGACTAATAAAACGTATACTATCAGAGATTTTGCAAACTGCAAAACAACAGGAGTCGTGTATCTGTGTACATGTGTATGCAAACTTCAATATGTGGGCTAGATTAAAAGGGAATTTAGGAGAAGGATTGGGGATCATTTAGGAGATATCAGACACAAAAGAGATACAACTATTTCTAGACATATACAGAACTTCCATGAAGGAAATGCAAAATCATTAAAGTTCTGTGTAATCGAAGTTGTACGCCCTTCACCAAGAGGAGGTGATCTAAATAGAAAAATATCACAAAAAGAGGCAGAGTGGACTCACAGACCAAAAACGGTGAGCCCATTAGGCCTTAATGAGGTATTGTCTTTTGGATGTTTTATATAAACTTTGTTGTATCTAATTACTCCCGACCAATTGATAATATATAGGAAATATATGGACTAGTCAGAAAACAAATGTATCAGACCGTAAAAGGTCAAATAATCATGTATCATTAAGTACAGTCAGGTCCATACATATTGGGACATCGACACAATTCGAACAGTTTTGGCTCTATACACCACCACAATGGATTTGAAATGAAACGAACAAGATGTGCTTTAACTTCAGACGGTCAGCTTTAATTTTAAGGTATTTACATGCAAATCAGGTGAACGGTGTAGGAATTACAACAGTTTTGCATATGTGCCCCCCACTTGTTAAGGAACCAAAAGTAATGGGACAATTGGCTTCTCAGCTGTTCCATGGCCAGGTGCGTTTTATTCCCTCATTATCCCAATTACAATGAGCAGATAAAAGGTCCAGAGTTCATTTCAAGTGTGCTATTTGCATTTGGAATCTGTTGCTGTCAACTCTCAAGATGAGATCCAAAGAGCTGTCACTATCAGTGAAGCAAGCCATTATTAGGCTGAAAAAAAAATAAAACATCAGAGAGATAGCAAAAACATTTGGTGTGGCCAAAACAACTGTCTGGAACATTCTTAAAAAGAAGGAACGCACCGGTGAGCTCAGCAACACCAAAAGACCCAACAACTGTGGTGGATGACCGAAGAATTCTTTCCCTGGTGAAGAAAACACCCTTCACAACAGTTGGCCAGATCAAGAACACTCTCCAGAAGGTAGGTGTATGTGTGTCAAAGTCAACAATCAAGAGAAGACTTCACCAGAGTGAATACAGAGGGTTCACCACAAGATGTAAACCATTGGTGAGCCTCAAAAACAGGAAGGCCAGATTAGAGTTTGCCAAACGACATCTAAAAAAGCCTTGTTCTATAACAACATCCTATGGACAGATGAGACCAAGATCAACTTGTACCAGAGTGATGGGAAGGGAAGAGTATGGAGAAGGAAAGGAACTGATCATCATCCTAAGCATACCACCTCATCAGTGAAGCATGGTGGTGGTAGTGTTATAGCGTGGGCATGTATGGCTGCCAATGGAACTGGTTCTCTTGTATTTATTGATGATGTGACTGCTGACAAAAGCAGTAGGATGAACTCTGAAGTGTTTCGGGCAATATTATCGGCTCATAATTAGCCAACTGCTTCAGAACTCATTGGACGGCGCTTCACAGTGCAGATGGACAATGACCCAATGCATACTGCAAAAGCAACCAAAGAGATTTTTAAGGGAAAAAAGTGGAATGTTATGCAATGGCCAAGTCAATCACCTGACCTGAAACCGATTGACCATGCATTTCACTTGCTGAAGGCAAAACTGAAGGGAAAATGCCCCAAGAACAAGCAGGAACTGCAGACAGTTGCAGTAGAGGACTGGCAGAGTATCACCAGAGGACCTAGTACTGAGCCCTGAGGAACACCGACATCAAGAGGAAGAGGAGAAGAAGAAGAAGAGCCAGCTAATGATACACTAAAGGAGCGTTCTACAAACTGCACTACATACATCACAAATACTACACACATAACACACACTTCATACATCACACACTGCACTACACACATCACACAATACACTACAATACGCACATCACACATAATACACTACATACATCACACACTGCACTACATACATCACACATAATACACTACATACAGTACAGACCAAAAGTTTATTTTTATGACGATGAAAATTGTAGATTCACACTGAAGGCATCAAAACTATGAATTAACACATGTGGAATTATATACATAACAAACAAGTGTGAAACAACTGAAAATATGTCATATTCTAGGTTCTTCAAAGTAGCCACCTTTTGCTTTGATTACTGCTTTGCACACTCTTGGCATTCTCTTGATGAGCTTCAAGAGGTAGTCCCCTGAAATGGTTTTCACTTCACAGGTGTGCCCTGTCAGGTTTAATAAGTGGGATTTCTTGCCTTATAAATGGGGTTGGGACCATCAGTTGCGTTGAAGAGAAGTCAGGTGGATACACAGCTGATAGTCCTACTGAATAGACTGTTAGAATTTGTATTATGGCAAGAAAAAAGCAGCTAAGTAAAGAAAAACGAGTGGCCATCATTACTTTAAGAAATGAAGGTCAGTCAGTCAGCCGAAAAATTGGGAAAACTTTGAAAGTAAGGGCTATTTGACCATGAAGGAGAGTGATGGGGTGCTGCGCCAGATGACCTGGCCTCCACAGTCACCGGACCTGAACCCAATCGAGATGGTTTGGGGTGAGCTGGACCGCAGAGTGAAGGCAAAAGGGCCAACAAGTGCTAAGCATCTCTGGGAACTCCTTCAAGACTGTTGGAAGACCATTTCAGGGGACTACCTCTTGAAGCTCATCAAGAGAATGCCAAGAGTGTGCAAAGCAGTAATCCAAGCAAAAGGTGGCTACTTTGAAGAACCTTGTTTGTTTCATTTCAAATCCATTGTGGTGGTGTACAGAGCCAAAAATGTTAGAATTGTGTCCATGTCCCAATATTTATGGACCTGAATGTACATCACACACATCACACATAGTACATGACATACATCACACACTGCACACACATCAAACACTGCACTACACACATCACACACTGCATTACACACACACATCACACAAACTACACTACACACATCACACACTACATACATCACACACTGCACTACACACATCACACACTACATACATCACACTGCACTACACTGCACTACACACATCACACACTACATACATCACACACTGCACTACATACATCACACACTACATACATCACACACTACATACATCACACACTGCACTACATACATCACACACTACATACATCACACATACATCACACACTACATACATCACACACTGCATACATCACACTGCACTACACACATCACACACTGTACTACATACATCACACACTGCACTACACACATCACACACTGCACTACACACATCACACATACATCACACACTACACACATCACACACTACATACATCACACACTGTACTACATACATCACACACTGCACTACATACACCACACTCACTGCACTACATACATCACACACAGCAGTACATACATCACACACACTGCTCCAAGCCAAGTGATAAGGTACAGGGAAGATCCGCCATATTAGACTGGACTTTATCACTTCGCCATAATTGCTTCATGTTATTTAGACCAGTAATGATTCCCTGCATACCCACCTCTTAGGCCCCGTTCCCACCACCACTATTTATTTCTGTTGTTCTGCCCTGTCATGTTAACAGACGCCTCAGACAGTGTCACGGCCATGCCTATGACCGTGACTCCTTTACCGCATGCGGTTGCCTGCGGTTTTGTATGGGCGTTCAACCACGGGTGAGGGCCGCTTGTCTGTGGCCTCACTTGTGGTTGCCGCGGGCAACCAGTGTTGTTTTTAGCAGCAGAGCAGCCTGAGCGTCGCTAGGTAGCTTGCTGCCCTGGCATGCGGTCACACCTAGCAACCTTTTGTTAGGTGTGTGTGTTGTGTGCACTGTGTTGTATGTTATTGTGTGCACTTTCCCTTATGTATGTGTGTTTCCCTTCTGTGGCATTGGAAGGGTTAACTTCCTTCCCAGTGTGGGTGTGATGTCACTGGGTGTGTCTTACCTTTGGGTGTGGCCACTTTGGCCTATATATACCCTCTCTCTTGCAGGGCTCAGTAGGTTGCTTCAGTCTTGCTAGCTGAAGCAGTCTCCTGTGCTTTCCATTCCTCTGTGAGAGCCACCACTGTGGTCATAGGTTTAAGTTCAGGTTTTATGTCTTATTAAGTTTATGCTTACCTGTATGTGTCATGTCTGGGTGATGGTCTGTTGGGATTTTCCTATGTTGGTTTGTGCAGCTAATGGTTCTGGATTCTCTGTGTTAGGGATCCAGTCAGCAAGGCTGTGGCAGGTTGGTTGAGCTACTGAGTTCACCTGCCATTTCCGTTAGTCTGTTTATGTTTCCCCTTTTTCCCAACAGCTTGGCCGTTGAGACTCCTGCTCCTCCGTGCCTAGGAGGAGTAGGTCGTCTTACCCTGACTCCTAGCGCAGGGACCGGACGGAGGGTGAGTTAGGGATCCGAGGTTCCTGCGCATGGGTCCTCCTACCTTTAAGGTCGGCCCATGCAGTTAGGAGTTAGGGTCAGGGTAGGGACGCTGTTAGGAGGTGACCTGCTCCCTATCCTGTTCTCCTGGGTCAAGCAGCCATACCATCACCTGGCTGCACACGGCTGAGGATTTCCCCCATCCTCAGCCGTGACAGACAGATGTAATACTGTGGCATCCGTCACCATAGATTTCCATTGTACAAAAAAAAATATATATATATGGTAATGTATACTTTTTTGCAGAATGGGAAATTGTAGAGTACCATTTCTTTCCAAAATAACAATAACTTTTACAAAGACAGGTGCACTCTGCAGTCTTACTAAACCCTCATACTGATGTAAAATTGAGAGATTAGCCAACATATCCTACGTGAGGGCATGTCTGAGCCCGAGCACCGCGCCAAGGTATCCTTAAGTAGCTCGGGACCTAACGCTAAATTTACCTATGCCATATGGGCAATACCAGGAGCCAGTGGGCAAATTACACGAGCACAAGGTCTGGCTCACAGCAATCTCCCAGTAACCTCCAGCATGCAGCCATGCTTACAATGGGAGGAGGGAGAGAGCGCTGAGCCCCACCCAAGACTGGCTGATATAGCCCGGGCCTCACATGTGCACCAGAATGCTGCCTGTAGATGGAAATAAAGACACATTCAGACTGGGAGTTTCTACACCTCCAAACAATTCTATATATAAACTACAAATTGGCGTGGTATTAAAAAGCAGGAAGTGCTCAACCCCATATGCAGTGGTGCATCTTTACCGGGGGGGGGGGGGGGCAGATCCTGCACTTGTGGTCCGCTGCTAATGGCAATCCCCAGCAAAAATGCATACAATGGAGGATGCCTGCACACTGACGTGTGACTGACGCAATTTTTTATATCTTAATTAAATAATGGAAAATCCAGCACATGCACTACAGATAAAATTCAATATTTTTATTATAATTCTTTAAAATTCCATAAGCTGATCAGAACGCTTTGTCTTATTCATGACCATACAAAAAAAAAAAAATTTACCCACCTCAGACACTCCTCCGTTTCCATGTGTGAATAATCTGGTGACGTTATAAAATACAAAACAACTTGAAAAAACTAACTTCTACAAAAGGAAAAATGAATTAATCACATATAGTCATACAAAATATAAATCAGTACTCGAAGATGAGATCGGGTCTATTATTCACGCCCTTTGGATTCCTGGTATGTAGTAAGAAGATCCAAAAGACTCCCCATTATAAAGCAGTCTGTTTAGATCTCCTCCTCGCATTGGTTTTAGAGCCCTTTCAATACCAACAACTTCAAGATCTGCTGTGTTACCTCCATGGACGTCACTGAAATGTTGAGACAACATGGGAATGTTCACTACCTTCAAGTTTGAGGTGTCTGAAGGGTCTTCCCTAAATCCCATTGCTTGTGTTCCAGTTTATATATGATTTAATTCTAAATTCTTCCCCTGTAGCACTAGAATTTAAAACTCTTGCTTGTTTTAATAAATTGACAGGTTTTGCATCCATTATGTCCCCATCTGTAGCAGCCAGTGACGTTCAACCAGGTGTTACTTGCAGACCCCTGCGAGCAGG
Source organism: Bufo bufo (assembly GCF_905171765.1). NCBI lineage: Eukaryota > Metazoa > Chordata > Amphibia > Anura > Bufonidae > Bufo > Bufo bufo. Next base: position 391,484,906 of record NC_053394.1, on the reverse strand, counting down.
AGATCTAAACAGACTGCTTTATAATGGGGAGTCTTTTTGGATCTTCTTATTACATACCAGGAATCCAAAGGGCATGAATAATAGACACAATCTCATCTTTGATTACTGATTCATATTTTGTATGACTATATGTGATTGATTCATTTTTCCTTTTGTAGAAGGTTGTTTTTTCAAGTAGTTTTGTATTTTATTATGTCACCAGACGCACCCTCGATTACAATTTGGTGATTATTTACACATGGAAACGGAGGAGTGTCTGAGGTGCGTGAAGTTTTTTTTTAGCATGGTCATGAATAAGACAGATTGTCGAAACACGCGTAGACCGCAAAGCGTTCTGATCAGCTTATAGAATTTTTAAGAATTATAATAAAAAGATTGGATTTTATCTGTAGTGCATAAATTTTATTTGGCTCCTAAATTTTCAGTTTAGGAGCCAATGGCTCATAGGTAGTTTTTGTTAGTCTGGAGCACTGAAGGGTACCACGTGTACACGGATAATTTTATAGCAGTATACCCCTTTATAAATCCCTCCATGCTGCAAACACAGAGGCTTGTGGGACAGTCCATAAAAATAGTGGGATACCCACAACTGCTGGTGTCCAAGCGTTTGGAAAGAGGAACATCTTTCGCCCTTGCAAGTGACCAGCTGCTTGCAGTGAAGTGGAAGGACAGAAAGGATGTCTACATGCTCACCACCGTGCACACAGACACCAGAGTAGCAGTTAGGGAGAGGGGGGCTACTGTGGACAAAAACACACCGTCTGTGTGACAGATTATAATAAATATATGGGAGGTGTAGACCTCTCGGACCAGGGGCTTCAACCCTACCTGGTGAATCGAAACAACAGGGCCTGGTATAAAAAGATAGCAATCTACCTCATTCAGATTACTACCTATAATAGTTTTGTTTTATTTAAAAAGGCCCAAGGAACCCTCAGCTTCCTCAAGTTCCAGGAGAAGGTGGTTGAGAGTCTCCTGTTGAGTCCCCCGCACCTGGGCAAGCCTTTGAATCTGAGGATGTTCGAAGGCTTTCAGAACGCCACTACCCTGACCCCGTCCTTGCCACTTCCAGACCTGCGGTTTGTTGCGCTTTCTGCAGTTTCTGATCCTAAAATACATATGTTTAGGTGTTGCGGGCTGTGCGGGAGGCGGGTGGTGCGGCAGGCAGGATCGCGATCCCCCGCCCGCCTCCCCTTGAATAATCGTTGGTGTACAGTGGGTATACCAGGGTGTCAGCACATTGCTGACACCCTGGTATAAACGGCTGACATCTGTGTTGCGATGTCAGCCGTTTAACCCTTTCCATACAGCGGTCCGTACAGACCGCTGTATGGAAAAGGTTAACAGCTCAGGGAGCTCCCTCCCTCTCCCATCGGGGGGCTGCTGTGCCTTTGCAGCCCCCCAATGGAGAGGGAGAGAGCCCCCAGAGAGCCCCCCTCCTTACCCTTCCCCGTCTGCGCAGTTCTGGCCACTACTGAGCAGACGGGGAAGGTTCCCATGGCAACAGGACGCCGTCTCAGGCATCCTGCTGTCCATGGTGCTGAACAGATCTGTGCTAAAGGCATAGATCTGTTCAGACAAAGTGTAAGTAAAATACAGTGCAGTACACTATATATTGTACTGTACTGTATTATACAGACATCAGACCCACTGGATCTTCAAGAACCAAGTGGGTCTTTTAAAAAAAAAAGTGAAAAAAAAAAGTAAAAATCAAAAAACACATTTATCACTGATTAAAAATGAAAAAAATATAATTCCCTACACATGTTTCGTATCGACGCGTCCGTAACGACCTGATCTATAAAACGGTCATGTTACTTTACCCGAACGGTGAACGCCATAAAAATTAAAAACTATGATGAAATTGAAATTTTGCCCACCTTACTTCCCAAAAAAGGTAATAAAAGTGATCAAAAAAGTCGCATGTACGCCAAAATTATAACAATTAAACCGTCATCTCATCCCGCAAAAATCATACCCTACCCAAGATAATCGCCCAAAAACTGAAAAAACTATGGCTCAGACTAATGAAACACTAAAATATGATTTTTTTTGTTTCAAAAATGAAATCATTGTGTAAAACTTACATAAATAAAAAAAAGGTATACATATTAGGTATCGCCGCGTCCATATCGACCGACTCTATAAAAATATCACATGACCGAACCCCTCAGATGACCACCGTAAAAAAATAAAAATAAAAACGGTGTAAAAAAAAGCCATTTTTTGTCATCTTACATCACAAAAAGTGTAATAGCAAGCGATCAAAAAATCATATGCACCCCAAAATAGTGCCAATCAAACCACAAAAAATCCCGCAAAAAATGAGACCCTACTTAAGATAATCGCCCAAAAACTGAAAAAACTATGGCTCTTAGATTATGGAGACACTAAAACTTTTTTTTTGTTTTAAAAAATGAAATCATTTTGTAAAACTTACATAAATAAAAAAAATTGTATACATATTAGGTATCGCCGTGTCCGTGACAACCTGCTCTATAAAATTACCACATGATCTAACCTGTCAGATGAATGTTGTAAATAACAACAAAAAAAAAACGGTGCCAAAAAAGCTATTTCTTGTTACCTTGCCGCACAAAAAGTGTAATATAGAGCAACCAAAAATCATATGTACCCTAAACTAGTACCAACAAAACTGCCACCCTATCCCGTAGTTTCTAAAATGGGGTCACTTTTTTGGGAGTTTCTACTCTAGGGGTGCATCAGGGGGGCTTCAAATGGGACATGGTGTCAAAAAACCAGTCCAGCAAAACCTGCCTTCCAAAAACCGTATGACATTCCTTTCCTTCTGCGCCCTGCCGTGTGCCCGTACAGCAGTTTACGACCACATATGGGGTGTTTCTGTAAACTACAGAATCAGGGCCATAAATAATGAGTTTTGTTTGGCTGTTAACCCTTGCTTTGTAACTGGAAAAAAATATTAAAATGGAAAATCTGCCAAAAAAGTGAAATTTTGAAATTGTATCTCTATTTTCCATTAAATCTTGTGCAACACCTAAAGTGTTAACAAAGTTTGTAAAATCAGTTTTGAATACCTTGAGGGGTGTAGTTTCTTAGATGGGGTCACTTTTATGGAGTTTCTACTCTAGGGGGGCTTCAAATGGGACATGGTGTCAAAAAACCAGTCCAGCAAAATCTGCCTTCCAAAAACCAAACGGCGCACATTTCACTCTACGCCCCGCTGTGTGGCCGTACAGTAGTTTACGGCCACATATGGGGTGTTTCTGTAAACGGCAGAGTCAGGGCAATAAAGATACAGTCTTGTTTGGCTGTTAACCCTTGCTTTGTTAGTGGAAAAAATGGGTTAAAATGGAAAATTAGGCAAAAAAATGAAATTCTCAAATTTCATCCCCATTTGCCACTAACTCTTGTGCAACACCTAAAGGGTTAACGACGTTTGTAAAATCAGTTTTGAATACCTTGAGGGGTGTAGTTTCTAGAATGGGGTCATTTTTGGGTGGTTTCTATTATGTAAGCCTCGCAAAGTGACTTCAGACCTGAACTGGTCTCTAAAAATTGGGTTTTTGTAAATTTCTGAAAGATTTCAAGATTTGCTTCTAAACTTCTAAGCCTTGTAACATCCCCAAAAAATAAAATATCATTCCCAAAATGATCCAAACATGAAGTAGACATATGGGGAATGTAAAGTCATCACAATTTTTGGGGGTATTACTATGTATTACAGAAGTAGAGAAACTGAAACTTTGAAATTTGCAAATTTTTAAAAAATTTTTGTAAATTAGGTATTTTTTTATGCAAAAAAAAATAATTTTTGGACTTCATTTTACCAGTGTCATGAAGTACAATATGTGACGAAAAAACAATCTCAGAATGGCCTGGATAAGTCAAAGCGTTTTAAAGTTATCACCACTTAAAGTGACACTGGTCAGATTTTCAAAAAATGGCCTGGTCCCTTAAGGTGAAATAAGGCTGTGTCCTTAAGGGGTTAAACACCCTTAATGACCAGACCACTTTTTACACTTCTGCACTACACTACTTTCACGGTTTATTGCTCGGTCATACAACTTACCACCCAAATGAATTTTACCTCCTTTTCTTCTCACTAATAGAGCTTTCATTTGGTGGTATTTCATTGCTGCTGACATTTTTACTTTTTTTTTTATTAATCGAAATTTACCGAAATTTTTGCAAAAAAATTACATTTTTCACTTTCAGTTGTAATATTTTTTTTTTAAAAACTACATTTCTATATAAATTTTTCTCTAAATTTATTGTTCTACATGTCTTTGATAAGAAAAAATGCAATAAGTGTATATTTATTGGTTTGGGTAAAAGTTATAGTGTTTACAAACTATGGTACAAAAATGTGAATTTCCGCATTTTGAAGCAGCTCTGACTTTCTGAGCAACTGTCATGTTTCCTGAGGTTCTACAATGCCCAGACAGTACAAACACCCCACAAATGACCCCATTTAGGAAAGTAGACACCCTAAGGTATTTACTGATGGGCATAGTGAGTTCATAGAACTTTTTATTTTTTGTCACAAATTAGCGGAAAATTATGATTTTTTATTTATTTTTCTTACAAAGTCTCCTATTCCACTAACTTGTGACAAAAAATAAAAACTTCCATGAACTCACTATGCCCATCACAAAATACCTTGGGGTGTCTTCTTTCCAAAATGGGGTCACTTTTGGGGTAGTTATACTGCCCTGGCATTTTAGGGGCCCTAATGCGTGAGAAGTAGTTTGAAATCCAAATGTGTTAAAAATGCCCTGTGAAATCCTAAAGGTGCTCTTTAGAATTTGGGCCCCTTTGCCCACCTAGGCTGCAAAAAAGTGTCACACATGTGGTATCGCCGTACTCAGGAGAAGTAGGACAACTTTCCCCATTTTTTTATACAAAGTTGTCATTTGACAGAGATATTTCTCTCACCCAGCATGGGTACATGTAAAAAGACACCCCGAAACACATTGCCCTACTTCTCCTGAGTACGGCGATACCACATGTGTGACACTTTTTTGCAGCCTAGGTGCGCAAAGGGGCCCAAATTCCGTTTAGGAGGGCATTTTTAGACATTTGGATTCCAGACGTCTTCTCATGCTTTAGGGCCCCTAAAATGCCAGGGCAGTATAAATACCCCACATGTGACCCCATTTTGGAAAGAAGACACCCCAAGGTATTCCGTGAAGGGCATAGCGAGTTCATAGAAGATTTTTTTATTTTGGCACAAGTTAGCGGAAATTGATTTTTTTTAGTTTTTTTCTCATAAAGTCTCCCTTTCCGCTAACTTGTGACAAAAAATTAAATCTCCCACGGACTCAATATGCCCCTCAGCGAATACCTTGGGGTGTCTACTTTCTAAAATGGGGTCACATGTGGGGTATTTATACTGCCCTGGCATTTTAGGGGCCCTAAAGCGTGAGAAGAAGTCTGGAATATAAATGTCAAATTTTTTTTACGCATTTGGATTCCGTGAGGGGTATGGTGAGTTCATGTGAGATTTTATTTTTTGTCACTAGTTAGTGGAATATGAGACTTTGTAAGAAAAAACAAACAAAAAAATATATCAATTTCCGCTAACTTTTGACAAAAAAAAAATTCTTCTATGAACTCGCCATGCCCCTCAAAAGTGATCTTTTTATAGCGCCGCTGCGATTTTACAATGTTTTTGCAGTTATCAGGAAAAAAAAATTCTGCCACTGCAGTGCGGCGGACTGAACGCAAGTGTGCGCACAAGATCAGGCCTGATCGGGCGAACACTGCGTTTTTTGTAGAGCCTATAGAACATGTCCTATTGTTGTCCGCAATAGCGGACAAGAAAAGGCATTTTCTATATAGTTCTAGCAATGTGCGGATCCGCAAAATGCGGAAAGTACATTGCCGGTGTCCGTGTTTTGTGGATCCGCGGTGTCCGTGTTTTGCGGATCCGCGGTGTCCGTGTTTTGCGGATCCGCGGTGTCCGTGTTTTGCGGATCCGCGGTGTCCGTGTTTTGCGGATCCGCGGTGTCCGTGTTTTGCGGATCCACGGATCCGCAAAACACATACGGACGTCTGAATAGAGCCTTACAGGGGGGTGATCAATGACAGGGGGGTGATCAGGGAGTCTATATGGGGTGATCACCCCCCTGTAAGGCTCCATTCAGACATCCGTATGTGTTTTGTGGATCCATGGATCCGCAAAACACATACGGACCACTGAATGGAGCCTTACAGGGGGGTGATCAATGACAGGGGGGTGATCAATGACAGGGGGGTGATCAGGGAGTCTATATGGGGTGATCAGGGGTTAATAAGTGACAGGGGGGGGTGTAGTGTAGTGGTGTTTGGTGCTACTTTACAGAGCTGCCTGTGTCCTCTGGTGGTCGATCCAAGCAAAAGGGACCACCAGAGGACCATGTAGCAGGTATATTAGACGCTGTTATCAAAACAGCGTCTAATATACCCTTCAGGGGTTAAAAAAAAATCGCATCTACAGCCTGCCAGCGAATGATCGCCGCTGGCAGGCTGCAGATCCACTTGTTTACCTTCGGTTTCCTGTGAACGCGCGCGCCTGTGTGCGTGCGTTCACAGGTAATCTCGCCTCTCGCGAGAGGACGTGCCGGCGCGTCCAGGAGGAATAACAGGGCCGCCGCCAGGACGCAATCCTGCGTACGGCGGTCCTGTAGTGGTTAATACCAAAAAGGGTGGGTAGGGGGGTCTTTTCAGGAAGTCAATTTATTCTCATTTTCTGTTTAGTTTGTGGGCTTTCCAGGGAGGGAGGGATCCTTTTGGGATGGGTTGTGGAGCAAATTTTACTTTTTCTGATTTGTTTTCCTAATTTCATTTTTTTTACTATGTCCTGCCACACAAAGCTGATAATTCCATTCACATTACTGTATCATGATATTTTTTTTATTTGGAGGCTCTCTAATGATGGAGTTGTTCCTCACCAGTACACTAAGGGCTTTTTCTTTTGGTGGACCTCTTACACCCCACAACACGTCTAGAAATCCTGACATCATTCTGGGAATTAGTGATCCATTACTGTTCCTACAGACGGTTCTGGACACTGTCCTTTTATATATTCTGTAGGTGACTGGTTGATTGTGTGCATAGCGGTTTCTACCTTGCCGGGCAGGGGCCTGTTATGGTGCACCGCGTCACTTAGCACGTTCCTCTCTCATATAGGGATTGATGGGGCTAAAGAGACATTGTACGACCAGTCACTGTCCTTGAGTGCCAGCTTGTCGTTACAGCCCTATCCGTGTTCTTGTATCTAGTGAACAAAGTGGAATTTGCAACATAGTTGGAGACATTTTGCTCCGTTTTCTTGGACTTGTTGCCTTTCACTACAATTCAGCTTTTTTTCTGCAATAAGTAATGATATGTCAGACCAGGACGCTGCTCACAACAGCATCCGAATGACAGAAATGCGGGACAAGACATAGTCATATGTGCAGGCAAATATAAGTGCACAGCTTCACTTCTCATCTGGACACGCCACAAAGATAAGAATGTCACAGGGTTACCCATCTAGAAATATTTTTTCTCCAATTTCCTGTAAAAATGTTATTAACAATGGGGCCTGAACCATTTTCAGTTTATTATCTGAAAGGCCCCAGGTGCTCCTTTATGTTTGGGCCCTGCCGTGTGTCAAGACATAAGCTTAGGGCCACAATGGGGATATTTCTGAAGACAGAAGAAATGGGGTGATACATTTTGGGGTGTACTTAGAAAAATAAAGTCTAACACTTTTGTGTAAAAAAAATAATAATTTTTTTTTTTCACCTTCTTAGCATTAATTTCTTTAAAAAACTAGGGGGTCAAAAAACTCATTACACCCATAGAGGAATACGTTAAGGAGTCTAGTTTTCAAAATGGGGGTCACTTTTGGGGGGGTTATATTATGCAAACTTGGCTTGTTGCAGAAAAAAATATGTACTTCAAACATTTTAAAATGAATGGTACGTCTCCTAAATAAAAAAAATAAAAAAAAAGTTAACGTTCAACCAAAATAAAGTAAAGATGTGGAAATATATTTCTGATAAAAAATATTGAATAGTATTTATGTATGTGAAATATTGCAGTTGAAAATAGGAAAATATGCCAATTTCTACAAATTTTCATAGATTTTTAAGTTTTTTAATAAAGATATCCATATTTTATCGGTAAAATTTTTCCACCTCAGTAAAGAACAATATGTGACGAGAAAACAATGTCAGAATTACTTTCATGTGCAAAACCTTTGCGAAGTTATTCTCTGCTAAAGTGAGACATGTCAGATTTCCAAAATCTGACTTGGTCACTGAGGCCCCTTTCACGCGAGCGAGTTTTCCTCGCGGGTGCAATGCGTGACGTGAACGCATAGCACCCGCACTGAATCCCGACCCATTCATTTCAATGGGTCTGTGTACACGAGCGGTGATTTTCACGCATCAGTTCTGCGTTGCGTGAAAATCGCAGCATGCTCTATATTCTGCGTTTTTCACGCAGCCCTGGCCCCATAGAAGTGAATGGAACTTGCGTGAAAAACGCATTGCGTCCGGAAGCAAGTGCGGGTGCGATGCGTCTTTCACTGATGGTTGCTAAGAGATGTTTGTAAACCTTCCGTTTTTTATCACGAGCGTGAAAAACGCATCAAAATGCATTGCACCCGCGCGGAAAAAACTGAACAACTAAACGGAATCGCAGAGAAAACTGACGGAACTTGCTTGCAAAATGGTGCGAGTTTCATTGAATGCACCCTGAACGCATCCGGACCTAATCCGTCACGCTCGTGTGAAAGAGGCCTAAGGGGTTAAATACCATATTCCAGCAGCTTTGGAACATGAGAAAGCATGAGCCATGTGCGGGCGCGGTGTTAGACATGCTGTATGATGACAGTCAGATGTATGGTTACTCCTAGCGATGCATGTCAGTGTCACCCAGGCGTCATTTACTATTGCGGTTGTTGCGTCCAGAGCTTCGGGAGGGAAATAAAAAGCGGAAAAAAATAAACTAAAAGAGATGGAAAGTTTTCCTAAAGTTCTAGGAGGACAGAGGGGGTTATACACCAGCCTTTAGGGCAATAATTCGGTTCCGAACCAAAAATTCAGCAAACTGGACCTGAAACGAATGTGGAGTGCTCATCTGTAATCTAGACATGACGTACAAGCACATGATCCGGAGTGTCGCTAGAAGCCCCTTTCTAAATGTAATTGTAGGGCTGTAATGATTGACAGCCTGACACTGGTGACAAGATTGTGTCCTATTCACGTTAATATTGATGCCTGTCAGGTTACTGAACTGTATGTCCCCTGATGAGCCCAGGTCATTGGTGTGGGCGAAACGCGTTGGGACTATCTATACCAATAGTGCATTTGGCATCGTAATAGACGGCTGCGCTGTGAGAATACACCGCTGTGTGCGCTGAGCAGCTGCCTAGAATGTGTACCATAGAACATCGCTTTTCTCTTACTCTAACGACATACTGGATTTAGCACGTATTTATACGGTGCAACATCTCAAAAATATTTTTTTATTATTATCTGTACTTAGACCAGGTCATCACCTAGTAGGCCGGCATTAGACCCAACCCAATTATCCCCGGATAGGTAATTGGATAAGTGGATGTTAGCCAAACAGACGACCACAAAGACTTAACACTGGAGAAAACTTGACAACTAAGTCCAATTAGCAGAATTCCTGCTCATGAACCACTTATTTCTCTCACAGGACCATATGAGGTGCATAAAATCCACCACTTCTATGGAGACGCGACATTCAGCTGCATCATCCCTGTTCTCCTCGGTCTTACCTCCTCCTTTGGTCTCCTACAATGGTCCTCACTTGGTCTTCTTATCACCTGCCTCTGTTCCCTATTTAAAGGCAGGTTTAGATGGGTCGATGGAGTGGCCGATTGTCAGGAAGGAAGCATTCAGCTGCTCGTTCAGGGAAGGAGACCACACATTTACATGCAGCGATCACCTCCACAGTATGAGGAGGAGCAGTCACTATTACGATCCCTAGTCCTTGTACAGATTAATGGTTTCTGAGCAGCAGACCATTGTATAGACCATACCATCTGCTGCCCAGAAACGGGGGTGCCTGCACAAACCACAGGATCAGCCGAGGAACGAGCGTTTCGCTCGTTCATTGAGTGATCAGCGGCACATTTACATGGGCAGATTGTCAGGAACGACCATTCACAGGACGCTCGTTCCCAGTAATCTGCCCGATTCTGGGGGCCGTGTAAATCCTCCTGTACTTTTCATACTTTACTCTCTGACCACAATCTACTTAGTGTATTTTTGGCTTCATAAGACCCAGCTAGGTTTTAGAGTTAGAAAGTCAGAAAATATTTTTCATCAGACCTCAGATCAGACCCCCATTCCCCATCAGACCTCAGATCAGACCCCCATTCCCCATCAAACCTCAGATCAGACCCCCATTCCCCATCAAACCTCAGATCAGACCCCCATTCCCCATCAAACCTCAGATCAGACCCCCATTCCCCATCAGACCTGACCCCCATTCCCCATCAGACCTGACCCCCATTCCCCATCAGATCAGACCCCTATTCCCCATCCTACCTCAGATCAGACCCCCATTCCCCATCCTACCTCAGATCAGACCCCCATTCCCCATCCTACCTCAGATCAGACCCCCATTCCCCATCAGACCTCAGATCAGACCCCCATTCCCCATCAGACCTCAGATCAGACCCCCATTTCCCATCAGACCTCAGATCAGACCCCCATTCCCCATCCGACCTCAGATCAGACCCCCATTCCCCATCAGACCTCAGATCAGACCCCCATTCCCCATCCTACCTCAGATCAGACCCCCATTCCCCATCCTACCTCAGATCAGACCCCCATTCCCCATCCTACCTCAGATCAGACCCCCATTCCCCATCAGACCTCAGATCAGACCCCCATTCCCCATCCGACCTCAGATCAGACCCCCATTCCCCATCAGACCTCAGATCAGACCCCCATTCCCCATCAGACCTCAGATCAGACCCCTATTCCCCATCAGACATGATTTACCTCTCTTGCTCTGGACCAGCAGCTCGACACTCACCACATCTCCTTCATGCTAATGAGCGATTCATATATAAAGTGTCCGATTTATAAGACGCACAGCAATTCCCCCACCCCCCAAAAGAAGGGTGTCTTATATAGTGAAAAATACGGCCCGTTCTCTCTACAACTTCCCCTCCAGTCCATAGACTAGAGCGCCCTCGTAGGAATATCCATCCTCTCAGACGCTCTGTGACTCTCTTTTACCACCTCTATTATATCTTCTCTTCATGATGCAGATGCAGCCGCTGTCTTCTAGAACACCACAAGCTCTCACCCCTGCGTCTCACACAGAGCAGAACCCAACAAATCCATCCCCAGCCCCGACACAAACCAAACAGAAAAGCTGAGGCTTCCAGAGTCCAGAACGAAGCCGGAAGAAATCCCACCCAAAGAAGACTTCATGACCTACAGAGAAGCAGCTCCATGTCTGCTCTCACCTCCTCACAGCAGGACTTCTTCACTTCTATTACGTCCTCTCTGTCCCACAACCCCAAATCATTATTTCATACCTTCACCTCCCTCTGCCCCCCCCCGTACCCCGTCTGACACCCCTCATCTCAGCTGAGGACTGTGCCTCTTATCTCTAAACCATCGGCAGCGTTAGATGAAGCTCGGAGCCGCCGTCCTCTCAGCCTCTCTACGTTACTACTCGCTGCTCTTCCCACATAACCTGCTTTACCGCTGTCACTGAGGACAACCTTCCCGCCTTCTCCCCATCCCCCGTCACACTAATCACCGCTTTACCTCTCCGAGCCTGTCCTGCCTCCGATCACAATCTGTCCGACATTTCCGCCGTTCTCCAGCGTCGCCGGATGCGTTTTTTATAATCTCCAAAGACTAAAATCTCATCTTTGAAATTCATCCAATGATACAAGACTGAAACAAGGGAACATATCTCCTGTCCACTGATTGTGGGGGTCCGTCCGCTGGGGGCCCCTGCCAGTCAGGAGAACGGGGCCCATGTTCCCCCATTGGAGCAGCAGATGAGCTCAGATCAACTACAAAGAAAATCCCCAGCGATAAGACACAGCGCGGCCATTTATGTGCTAACACTAGGAATAACAGAAGAGAAGGTTATTCCTCCTTTTCCCCCACAGCGGAAATCCTACATCTGCCCCGACATAAGATATCGCTGACATCATTTCTAATAACTGATATGGAGAAAAGGGACAGAGTTACCCCTAAACATCTCCTGAGCGCACACAGAGCCCCGATACCAGCAGATTACATCGCCGGCTCTGCTACATGGACATGACAAAGACTCAGCTGTAGTAACTGAACATTACACATACACAGCTCTGCTGCATGGACATGACAAAGACTCCGCTGTAGTAACTGAACATTACACATACACAGCTCTGCTACATGGACATGATAAAGACTCAGCTGTAGTAACTGAACATTACACATACACAGCTCTGCTGCACACACTGATACAAGTCTTCAGAGGCATATTACACATAAACAGCTTGGTTGTATGCACATACAGCTCAACTACACAGACATTACACGGATACAGCTCATCTATACAAACATTACAGGCTTACAGCTCTGCTACATACAGACTGGGATTCCACACAGCACAGCAGAGTCTCACACACAGAGCAGAGAAACCTGGTCATGTGATCTCCATGACTCCTCCCACACCTGATCACATGGTCATGACATCATCACAGGTCCTGTACCTTCTCCTGCAGCATAACCTGACTCCTCCCACATATGGTCACATGGTCATGACATCATCACAGGTCCTGTACCTTCTCCTGCAGCACAGCCTGACTCCTCCCACACACGGTCACACGGTCATGACATCACAGGTCCTGTACCTTCTCCTGGAGCCCGACTACTGCCTGGTGGTAGAAATTACAGCCCAGGAGGCTCCATAGTGAAGGGTTGTCAGAGGAGGACACGCCTGCCCCCAGGTAAGTGGAACACTCATCACATCCGCACATATAAGGGTTGGGACTGAATCCCATGACTCGGAGGGACCTGGTCCTCCCCAGACATGGTATATTGCCGTCTCTACAGCAGCTGTCTATTTCCCATAACAGGTAGGACCTTCTTGCCCCCTAGTGGTGAGGTCCTGCATAGATACAGTATTTAGTCATGTCACGGTGAATCGGGTATTTCCCATGACTCAGAAGGACCTGGTCCCAGTGGCGTCTCTAGCTTTCAAATTTTTTTTGGGGGGGGGGGCACATTGGGTGCCAGGACAAAAGTAGGGAGGGCAGCTATAACAACGATATATTTACACAAGTATGCTTAGAAATGCTGCGATACTTTACCCAATACCTAAAACCGCAACAGGGAAGAAAAGTCCTGCTGTCTGTGGTTTAAAAAAAAACAAACAATCACTCTGATTTCAACATGTTATAGTAGCCTGTGGATTACACTTTTATAGGAAGGGGGATCTGTGGATGACACTGCTGTGGGGGGGGGGGGAATCTGTGGATGACACTGCTATGGAGGGGGATCTGTGGATGACACTGCTATGGAGGGGGATCTGTGGATGACACTGCTATGGAGGGGGATCTGTGGATTACACTTTTATAGGAAGGGGGATCTGTGGATGACACTGCTATGGAGGGGGATCTGTGGATTACACATACCGTATATAGTATCTTATGCTATATGTGTCATCCACAGATCCATCCCATGACAGTGTCCTCCCTATTTCCCCCTCCATAACAGTGTCATTCACAGATCCCCCTCCCTATAACAGTGTCATTCACAGATCCCCCTCCCTATAACAGTGTCATTCACAGATCCCCCTCCCTATAACAGTGTCTTCCACAGATCCCCCTCCCTATAACAGTGTCTTCCACAGATCCCCCTCCCTATAACAGTGTCTTCCACAGATTCCCCTCCCTATAACAGTGTCATCCACAGATCCCCCTCCCTATAACAGTGTCATCCACAGATCCCCCTCCCTATAACAGTGTCATCCACAGATCCACCTCCCTATAACAGTGTCATCCACAGATCCCCCTCCACGCCGCTCACAGGAGTGTACATTTGACATTTCTAAACTGTAATCCATATCCTGGAGTAACTAACTTTAAATCAGGATTTAGCGGCCGCTCATCTCTACTAGTACCTTAACCTTAAACCACTTGGCTAGCTTCGGTAACAGGGCCAGGCTACAGCCTACAGGCACTGCCTGTTAGTTGTTACCGAGCGAGTGCTGATATCTGCAGGTCAGAGGATACGGATTACAGTTTAGAAGAAATGTAAACTCCTGTGAGCGGTCCAGTGGCGGATCCAGAGCCTGTTCTCGGGAGGGGCACTTCCAGATTATTTTCTGTCCGCCGCCACAAAACAATGGTGCTTATAAAACAGACTCCACACTGTAGAAGTATACTGTATATTGTGTGGCACAGTGGCAGGGGGAGTAATAAAGCCCACCATTATGCCCCCCCCCCCCCCCCGTAGAAATAATTCTCCTTATGTGACAGTGCAAAAAATACCCCCTTGTAATGCCTCCAGTTGAGCTAATGTCCCCATAGTGCCCCCATAATGTGCCAGTATAAAATACCCCAATATAGTGCCCCCATAGTGCTCCTCTTCCCCTTCCTCCTAGTGCCCCCATAATGTACCAGTATAAAATGCCCCATATATCGTGCCCCAGTAGATGCCCTCAGTGTCCCCCATAATTTGCAAGTATAAAATACCCCTTCTTAGTGCCCCCCGTAGATGACTCCATAGTACTCCTCTCCCCCTTCCCCATAGTACCCACAATAATGTTTCCCAGTATAAAATGCTACTGTACAGAGCCCCCCATATAAAATACCCCTTCTTTGTGGCCTCAGTAGATGCCCCTATAGTGCCCACCAATAATGTGCCAGTAACGAGTGCCCCCAATAATGTGCCAGTAACGAGTGCCCCCCATCGCGTGCCAGTAACGAGTGCCCCCCCATCGCGCGCCAGTAACGAGTCCCCCCCCATCGCGCGCCAGTAACGAGTGCCCCCCCATCGCGCGCCAGTAACGAGTGCCCCCCCCATCGCGCGCCAGTAACGAGTGCCCCCCCCATCGCGCGCCAGTAACGAGTGCCCCCCCCCTCGCGCGCCAGTAACGAGTGCCCCCCCCCATCGCGCGCCAGTAACGAGTGCCCCCCCCATCGCGCGCCAGTAACGAGTGCCCCCCCCATCGCGCGCCAGTAATGAGTGCCCCCCCCATCGCGCGCCAGTAACGAGTGCCCCCCCCATCGCGCGCCAGTAACGAGTGCCCCCCCCATCGCGCGCCAGTAACGAGTGCCCCCCCCATCGCGCGCCAGTAACGAGTGCCCCCCCCATCGCGCGCCAGTAACGAGTGCCCCCCCCATCGCGCGCCAGTAACGAGTGCCCCCCCCATCGCGCGCCAGTAACGAGTGCCCCCCCCATCGCGCGCCAGTAACGAGTGCCCCCCCCATCGCGCGCCAGTAACGAGTGCCCCCCCCATCGCGCGCCAGTAACGAGTGCCCCCCCCATCGCGCGCCAGTAACGAGTGCCCCCCCATCGCGCGCCAGTAACGAGTGCATTGGATTAAAATCCAATACAAGACATCACAGGTTACAGTAACGTGTTTCAGACCACAAGTACATCAGGCTCCTTCATCATATAAAAAAAAACACTTATAATTACCTCCATGTCAGCGATGCGATGCAGGCCTCTTCTGGCCTGTGTCCCATGCTGTATGGCTCAGGCGGCGCGATGACGTCATCGCGGCGCCTGCGCCGGCCTCTGATAGGCTGCAGGCATTAGGCAGGCAACCTATCAGAGGAAGCGGAAGGGACACGCCTCTCCCTCCCCTGCCCCGCCGCACTAGCACAGGCAGATGACTATGGAGATGAGCGCAATGGAAGCTCTCGTCTCCCTGTGCCCTGCGGACGCTCAGGTGGGGGGGCATTTCAGTTGGGGGGGCACAGCGTGATGTAGGGGGGCCGTGGCCCCCTCTGGCCCCCCCCCCCCCCCTTGGCGACGCCACTGCATGGTCCTCACTAATAATGGAGAATGGCCAGCTCTATAGCAGCGTCTATTTCCTATAATCTGCAGGGACCAGTTATTCCCCCATTCTCCTGGACCTGATCTATCATAGTATTTAGCTTCACAGTGAATTGGCTGAATCCCATTCTCTCCACAAGAACCATTCTGGTAAAGCTTCGGGGACATTATTATTATTTGTATTTGTTCCACATTGTAGCATTGACTAAAGTAACACAGGTGAACGGTGGATAATAAAGTCCTTATTTTCTATTTCCCGGACTCCAGAAGGACCTTCTCCATCTATTATATACTTAGAAGGTGTCATGGAGGAGAGGTCCCTCTGGGTGATGGGATTTACCCGGCTCATATAGAAATGACTATTTCCCAGACTTCAGAAGGACCTTCTCCATCTATTATTACCAACCCGAGCTTCTGCAGGACATACTGTTGAAATGTGGTCAACCTTGTACACCATTAAAGATGTTTTCCAGTTTTCACAAGTTAGTATCCTTATGAGTATTCTTAGAATAGACCCCATCTACGATGCTGTGGCGTGGCTGTGTACTGCAGCCGCTCTGCAATAGACTTCTATGGGATAGATTGCTCTCCCGGAGAAGTCTATGGTGGAGTGACTCCATAGTACGCCGCACACTTGTATAAACTGGAGAACCCCTTATAAATGTACTATTTCTAGGAGTCCAATGCAAACGGATTAGGCAGAGAGTGTATCCTTCTAAAAATGGATTTGTAAAATGAACTTATCATCTTTTCAAAGACAGATATATTTATGTAATGCCGGCAGTCCGTGCCAGCCAGCGTACTACTTCTCCCAGCAGCCACAGTAACCCTGTTAACGTCCATACATGCTGTCTGTTCACTGCTCCTCCATGCTGGGATACACATGCACAGTGTCTGCCCGTGGGGTGGCGTGTGCTCCCTTCCTGATATTTATAAGGCAAAATTTGTCCAAAGGAAGAAAAGGGCGCTCATAGGGTGAGTAACTTAAAAAAACAAGCCTCCAAATACAGGAAAAAGTGGTTACACTCACCTGTTTATTGTTGCACCTGATGTTCAGTGCAACTGTAATGGAGGCGGATAGGGGCGATAGAGTTTGACTGGTTGGTGCTGCCGATTACGTCCGTGTTCACCTTTGGCGGGGGCCAAGCCGCCGTCTGGGTCAGTATATGTGGTATGTTTCCACTGGACTTGGAGGGGACGCCGCACGTGCCAGAAGCTGGGAGCAGCGCACTCTTCTCCAGCAGCTTCTCCACCAGACTTGAAAAAGGGGTCCGCAGAACCCAGAAACGCGTTGTCACAGTAACAATAAAAACCTATTAGTTTGCAAAATTCTGGTTGTGTCTTTGCGCCTAATGTCCACCCCTCCACTCAACCTCCAAGTCCAGTGGAAACATACCACATATCCTGATATTTATAAGGAAAGTGCATGTTCTAATAGGAGGGAGAAATTCTATTTATCCGTGTATCTGACCCCGCCTTGTGTTCCTGTTCTGTGACCTATAATCCCTGTTCTGATATCCTGCTCCTGACCCCTTGTGTTCCTGTTCTTCAACCTATAATCCCTGTTCTGATATCCTGCTCCTGACCCCTTGTGTTCCTGTTCTGTGACCTATAATCCCTGTTCTGATATCCTGCTCCTGACCCCTTGTGTTCCTGTTCTGTGACCTATAATCCCTGTTCTGATATCCTTCTCCTGACCCCTTGTGTTCCTGTTCTGTGACCTATAATCCCTGTTCTGACATCTTGCTCCTGACCCCTTGTATTCCTGTTCTGTGACCTATAATCCCTGTTCTGATATCCCGCTCCTGACCCCTTGTGTTCCTGTTCTGTGACCTATAATCCCTGTTCTGATATCCCGCTCCTTACCCGTCTTGTGTTCCTGATCTGTGACCTATAATCCCTGTTCTGATATCCCGCTCCTGACCCCTTGTATTCCTGTTCTGTGACCTATAATCCCTGTTCTGATATCCCGCTCCTGACCCCTTGTGTTCCTGTTCTGTGACCTATAATCCCTGTTCTGATATCCTGCTCCTGACCCCTTGTGTTCCTGTTCTGTGACCTATAATCCCTGTTCTGATATCCTGCTCCTGACCCCTTGTGTTCCTGTTCTGTGACCTATAATCCCTGTTCTGATACCCCGCTCCTGACCCCTTGTGTTCCTGTTCTGTGACCTATAATCCCTGTTCTGACATCTTGCTCCTGACCCCTTGTATTCCTGTTCTGTGACCTATAATCCCTGTTCTGATATCCCGCTCCTTACCCGTCTTGTGTTCCTGATCTGTGACCTATAATCCCTGTTCTGATATCCTGCTCCTGACCCCTTGTATTCCTGTTCTGTGACCTATAATCCCTGTTCTGATATCCCGCTCCTGACCCCTTGTGTTCCTGTTCTGTGACCCATAATCCCTGTTCTGATATCCCGCTCCTGACCCCTTGTGTTCCTGTTCTGTGACCTATAATCCCTGTTCTGATACCCAGCTCCTTACCCCTTGTGTTCCTGTTCTGTGACCTATAATCACTGTTCTGATATCCCGCGGGCCTGCACCTATGCTACCGGCCCTGATTAGATGACGGACTACCTTGGCCTGTATTTAGACACTGCTCCTGCCGGACCCTTTGAGACTTGTTTTATGGACTGTATTCTGCCTGGTCAGCCGTCACCTCCTCCATGTTAGGTGATACAACCCGCAGTATGTTAGTTTAGGCAGTTCATTACAATTTACCTAGTTGTCATACTAAATTTCCATTGAATACCATTGATGCCACAGATGGCCATGCTCTTACCAGTCCCACATCTCAGTGCTGCCCTCATTACTCACAATTTGCACTGACACATGGGATGTGAACATAAGAAGTGCTGCAGAGTTTCACATACTAACAGACTTGTTTAGGGAACAGCAATAATCTGCAGCTTTTCTGTAACGTGTGTTCGCACCCATAGACTATCCTCTTCTATAATGACACACAGTCCTCTGCCATCATCGCAGGAACTGCAGGTCATTATGCACTGGTTAGTTTCTTTATGCACAACCACAATATGATGGCATGCAGAAGTGTACCGGCATACAGTTATGGTCAGGGGTCGCACTACATTTTTTTCCAGAAAAGTAAAAATTTGAAAATTTTTGAGGATTATTTTCAGGCAAAATTAGCAGTCATACAAATACATAATATGTCGGTCTACACTCGCTCTCATCGGCGTTTGGAGCCTCTGTGGCAGATTCTGTCCAAAGACCAGACAAAAAAGCCTTGTATGCAGCACTTTTTTGGTCTGGTAAAAAGACTCGTGGATGGGAATTGAGCGGACTCCATCACAGTAAGCGGGGTCTGTTCTGCTTCTTCCCTGTCAGGCCGGGTTCGCATGACATTTTTGCCATATATTTAATGTACACACAAAAACGTATATATAGGTGAAACTCGAAAAATTTGAATATCATGCAAAGTTAATTTATTTCAGTAATGCAACTTAAAGGGAACCTGTCATCACCTTTATGATGACCATACTGCAGCATGAAGTAGAGACAGGTGAGTTGATTTCAGAGGTCTGTCATTTATAAGTAAAAAGTAAGTGGTTGCCGAGAACCAACATCTCAACCATTGCAGACTGGGCCTGGAAGTTATTGAGCCAAAACCAGTAGTGAAGCCTACTCAGAGCTAAGGTGTAATGGAAAGATCTGCACTTGTTCTGTGTTTTTGACCCACACCAGGTTTTGGCTCACAATAACTGATGGAAATAACTGAGACGTGGACTGGAGCAGGGGGCGTTATATAGAAGACATATCCCGGAGATCTCAGAGACGTGGACAGGAGCAGGGGGCGTTATATAGAAGACATATCCAGGAGATCTCAGAGACATGGACTGTAGGAGGGGGCGTTATATAGAAGACATATCCAGGAGATCTCAGACACATGGACTGTGGGAGGGGACATTATATAGAAGACATATCCAGGAGATCAGAGATGTGGACTGGAACAGGGGGCGTTATATAGAAGACATATCCAGGAGATCTCCGAGACGTGGACAGGAGCAGGGGAGGTGATATAGAAGACATATCCAGGAGATCTGAGAGACGTGGAAGACATTGTACAATGTCGCTATTCAGCTGGGGGCAGTCCTGATATCTCCTTAATAAGAGACGATATAACAAAAATAAGGGAGTTACTGTCATAGAAAAGTCTGCTGGCTTTCTTGGGTGTGATGTAAAATCACTAAAATCTGACTCTGCCACTTTAAGGACAGAACATAGTCAACTACAAAAAAAAGTGGTGGACTTGGAAGACAGGTCAAGGCGATGTAACGTGAGAATTGTGGGTCTACCTGAGGGTGCAGAGGAAAATAATTCTGCTGGAATACTACAGTCAATAATAATTTTTCTTGTTGAGAGGGCACATCGCATTCCCGGGGGGAAACCAACTCCTGGAAACCAACCACGGGTACTCCTGGCAAAAATTCTCATTTCCCGGGACAGACATTATTTTAAAAAGGGCTAGGGAATGCTCCCCAATAATATACAACAGGGGGTAAACAATTTATTTTCCCCAGACTTCTCAAAAGAGATCCAAGAAAAGAGATGCAATTTTTTTGCTGTTAAAAAAACGTCTACAGACTAAGGACATCAAGTATTACTTTTTGTATCCAGCTAAACTCTGTATAATTTTTAATGGAGCAACTTATTTTTTTGACACCCTGGCCTTAGCCATGGAGTGGCTAGACCGGAACAATGTTTAAATATAGCGGTGTATCTTTTTTTTTTTGTATGAGTGGGATGGTGGGGAAGGGATGGTCTAAGTAAGAGGTCTGCTTTTGGATACTAGTGGTTCATGGGGTTTGTGGGATGGGTTGGGTGGGTTGCGATGTGTCTCTGGGTCGGTGGAGGGATTGGAGTGGAGAAGAAGGGACTATCTATTCTAATAGAAATTATTTTTCATGTTGATTAGTGTTAACCTGAAATGTACGGGGTCTTGGAGATAAACTTAAAAGACAAGCTGTATTCGATCTTGCTCAAAGACATCTACCAGCTGTGATTTGTCTGCTAGAGACACATTTTACTAAGGAGGTGGCTCAACGAATCACTAGGGGATGGGTCGCGCAGCCATTCCATTCAACATTTAACAGTTACTCCAGAGGAGTGTCCGTTTTCTTCCATAGAAGGATTGATTTTGCCTGCGTGGCGTCCTCTACTGATACTCAGGAAAGATTTGTCTTTCTCTATGGGAAACAGTTTGGTAGATTTTCAATTCTGGCCTTTATTTATATTCCCCCTCCTTTTTCTTTTTATGTATTGAAACTCCTTATGACCTTTATGGAGGAATGGCGAGAATGTCCCACCTTGGTCTGTGGAGACTTTAACTGTGTCATGAATCCTGGGACAGACAGGATTGGCATGGAACCCCAGATTACTATTACTAAACAGGAGTCTCCATTGGCACGATTTTGTAGGGAAGCTGGTTTCATAGATCTTTGGGATCTGCTGGGCCGAGGGTGACGTGTCTTCTCTTGTGTGTGCAGATCCGGGAGATGTATGTCTAGAATCGACTTGGCTTTGATAAATAGAAAATATACAGATCTTGCTAAGCGAATTAGATATGAAGCTAGAGCCCTCTGGGACCAAGTACCCTTAACAGTAGAATTATGTATGAACCCAGACATGATTAACAAGATAGTACCCTTTAGACTGAATCCACACTGGATGACAATTCTAGAGAATCGTGACATGATCAAGAAGGAGCTTGTTTATTTCTGGGAGGTCAATAACAACTCAGCTAAAATCCAGATTATATGGGACACATTTAAAGCTTTTATGAGAGGAGTATTTTTCAGCAATATCCATAATGTAAGGAAGAGATATGGGGAAAGAGAAAAGATCTTGAAAGAAGCAAGCTTACACTATGCTAGTGAGTTTGCCAAGAATAAAACGGAGGAAAATAGAAGAGCTATGCAAAAAATGAATCAGTCTTATTCAGATTTCTTTTAACTTAATAAGGCTCAACAGACACACAACTCTTTCCCACCCTAGACACATCACAGCCCCCCATTCCAATTAATCCACCGCATAAAACAGCAGATCCCTCGCCTATGACCATCCCCCCCTTCCCCATCCCTCCGCTCGACACCTCACCGCTAGTTAACCAAAGAAAGGGAACAATATAGAGCATAATCTGCCAGCTATTGATCCCGACAAAACCTTGAGCAGTTAGATCACATATTGTTTAGTTCAAGCCACTCCGCAGCTTTCTCCGGCGTATCAAAAAAAAAAGTTGTATCATTGAAAATAATCCGGAGTTTGGCTGGGAAGACAAGTGAGTATTTAATATCCCTTTCTCTTAGTCTCTTTTTGACAGTAATAAACAAGCGTCTCTTTTCTTAGACATCTTTGGAAAAATCCGGGAAAAAGGCCAGTCTATTTCCATCATATAAAACAGGGGGACATTCCCTCGCCCGTCTTAGTACTATATCTCTGTCTCTTCAAGCCAGTATTTTAACGAGGAGTGTCCGTGGTTGTCTCCCAGGAATTAATTTACCACCTGGGACCCGATGGACTCTTTCTACTAGAAACAAGGGCGAAAAGTGCTCCCTCCCAAAATTTTCAAGAATCATCGCCTGTATGAATTGAGTAGGGTTCTTATCTTCCGCGCCCTCTGGGATCCCCAGGATTCTTACATTGTACCTTCGTGATCTGTCTTCCAGATCCACCACCTTTTTTTTAAGGCGATTAAAATCTGTCTTTAACGTGGACATCTCAGTATTTATTTCTTTGTATTCATTCTGTATAGTAGCTATAGAGCTCTCCACCTTATTGACTCTATCTCGGATTTTAGACAGATCATCTCTAATCAGTCCCACATCGACTTGAATTGCGCCAAGATGTGTTGTAATAGCCTGTATTAGGTCCCCATTCTGTTTTACTGCCAGAAGAATTTCTTTTAACGGCGAGGGGTTGGGGTTGGTCACACCTTCTCCATCTATTCCCTACTCCCCTTGCGGATACCCAGGAGCTTTTTGTAATTCAAGTTCCATCACTTCGGGATTATAATTTTTTTTAGAGCTGGTATCCTTTTGCCCACCCTTGGGGACCTCAAACACTGGTCTATTTTCCCTCCGGTTTCTGACCAGAAAGGTCCACAGAACGCCTACTGGCCTTCGGTCGGTGCCATTCCCCCCCTTTTTTATCTTCTTCTTTTCTTTTTTTTTTTCTCCTTCTCCCTTTCTCGCCTTTTTTTTTTTTTCTCTTTTTTTCCCTTCTCCCCTTTTTTTTTTTTTTCCCCCCCGCTTGTCTCTCTCCTCTATAATATTTTATTCTCCGCTTGTCTCTCTCTCTCCCTCTCCCTCTCCTTCTCTCTCTCTCCTTCTCTCTCTCTCTCTCCTTCTCTCTCTCTCTCTGTGTCTGTCTCTCTCTCTCTGTGTCTGTCTCTCTCTCTCTGTGTCTGTCTCTCTCTCTGTGTGTGTCTCTCTCTCTCTCTCTCTCTCTGTCTCTGTGTCTCTCTCTCTGTCTCTGTGTCTCTCTCTCTGTCTCTGTGTCTCTCTCTCTGTCTCTGTGTCTCTCTCTCTGTCTCTCTCTCTCTCTCTCTCTCTCTCCCTCTCCCTCTCCCTCCCTCAATATCCCATATAGAGTATGGATGTATAAGTATGAGGCTGCATAAATGTCCTTAAAATTGAAAAGGTTAGCTGGTTAGAGGATTGGTTGGTTACCCAGTTAGTAAAAATTAATGTTAATGGGAGGAGAAGTAAGGAACAATCTCACCAGTCTTCAGTTCACTGTTAAGAAGCCTGGCTGGAGAGAACAAGGGGGACACACTCAGGGAGATCAGGCAGATCACAAGTTGCAGGAGGGGAGAAGGATCCGGAAGACCAGAGAGGAACGGCCAGAGGAACAGCCACCGGAGCACACCACATGCAGCAGCAGAAACCATCCAGAGGTGCCAGGATATCACCCCAGAAGACACCGGGTAGCAGGGGCCCGACGGAGGAGCAGAAGCACCAACACTGCTTGTTCAGGTCCGCGGTCCCCTATCCGGGCGTGGGAGCAGGAGGCAGAGGGAGAGACGCCGCAATCAGCGGGCAGCGAGGCAGCTGAGCATCGGGGAGGAGAGGCGAGCGCGATGTCCTCATGTCATCACGTCATCCCACCGACCGTGTGTGTTTTTATTTATTTTTTTGATTAATTTTTATAATGTCAATCAGAATGCTTACCTGGAATGTCAGGGGCCTGGGGGATGGAAGAAAAAGACAAGCGTTTTTTTATTTGATGCGTTTACATCTCCCAGCCATTATATGTTTGCTAGAAACACATCTTACGGGGGAGACCTCCAGGGTCGTCACCAGGGGCTGGGTTGCGCACACGTACCATTCTACCTTCCCTAGTCATTCTAGGGGAGTGACTGTCTTTATTCATAGAACGATTGATTTTATGTGCGAGGCAGCCTCTGTTGACCACCAGGGGAGATTTGTCTTCCTATATTGTAAGCTGGTGGGGAAGATGTGTATTCTGGCCTTTGTCTATATTACACCTCCATTTTCTTTCTTAGTACTTAACGCTTTGCTAAAATTTATGGATCAATGGCCAGAATGTCCTACATTGATTATGAGAGACTTCAATTGTACCATCAATCCTGCGGATGACAGGGTCTCTATTGGTGTCAAGGGGGACGCCTCTGTTCAGGGGTCCCCCTTGGCATGTTTCCGTTTGGAGGCCGGGTTCGAGGATGTTTGGGGAAGTCTGGGACAGGGAAGAAGGGTCTTCTCATGCATTAGTAAATTAGGTAGATCTATGTCCAGAATAGACCATGCTTTGATTAATAAAAAATATCTGCGATATGTAAAACGAATGAGGTAACTAGGTCACTCTCTGCCCCTACTCCTCGAACTCTGCCTGACCCAGGATAAACAAATAAGGAGGTCTCCATTTAGACTTAACCCTTATTGGTTATCAGTAATAAAAAATCATGAAATAATACAAAAGGAAATTAACCAATTTTGGGAGGCTAATTATACCTCAGCAAAAACCCAAGTAGTATGGGACACTTTTAAGGCCTATATGTGGGGAATAATGGTTAGTAATATTGCTAACCTGAGAAAGGAGTACGGGGAAAAGGAGGGAAACTTAAAACCACCAGCTTCCTTAGCTAAACAATCTTACTATACAAATAGGACAGAGGAAAATAGGGAAACCATGCAGAAAACCACACAAGTATATTCCAATTTCCTGCTGGAGAAGGCCCAACAGATTTATTCTTTAAGGGCCAAAAATACTTTAATGAATCAGGGCGTCCGGGGAAACTTCTATCTAGAGTGATCTCGAGTCAGGAACCCAAGAAAAATATAGACAATATCTGATTGGCTAATGGGAGGATAGTTGTTGGACAAAATTCTATAGAGAAAGTTTTCTTGGACTACTTTTCAGAACTTTATAGAGCTAATTGTAAGATTACGGATGAAATGATGGATGTCTATCTTGACGGTATTATTTTCCCTACAATTACCTCGGCTCAAAGGAGGGTACTTGAGGCTGATTTCTCAATTCAGGAGCTTGAAGGGGCAATTTTAAACTTTGCTCGGGTAACTCCACCCCCAGCTCAGATGGACTCCCATATGAATTTTATAGTAAATATAAGGAGGTTACCTTTCCCAAATTGTTGGGGGTCTTTGCTGAGTCGGTGGAGGAGGGCATCCTACCGGGTTCAATGTTGGAAGATGTAATAATATTAATTCCAAAAAAAGGTAAGGACCCCACAGAACTGGGATCCTACAGACCGATTTCATTGTTGAACGCGGACGTAAAGCTCCTCGCAATGATTTTGGCCACAAGACTCTCTGGGGCCATCTCCTCCATTGTCCATCCGGACCAGAACGGTTTTATCCCAAATAAGGGCACTCGCCATAATCTTCATCGGCTTTTCGCTAATATACAGGCCCCTGGGGGGTCTGCTCGCTCCATCCTGTCACTGGATGCCTCTAAGGCCTTTGACAGGGTGGAGTGGCGATTCCTGTGGAGGGTCCTGGCCAGGATGGGCTTTAGGGAGAGATAACCCAGCTAGATGTTGCTGACACTTTTCAATACTTGGGTATGATGATATCTCCCAAGGTTGAAAATTGTGTACAACTCAATTTGATCCCATTGATAATGAAAATTAGGGCAAAAATAGGGATTTGGCTGAGACTTTCTTTTTCTAGGGCAGATCGACTTTCACTGGTCAAGATGGTGATTCTACCTCAAATCCTCTATGTTCTTAGGAACATACCTACCTGGATAGAGGATAAATATTTTAAACTTATGGAAAGAATAATAAATGATTTAGTTTGGGGAAGAAAACGTGTGAGACTCAAATTGGAATACTTTGTATAAACCTTTGGAACAGGGGGGTTTAAACCTCCCTTGTTTCAAAGGTTATTTTATTGCTGCTCAGCTATGGATGTGTTATGAATGGCAAAATAGTACATTTTTGAGTAGGTTAGTGAGAAGCTCCTTGCATAATAATAAATTTACGCCTCTGGAATCCGGCCTACTGATTATGGCCCCGGTCTCTATTAAAGTGACTACAAAATCACTACTGAAAATCTGGGCTACTACTAGAGGATGGTTGGGGGTGAAGAGATCACTTACATTCACGCCTCTGGCACAATATTCACTTACAGAGTTTAGAGGGTATAGCTACGGATCAATTTTGGCAAAAGAATGGGATTCTTTATATCACACAGGTTGTTAAGAATAGAGAGATTAAGTCGTTTGCGGAACGATCACATAATATAGTGAACCTCTCTTGGTTCAGGTATTTTCAGCTTCGGTCAGCACTTTTTAGTTTGAATGACAAATCACTGTTAGAAATAGATGATAATACTCCGCTAAATGGGTGGCTAGGGAAGATATCACAAAGAATGAAGATTTCCAATATATATAGACTAATCCTTAAATCACGTTTTGGAGAGACACAATCGCCGGGACAAAGGGCCTGGAGATGGATTGCCCAAATATACAATCGGTAGGGTGGGGAAGTATTTTTACTAATTTTGATTTACTATCTCACAACTTTAATCATGTTTTAATACAGTTTAATATTTATCATAGATTATATGTTACCCCCATCTGGTATAACAAGTGTGGATTAAGAGACACCTCCAAATGTCCTCGATGTGATACTGTAGGTGCGTATTATCTGCACATGATCTGGGCCTGTCCAGAACTTGGAGCTTACTGGAACGGTATTAATAATCTTCTTACTCATAAATTGAAAATATGGATCCCTCTTGAGCCACAATTGTTCTTACTGAATGACTTTTCGTTAATAGGTAGCCATAAATATCAAAAGATTCTGTTAGGTAGAACACTATTATTGGCCAGAGTTCTGATTAGTCGGAGCTGGTTTGCGCGCCATACTCCAGAGGTAAACAACTGGATAAACTTGGTTAATAAGGTTAAAAACTACGAACGGATTCTCTATAAGCAGAGAGATGCACTAGAAAAATGGACTAAGATATGGCATGACTGGAAGTGTTGACTTAATTGTATTTGTATCTATATATTTTTTATTTTTTTCCTTCTTCCCTTTCTTTCTTCCTTCTCCCCTTCCTTCTCTGCCCTTTTGGGGGGGGGGGGGGGTTGGGGGTAAAATGGCATTAATTATATTAAGCTTGAACATCTTTTGTGTATTTGTTTTGTATATCAATAAAGAAATTGAAATTAAAAGATAAAATAAGGCTCAACAGAACCTCTTTTTTAGGGGGCAAGAATATTTCTCCGAAGTAGGGAGACCAGGCAAATTATTAGCAAGTGTAATATCTAACCAGGACCCCAAAAAAGAAATATCAAGGATTCAGGCACCACAAGGTGTAATTATTGACAAGCCAGATCAGATAAAGATGAATTTTTGGAAGTTTTTTTTCAGAGCTCTATCAATGCAATAACACCATTGCGAGAGAAAGAACTGATGCATACTTGGACTCTATTAGTCTCTCTACGATCTCGGAGGATCAAAGGGAGGCGCTTGAGAGAGAGAGATATCTCTCCAGGAGCTAGAAGAGTCGCTTAGGGAAAGTTTAAGGAATTTCTCTCCAGGTTTGGGTGGTTTTCCATATTAGCTGTATAGGAAATATGGGGAACTTATTTTGCCACGCTTACTTCAAGTCTTCATTGAATCTTGTAGGGACGGTAAACTTCCTGAATCAATGACAGAGGAAGTTATTATACTAATCCCAAAAAAGATGGAGTCCTACAGACCAATATCCCTCCTAAATACCGATATAAAACTAATAGCAAAAGTGCTCGCTACAAGACTTTCTAGAGTCATAGCCACAATTGTCCACCCTGATCAAAACGGCTTTATTCCAAACAAGGGTACTCATCATAACCTTCATAGACTGTTTGTTTGCTAATATGCAGGTAGTGGACGCAATGAAGGCCTTCGACAGGGTGGAATGGGACTTTTTGTGCATAACTATGGCAAAGTTGGGCTTTGGAGAACGGTTTATTGGTATGATTCGGCTTTTATATGATTCCCCAGTGTCAAGATTAAATATTAACGGTAGTTTAACCTCAACTTTTACATTGTCCAGGGGTACCCGTCAGGGAGGCCCTCTCTCCCCACTCCTATTTGATATATATATATTGAACCCTTGGCCGCTAGTGTGAGGCAAGACAACTTAATCAAAGGATTCGGGGTTACAAGAGTGGAGGATCGTATTTCTCTATATGCGGATGATGTACTATTCTTTATAGACCATACTAATAAGACTCTTCCAAGAATTATTCAGGTAATCAATACGTTTGCAAAGGTTTCTGGATTTGATATTAACTGGGCAAAAACTACTTTGATGTTACTAGATAAATTTGATCTCTCTGCTCAGGGGTCTTTAAGTATGATTACCGTTTCTGAATCTATTGTGTATTTGGGTGTGAAGATCTCCCCTAAAATAGAGTACACGCAGTTAAATATTTCCCCTGTAATTACAAAAATTAGAGCTAAGATTGCGGTTTGGAACAGACTTCCCATATCTAGAGCCGATAGAACTTCCCTAGTTAAAATGGTAATCTTGTCCCAATTCCTATATGTCATTCGAAACTCGCCTATCTGAATCGAAGATAATTTTTTTTTTTAGATTGATGGACAGACTCATTAATGATTTACTGTGTGGAAGGAAGCAAGTAAGGTTAAAGTTGGAGTATCTTTATAAACCAATGGAGTTGGGAGGGTTAAACCTCCCTCCCATATTTCAAGGGATATTTCATCGCTGCGCAATTGTGGTTGTGGAATTAGTGGGAAAAAAAATCCTCTTTGTAAGACCTTAGTAAACACCTCATTATACGATAATATATTTACCTTATTGGAGTCCGGACAGTTGACTACGGTGTCGGAAAGTAATAATTAAATAAAGAATTATTAATTATTGGCATAAAAATAATTAACCATAAAAAATTTTTTTTTATAAAATTTGTCATAAATTCTTAAAATCATGACCTGGTGAATTGTAGACAACCTAATCGATACAATTCACATCTGAATCCGACTATTTCCTCACATAATAAGTTCTTTTGACGTGAGATGACATTAATGATAACCAAGTAGCTCTGCATTATACAATAATACACAGGTTTATTGGTTACAAGATTATAAACATAAATAAGTAAATAAACACAATGATACATGCAAATGAATATATATAGCGTTAATATAAAGCATTACAAGCTTAACAATACATGTGAGTGGAAATAACTTGTCACATTATAACAAAGCTATTAGGTTAGGATATCAAAATAGGAACATAAGTTATGTATATTACTTCTGTTCAGAGAAAACCTCATGATATCAAAATGAGCATGTCTAATCCTAGACATTAATATAGAATGCTAAATCACACATCACATGACTTCCAGAATGGGCAAATCCATTCAAGGATATAACTTAGAAGAGATAACTGTATCCTTCCGCCCCATCCTGGACTATTTTCACATATATGACTTTGGTAAGAATATTAAGACAAATAACAGGGATCTAGGATCTTTGCTAGACCATATCTTAAATGGGAAGGACTTGAAACAAGTCTTTCCTGTGGGATTCCATAATTTAGCTTGGCGAAGACTGTTCTATCAATACAGGGAGTGCAGAATTATTAGGCAAATGAGTATTTTGACCACATCATCCTCTTTATGCATGTTGTCTTACTCCAAGCTGTATAGGCTCGAAAGCCTACTACCAATTAAGCATATTAGGTGATGTGCATCTCTGTAATGAGAAGGGGTGTGGTCTAATGACATCAACACCCTATATCAGGTGTGCATAATTATTAGGCAACTTCCTTTCCTTTGGCAAAATGGGTCAAAAGAAGGACTTGACAGGCTCAGAAAAGTCAAAAATAGTGAGATATCTTGCAGAGGGATGCAGTACTCTTAAAATTGCAAAGCTTCTGAAGCGTGATCATCGAACAATCAAGCGTTTCATTCAAAATAGTCAACAGGGTTGCAAGAAGCGTGTGGAAAAACCAAGGCGCAAAATAACTGCCCATGAACTGAGAAAAGTCAAGCGTGCAGCTGCCAAGATGCCACTTGCCACCAGTTTGGCCATATTTCAGAGCTGCAACATCACTGGAGTGCCCAAAAGCACAAGGTGTGCAATACTCAGAGACATGGCCAAGGTAAGAAAGGCTGAAAGACGACCACCACTGAACAAGACACACAAGCTGAAACGTCAAGACTGGGCCAAGAAATATCTCAAGACTGATTTTTCGAAGGTTTTATTGACTGATGAAATGAGAGTGAGTCTTGATGGGCCAGATGGATGGGCCCGTGGCTGGATTGGTAAAGGGCAGAGGGCTCCAGTCCGAAAGTAAGTGAAGAAAAGGTCCCGGAGACAAATAGAGTTCCGCTGTCAGCTCTTCTTTATTAATCACGTATGGTTGACAGACATAACCACCACATACACGGCAGGAACGTTGACGCGTTTCGGGTGAGTACCCTTAGTCGTAACGACTCAGACGCCAGCAAAGTGGAGGTGGAGTACTGGTTTGGGCTGGTATCATCAAAGATGAGCTTGTGGGGCCTTTTCGGGTTGAGGATGGAATCAAGCTCAACTCCCAGTCCTACTGCCAGTTTCTGGAAGACACCTTCTTCAAGCAGTGGTACAGGAAGAAGTCTGCATCCTTCAAGAAAAACATGATTTTCATGCAGGACAATGCTCCATCACACGCGTCCAAGTACTCCACAGCGTGGCTGGCAAGAAAGGGTATAAAAGAAGGAAATCTAATGACATGGCCTCCTTGTTCACCTGATCTGAACCCCATTGAGAACCTGTGGTCCATCATCAAATGTGAGATTTACAAGGAGGGAAAACAGTACACCTCTCTGAACAGTGTCTGGGAGGCTGTGGTTGCTGCTGCACGCAATGTTGTGGTGAACAGATCAAAACACTGACAGAATCCATGGATGGCAGGCTTTTGAGTGTCCTTGCAAAGAAAGGTGGCTATATTGGTCACTGATTTGTTTTTGTTTTGTTTTTGAATGTCAGAAATGTATATTTGTGAATGTTGAGATGTTATATTGGTTTCACTGGTAAAAATAAATAATTGAAATAGGTATATATTTGTTTTTTGTTAAGTTGCCTAATAATTATGCACAGTAATAGTCACCTGCACACACAGATATCCCCCTAAAATAGCTAAAACTAAAAACAAACTAAAAACTACTTCCAAAAATATTCAGCTTTGATATTAATGAGTTTTTTGGGTTCATTGAGAACATGGTTGTTGTTCAATAATAAAATTAATCCTCAAAAATACAACTTGCCTAATAATTCTGCACTCCCTGTATATATATATATGATGCAAGCATTTAATGCTTTGCTAGATTATGAGTCTTGATTCTTCTGCAGGTAGAATGAAGCCTCACAATATCCTAAGACTACATCTCAATATGGAAATGATCAATTAATTTATTTATTTATTCGCCAATCTAGATGGTATAATTTCATCCACACTATCAAATTAGTCTTAATAAAATGAAAAATCATTCTCTGTGTCTCTTACCAAGTCCTAGTAGGAATCTCACTTCTGCTCCTAGGAAAGCTGGGTGGTCCATCATAGCACATCTCACCATGGCTTTCATCTTGATAGACCCCTCTAGAGAGCTTTCACTTCCCTCTCTTTCTCCTTTTCTCTCCCATGTGAGCTTTCTTATCCAAAAACTAATCAAATGATCACACCCTTCCAGATTAGGGTTTTCCAATCACATCGGATGGGTGTGCTCATACTACCGTATCCTATGAGATCATATTTACCCAGAATGCACTTTTGCTACTGTGTTAATGTCACCTACTCATACCTAGGTGGCACTGCTGTATAAGCTATTTGCATCATAGTATAAAGGGTTAACTTATGTAAGTCTGAATAAAACGTATTCCATACATTTGACCTTAGAAGCTTTAATTCAAAGCTATAGGAATTAATTCTGACACTTGTAGCAATTAGAAACAGACCTCTAGGCGTCTCTCTGAATGTTTCTCACACTGTTGATTTATGGACCGTAATGGTATGAATGGGCCTTGTTTTCTCACAGAGATATCAGTACCTCCTGTCATACCAAAGATGTGATTATTTGTTACAAAACACACATCTTTACAGACACTCTTTTTGAGACGAATATTCTCCTAATGAGAAATATATATTGTGGTAAGGTGAACAGAAAAGTGTATGGTAAAGTCCTCGAAGGGTGTATATCCCACCCAGCTTCCTCAACCTGGTGAGGTAAATAAAATCCAGAAGGTTAAAATGGTCTCAGCAATGTGTAGGTTTTGTTAAATTTATGGACTGGATTTTATTGGACTGGGAGAAGGTAGGATTCGTAGAGGGACCTCCCCAGTCCACCCCATTCCAGGACAGGATTTCCCCTAGCCTGAGGGATCCCAGCTGAAGCCAGCTGGGATCATCAAGGGGAAATAAAGCACAGTCCAGGCTGTCAGTCTGGGGAGAGTAATGCCTGGAGAAAGCCTGGGAAGCTGGCTGCCCTGCTGGCTAGAGAAGCCGAGTTCTCTGAATGTACTGTGTTTAATAGGTGAGTTAGGAACTTCACTGTATTAGCCAGGGCCCAGACGGGCAGGTGTTTATTTTAGTTTGGTTTATGTTTTGTGGTGCTGGACCTTCACCTTACCCAGTGAATTATAACTGGAGTTGCCTGTATTGCCGGAGTGTGATAAATAAAACAGCATTTGGACTTTAACCCTGTGGTCTGCAAGAGAATCTGTCATCGCCTCCCAACCTGAGAGTGTAACCCCTTACAATATAATATACTGGATACATCTAACAATATAATATAAAGTAATATATATATAAAAATAAGGCAGAACAGAGGATTCAATCAATGGAAGGGTGCACGGCCCAAAGGATAAGCAGTCCTTTCAATACAAAAATATCAAAAATAGGCAGCACTCCAGGAAATAAATAATCACCTTTTATTCACCCATGTGGGCAGCGCATATATATATATGTATGTCCTACTGATTGTGTTATGCTAAGGACTAAGGCTCATTAAATGAATACATGAATATTATATATTTTGCTTCATTAATAAATACCTAATTGTATAGGTAATTATCACCAGCTGCATAGAGCTCATCTTTATCTCCCGTCATAAATTTATAAGTAGACAAGGAGGCCTCGTCTCAGACTGGTACATGCATGAGAAGAATAACACTAAAAAGCAGAAACCTTTGTACGACCTTACTTTGGCCTACTCAAGATATACAAAATTGTAAATATAGTCGAGCATGGCTCTTAAAGGCAATGAACATTCATCTTGACTAGAATAATTGGATATCAATGCATTTACCTATGAAAAGGCACAACAACAGGAGATTATAACTATAGGATGAGTAGAACACTTAGAGGCCTGAGACACGATTAGAAAATGGTTGGTGATTAAGGGATATTTATTATGCACTCCCCTCTGGTACAACCATCACTTGAAGGAACTACTAGTAATTTCTGGTGATTTTACTTTTTGAAAAAAAAATATTATATTTTTAACACAAGTGGTGGAAAAGTGAGAAATTCTCCCTTTATCTTTGATAGTACAAAAAGGGAACATGGAAGGTTTAAGTTGGTTTAGGTATTTTCAATTAAGATAACCACTATCAAATGTTAAGGATAAACTAAGATTGATTAATTTATTCATGTAGACTAATTGAAGATATGATGAGTAGGTCATGTGGTAATGTAAAGATTTCTTATTTTTATAAATTATTAAGTAAGTCGCTGTTTGGGAGCTTAGTCTCGCCTGGGAGGCTTACTTTCTTAATAGCGCTACACTACACTGGGAAAATATATTTAGTAACTTAAGATTCGCATCTCATAACTTTTTAATCACGTAGTAGTCCAATTTAATATTATACACAGAACATATATCACACCGATTTTGGTTGAATAAATGTGGGTTGAAGGAAAATTCTAATTGTCCAAGATGTAATTTACCTGAAGACGACTTTTGGCATATGTTTTGGTCTTGTTCAGAGATAGGTGTTTATTGGAATTTAATCTCTGAATATATATTACAGAAATTAGGGATACGGATCCCAATGTCTCCACAACTTTGCATATTAAATGATACCTCCATAATGAACGGCACTAAGGATTCTAGGGTACTTCTCACCAGAATATTGTTTTTGGCTCATCTCCTGATTGCAAGAGTATGGTTCTCACGAAACTCCCCAAACTTAACTGCGTGGGTGAGCTTGGTGAAAAAAGTTAAGGGGTATGAAAAAACCCTATACAAACAAAGAGCTATTGGAGAAAAATGGAAGAGGATATGGTCAACCTGGGAGGACTAGGTACCATAGGTGTATTTGATAACTCCTTGAACTCTGTTCCTCTCCAAAGTAAGTCCCGTACCCCAAGATACACATCGCAAATAGGTTGGGTTAAGGGTGGTTCAAGGGTTTGAATTAATTGAAATACTTTTGATTCTTCTGTTTGAAAACTTTGTTTTCTGTGGAAATTTTGCTAATAAAGTTTCTAAAAATAAAAAAAAAGAGATGTGGACTGGAACAGGGGGCGTTATATAGAAGACATATCCAGGAGATCTCCGAGACGTTGACAGGAGCAGGGGAGGTGATATAGAAGACATATCTAGAGATCTGAGAGATGTTGACTGGAAAAGGGGGCCTTATACAGAAGACATATCTAGGAGATCTCAAAGATGTGGACTGGAACAGGGGGTGTTATATAGAAGACATATCCAGGAGATTTCAGAGACGTGGACGGGAGCAGGGGACTGGAACGCCCAAAACATAAAAATTCCTACTTTTCTAACAATCACTAAAAACATGACTGGATAAAAATGAGTGGCACTAAAAGAAGAGGATCACACCTGTATTTGTCGCACTGATCTCACACTGGTGACATACAGAGGGAGGTGCCCGCACCATATGCAGGGGAGTTCTGCCCAAACAGGTTCTCGGTGGATTAATACCGCAGTTACACCAGACACATTTCGAAATTGTACGTTTTGTTCCTCAGTGGTTGCAATAGTATAAAAATGAGGGACCAATCACTCCTTATCCGGAGCTGCGCTGATATCAGAACTTGGGCCGGACCGTGTCAGGCTGTTTTTGTAGTATTCTAGTCATTCACAATGCACACCCTGCGGTTTTTTCAGTTCTATATACCAGCAAACTAAACATACAAATGATCTAGATTATAAAATCCAATATTTAGAAAATACAAAACATCCAAGTTGATCAACAAGTCATAAAACTGGGAATAAAAATGAAAAATTAGAATAAAATATACACATGTAGTGTAAAAGGGCTAATGTGATCTTCATTCCGGGGTGTTAGTTCACTCTGCATGTCTGTCTTCATTTTAATCAATTTATTTTTTTATTCCCAGTTTTATGACTTGTTGATCAACTCATGTTTTGTATATTATATATATATATATATATATATATATATTGGATTTTATGACATATCACAAAACTGCCTTGACCTCACACATGTTTCGATCCATTATAAAAAGAGAGAACACAACATTTACACTTTATTATCTCCTCCGATGTCTCCTCTTATCTCCAGTTATTGTATTTTACATGACATTTTGTAGGATTTTACATCGTCTCATTTTCTTTCCATTCAGGTTCCTACAATATAGGATCTGCTAAGTGGAGATCTGGAGATTCTTCTTCTGATTGACCCGACAAGAATGGACAGGGACAAGATGGCGGAGAGGATAATAAATCTTACCCTAGAGATCCTTTTCTGTCTTACTGGAGAGGTGAGAGATTCTGATGATGTCACATTACATCATCTTATCTATGTTACTAACAGATGGACATGACTGGAGAGGTGAGGGACTCTGGAGATGTATGGAGTGATAGTTATTACTGTGTCTCTCCATAACCAGGACTACACAGTAGTGAAGAAGACCTCTAGTGAGCGATGTCAGGTCCCTGTGTCTGAAGGATGGGGAAGAACCCTGAGCCTAATCATGGAGCCTCCACCTCACCTCCTGATACATGAGGAAATCAATAGAGAGAAGATCCTAGAACTCATCAACAAGATGATTGAGCTTTTGACTGGAGAGGTGACACTGCTGGGAATGCTGGGACATTATACAGGAACGCTATGAAGGGATCTGGGTGATGACTGTATCATTGTGTTGTCAGGTTCCTATAAGGTGTCAGGATGTCACCATCTATTTCTCCATGGATGAGTGGGAGTATTTAGAAGGACACAAAGATCTGTACAAGAACGTCATGATGGAGGATCACCGGCCTCTCACATCACCAGGTAATAGACATCACTAAATACACATGTCCTCTCATTATCTGTATGTAAGGGATGAATTCAGTCACTGGATGTGTTTCCTACTGTTAAAAATTGGCCATAACAACACAAAATGTTTTGAAGCAACTTCTTCTTAAGAAGATTCTTTCGTTTAAGCCTCTTTCACACATCAGTGTTGATGATTTCCATCAGTGATTTTGAGCCGAAACCAAGATTGGAGCCTCCACAGACATAAGGTATACGGGAAAATCTGTATCTGTTCTGTGTTTAGAGTCTCACCTGGTTTTGGCTTAAAATCTCTGATGGAAATCTGAAGAGCAGCAAGACATCATTGAAGTCGATGTAAAATGTAGGCAGACTATGGCATAAGAGGTAAATGGAAGTAAATTACAGCCGTGGTAAAAGGCAGCGCTCTGTTATAAGTCCTGGACACCGTCCTTTTATACCTCAGAGAACAAAGGAATAATTCGTATTTTAATTCCAGTTTTCCGCAGTGTGTCGCTGTACGTAGACTTCAATGTTTTACACACAGATTCTATCATTCCATCATTATCATACGTAACCATAGATCTACACAAGTTACACCGACAACTTCTAATTGGATAAAATTTCCTTCTCACGATCTCTTGTTGCATAAATAATTTGTTCCTGGGGCCTTCCATTAGTCCTCTCCAATTCAAGTGCCAATCTCCATTTTTCTTTCCAAAGAGCCCCATGGTCCATAAAGCCAAGATCGGCTCTTTCATTTACTACCGGTCCAACACCAAGGATCGATCCTGATCATAAACATGCAAATGGTTAGTTTAATAGGCAAATACATTTATCTTGGCCAAGGCTTCCATGTCTGGTGCAAATATTATCTACTTTCTAAAGGTCACCATTCAATCATAACATCATTAATCGATTACTTAAAGGCCTCTTTTTTCTCAGCAAAAGTAGTTAGTACTAAAAGTACTCAGTATTCACTTCAAAATGGTGATTACGTCTTTAGCTAAGCTCCTTTTTGAGGTGTAATCGCAAGGGGGGTCCTTTACTATTCTGAAATAATCCTAAATAAGACATATTTCAGGCGCAGATGTCGGTGCAATGGGGGGGGGGGGGGGAGGTCTACAATTGTCGGTGTGCAGTGGGCCGGGAAGGAAACGGGCCAGCAGGCCTGTCTCATTTACCATTTTTTACAAATGTTTCAGGTGTAGAAAAGGGTCTAAATGTAAGACAGCTTGGAAGCTGTCTTACATTTAGAACTGGTGCTGGAAGCCCTGAAGTTATGGAGAGGCCTGCGCCTCTTCATAACTTCGGCAGAATCACCGCCAGCTCAGGGCTTAAGACCTTAAGGTCTTAATAAATGTGTCCCAAGATGTATACCTAAGACAACATGGCTGACCATCCGATCTAATCCTGATTCTGCAACACCTACAGTTAAGGAAGAGAGAACAACACCCGAGAGATGTCCCAGTCCTCTTCTTCCACAGGATAATTCAGAAGAACATCACTATGTCCCACAGGATGATCAGGTAGATGGATATAAAGACATCATGATGGAGGATCACAAGCCCCTCACATCACCAGGTAATAGACATGACTAAATACACACGTCCTCTCATTATCTGTATGTAAGGAATGAATTCAGTCACTGAATGTGTTTCCTACAGTTAAGGAAGAGATAAGAACACCGGAGAGATGTCCCGGTCCTCTTCTTCTACAGGATGGTTCAGAAAAATATCACTGGGTCCCACAGGATGATCAGGTAGATGGAGATAAGGTCTCGTGAAATGTCCCCTATGATCTGTAGAAGGCTGTAAAGATCTTGTCTTCAGTCTTGTTTTATCCACCAGTATTATATATTTTATGGAGATGGCAGGATTTTGGGTTGTTTTGGGTATCAAAATTTTGATACCCAATCAATACTTTTACACTAGTATCGATTCGGTACCAGGATGTTCATTTTCTCAATACTAGACTGCGTTACTGCGCAGTCTAGTATCTCCTCTTATGAGAGAACATGGAGTGTGCCGCGCTCAGCGCACGCTATGTTCTCTCCGGCCAGACAGTGGAGAAGGAGGGAGGAAGGTAATCCCTCCCTCCTATGACGCGGCCGCCGCTGAGCCCAATAAATGGGCGGCTAATTAATGCAGGAGGAGGTAATAAACTGCTGCGCCGTCTGAGCTAGTGAGCTCGGCAAACGGCAGCGGCAGCAGCAGCCTCCTCCTCCTGAATGTCTTGTGTCCTCCCCAGCATCATCCCGAGCCCCAGTGCCAGTGAAAAGCAGCCTGCATAGCAGGTACCCGGCCTGGCCACTGTGCCACCAATGATAATTAGCTTTCTCATCCATCTCATTGGGGGACACAGGCTTTGACTATGGGTATAGCTGTTGCCGCTAGAAGGTGGGCACTAAGCACACAAAGTGTAAGCTCCTCCTTCTTCAGCTATATCCCTTCCTGCAGGGACCAAGCTAATCAGTTTTAGCTTAGTGTCTGTAGGAGGCAGACCTTCCTGCATTGCAGGTCTGCTGATTTTACTTTTGTCTCTCTCTCTTTTTTTTCTAGAGGGAAGCTTCAGGCAGTCCGGGTAAAAACTGCCTGCGCTCCCACACAGAAGACAGGAGACCAGGGGGGTCACCCAAACCCCCTGCTCGTTCCCGCTCTCCAGAAGAAAAGGAGGACCAGAGGTTCCCGTAAAAACCTCTGTCTCCCGACAGCAATCGCATCATCACGGCCTCCCCAGTGAAAGTCCCCTCTGTTTCCGGTGTAGCGTCCCTCACCAAGGGGCCGCACACCGAAGGAGGTGATCCGGCTGGAGCCAGGGGGCAGAAGACTTCGGACAGGTGAGTAGGTGACTTCCCACAGTGCCCCCCCTCCAGTACCCTCTCCTCCCCACGTGTGATGGTCCCTATGTGATCGCCCTGTACCATGGGCAGTAATGAGAGCCCTGTGAATGTTAAAATGGCACCTGGTGCAGGGCTCAGGGGGCTGCTCCTGCTGTGTGGCCGCACGCGCTGAGCTTCCTTGGGTCATTGGTGATTGAGGCCCCGGCTTCATTTGGGGCATACTACCGGGGGCATCCGTTTCCACGACTGCGTCATCCTGAACAAGCTGGGGAGAGGAGAGGGGGCAGAGTTTCCTCCTCTGAGCGCCGTTTCCGAATCGGCGCTTCGCTTCTGGGGCCCCGGCTTCTGTGTGGCCTACTCCTGCAGGGCCCCCCCCCCTCGGCTTATTTTTCTCTGGCCAGCATCTGGGTTCGGCTGGGGATGCTGACGTGTGTTTTGGCGAGCGTGGGGGGGGGGGGGCAGGGCCAGAGATGATGGGCGGGCGCTGAGAGCCAGCGTTATTTTGTGGCGGGGCTTGTGTTCGCCCTGCCAGCAGCAGGGTGGTGGGGGAGTAGGCTCCGCCCACTTTCAGGATTTAAAGCGGCGGGACGCTGACAGACTGGCTTGCTGCTTAGAGGGACACAGGCTGGGTAAGTGCTTTTTGTCCCTTGTTACAGGTCCTAACTTTTCCCTTTTCCATTTTGGGGTGCCAGGGGTATTATTATGTCTGAACCCAGGTCCAGAAGCAGGCTGTCCCTTTGGTGCGTCATTTTTCCTGTGCGTCTTGTCGTGTAAAATTTCCATCCCCTCAGTCAAACTCCCTCTGCTTTGCGTGGATATATTGGGGCGTTTGTTGGCAAGGCTGTCCTTTGATTGGTCCGACTCTGGGGATCATGGGGCGAGTGCCCATCGCGGCCATCCCACAAAATGGGCCAGAACATCCCCCCCACCTCCAAAAAAAAGGGTGTCTGTGTTTTCCGTTTCCTCGGCCTCTCCTCCTCATACTAGAGAGTCTCACTCCGACGTGTCCTCAGTTGAAGAGGCATGTTCCGAGGAGAGAGGGTCAGATGATGATGTTGTCTCACTGGAGGGTCAATCGTCCAAACCGTCTTCCATGGTGGACAATTTAATCACAGAAGTTATTGAGATGTTGCAGGTTGAGGATCCAGCTTCGTCTTCTGCCAGCGCAGGTGTTTCCTTTTAGAAAGTCCCGTCATTCGCACAAGTGTTTCCCCAGCTACCAGGAGTTTGATTCCTCGCTCTCCAAGGAGTGGAATTTACCTGATAAACATTTCATGTTGCCAAAACGC
Organism: Bufo bufo; assembly: GCF_905171765.1. Lineage (NCBI taxonomy): Eukaryota > Metazoa > Chordata > Amphibia > Anura > Bufonidae > Bufo > Bufo bufo. Next base: position 391,444,020 of record NC_053394.1, on the reverse strand, counting down.
TTGAACGTCCTTTATCCTTTTCCAGAGGATTTGACTAAGAAATGGTCGGCTCCACCTATAGTGGACCCGCCAGTTTCCCGCTTAGCTAAACATACTACCTTGCCAATGGCGGATGGGGCTTCTTTTTCTGATATCAAAGATGAGAAGCTGGAAGCGTTTGCAAAATTTGTCTTTTAAGCAGTGGGCACAGCTCTGCAGCCGTTGTTTGCCTCTACATGGGTGAGCAAGGTTAAAGGGGAGTGGACAAATGACTTACGTCAGGGTCTTGAGTCGGGAGTCCCCTCGGGGGAACTTGCAGATGTGGCCCTGCAGCTCTTGCATGCCAGTGCATATATTTGTTAAGCATCTTTGGACGCGGCCAGGTTTATGGCTCTCTCATCAGCCCTCTTGGTGGCTATTCGCTGTACCTATGGCTCTCATGCTGGGCGGCAGATAATTCTTCAAAGCAGACCCTGACGGCCCTCCCCTTTACCGTCAGCAGACTTTTTGGTAAGCGCCTGGATGAGATCATTCCGGACACTACAGGTGGTAAGAGCACCCATTTACCACAGAACAGGGGGTGGTCTAATAATCAAAAAGCGCAGAAGTCTTTTTTCGTCCCTTTTTGAGTTTTTCCGGCCTGGCCCCAAGGGAGCATCCGATAAGTCGGACGCAGGCCAGAAGTGCAAACCATTCTTCAAGCCGCTGCCTTCCTGTCGTTCCCGTCAACATGATTCTTAGTCCTTTAACCCTAAGAGCTTCGTTGCATGACGGGCGACTCCCGACGCCCTCCGTTCGGGTGGCGGCTGGCTTCATGTGTTTCGACATGTTTGGCTGGCTTACGTCTCAGATGCGTGGGTGAGGGAGGTCATTGCAGAGGGCTACAAGCTGGACTTCAAGTCTTCCCCTCCGTCCCATTTTTTTTGGTCGTCTCCTCCGGCCTCTACCGCAGCCGCAGATTCTTTTTTTCTGGCAATTCGCATGCTGCTGCAGCAAAGCGTGATTGTTCCGGTTCCTGCACAAGACCGTTTTCAAGGGTTTTACTTCAATCTCTTTGTGGTTCCCAAAAAAGAGGGGACGGTTCCATCCCGTTCTGGACCTCAAGGCGCTCGGGTGTGCAAGGCGGCGACCTGGTCGTCTTTGCATACTTTTTCCAAGTTTTACAGAGTGCACACCTTCTTGCATCTTCTGACGCTTCTTTGAGGCGTAGAATTTTGCAGTCAGCGGTTCTCTGATTGGCAGGGGGGTTGAAGTAAAGCCCACCCTCAGGAACTGCTCTGGTCAAAGCCTGTGTCCCCCAATGAGACGGATGAGAAAACAAGATTTTTGCCGTAAAATCAGTTTCTCTTCCATTCATTGGGGGACACAGCTCCCACCCATTCTTTTGCTTATGGGCCTTTTCAGGCCTGTGTGGTTCTGGGTTTGCACATAATGTGATTTTCTTATGTCTGGCTTCTCCTACTGCTTTTGCACTAAACTGATTTAGCTTTGTCCCTGTAGGAAGGATATAGTTGAAGAGGGAGGAGCTTACACTTTGTGTGCTTATTGTCCGCCTCCTAGCGGCAACAGCTATACCCATGGTCAAAGCCTGTGTCCCCCAATGAATGGAAGAGAAACGGATTTTACGGTAAGTACAAAAATCTAGTTTTTAGTACAGATACAGAAGGTGGGTGCGGCACCTGATGGGTTAACTGCCGCTGATCACAGATCACTGATTCTGCCGACAGCACCTGCCACCTGTATCTGTATTAAAGGTTAAAGATCATTGGTGGCACAGTGCCGTCCCCCCCCCTTAGTATTAAAAACATTGGTGGCGCAGTGCGCTTCCCCCCCCCCCTTATTAAAATTATTGGTGGCGCATTGCGCCCCCTCCCAATTCCCCCCGAGTATTAAAATCATTGGTGGCAGTGGCAACAGGGTCCCCTCCCCCATCCTCATTGGTGGTGCAGTGGCAGTTGTGATCGGAGCCCCAGCAATGTAATCCTGGGGCTCCGATGGGTTACCAGCCCTCAACGGTAAGCTCCCTGCTACAGAGCACGGAAGCAGGGAGAGTGTAAGATCCTATTCACCCTAATAGAGCTCTATTAGTGTGAATAGGACAAGGGATTAAAAAAGATCCCAGATTCTAAAATAGAAAATATATAAACAATAAATAAACTTATTACATATCACCATATCCGAAAAGTCCAAACTATTAAATATTTTTAAAAATCTCCTATGCGGTAAATGCCGTAACAGAAAAAAAATTTATGTCAGGATGGCAGTACCAAGATCATACCACGTATTCTATTCTAGCACATGTAGATGCAAGTCATCCTTCTTACTTGCATAGAGTATAATATAATATTCAGGGGCGTAGCTAAAGGCTCATGTGCCCTGGTGCAAGAGTTCAGCTTGGTCCCCCTTCCTTCAGTGCTTTGTGGCCAGGGGCAGGGAAGCACATAGCCTTCGTGCTGCCTGAGGCGAAAATTGAAACTGCATCACCTGCCCCAAGCCAAATTCTTGACCTTACCCCTTCCCTCCAGCCAGAGATGTAACTTGACCTGCATGAACTTTGTATAGTACCGGTGTCTTCTTATGTGGCAGAAGGGTCTTTGGGCCCCCGCAGGCTCCTAGGCCCGGTAGCGACTGCACCCCTTACAGCAGGGGTGGGGAACCTTTTTGCTGCCGAGGGCCATTTGGATATTTGGATATTGAACATCATTCTGGGGCCATACAAAATTCTCAACTTAAAAATTTGACTGCTATATTTGGTCAAACATATAAGTGACTTAGGGGTAAGTTACGGAAATTGTGCTTCAATTAAAAAAAATCTAAAGCGCTGTATTTTTGCAGCACAAATTGGCGCCTGCGCTATATATTACAAATAGTACAGGCGCCATTTTGAACAAATATAGCAGTCTAATTATTAAGTTGAGAATGTTCTTTATTTAGCATTAATGGCAGCCAAGCTAAACCCAGAGGGGTTCATCAAGCTTTCACTCTCCCTGCCACTGTCCCTGCCTCTTTCTTCACAAATGTCCTTGCCTTTGTCCCTTTTTTTAAGCCTCAGATCTGCCCCCCACCTCCATCAGCCTCAAGTCTCCCTCCTATCAGACACCCCAGCTAGCAATGCGCTGTTTTCATTTTCCTGTGGCTCCCGCATGCTAATCACAATATGTTCTGGCAGGGGGCCACATGAAATGGTCCCGCAGGCCAGAGGTTCCCCACCCCTGCCTTACAGCTACTCCCCTGATAATATTGGAAGCAGTGATGGCCAGTTCGCAGTGTTCGCCAACGAACACATGCGGGCTGCCATCTTTAGTAAGGTTAGACTCACCCGTCCGGCGATGCACAGGTAAGCCCTTACCTGTGCCTGTGCCGCAAGCCGGTCTGAAATCAAATGCGGTCACTGGGAGCAGGCAGTTCCGAGAACAGCCGCCGGGGGCCTTCATTGGGCTGTTCTCTGAACTGCCTGATCCCGGTGACCGCATTTGATTTCAGACCGTCTCGCGGCACAGGTAAGGGCTTACTTGTGCATCGCCGGACAGGTGAGTCTAACCTTACTAAAGATGGCAGCCCTCATGTGTTCGTTGGCGAACACTGCGAACTGGCCATCACTGATTGGAAGTTGATTTATTGGAAAAGTTATTGGGTTATTTTTATCAGCACATAAAACTCTCCAACAATTTTCTAGATGCTCAGATGCATCCATACATTTTGAACCTTTGATTATGGATACCTGGTCATGTGATCTCTAGTCTGACCTCCAGTCTGAGGCTTGCTGTCTCTCTCCTCTGCGGCTGACATCCTGTGAACTACAAGATTACAGCATCATTTATCAGATCCCTCTGGAGAGCTCCCTCCCCACCTGCTACTCCTCCTTGTCTCCTGTATGTCCCTAAACATATCATGCTGCTGAAGATATCATCTCTACATTATCCATTACACTACAGTCTAAGCCTTTGCTCTTCTAGTGTAATGGATAATGTAGAGATGAGATCTTCAGCAGCATGATATGTTTAGGGACATACAGAAGACAAGAAGAGTAGCTGGTGGGGAGGGATCTTTGTTTTTCTATGGCAGACCAATTTTGCTAAATTCTTACTGAATACAATTAGTTTAGAATTAATTTGCTCATCTTTACCCTGAAGGTCTATATTTCAGGGACTCGTTGACTAAACCTTAGACAATAAGTCCCTGAAACTAATACGTAATTGGTCTGCCATACAAAAACAAAGCTTATGCGATTCGTTTCAGATAAATCACTTGAAAGCAGTGCCCAGTGTGTTTAATGTTAGTATTAGCAGGGAAAACCATGAAGAAGGTAGAGGACTGTAGATAACATGACACTGGGAGGAAGTGGGGAGGGGGCAGAGTCTGACAAAGAACGATTATAGACACAAGTCACTAACATAGTGTGATAGGAACACTACAGAGAGGGAATTCCTCTAGGGAAAGTATTAAGGGAATGAGGGGATGCTGAAACTGTGCTTAGTGGTTGTCCCACCTCACTTGTTCAGCTTGTCTGGCAGCCTGCTCTGTGCTTCATTTTCTGATTTCCTGCCTCCAAGGCTGAGCCCCCACCCTGGCTTTTCGTGACATCACATCTGCTCTTCAGCCATGTATGCTCACTTCCGATGCTTGTCTGATTACCAGGTTTATTTGGTCTCCTTGCTCAGTTGGTAGAGTGCATGGGTTTATATATTGGATTCTACCCGTTTTTGTTTGTTTCTTTTGAAATTCAGCCCATTTGGAATGTTTTTCCAGCTCCCCACTACATTCTGTGCAATTTTAAATGGTGAAATCACAACTTTTCCTACAAAAAATAAGCCCTCTTAAGGCTATATGAATGGAAAACTAAAAAGTTATGGCCCCAGGAAGGCAGGGTGTGAAAAATGAAAGCAGAAAAACTGAAAATCACAAGTTCCTCAAAGGGTTAAACACGTTGCGTTATAGCACAAACATGTTACAGCCACAACACCAATTTTATATCCATATTATTAAACACATAGTTCAAAGACATTTTACAACAAACGCATTGTTATATTGTGTTAGTGGACATATTAGTACATCAGACTGTGTGTTTTAAAGACCTTTTAGTACACAGTTTTCATTGATTTACAACTGATATTAAACGCAGTTTTAAGACATTTCACTGCATTCTTCCCAAAATAAATTGTCAATACCAGTGTGGAGTGTGTTTGTAGAAGTGGAGAGACATTTAATTGTGACACTGTCTTTAAATTACAAAAAAAACACTTGCCATTTTGCTTGTACTGTTAAATAATCTGTCTGTGCCTGTCATGCCCCACTCTGACGATGTGCGGAGGTCGGCCAGGATTGCAGCACGAGTTTAGTGTTTGTTTTGGAGTCGTGCTGGATCCGCCCCTCATCAGGTGCACTGGGTGGAGTCATTAGTTTAAATAGCTCCTCTGTTTAGTGCCCTGAGCGGATTATACTCATCATTGTGGTCTTGGAAGCTAGGAAGGAAGGTTGGCTGTTTGTTCCTGCTCTCAGCAGATAAGTGTCTTTTCTTGTTTGGTTGTTTATGTCATCTTACCCATCCAGGTTCTGTGCGAGCTGGCAGCTCCTTTCTCCCCACTTCACCATCTCAGGGAGTTCAGGGTTCTGTTAGTAAAGGCTGGTGGACACAGCAAATCTACCATCAAGGTTTGTCTGTGGGCTGAGCATTGCAGGGAAAGAGGTCAGGGATAAATCAGGAGGTGACCCTTCCCCTGTCTCTCGTCCAGAGCCTGGTTGGTGTGTTATCTGTTTAACTGTGCACGTTCGCCGTGACAGTGCCAAACCCCTGACTTTTCATTTATAGGCCTCATAAAAAAATGTCTGAGAAATGGAAGAGTGAAAAACTAAAGACCCATGCCTCATCCTCCCAGAGTCAGAATCTATGTAGTACCAGCAGTATCAGTACCTGTTAGAAGTAGTAGTAGTTGGCCACAGTTCTCCCTGGCTCCTAATATTATTTAGGACACGAAGGATGGAATTGTGGACTTGATGGCTCAGCATTTAGACTACCATGAGGAGGATATTCGGGGGAGGAGGGACACCCCATGCATAGCTGTGTTTGTGGTGGTAGGAGTAGTGGCACCTGTAGCTGCACTGGTGGTGGTAGGGGCAGTGGTAGCAGCAGTGGAACTCAAGGCAAGTATAAAGCAGGTAATCTGGAGGGGGCTAGGAAGCCCATGATGACATATCACAGTTTTCATGGCGGGGAGGTTGAGGACTATTACAATGATTGTGTGTTGGACAGGATCTAAGAGCCAGATTCGGGTGCTGAGAAGATGGTAACATCAGAGGAAGAGGATGGTGGCAGTGGTAGCAATACAGAGTGAAGGCAACATACAGTTAGAACCTCCCAAAACCTGCCAGGGCCAGATCTGCTTCTAGTATTGTCAGCTTGGGAACTGGTGATGCTGATAATACTGTGGTGGCAGGCTGAAAACGTGCCAGACCTCAAACAAGCTCGGCTGCAGCTAGCTCTGTGTGGAGTGTGCAAGTATCTCCTGTCTGGCAGTTTTTCTCCACTGTGCTGGAAAACAAAAGCAATGCCCTGTGCAAGATCTGCCAGATTACAATAAGCCATGGGAGTGACAGAGGTGTCTGCCAGCTACCACAACAAGAGATTCCTCCTTCTCCCAGTCTCCTTTGTAGCAGACAGGCGGCATCCACGTGCAGTACTGTGTCCAAGTCATCATCAGTTACTTCTTCTCCTGTTTAGACTATGCCTCCTCCTATTCTGTCCCACCATCAGCCATCGATAATAGAATGTGTGGCCAAGAAACAACTCTGCTTGCACAAGTTGCTGGTGGTGCAGTCTTTGTGGTACCACTTTGTGGATTCTAATGCCTTTAGGGGGCTAATGGCATGTGCTCAGCCTCATTAGAAGTTATCTAGCTGGTATTTTGTTTAAAAAAAAGCCATCCCTGCTTTGTACTCTCAAGTGGCGGTGAATGTAGGCCACTCCTTGCAATTCTAGCTGTGCAGCAAGGTGCACACAATGGACACCTGGAGCAACGGTTACGGACTGGAACAGTTCATGCCTTTCACATCCCATTAGATCAATGTTTTTTCCAGCGAGGCAGCACTGTAGCAAGAAGGCCAGGTCCTATTGACACCTCCACGTTTGTTCCGACACCTGGCACTTATCGGCCTCCTCCATGGATATCCTGTCTGTCCCAAACAGAAGCAGGGCAGAACATCGCTCCCACTCCTTCTGCCTATCATGTGAAGCATTGCCATGCCGTTTTAGAGCTGATCTCCCTGCGTGATAGTAGCGACATAGCCAAATACTTTCTAAAGGGCATCAAGCAGCAAACAACCGCGCTGGCTGTCTCCTCACCTAACTCAAACTGGGCAAGGTGGTCAGAGACAATTGCAGGAACATTGTGGCTGCTTGTGTTTGGGAGAAATAACACATGCTCCCTGAATGATGCATGCGATAAATCTAGTCGTGCAGCGTTTGTTAAAAAAAAGTACAGAGACTTTTGGAAGGTACTAATAATAGTAATAATAATCATATAATATAATCGTAATCAGTTCGCACATCTCCTGTCCTTTTACTATAAGCAGTGATATTCAGGATCATCTAGTGGTGATAGATAATCAGTTCTCACCTCTCCTGCGTTCTCCGCTGTCCTTATACTAGGTACAGTATCTTCATGCCTGCAGTCATCCCAAAACTGGTAGACAGAACAGGAAGACAGCATTAAAGGGTTTGTTCAGGAATAAGTAACTTTTCACATGTGTCCGCAGCCTCTCCTATGGAAAGAGTCATACGTATCTGCTACCCTTAGCTCTGGTTATGTGTGCCAGCTCCTGTGTGTCCATCTTCCAGTAAATGTTGTTTGCTCCCTCGCCGGCACAGGCATGGTCCCCTGCTTCCAGTCATTGGCTGCAGCAGAGCAGATGATTATGCCCATTCCAGGGAGGTAAATAAGCCACGGATCAAAAGAAGTTTGGCTTACCGGCTTCACAGCCCAGGGACGGCCAGCAAGGGCAACAGGCGCACAAACAATGTAATGTTATATACACACAATGTAATGTTATATACACACAATGTAATGTTATATACACACAGTATAATGTTAGGGATGTAATATAAGGACTACTCTCCCTGCATTGCAAACTGGTTGGAATAATGAAGCAATCAGATTAGATTTATACAGGAGACCTGCAGATATTTGGGTCAGATAAGTCCTGCTGTCCGGTTATTTTTGGTCGTCATTCTAATTACTGATCTTTTCAGGTCATATAAAACCTCCCACGCGACTTCTCCAACCGTCTGATGACTTCTACAATATTTCTTTTGTAGCTTGTGAATCCGGGTGAAGATCTGAACATTATATATGTTACAGAGACATATGTGAGGGGTGATGAGCAGAGTACAGAGGACATTCCTACAGATAACCGCCCAGGTGAGTAGTGACCACTAAGTAAAGCAGAGAGGTCTCTAAGATTCTGCTTATACAAATAAAGAAAAATAGATATATTGTGCAATGTGGGAATAATGATATTACAATTATTATTATTATTATTATTATTATTATTGATGAGTATATATGAAAGTGTAAAGGAACAAAAATAAATATCACATACGGAGAGACTTGTACACAGTAACAATTACTAATAATTACTAATAATAATAAAGTTACTCCCAAGACCATTTGGTAACTAAACCACAAATTTCTATCCCTCTACAGTACAGTGTAGTTACTATACAGAGGTCTTCTCATGTCTCTCCAGTCCCTGTCTTTGCTCTGGCCCCTCCAGGTTTCCTCTTCTGTAGCACTTTTCTCTTCTCCTTCTTTCTTCTGCCTCTTCGCTTCTTCCTTCCTTCCTTCCTTCCTTCCTAACAGCCAGTCCTAGCATTGTCTAGAATATTGGTAGGTTGTGGTGGCTCACTAGCAAGTAGTTAAGGTATGGTGCTGCAAGCTCATATAGAGGGAATCACCCCACCCTCTCTTAAAAGGCAAATGTAGTAATAGGAAAATGAGCGAGCACTCATACACTTGGCAACCAGATTGACATATGCAGAAAATATTTATTAAATCCCCATAAAATACTAAGTAATAAAAGTAATAAAATTTATAAGAACAATGTAGCAATAATATACAACATTACAGTCACATATATGATCGATACTATATTCAATAAAAATATATTCGATAGAAATACTCGATAAATTGAATGGTAGAAAATTCAATATTGAAGTATTCAATAGAATATTCGATACCACTCAATAGTGTCGATAAATTCAATAATATATATCACACCAAAAAACTTCAAGTATATGCTGTTATTTGGGACAGCTGTCCCCCAATGTCTCCTACCTCCCTCCGGCTGAGTTTCAGATTGTGCACGGTGCAGGCTCCACCGCGGGGCCGGCGTGTTTCGTGCTGCAGGACGCCTTCCGGAGATATTATGAATATATCTTTGGATACTCTCCATGGAAGAATGAGGAGAAGACTTCTGCTGGGGCTGCTCTCTGTACTGGGGATTGCAGTACAAGTGTCTGATGTCTCCAGTCAGAACCAGTTGCCTCCATTTTGTCACAACTATGACTGTCCAAAGTACCAGCTGGACCCTTTTAACATGGGGATGGTGACTAGCTTTAGTCGTCTGTTTATGTATATCAATGGGAAGAATGCTGAAGGGCTGAAGATGAATATGACAGTACCGGTGATGGTATACATGCCATTAAAGCAACCACTTGCTGGTAGTGCCACTATGTCCTTCTTTGTGCCACATGAAGTGAAGAAACCTCCGACACCTACAGACCCTGAAGTTTACCTAGATACATATCCTGCAGTTTCTCTGGTGAAACAAGTGATGTACCTGCATTGAAAAGCCTCCGATAATACTGTATGGCCATACAGAAGAAAATCTCTACAGTAAAGGATTAACTATTCTTATCGTCGAAAGCTGCACCAAAGGAAATTGCGGAACAGAGTGGTAACTCCCGCGATCTTTGGAACTCCCGCGAAATTTAAACCAGCTTGCTGTATGGAGCGACTGAATAAGCCGGCAAATATTTAAAGCTCCATTGAAGCAATAGGGAGACAGCAGACGCTAGACGGTAAGCCAAATATCGATTTAAAGTTTTCTTCAATCCAAAGCTCATATCGACCTTAAAATGATATGCTATAAGAGACTTTTCACATTATCAGGATTCCTGTGGACACTTTATGAACATGTTGCGCTCCCAGTGAATACACCTACAACATTTTCAGTGACATTCAGTTTCCCAAATTGGGATAGAGCGCTAGAAGATAATACTTTCCCAAATAACAGCATATACTTGAAGTTTTTTGGTGTGATATATATTATTGAATTTATTGACACTATTGAGTCGTATCGAATATTCTATTGAATATTTAAATATTGAATTTTCTACCATTCAATTTATTGAATATTTCTATCGAATATATTTTTATTGAATATAGTATCGATCATATATGTGACTGTAATGTTGTATATTATTGCTACATTGTTCTTATAAATTTTATTACTTGTATTTTATGGGGATTTAATAAATATTTTCTGCATATGTAAATCTGGTTGCCAAGTCTATGAGTGCTCGCTCATTTTCCTATTGTCTAGAATATGGCTTGGACACATCTTTTTGGTTGTTCCTTATGGTTTTCTAGCAATCTTCAGGTAACTCTTGAAGACTGATAGAAGCAGCTGAAATGTTGGGATTTTCCAGCATTTTCCTGCCCCACTAGCCATGTACCACCTACTGGACAATTTCAGCTATTCTTTAGATAATTGACAACTACAGTACCTTTTGATATGCTGAGATAATCCTCCGGCCTGTGCGCTCTCCTCAGCTCAGCAGGAGAGATGACGTCATCACATCACGTCTGCTGCTGGGAAGAGCATGATGTGCTCGGTATTACTTTATTAATTTTATTCATAGTACAGGAGTCCTACTACTATAAGGGGGCCACTAAGGGGGCATAACTATTGTGTGGATTCACTAAGGGGAAGCATTATTGTAAGGGGCATAACTACTGTGTGGGGGCACTAAGGGGGCATAACTACTATTTGGAGACATCAAGGCGGCATTCTCCTGAGGGCACTAAACGGGAATTCTACTGTGAAAGGGACTCTTAGGGTAGATAACTATGGTGTGGGGAACTAAGGGGGCACTCAGCGCCTCTTGTCCAGCGTTAGGAAATGTTTTATTTATATGTATTTAAAATGACTGAGTGGAGGTTGCAGGTAAGTTGCTCATGGTGGTGGCCAACCTGGCCTAGTTATGCCACTCGGTGTCTACTATTAGATTGTGATCTTTTTGGCCACCACTGTTTGAGTCAGTTAATTCCTGTATTTTGTGCCATACCTTTCTGTGGATTTTTTTTATACTGAAATGTAATAAAATTTCAATACAATATTTTGATATATTATTCATCAATAATAAAATGTGTTTTATTCTTGGCAGATGACTGTACCAGGAACTTAGAGAAACCTCTGGAATCTTCAGATTTTGAAGTAGATGATCGTGGTATCATACAAGATATATATGAAGAGCATGCCAATATCCAAGATATACCCTCATCCAATCACAGCAAAAATGTATTATTTGATCCTTTTAAACCGGTCCAATCTTCTGATTCATCACAGACTGTAACACAGAATAAAAGTAACAGAAAAGGTGTTAAACATCAAACACCTCACGTAAGAGGGAAGACATTTTCATGTTCAGAATGTGGAAAATGTTTTAGATTTAAATCTAAGATTGTTACACATCAGAGAAGTCACACAGGAGAGAAGCCATTTTCATGCTCAGAATGTGGGAAATGTTTCAACAGGAAATCAAATCTCGTTACACACCAGAGAAGTCACACAGGAGAGAGGCCATTTTCATGCTCAGAATGTGGGAAATGTTTTAAGCATAAATCAGCTCTTGTTACACATCAGAGAATTCACACAGGGGAGAAGCCATTTTCATGTTCAGAATGTGGTGAATGTTTTAAGCAGGAATCACATCTTGTTGTACATCAGAGAATTCACACAGGAGAGAAGCCATTTTCATGCTCAGAATGTGGGAAATGTTTTTATCAGAAATGGTCTCTTGTTGTACATCAGAGAATTCACACAGGGGAGAAGCCATTTTCATGTTCCGAATGTGGTAAATGTTTTAACCAGAAATCAGCTCTTGTTACACATCATAAAACTCACAGAGTGAAGCCATCTCCATGCTTAGCCCTTTAGTGCCCTCTCTTATGTGTTTTTATGGTAGTCAGTGTTGCTAACTGGCTTTATTCTGTCAGATACTTCTTTTTAAAGGGAGATAAAACAGTTCAGTATGCACTGAAGGTGCAGTGAGGAAGCCAGCAGCCGCCGAGCGTCCTTCCCTCAACGGCGCGAGATTTACACTGCAGACACGGCTGGCAGGAGGAGAGCAGCCTAGGCTAATTAGCATATTATAAAAGTTTGCTTTTCTCAATAAAGGATTTAGTCAGTGAGATGGCACTAATATAGGTATGTTCAGCTGACATTAGCACATCGCTAATGTCAGCCAGCTTAATACCCATTTTTTTCTAGGGGACAGAAACCCTTTAAATATCAGTTCTTTGTTCCTCTGTCCATGGCATCTAGGATTGCTCCAAACAGTTCATTGTATTGTGCATTGTATTCTACAGTGACAATAAAGGCTTCTTATCTTATAAAATATTTTTATTGGATATATTGAATTTTTGATAATTTTGTTTCCTATGACTATTTTCATTCCTATTATTGTATGGTGATACGGAGATGATATGCTTTACTTGGAGGATCTCTAATATTCAGGCTGTTCCATAGGCACAGTTACAGTTTTGTTTGGGTCTTTAATCAATGTCTTAGACCTGACAATACTTCTACAGGTAATGACGATACCTCGGATGGAGAGGGGGGGGGTAGTAATCCTTTACTGTTTCTATGGATGGTTTTGGATGCTGCCCCTTAAAGGGGTATTCCCATCACCCACTTTAGCATTATCTTCAGCTGCCTTTCTGCTCCTGCTTCCCCTACTGTGCTTGTTATGTGGGGGGAGCTATGTTATCACATGATGATATGTAGAGCTCTGGATGTGTGTTCCTGATGCTGCCATATAGTAAAGTGTACAGGGACTAAACAGGGAGAAACTGAGTAATGTGCTGAGTATATATAGTATATAGACAGTAGTCATACCTTTCACATCCATATAGCACTACACTTTCTGAGCTCTCATTCTCCCCAGATCATCCTTTGCCTGCTGCCTATCTCTGCTTGCTCACGTCCAGATATATAACCCAGCAGCTGTACATAAATCACTAGTATGTCAGCTGCCTGGTGAGAACTGAAGTAGAACTCCAGTGCAGAGAGCTGGATGTCAAAGGCTCCCGATCCCCGGCTATAGCCGCACCTTGTATCAGCTTCCCCTCCGCTGCTCCGTGCACACTGAAATCTGTTTACATACAGATAAGGGTCCATTCACACGTCCATATGAATGGGTCCGGATCCGTTCTGGAATTATGTGGAAGGGGTGCGGACCCATTCATTTTCAATGGGGACGAAAAAGATGCGGACAGTATACAGTGTGCTATCCGCATTTCATTTCCGGTCTGCGGCTCCAGAAAGAAATAGAAGTTGTCCTATTCTTGTCCGCAGTAGCAGACAAGAATAGGCATTTCTATTGGGGTGCCGGCGGTGTTTTGCGGATCCGCAATTTTCGAGACATCTGCCATCTAAGAAGCCTGCATCCTAGCCCAAGTCTCCTGGTGGGTCCTGGTTGTAGGCACCACTGTGAGAGTCTTTATCTTGAGATTCTACCTAAGTATTTTATATGATCTAATCCCTTGATGAACCAGTCTCATGTAGGGACTGGGGAAACGCTGCGTCGGGATTTCATTTCAGTTTGTATCTGGTCGCAATATGTGTTTTTGCCTTTTTGTGGTACATTGTTAGGTTAATGTCAATTGCTGAGAAAAATACTACCTGTTTCATCTGCCCACGGGAATCTTTTATATAGGGTCAAGTTGTGAGTGGTAGGTTAGGAACGAGGACAGGGAACCCCTACCATTAAGGGGTGTCCCTGGGCTGAGGTTTAGGGAGGGGCTTTTAGGTAGAGCATAGGTACCTACTTTGTCCGTTCCTTCCCGGCCCCCTCTTTGGAATTTGAAGACATTACATGCCTTAGACCGTCATCCGTAATACTCAGGGGCCGTACATCCGTTTCAAAGTGCTGAGATGCCAACAAACCGTGAGTAATATCAATGAAATTATTAGTCTTACTGTCTGAGACAACAAATGTACCTGTTATAAGACCCACTTGATCTGGGCTTGGTTTGAGCTTATATATATTTTTTTTATTACCTAATAAAAGTTATATTTTATATAAGTGGGAAGGTGTTTAAAGTGTAACCTCGAGTTGATACTCCCCTTACATGGTTATTTACCGCCTAGGCGGCTGGTTTATTTTGTCTAACTGCCAAGCATAGCTCACAAACTGCTGCTGTATTTGCATTTTTCATCAACTTTACATAAGGGTCAATGTGAGATATGATTGTTAAGATGGGAATACCCCTTAATATATTCTGTAGGTGATTGCTTGTTTTGTGCACATAGTGGTTTCTACCTTGCCAGGCAGGGGCCATTATGGTGCAGAAGGTTCACTCGTCACATTTGGATGCCCCAGTTACAGTGATGTGTAACTGTCCCATAGGCCAAAATATATTTTAATAATATCAAAATATATAATAAAATACAAGTGAGAATAAAATAGAAAAAAAGGTCTGCATAGTTTCTCTTTTTACATGAAACAAAAACACTACCAATATGACCAAAACAGGGAACCAATTTTAACCATTTATTTTGGTGTCAATCTGCATATTTAAAGAATATAGAGCTTGAGTTTCAATTAAAAAGAAAATAAATCTCTGAAAAACATTATTAAAAAGCCCCATGTGTCATGTAAAAAAAGTTGCAAAAATTAGGTAGGCAGCACAATAAATAAAAATGGAGGCTTCTCAGTTGTTTTATTTACTATATAATTATAATTACTAAGATGCTCCCTCTATGCATTTTTTAACTCCTGTACCCCTAGGAAGACTGCAGTCCCTCTCCCCATAGCAGGGTGGGTGGAGGCTCAATACCTGAGATGGAATCTGGCCTCCAGCTGGCAGTTGGACCTATCCCACCTAAAGTACCTCTGGGTTAAGGTGTCAGTTCCAAGATATCTCAAAATGGGGGAATTGTAAGGGAGGATGGTGAGTACAATAAAGAAATTCAAGAGGGACCTGGATGTATTTCTGGAGTGTAATAATATTACAGGCTATAGCTACTAGAGAGGGGTCGTTGATCCAGGGAGTTAGTCTGATTGCCTGATTTGGAGTCGGGAAGGAATTTTTTATTCCCCTAAAGTGTGGAAAATTGGCTTCTACCTCACAGGGTTTTTTTTTTTGGCTTCCTCTGGATCAACTTGCAGGACAACAGGGCAAACTGGATGGACAAATGTCTTTTTTCAGCCTTATGTACTATGTTACTATGAGAATCCATTATGTATAAACATATCCTCCATCTTGTATATATGTGGAAAAAATTATTTGGCCAGCTGGAAGGATGTAGGGAGTTTCTGTGTGTATATAGATCAAATGCTACTAGCTGCAAGGCCAAGGTAGTAGCACCCTCGCTTCCTTATCAGAGTCTGACATACAAGAGAGAGTTATGTTCTTTCTGAATTTGGGATGCGCTTCTAACGAATACTAACTTTGAGATAAGGTCCTGCAGAAGTTTTTTAATTATTAGAAAGTTTTTAACCAGTAAAGACTAATTCTGTTAGTATGGTGCGGAAGTATTACCTTATATGAATAACCAATCAAATCATTAGTTTCGCTTTCCACCTTTTTGGTGGGGTGCCAGATTTGTCTGTGATTGTCTGTGTGTTAAAAAGATGTATGCTTTTATGAAATAAAGGAGAGATAATCTGATTCAGCAGTGTGTCTGTGTCAGCTATCTGAGCACTCATAAAACTTAAATTGGAATCCCGACAATCATAGAAGTAGGGGGTTTTTCCCCAACACTCCAGTCCACATCTGAGATCTCCTGGACATGTCTTCTATATAACACCCTGTGGCAGGCGCAGCACTATGAAGTGCTTTTTGCACTGTGGCATTAGAAGAATTTTTATATCACTGACTTTTTAGTCTAACCAGACTGTTTATTACTCTGTAATTCCTCTAGCGCCGTTCTATGGAAACAGTAGGTTTAAAGAGCACACCAAATGATTGAAATAACTTCTTTATTAACTTCAACTTTTGTTCATATAGAACACTGCCGCCTCCGCAGCAGATAGTCCATGTACAAAACACGTGTTGAATAAAGTATCACAAAATGGCGGTATGCATAAGATGGTGGTTCAACTGTTCATTTAACATAAAATGGTGGATATATTTCTCTCTTGAGTATCTGTACTCTCACTTTAAGTTATTTAAGCACTTTATGATCTCTCTGAGAGGTATATCTGAGGTCTAACTAATAGTTCACTTGCTAAATTTGGTTACAATTTGCAGTATGTAGTTAGCAGTAACTATTTGCAGATTGGTTAACTCTTTAAGGACACAGCCTTATTTCACCTTAAGGACCAGGCCATTTTTTGCAAATCTGACCAGTGTCACTTTAAGTGGTGATAACTTTAAAACGCTTTGACTTATCCAGGCCATTCTGAGATTGTTTTTTCGTCACATATTGTACTTCATGACACTGGTAAAATGAAGTAAAAAAAAAATCATTTTTATTTAGAAAAGAAATACTAAATTTAGCAAAAATTTCCAAGTTTCAATTTCTCTACTTCTATAATACATAGTAATACCTCCAAAAATAGTTATTACTTTACATTCCCCATATGTCTACTTCATGTTTGGATCATTTTGGGAATGATATTTTATTTTTTGGGGATGTTACAAGGCTTAGAAGTTTAGAAGCAAATCTTGAAATTTTTCAGAAATTTTCCAAAACCCAATTTTTAGGGACCAGTTCAGGTCTGAAGTTACTTTGCGAGGCTTACATAATAGAAACCACCCAAAAATGACCCCATTCTAGAAACTACACCCCTCAAGGTATTCAAAACTGATTTTACAAACTTTGTTAACCCTTTAGGTGTTCCACAAGAATTAATGGAAAATAGAGATATAATTTCAAAATTTCACTTTTTTGGCAGATTTTCCATTTTAATAATTTTTTTTCAGTTACAAAGCAAGGGTTAACAGCCAAATCAAACTCAATATTTATGGCCCTGATTCTGTAGTTTACAGAAACACCCCATATGTGGTGGTAAACCGCTGTACGGGCACACGGCAGGGCGCAGAAGGAAAGCAATGCCATACGGTTTTTGGAAGGCAGATTTTGCTGGACTGGTTTTTTTGACACCATGTCCCATTTGAAGCCCCCCTGATGCACCCCTAGAGTAGAAACTCCATAAAAGTGACCCCATATAAGAAACTACACCCCTCAAGGTATTCAAAACTGATTTTACAAACATTGTTAACCCTTTAGGTGTTCCACAAGAATTAATGGAAAATAGAGATACAATTTCAGAATTTCACTTTTTTGGCAGATTTTAAATTTTTTCCAGTAACAAAGCAAGGGTTAACAGCCAAACAAAACTCAATATTTATTGCCCAGATTCTGTAGTTTACAGAAACACCCCATATGTGGTCGTAAACTGCCCAAAGAAAATCATGTTTTAGTGTTTCCATAGTCTGAGAGCCATAATTTTTTCAGTTTTTGGGCGATTAACTTGGGTAGGGTATGATTTTTGCGGGATGAGATGATGGTTTTATTGGCACTATTTTGGGGTGCGTGTGACTTTTTCATCGCTTGCTATTACACTTTTTGCGATGTAAGGTGACAAAAAATTGTTTATTTAGCACAGTTTTTATTTTTTATTTTTTACGGTGTTCATCTGAGGGGTAAGGTCATGTGATATTTTTATAGAGCCGGTCGATACGGACGCGGCGATACCTAATATGTATACTTTTTTTTATTTATGTAAGTTTTACACAATAACAGCTTTTTAAAAAAAAACAAAATGATGTTTTAGTGTCTCCATATTCTGAGCCATAGTTTTTTTTATTTTTTGGGCGATTGTCTCAGGTAGGGGCTAATTTTTTGCGGGATGAGGTGACGGTTATATTGGTACTATTTTGGTGGGCAAACGCCTTTTTGATCGCTTGTTGTTGTACTTTTTGTGATGTAAGGTGACAAAAAAAATGGCTTCTTTAGCACAGTTTTTATTTTTTATTTTTTACGGTGTTCATCTGAGGGGTTAGGTCATGTGATATGTTTATAGAGCCGGTCGATACGAACGCGGAGATATCTAATATGTATACCCCCCCCCCCCCCCCTATTTATTACCATTTTTTTTTAACTTTATTTGGGGAAAATGACGTTTTTGTTTATTTTTACTTGAAACTTTAAATTTTTTGGGGGGAAAACTTTTAATTTTTTCACTTAATTTTTTGTCCCACTTTGGGACTTGAACTTTTGGGGGTCTAATCCTTTACAATGCATTCCAATACTTCTGTATTGGAATGCATTTGCTGTATAAGTAATACTGTGTGTATTACTCATACAGCTTCTGGGGCCTGTGAGATCCAGGGGGCTGGATCTCACAGGTAGAGACGTCGCGAACATAAAATTTTCCTTTCGCGAATGCGAATTTTTGCAAATGTTCGCGATCGGGCGAACCGCCATTGACTTCAAAGGGCAGGCGAATTTTAAAACCCACAGGGACTCTTTCTGGCCACAATGGTGAAGGAAAAGTTGTTTCAAGGGGACTAACACCTGGAGTGTGGCATGCTGGAGGGGGATCCATGGCAAAACTCCCATGGAAAATTACGTAGTTGGCGCAGAGTCGGGTTTTAATCCATAAAGGGCATAAATCACCTAACATTCCTAAATTGTTTGGAATAACGTGCTTTAAAACATCAGGTATGATGTTGTATCGATCAGGTAGTGTAAGGGTTACGCCCGCTTCACAGTGACAGACCAAACTCCCCGTTTAACGCACCGCAAACTCCCCATTTGCACAAGGTTGGATACCAAGCTAGCCATGTGCCGTTCCTTGTCCTCACTGATGTCATTGAAGGTCTCTTCCTCCACCCAGCCACGTACAACACCAAGGGTCCCCGAAAGGTGACAACAAGCCCCCTGGGACGCCTGCTGTGGTTGGTCTTCCACCTTCCTTCTCTGACTCCTCTTCTTCAGACTCCTCTCTCTGCATTGCCTCTCTCTGCGTTATTATAAGGTGTGTTAAGTAGTACTATTCCTATCAGTTTAATCCCTGTTACATCCCCTATCAGGGGACGTGTATATGGCATCGATTTTAGGAACGGGGAGATGGAAAAAGATGCTTGGTCGGTCCTCCTACTTCAAATTTGGGGCACTGCGCGTGCAATCTAATGTGCCACCAGATAGTTGTGGTGTGTTATGTTATTCTATTCTTATCAGTTTAATCCCTGTTACGTCCCCTATCAGGGGACGTGTATGGAATAGATTTTAGACAACCGCAAAGAGTTGTCAATAGTTGACGCACTCATGACACAAATTTTATACCACTATGCGTCAATCTTGGTGTAGTTATGACTGTGCTCGTGCGCACGTTTGGGAGATTGCAGGGGATGGGGGTTTTACAAAGCCTATGGTCGTGCTGAGGTAGTTCAGTGACAGTTAAGTGACCCAGAAAACAATGATTCTGCAGTGTGGGCCCATTGTTGGCCTAGTAGGCTTTAATGATCACCTTAGATGATCACAAAGAAAATTCATGTTCTTTCTATGCAAAATTATCCAGCCGATCGCTTTTGGCCTGTTCACAATGAAGCAATGACCTTTTCATCTGGGGTGTGCCAACATTGCCATTACACTCATAGAGGTGGTCGCTTCATTGTGATACGCAAGCCCCTTCACCACGACAAATTAACGATCACGAAGGGGAAATAACACCTGTATGTGCCTTTTTTTTTGTTTTGTTTTTGAAGCCACAGTGCAGCACCAGAGGCCAGAAAAATGAGGCATGTACACATGCCTGAAAAATTTAGGTATTGTTGCAGCCTCTGCTGTAGCAGCGGCCAGAAAAATTGATGTTTGTTTCCCAGGCTGAAAGTGCCCTAAAACATTGCGGCTTGAACCCTAGTTGGTGGCGGATAAGTCGCGCAAGTCATCCGGCATTCAGAGGTAAAATACAGCAGCGTGTGGACCATTTTTAGCCCAAGGCAGATCATCTCATCAGCAGGCCTTTTTTAGTCGAATGTATCGCCCACTGTCAGTCCCTTCGGGATCCATCCCTCATTCATCTTAATAAAGGTGAGGTAATCTAGACTTTTTTGACCTAGGCGACTTCTTTTCTCAGTGACAATACCTCCTGCTGCACTGAAGGTCCTTTCTGACAGGACACTTGAAGCGGGGCAGGCCAGAAGTTCTATCACAAATTGGGATAGCTCAGGCCACAGGTCAAGCCTGCACACCCAATAGTCAAGGGGTTCATCGCTCCTCAGAGTGTCGATATCTGCAGTTAAGGCGAGGTAGTCTGCTACCTGTCGGTCGAGTCGTTCTCTGAGGGTGGACCCCGAAGGGCTGTGGCGATGCGTAGGATTTAAAAAGCTCTGCATGTCCTCAATCAACAACACATCTGTAAAGCGTCCTGTCCTTGCCGGCGTGGTCGTGGTAGGAGGAGGATTACTTTCACCTCTTCCCCTGTTAGATTCCCGTTGTGCTGTGACATCACCCTTATACGCTGTGTAAAGCATACTTTTTAATTTATTTTGGAACTGCTGCTTCCTTTCCAAATTCCGGTAATTTGGTAACATTTCAGGCACTTTCTGTTTATACCGGGGGTCTAGTAGCGTGGCCACCCAGTACAGGTTGTTCTCCTTCAGCCTTTTTATACGAGGGTCCCTCAACAGGCACGACAGCATGAAAGTCCCCATTTGCACAAGGTTGGATGCCGAGCTCATGTCCCGTTCCTCGTCCTCACTGAAGGTCTGTTCTTCCCCCCCAGCCATGTACAACACCATGGGTACCAGATAGGTGACAACAAGCACCCTGGGATGCCTGCTGTGGTTGGTCTTCCTCCTCCTCAAAGCCATATTCCTCCTCTCACTCCTCTTCCTCAGACTCCTCTTCCAGCATTGCCGCAGGTCCAGCAAGCGATGCCGATAATGCTGTTTCTGGTGGTGATGATGGTGACCACAACTCTTCCTCTTCACGCTCATCTACGGCCTGATCCAGCACTCTTCGCAGGGCACGCTCCAGGAAGAAAACAAATCGGATGATGTCGCTGATGGTGCCTTCGGTGCAACTGACTAGGTTTGTCACCTCCTCAAAAGGACGCATGAGCCTACAGGCATTGCGCATTAGCGTCCAGTAACGTGGCAAAAAAATTCCCAGCTCCGCAGAGGCTGTCCTAGCACCCCGGTCATACAAATACAGCTTTTTCTTGTTGGAGCAGGCGGTCGAACATTAGGAGTGTTGAATTCCAACGTGTCGGGCTGTCGCAAATCAATCGCCTCACTGGCATGTTGTTTCGCCGCTGGATATCTGAAAAGTGCGCCATGGCCGTGTAGGAACGTCTGAAATGGCCACACCCCTTCCTGGCCTGCTTCAGGACGTCCTGTAAGCCTGGGTACTTATGCACAAAGCGCTGTACGATCTGATTACACACATGTGCCATGCACAGCACATGTGTCAACTTGTCCAAATTCAATGCCGCCAACAAATTGCTTTCGTTGTCACACACCACTTTGCCGATCTCCAGTTGGTGCGGAGTCAGCCACTGATCCACCTTTGCGTTCAGGGCGGACAGGAGTGCTGGTCCGGTGTGACTCTCTGCTTTCAGGCAAGTCAACCCCAAGACGGCGTGACACTGCCGTATCCGGGATGTGGAATAGCCCCTGGGGAGCTGGGGGGGTGCCGTTGATGTGGAGCAAGACGCAGCAGCAGAAGAGGACTCAGCCGAGGAGGTTATGGAAGAGGATGGAGTAGGAGGAGTAGAGGAGGTGGCAGCAGGCCTGCCTGCAAGTCGTGGCTGTGTCACCAACTCCTATGCAGAGCCACGCATTCCATGCTTGGCAGCCGTCAGCAGGTTTACCCAATGTGCAGTGTAGGTGATATACCTGTCCTGACCATGCTTTGCAGACCAGGTATCAGTGGTCAGATGGACCATTGCCCCAACACTGTGTGCCAGACATGCCATTACTTCCTTTTGCACAATCGAGTACAGGTTGGGGATTGCCTTTTGTGCAAAGAAATTTCGGCCGGGTACCTTCCACTGCGGTGTCCCAATAGCTACAAATTTTTGGAACGCCTCAGACTCCACCAGCTTGTATGGTAAAATCTGGCGGGCTAAGAGTTCAGACAAGCCAGCTGTCAGACGCCGGGTAAGGGGGTGACATTGGCTTCTTACGCTCAAACATGTCCTTGACAGACACCTGACTGTGGGCAGATGAGCAGGAACTGCTCAAGGCGAGAGACGGAGTGGCGGATGGTTGAGAGGGGGCAAGGATTTCATGGGAGAATATCACAGAGGAAGCCACTTCTGCCCAAAAAAAACATTGGTGCATGTTTACAGTTTGCACAAGAGCACCTGGATGTTCCACAGCAGTACTGGCAAAATATTCCGTGGACAGATAAAACCAAAGTTGAGTTGTTTGGAAGAAACACAACACTATGTGTGGAGAAAAAGAGGCACAGCACACCAACATCAAAACCTCATCCCAACTGTGAAGTATGGTGGTGGGGGCATCATGGTTTGGGGCTGATTTGCTGCCTCAGGGCCTGGACCGATAGCTATCATCGAAGAAAAAATGAATTCCCAAGTTTATCAAGACATTTGTGTTCGGTTAGGCTATCAGACAAACCCTATACAATAAGCAGTAGAATTGTGCCATAACTGCTGTCGTAAAGGTATCTTAAAGTGGCCCACCTTAAGTAGTCTGAGAATTAAAAAGGGGGAAATGGGTGGGTGGGTGAAATGCGCTGAGCCGTGCGTCCATGGCTACGGAGGGTGAGGTTAAATACTGTGTGAGGGAGCCTCCCCTCACACAAATACGGCAATCTATTTGCCTAACACTTGTGTTCGGATAGGCTATCAGAAATAAGTACCCTACCGGAACCCCTATACAATAAGCAGTAGAATTGTGCCATAACTTCTGTCGTAAAGGTAGCCTAAAGTGGCCAAAAAGCTCGGATGTTTAGAGTAATTAACCTTTATTATACTAATGCATTATAACAACAGTTTTCGAAAGGCAAAAGACATTTCTTGACATGGGTCTGGAATGTATGTGACATAACATGAGGACTTCCATCTTCCTAGCCTTTTGATGACATGAACCGGGACATTGTTATTAGAGGTGGCTGAAGCGGCACCAATGCGGAATGAGTGACCCGTAATACTGGCTGGGTTAACACCGATAGTGACTAACAGTGTTCTAATGTATTTGAGAAATACCTGAATGCTGAGAGGTGCATTGTTGTAAGGCAGCAATGGCGAGTCCGGTGGCATCGTACATATATGAAGCACCCATTCGCTCAGGACTTCAACCGGGCACCATTTGTTACTAGTGGGAAAATACCTGATATGTACCACTTCTCCTGGTCGCGCGGCTTTTGACTGTTCTGAGTTCAGCGAGTACCCTGACCTGTTGTGAATTAAGTCTTTCTTACGAAGAAACTTTGTGGAAGTGGCTGCACATGTAAATTCCCCGGGCCTTAAGAACCCGTAGAAACACAAATATAATGCGTTCTTAACTAACCTACTAACCTCAAGGCCGAAAGGGCAATCCTGTAGCATGTCGGCCACTGATCTAAACATTTGTCCTGTGAAAGGCTGACAAGCCGTAGTTTTCTGATACATGGTTTTCTGCTCAACCAAATATCTGGCTGTGACTAGCAGTGATGCTAATACATAACTAGCAGGCCGTGATGCGTGATCGTAGCTGGTAACGGATCTGCCCCTGGAGAAACCTGAAAAAAGAATTGAAAGTTAAGTCTGGATAGGGCGTCCGCAGCAACATTCATCTGTCCCTGAATATGTGTGCAAACAAAATTAAACCGATGCTGTAAAGATAACCATACAAATCTCCTGAGGAACGCCATGACTTCTCTTGACCCAGACCTGCCCTTCATGAGGATGTCCACCAGAGCTGCATTATCTGTTAAAAACAATACCGTCTGATTACTCCATAGACTTCCCCATAGCTGAGCTGCTGCCACTAAAGGATATATTTCAAAAAGGGGGGGTGACTGTAGGAAACCTGGAATAGCCAGTACCTCCGGTGGCCAAGGACTGGCCATCCACCGATTTCCGTAAATGGCCGCGAAACCTGTGGATGAGGCAGCATCCGTGTGGACGACCGGGGATTGAATCGAAATGGAGGGAATAAAATGACACGCCATTAGGGATGAGCGAACCCGAACTGTATAGTTCGGGTTCGTACCGAATTTTGGGGTGTCCGTGACACGGACCCGAACATTTTCGTAAAAGTTCGGGTTCGGTGTTCGGCGCTTTCTTGGCGCTTTTTGAAAGGCTGCAAAGCAGCCAATCAACAAGCGTCATACTACTTGCCCCAAGAGACCATCACAGCCTTGCCTACTATTGGCATGGCTGTGATTGGCCAGTGCAGCATGTGACCCAGCCTCTATATAAGCTTGGGTCACGTTGCGCTGCACGTCACTCTGCTGATTCAAGCATAGGGAGAGGTTGCAGCTGCGACGTTAGGGCGAGATTAGGCAGATTAACTCCTCCAAAAGACTTCATTCTGTGATCGATCTGCAGCTGTGGATCATTGAAGTGCTAGTATTGACTTGCTCACTTTTTTGAGGCTGCCCAGAGCGTTTTTAGATCACTTTTTTTCTGGGGTGATCGGCGGCCATTTTGTGACTTGTGGTGCGCCAGCACAAGCTATCACCAAGTGTATTTAACCATCAATAGTGTGGTTATTTTGTGCTATATCCTACATCAGCTGCAGGCTGAGCCTGTGTCACCCAAGTGCATTTAACCATCAACAGTGTGGTTATTTTTTGGCCATATACTACATCAGGGGCAAGTTGAGCCTGTCACCCAGCGCCTAAAAAATAGACCTGACATTTCTATTCAACCAAATCTGTACTGTTTTAGCTGGTCAAGTTATTTGTAGCGACCGTAAAAGTCCTTTTTTTTTTCTGGGTTGAAAAACTATTCCCAAATTTGCCATTCTCAAAATAACTAGTTTCTGGTATTGGAGGCCTACTTGAAATCTATCCCAAAAAGGATATCTTACATTGAAGGTACTGATAGTGTCATTCAGAAAAACCTAAGACACACGCTACCGTGCAGATAGAAGTCTGATTCTGAGATTAAACCTTAACCTGTCACACAGTGCAAAAAAAAAACAGGTCTCACATTTCTATTCAATGGTCTGCCGGGTGTTCACTCCAAGGTCATGGAAGTCACGCCTGCGGCCACCCCGTTCTCCGAGGGATATGTTCTGAAATCCAGCTGAAAGCTGCAGAACATCAGTCGGAGGTCTCTCCACTACTGGCGGGCCTCTCTGGCGCCCTCTTCCCACAAGCAAAGGCTCGGCTGGTGGCTGCTGGGGTCTTTCAATGCGTCTAGGTTCTTGAGCCTCTTGCTCCTGTCCAGGCTGTCCTTGGCTGGGCTGCTCCCTGGCACGTGCTCTTCCGCGGGCTCTGGCTCGTCCACTCATCTTCTATTCCTGAGAGGATATAAACCGCTAATAAGGTCAATCTGCCGCCTAGCAGCTCCGCCGTGGCACAATCACCTCAGAACTCGCACACTGGTGACTTTAGGTATCTTCACTGGTCACTTTGAGCAGAATGATGACATCCGAGTCACGGCACCAAATGTAACCCTCTTTTCCTTGCACCATCTGCGACACCTCCAGCTTTCACACTCACTCGGTCACCAGCTCCTCCAGGCATAAACTCTAAGTGGACTCTAAGGTCTTCTGTGGTTTAAAGCTTTATTGAGGTGGAGTGCACTTGGCTGGAGCCTGTAATACAACAGGGAAACACTGCCACTATGTGGTATACAGCCAGGTCACCAGCCCACCTATATCATAACAGGCAGTCATTATATTACATTCCCACATACATGTTACAGGATATAACAAAGCATACAGAAAAATGAACAAGAGAAAATCATTTACAAAGATATTGCAGCAGCGTGACCTGGAATACAGCATGTCTTGCAGCCATTTTAGGAAGAACACATGGCTCTCTAACTGTACATCATCTACTCAGCCTAGCATGTGCTGCAGGGTTTAAAGGCTGCTAAAAAACATACAGTCACCTCTTTACATTCTACAGAACTATTATGGGTATATATTATAACTTTTTACAATAGATAAATGAACTTTAGCTTTAGAGAACTTAGACAGAGATCCTACCTCCTTCACAGTAAATGTCTGCACTGAGGAGACCAAACCAAGTAGCAGAATACACAGGGGGCTTTCTGGAAGAGTCCATTGTAAAGACTCTGTCTGTTAAAACTTTCCTCAGTTATCTAATAGCACATTTGAAGAGGTTTATTTAGCATGTCCTGACTCTCTGCTAACAGCTTATGAATATATGGAACTATATTTAACAAGTGATCATTGCTGCAGCTCCTGTATATTGGTATGACCCTATTGCAAACCTGCAGACTGGATATTTGGTGAAACTTCATGTGGTTCATATCGACTGTACTACACCACTGACTTGGTGCCTGGGCCTAAATATGTGACAGTGGCCTGTTCCAGTGGTGGGTGACGTGATGCCTGATTCTCTGCTATGACATGAAGACAGATTCTGTGCTGACATAAGGCCAGATTCTCTGTTACGGGACCTCTCTCCTCTGCCTGGGCCTAAATGTGTGACAGTGGCCTGTTCCAGTGGTGGGTGACGTGAAGCCTGATTCTCTGCTATGACATGAAGACTGATTCTGCGCTGACATAAGGCCAGATTCTCTGTTACGGGACCTCTCTCCTCTGCCTGGGTGCCTGGGCCTAAATGTGTGACAGTGGCCTGTTCCAGTGGTGGGTGACGTGAAGCCTGATTCTCTGCTATGACATGAAGACTGATTCTGCGCTGACATAAGGCCAGATTCTCTGTTACGGGACCTCTCTCCTCTCCCTGGTCCTAAATGTGTGACAGTGGCCTGTTCCAGTGGTGGGTGACGTGATGCCTGATTCTCTGCTATGACATGAAGACAGATTCTGTGCTGACATAAAGCCAGATTCTCTGTTACGGGACCTCTCTCCTCTGCCTGGGTGCCTGGGCCTAAATGTGTGACAGTGGCCTGTTCCAGTGGTGGGTGACGTGATGCCTGATTCTCTGCTATGACATGAAGACAGATTCTGTGCTGACATAAGGCCAGATTCTCTGTTACGGGACCTCTCTCCTCTGCCTGGGTGCCTGGGCCTAAATATGTGACAGTGGCCTGTTCCAGTGGTGGGTGACGTGAAGCCTGATTCTCTGCTATGACATGAAGACTGATTCTCCGCTGACATAAGGCCAGATTCTCTGTTACGGGACCTCTCTCCTCTGCCTGGGCCTAAATGTGTGACAGTGGCCTGTTCCAGTGGTGGGTGACGTGAAGCCTGATTCTCTGCTATGACATGAAGACTGATTCTGCGCTGACATAAGGCCAGATTCTCTGTTACGGGACCTCTCTCCTCTGCCTGGGTGCCTGGGCCTAAATGTGTGACGGTGGCCTGTTCCAGTGGTGGGTGACGTGATGCCTGATTCTCTGCTATGACATGAAGACAGATTCTGTGCTGACATAAGGCCAGATTCTCTGTTACGGGACCTCTCTCCTCTGCCTGGGCCTAAATGTGTGACAGTGGCCTGTTCCAGTGGTGGGTGACGTGATGCCTGATTCTCTGCTATGACATGAAGACAGATTCTGTGCTGACATAAGGCCAGATTCTCTGTTACGGGACCTCTCTCCTCTGCCTGGGCCTAAATGTGTGACAGTGGCCTGTTCCAGTGGTGGGTGACGTGAAGCCTGATTCTCTGCTATGACATGAAGACTGATTCTGCGCTGACATAAGGCCAGATTCTCTGTTACGGGACCTCTCTCCTCTGCCTGGGTGCCTGGGCCTAAATGTGTGACAGTGGCCTGTTCCAGTGGTGGGTGACGTGATGCCTGATTCTCTGCTATGACATGAAGACAGATTCTGTGCTGACATAAGGCCAGATTCTCTGTTACGGGACCTCTCTCCTCTGCCTGGGTGCCTGGGCCTAAATGTGTGACAGTGGCCTGTTCCAGTGGTGGGTGACGTGATGCCTGATTCTCTGCTATGACATGAAGACAGATTCTGTGCTGACATAAGGCCAGATTCTCTGTTACGGGACCTCTCTCCTCTGCCTGGGTGCCTGGGCCTAAATGTGTGACAGTGGCCTGTTCCAGTGGTGGGTGACGTGAAGCCTGATTCTCTGCTATGACATGAAGACTGATTCTGCGCTGACATAAGGCCAGATTCTCTGTTACGGGACCTCTCTCCTCTGCCTGGGCCTAAATGTGTGACAGTGGCCTGTTCCAGTGGTGGGTGACGTGATGCCTGATTCTCTGCTATGACATGAAGACAGATTCTGTGCTGACATAAGGCCAGATTCTCTGTTACGGGACCTCTCTCCTCTGCCTGGGTGCCTGGGCCTAAATATGTGACAGTGGCCTGTTCCAGTGGTGGGTGACGTGAAGCCTGATTCTCTGCTATGACATGAAGACTGATTCTGCGCTGACATAAGGCCAGATTGTCTGTTACAGGACCTCTCTCCTCTGCCTGGGTGCCTGGGCCTAAATGTGTGACGGTGGCCTGTTCCAGTGGTGGGTGACGTGATGCCTGATTCTCTGCTATGACATGAAGACAGATTCTGTGGTGACATAAGGCCAGATTCTCTGTTACGGGACCTCTCTCCTCTGCCTGGGCCTAAATGTGTGACAGTGGCCTGTTCCAGTGGTGGGTGACGTGATGCCTGATTCTCTGCTATGACATGAAGACAGATTCTGTGCTGACATAAGGCCAGATTCTCTGTTACGGGACCTCTCTCCTCTGCCTGGGCCTAAATGTGTGACAGTGGCCTGTTCCAGTGGTGGGTGACGTGATGCCTGATTCTCTGCTATGACATGAAGACAGATTCTGTGCTGACATAAGGCCAGATTCTCTGTTACGGGACCTCTCTCCTCTGCCTGGGTGCCTGGGCCTAAATGTGTGACAGTGGCCTGTTCCAGTGGTGGGTGACGTGATGCCTGATTCTCTGCTATGACATGAAGACAGATTCTGTGCTGACATAAGGCCAGATTCTCTGTTACGGGACCTCTCTCCTCTGCCTGGGCCTAAATGTGTGACAGTGGCCTGTTCCAGTGGTGGGTGACGTGAAGCCTGATTCTCTGCTATGACATGAAGACTGATTCTGTGCTGACATGAAGCCAGATTCTCTGCTATGGCATGAAGAGACTGATTCTGTGCTGACATGAAGCCAGATTCTTTGCTATGGCATGAAGAGACTGATTCTCTGCTGACGTGAAGCCAGATTCTCTGCTATGGGACCTCTGTCCAATTGATATTGGGTCATTTTTATTTTTTTAATTTTTTTTTTAATTCATTTCCCTATCCACATTTGTTTGCAGGGGATTTACCTACATGTTGCTGCCTTTTGCAGCCCTCTAGCTCTTTCCTGGGCTGTTTTACAGCCTTTTTAGTGCCCAAAAGTTCGGGTCCCCATTGACTTCAATGGGGTTCGGGTTCGGGACGAAGTTCGGGTCGGGTTCGGATCCCGAACCCGAACATTTCCGGGAAGTTCGGCCGAACTTCTCGAACCCGAACATCCAGGTGTTCGCTCAACTCTACACGCCATCCCATAATGCCAGAAATGTATCCCACATCATAAGATCTGCTAAGGCATCCTGATCTAGTTTAATCACACTATGTTGATATGGGGCTATAGGCAGAAGTTTCAGCAACCTAGAGATAAATGACCTGCCTTGTGGGATTATTCTCATGGCAAAGTTTAACATACCAAGAAGACTCTGGAGATCTGCCTTTGTGGTGACTCTAACGCGTGCCAATTTGTGCACTACCTCTCTGATCCTGGTTAATTTATCCTGAGGTAGACTCGCTTGCATACTACCTGTATCCAAGCGAATGCCTAAAAAGGTTATGACATTGCTTGGACCCTCTACTTTATTAGACGCTACCGGGACGTTTAGACTGTCAAAAACTTCTCTCAAAACCATGAGGTCTCGTGGTACCTGTGTGGGTGGCTCGATTAACAGAAAATCGTCTAGGTAGTGGATTACATGATGAGCCCGAAATACATTTGACAGTACCCAATGCAAGCTTTGAGCGAACTGATCAAACAACCAGGGACTCTATTTAGCGCCAAAGGTCAACTTATTCGTAAAATAATCCTGCCCTTGCCACTTAATCCCATACCACTGCCATAACTGAGGTTTTAGGGGCAGTAACTTAAACGCGTCCGTGATATCGACTTTAGATAACCAAGTACCCTTCCCTAATGAGAGGATGACCTGTATCGCTTCATCAATAGACGAGTATTTCATGGAAACTTCTTCAGAAGGTACCAGTGAATTCAGACTTGGAATGGAGAGTGAATGAGGAGCTGACAAATCGTAGATTACCCTCTTTTTATTAGAGAATTTCCCTGTGACAACACCTATGGGATTAACCCTCCAATAATCATAGGGGGACTGCGCCATTGGACCTATCAAGTAGCCCTTCTCTAATTCCACCTCTAACAGATGTGAAATTGAGTCAGGGTCTCTGTCGGCTGACCAAAGGTTCTTGCACTCATATGTAGCTTGTGGTAGTGCTACCAAACCTGTATAGAACCCGTACCGAAGACCATCAACTAAAAATCGTACCCAACTCTGATCTGGATAACTTTCTAAATACGTATACAGTAAATCTGCATCTTCCATGCTTAGTCATGCTGAATGCTGCCCCTTTTGTGGGCACACGGTGTTAGAATGAGCCCTAAAGCAGAGGGTACACAAGTGCAGCAGCCTACATTGGTTATAATAACAACCTGTAGTGTTGAAATTATTACATATTTGTGATTTGCCTAGGTATTTTATTGGGCGCCCTAACTTGTCGACGCCTGTGGAAAGCCTGGCAAGCGGAGGTTGTGGGGTATTACTAATTTGAGACCGTTCTCCCTTAGCACTACCGCACCAATCAGTTGCATGCGAATAAGACCCGCAGTTATTACATGCCGGGGCCTTGAGACCTGCAAAATGCCTCAGTATCTACAACTGACCAGTCCACTGTATGCTGAAACTGTCTTAATGCGGCTGCTGCTTTGGCTGAAAACGACCTATGATATTCATAGAACGCTGTGCCGCCATACTTGTTAGCTAAATCTACTACTTTGAACAAATAAAGATCCAGCTCTTCTCTCCTAATAGGACTCACTGAGCACACCACATCTCTAAACAAGCTGAATGCTAGTACAAATTCTGCTACGGTGAGTTTCCTATTAAGCCTGACATCTCTGGATTTCAAGATCACTGATACCTCCCCACATGCTATGGTTTTGTTATCCGGTATTTCGTGAGTGGCTATAAGCAATGAAGCTAAGTTGACGTCCTTACCATCTAATATGTCCTGACGCACGTTGGCCGGTATAAAATGAGATGGTGCTATGTTAGGGGAGTTAATTTGAGACCCAGCGATGGAGGACTGAGTGAGTGACTGTACCGCAGCACTGAGACTGACAGTATTCGAAGTAGAGGCCGTATTCTCTACTGCCTCTAATCTGGCCTGAAACTGCGACAAAGAGGATGCCATCATATTCACTACTGCGTGAAGTTGTGTCAGCGAGGTTTGGATCGTATTCATCGATACCGAGTCTACCCAAGAAGCAGGGGGTTCCGAAAACAATAATCTACAGTACAGACCAAAAGTTTGGACACACCTTCTCATTCAAAGAGTTTTCTTTATTTTCATGACTATGAAAATTGTAGATTCACACTGAAGGCATTAAAACTATGAATTAACACATGTGGAATTATATACATAACAAACAAGTGTGAAACAACTGAAAATATGTCATATTCTAGGTTCTTCAAAGTAGCCACCTTTTGCTTTGATTACTGCTTTGCACACTTTTGGCATTCTCTTGATGAGCTTCAAGAGGTAGTCCCCTGAAATGGTTTTCACTTCACAGGTGTGCCCTGTCAGGTTTAATAAGTGGGATTTCTTGCCTTATAAATGCGGTTGGGACCATCAGTTGCGTTGAGGAGAAGTCAGGTGGATACACAGCTGATAGTCCTACTGAATAGACTGTTAGAATTTGTATTATGGCAAGAAAAAAGCAGCTAAGTAAAGAAAAACGAGTGGCCATCATTACTTTAAGAAATGAAGGTCAGTCAGTCAGCCTAAAACTTGGGAAAACTTTGAAAGTAAGGGCTATTTGAAACAAAAATTACCTATCAAATAGATTATTTAGAAGATTCCTTATCACATAGATTTATAACATATTCATTTATTAAGTTAGTGACTTTTAAAATTACCTTTATTAATCAACATGCCGGTATAGGTATGTATATACCAACAGACAATGCTACGATTCAAAAGAATTATATATAAGTTACTTTTGATTGGGGAGTAGCAACCCCTCAACATTCATTGGTGACACAAAGATAGTCTAGATGCTTAATAGTTTGAGGAATGAAGACATGTATTACGGTAGGGCAGGGCAGACTATTGCTTACCCTAGAGGCCCTAACGTCTGCTCAGCCCAGGGTCGCCCCCTGATGGTGGGAGTTCCCTGTCCCCGAACCTAGGGCTAACAAATCCCTAGATCGACCCTAACCAGGGAAAGAGTATTAGATGCACAAAAACGGTTAAAAAAGGCTCACAATACCGCAAGTGGAAGGTGTTCCAAGGGTATGAAATAACCACCTACCCACTCGGGGCATAAAAATGGGATTAATAAGGATATGAGGAGAGTAAGGGGGGGTCCAAGTTGTAGGATAACACCCAATCCTCTCACAATAACAATACGTACGTTTTCATATGCCCATCCTAATACATAAACCTCGACGCGTTTCACCTGAAACGAGGCAGGTTCATCAGGAGGTAGATAGGTACTTGGACATAGTCCAGGAATGATACAAACAAAACCTGAGACCAGAAAAATGGTAGTATAAATGGGTCAATACTTAGCTAGAGGTGCTTCAGAAAGACGGGGAGGTAGAAACTCATTGGCTACCAAGTGGCAAGATAAGCCCCATCACAGGATGCCTAAAATGGTGTGTGTAAAATAAAAATGGGTAAGTTACATCAAAAATAATGAGAGTGGTCACAGCTATCATAAGTCGCAGGTTCAAAATTCTAGCACAGGAAAGACTTACATGATGGTAATACTGGCAACGATGCCCCCCCCCCCTTTCGCTAGTCTGCTCAGAGGTCCAGGAGACTTGCTGGTTTAAAGAGCCGACTATTTATAGACTGAGTTCAGTGCGTCCGGACGCCGGTAATCGACTTCCGGTTTACGGAACGCACCATAGAACGCATCAGGGCTTCAGGCCTAGGTCACTTCCGGTGCCGTGGAACGCATCATGAACCGCATAGGGCTCGATGCCGGTGCCGGAAGGATACACACAGATGTAAGGCTTTAGGTGGCAAAGGGAGAAAATTAAAGAAAAAAATGATGATGTGACGCCCATAATTATAGTCATCGCCATCAACGCTGCATATGACCAAAAATTCTTATTGCAGACACCAACAGATCTAGGCAAAAGATAGATGTGGCAAAATAAATTAGTGGGGGGGGGCACTGCTAACCCTTAGGTGACCACCTCCCCCAAGTGAAGAGAGAGACTTGAAACCACCAATGAATTAGTGATACGTAGAAATTAGGAAATATATGTAATATTACAGACCAAACTGCCTCTCAAATCAAATTGATAAATTGTTTAGAGGTGCCTGGTCATAATTAGAGATATAGGGAGTCGATTATGTTAACCCCTTAAATAAATGTAGTGCTTTACGCACTGATCAGCACAGGTTGTTAGGGTCACATACCACTGATACCAAAAGAAATTACTTCGAATAGTCAGGACTAAAAGAGAACAGGGAGGATTTCTAGATAAAACATGCAAAATTAAGTCTCTCATTGAGACCGAGGGGGGACTGGGATTGGAAACGATAAATCCATGAGGACTCTTTTTGAAGAATCCTTCTGTCCCAGTCTTCCCCCTTTCAGGAAAAGGGACCACCTCTAAGACTGAAAAACGAACCGAACTCAGGTCACCCTTGTGGCAACTATTAAAATGATGGGCCACGGGGGTATCTTTAGATTTCTTAATATCATTCAGATGCTCACAAATCCTTCTTCGTAGCTCCTTCTTAGTCTTGCCAATGTAGTCAAGCGGACAGCTACATTGGCAGATGTATACGACGCCTTTGGTCTTACAATTGGCGAAGTCGCGGATGGTAAAAGGCCGTTGGGTCACGGAGCAGGTAATTATTTTAGAAGGATTGATGAAATTGCAAGCTTTACAAGATCCACACTTAAAGACCCCGAGGGGCCTACGATCCAGCCATGTGCCCTTTCTCTTAGGGCCTTCATAGTGGCTATGCACTAGGCGATCTCGTAGGCTTCTCCCTTTACGGTAGGTAATCTGAGGATAATTCTTAATTACCTGAGTTAGGTCAGGGTCCATGGTTAGAATTGCCCAATGCCTTCTCAGTATGGATACTACCTCTCGGTTCCCAGAATCAAAGGTAGAGATCAGACGTATCAGATTCCCGTCAGTATCCTTTTGTCTGGGTATTAAGAGCTCTTCTCTCCTCCTTGACTCTGCGAACTGGAAGGAATCCCTAAGGATCTTTGAAGGGTATCCCCTCTCGCTTAGTATTTTTCTAAGTTTACCTGACTCTTGATAAATAAGGGCTATTTGACCATGAAGGAGAGTGATAGGGTGCTGCGCCAGATGACCTGGCCTCCACAGTCACCGGACCTGAACCCAATCAAGATGGTTTGGGGTGAGCTGGACCGCAGAGTGAAGGCAAAAGGGCCAACAAGTGCTAAGCATCTCTGGGAACTCCTTCAAGACTGTTGGAAGACCATTTCAGGGGACTACCTCTTGAAGCTCATCAAGAGAATGCCAAGAGTGTGCAAAGCAGTAATCAAAGCAAAAGGTGGCTACTTTGAAGAACCTAGAATATGACATATTTTCAGTTGTTTCACACTTGTTTGTTATGTATATAATTCCACATGTGTTAATTCATAGTTTTGATGCCTTCATAGTCATGAAAATAAAGAAAACTCTTTGAATGAGAAGGTGTGTCCGAACTTTTGGTCTGTACGGTAGTCCTTAAGACACACAACCCCGAACCACCAAAATCTATGATAGATAAGATCGACAGTGGATCTGCTCCAGCAAGCACAGTACAGTGATGTACCTTGTGACGTAATTTGGAAGGAACAAACAACTTCCACGGAGGACATGAGTCTGGTGCATCCTCCTGGGCTTCTAACATCTTTGCCTCAAGGTCAGGATATGGGGCGGATATAACTACCCCTTCAGACAAAATAGGACTAGGATCTTTAGAATCACCCCCCCCCCCAGGAAAGCTGTGCGACAAAGCATCCGCTTTGACGTTCTTAACCCCAGGGCAGTAGGTGACAATGAAGTAAAATTTGGTGAAAAACAACAATCTGGCCTGCCTTGGGTTCAGTCGTTTAGCCGACTCCAGGTAAGCCAGATTTTTGTGATCCGTAATCACCGTAATAGGATGAATTGCTCCTTCCAACCAACGATGCCATTCCTCAAAAGTCTAAGAAGATTGCAGCACACAGTTTTTCTTGTTGCTATTAAGTTTTAATTTTCATATTTTTTCATCACATAATTAGAGTTCCGGTGCAATAATCACAGCTATAGGCATAGAAGAAAACGACCAGACGTTTCGGCCTTTCACGGCCTTCCTCAGTGGTCTAAATCTATAAAGACAATGTATATTTGTATGAGTTATATAATATATGCATTAGGATCTACGTTACATGACGAGAAAATTATTATTTAGAAAGAGTTTTTATACATACACATTTGAACATAAGGGAAAAATTATTTACAGAGAACATAGTATAAAAACAATTGACAGTTCGTTGTCATCTGGGAGTAAACATGATCTTATCAGCGATTGTGGTTGAAACCAATAGAATTTAGTATACTACTGTTGGTAAGCGGGTTAATACATGTGGTACATCACAGTGTCATAGTTGCACATATGGGGGTGCTGTCCAACGTAGGACACACTGGCACTAATGTCAAGGCATTTATCATAGATGATCCATCAAATAGGTCAGGGGATCATATGGAGTATTTATATATATTAAGAGCCGTATATGGGGTCAGTGCAATGTGTCTATGGCTGGGCAGCCCCATGGGTGCATGAAATTTAGACCATTGTGGAGAGATCATTCCTGCCAATATCCCCAACGTCCTGATTAAGCATGTGAAAGCCTCATAGGAATACATAAAAGGACACATAAGAAAACAACATAACCAAAATCAGGTAGAGATTCAGTGGTTACCTTTGGTGCTGTGTATCAGGGGCGAGGAACGCCACTGCTCTATGGGTCATGGGGTATATCCGGTCACATGACCTTGTTGGGGCGTGCGTGCGTTCCACTTGCGTGTCAGGCACGCAGATCGGCCGTTCGCTATGTTGTAGTGCGCATGCGCGAGCAGGGCGGAACTGTCCTGCGTTCCACCTGCGTGTCACTCGCTACCACCGTGCATCTATTTGACAGTTAAGGGGCGGTGGATATTATATCATGTGACA
The DNA here is from genome assembly GCF_905171765.1 of Bufo bufo. Taxonomy (NCBI): domain Eukaryota; kingdom Metazoa; phylum Chordata; class Amphibia; order Anura; family Bufonidae; genus Bufo; species Bufo bufo. The sequence goes on along the minus strand of NC_053394.1, from coordinate 391,407,226 downwards.
CGGTAGTGTATTATGGGACAGGGCTGCGCTAGACACCCTTGAGTGTCTGGATAGTATGGGCCAAATATATATTAATATGTATTAATACAGATCCTTGGTGAAACCAGTGACTGGGGATGAATTGTCACATTGAAATACACTGAGATACACGGCGGTGTACCACATATAATACCAGAGTATACTCATATAGGACTAAAATCAAGATCAAGACATATTGGTTTGAGGTTAATCTATAATGTCCCTGACGTAATCGATGATTAGTGGGGTGGATAACGGGAAAGGAGGATAGGGAAGAGATCAGGAAGGGGAAGAAAGGAGAGGGAGGGGGGAGAGAGGGAACAGGGAAAAAAAGGGGGAGGGGAAAGGGGGAAAAAAAGGGGGAGGGGAAAGGGGGGAAAAAAGGGGGGGGGGTTGGTTATCTCACCCTCGCAGGTCGTAATATCAACGGGTCTGTAAGGAAAGATAAAACTTTGTTAATCACACATAGAAATGGTAATCTTCACCGTTACATTAGACATTAATAGAAAAATCACATTCCCGATTGAGGCCATGTGGTGAGAGAGTCCCGAGTGTCTTGGAGAATCGATTTGTTCCAATACCTGGAACCGTAGTTGCGATACCCGATGGTTTTTCTCGTTAAAATGGTATGGGACGGATAGCAGGGTCTGTTCGAGTCTAATGGTGGATTTGTGTTTGCTTACACGATCGCGAACATGTTGGGTTGTCTCGCCCACATACGCAAGGGACATTTCCTTGTTTACATTGCGCACAATGTTCGAATGTTACTAGAGGCGAACACGTTACCCACCCAAGAACTGGACGACCATACCAGATTAAGGGATTTTTTACATGTGATTCCAGCTTTGTTGTTTATGTACTGAAATGCCCATGCGGATTGGCGTATGTGGGCGAGACAACCCAACATGTTCGCGATCGTGTAAGCAAACACAAATCCACCATTAGACTCGAACAGACCCTGCTACCCGTCCCATACCATTTTAACGAGAAAAACCATCGGGTATCGCAACTACGGTTCCAGGTATTGGAACAAATCGATTCTCCAAGACGCGGCGGAAACCGGATCCTACATTTAAAACAAAGAGAGGCGTACTGGATCCACACACTCGGGACTCTCTCACCACATGGCCTCAATCGGGAAGGTGATTTTTCTATTAATGTCTAATGTAACGGTGAAGATTACCATTTCTATGTGTGATTAACAAAGTTTTATCTTTCCTTACAGACCCGTTGATATTACGACCTGCGAGGGTGAGATAACCAAACCCCCCCCTTTTTTTCCCCCTTTCCCCTCCCCCATTTTTTCCCTGTTCCCTCTCTCCCCCCTCCCTCTCCTTTCTTCCCCTTCCTGATCTCTTCCCTATCCTCCTTTCCCGTTATCCACCCCACTAATCATCGATTACGTCAGGGACATTATAGATTAACCTCAAACCAATATGTCTTGATCTTGATTTTAGTCCTATATGAGTATACTCTGGTATTATATGTGGTACACCGCCGTGTATCTCAGTGTATTTCAATGTGACAATTCATCCCCAGTCACTGGTTTCACCAAGGATCTGTATTAATACATAATAATATATATTTGGCCCATACTATCCAGACACTCAAGGGTGTCTAGCGCAGCCCTGTCCCATAATACACTACCGTGTCACATGAGATAATATCCACCGCCCCTTAACTGTCAAATAGATGCACGGTGGTAGCGAGTGACACGCAGGTGGAACGCAGGACAGTTCCGCCCTGCTCGCGCATGCGCACTACAACATAGCGAACGGCCGATCTGCGTGCCTGACACGCAAGTGGAACGCACGCACGCCCCAACAAGGTCATGTGACCGGATATACCCCATGACCCATAGAGCAGTGGCGTTCCTCGCCACTTTAAAAGGCGCTAAGCTGGCGCCTATACAGTGCATCCGGCGCAGAACCCCTGATACACAGCACCAAAGGTAACCACTGAATCTCTACCTGATTTTGGTTATGTTGTTTTCTTATGTGTCCTTTTATGTATTCCTATGAGGCTTTCACATGCTTAATCAGGACGTTGGGGATATTGGCAGGAATGATCTCTCCACAATGGTCTAAATTTCATGCACCCATGGGGCTGCCCAGCCATAGACACATTGCACTGACCCCATATACGGCTCTTAATATATATAAATACTCCATATGATCCCCTGACCTATTTGATGGATCATCTATGATAAATGCCTTGACATTAGTGCCAGTGTGTCCTACGTTGGACAGCACCCCCATATGTGCAACTATGACACTGTGATGTACCACATGTATTAACCCGCTTACCAACAGTAGTATACTAAATTCTATTGGTTTCAACCACAATCGCTGATAAGATCATGTTTACTCCCAGATGACAACGAACTGTCAATTGTTTTTATACTATGTTCTCTGTAAATAATTTTTCCCTTATGTTCAAATGTGTATGTATAAAAACTCTTTCTAAATAATAATTTTCTCGTCATGTAACGTAGATCCTAATGCATATATTATATAACTCATACAAATATACATTGTCTTTATAGATTTAGACCACTGAGGAAGGCCGTGAAAGGCCGAAACGTCTGGTCGTTTTCTTCTATGCCTATAGCTGTGATTATTGCACCGGAACTCTAATTATGTGATAAAAAAATATGAAAATTAAAACTTAATAGCAACAAGAAAAACTGTGTGCTGCAATCTTCTTAGTATTATAGTGCGACTGAATAAGTCCTTGCAGGCACCAGTGAACCAAACAGGAGTGCGGTACTCCAAAACTCAACACAAATTCCTCAAAAGTCAACTTAATGGCCAGCAATTCTCTATTACCCACATCATAATTTCTTTCAGAAGTCAAGAGTTTTTTTTAGAGAAAAAAAGCACATGGGCGCCATTTACTAGGTGAAGGACCCTGCAACAAAACTGCTCCTACCACTACCTCGGATGCGTCAACCTCTACAATGAATGGTTGTGACACGTCCAGTTGCAACAACAAACCTCAAAACCAGATAATGAAAGATGTAGTTGACAAAGTGTTAAAAAACCGCAGGAGCATTGGTTATCTCAAAAGGCATGACCACATTCTCAAAATGACCCTCAGGGGTATTGAAAGCAGTCTTCCATTAATCCCCCTCCTTGATCCTTACCAGATTATATGCCCCCATCACATTCAACACTTTGGCACCGACAATCTAATTAAACAAATCTGGAATCAAAGGAAAGGGGTAAGGATCACGGACAGTAATACGGTTGATTTACGGGAGGAAGGGAGAGTGAATCTACCTGTAATGCGTATGGTGAAACAAGTGATGTACCTGCATTGAAAAGCCTCCGATAATACTGTATGGCCATATAGAAGAAAATTTCTACAGTAAAGGATTAACTATTCTTATCGTCGAAAGCTGCACCAAAGGAAATTACGGAACAGAGTGGCAACTCCCGCGATCTTTGGAACTCCCGCGAAATTCAAACCAGCTTGCTGTATGGAGCGACTGAATAAGCCGGCAAATATTTAAAGCTCCATTGAAGCAATAGGGAGACAGCAGACGCTAGACGGTAAGCCAAATATCGATTTAAAGTTTTCTTCAATACAAAGCTCATATCGACCTTAAAAGGATATGCTATAAGAGACTTTTCACATTCTCAGGATTCCTGTGGACACTTTATGAACATATTGCGCTCCCAGTGAATACACCTACAACATTTTCTGTGACATTCAGTTTCCCAAATTGGGATAGAGCACTAGAAGATAATACCCCCTCTTTCCCAAATAACAGCATATACTTAAAGTTTTTTGGTGTGATATATATTATTGAATTTATCGACACTATTGAGTCATATGAATATAGTGTCGATCATATCTACCACAATATATGTGACTGTAATGTTGTATATTATTGCTACATTGTTCTTATAAAATTTTTTTACTTTATTTTATGGGGATTTAATAAATATTTTCTGCACATGTCAATCTGGTTGCCAAGTGTATGAGTGCTCGCTCATTATTCTATTACTACATTTGCCTTTTAAGAGAGGGTGGGGTGATTCCCTCCATATGAGCTTGCAGCACCATACCTTAACTACTTGCTAGTGAGCCACCACAACCTACCACTATTTTTTGTAATACGGTTGAGCTCACGGAAGTCCAGACCATCTTTTTTTTTTTTTTTTTACAAAGAAAAACCCAGCAGCCACTGGGGATTTGGATGGTCTAATATGTCCTTTAGCCAAACTCTCGGTGATATACTGTTGCATAGCCTTTCTTTCGGGTTCCGAAAGATTATACAACCGGGAATAAGATTGACGGGACAATCATACTCCCGAAGCGGAGGTAACTCCTGGTTACCACTCTCAGAAAATACATCAGAAAATTCGGAAATCAACGAAGGTACAGTTTTAGTGGTGACCACAGAGAACGATGTATTAAGACAGTTATCTATGCAAAAATCACTCCAATCGAGAATCGGTCTCGCTTGCCAGTCAATGGTAGGGTTATTTTTTGCTTAAGCATTGTAAGCCCAAAACCAACGTGTGCAGGCAGACCCTCCAACACAAAACACAAAATAGATTCCTGATGAAAATTACCCACTGTTAAACGGATGTCCTGCACCACCTGTGACAAGCATTTCTGGGTAAGAGGTGCTGAATCAATTGCAAACTCATAAATAATTTTCTCTAATGCACTAGTAGTTATTAACCCATGAATACAAACAAACTGTCCATCAACCAAGTTAACCACTGCCTCACTGTCGATAAACACCTCAATTTCCACAGTTTTTGACTCTAGCGCCACCTCGGCAGACAGGAGAAATCAGGTACTACCAGTAAATGACAAAAGTACGTTTTCTGGCTCCCCACCCACACCACCAATAGAAATTTGTGGATTAAACATTTTTTTTATTCACAAATTGTCCCTTTTTTCCACAACAAAAACAGACTCCCTTCATATGATCAAAGCTCTTGCCAGCAGTTCCAGGAGTAGTTCCCCCTAACTGCATAGGCTCGTCACAAGGCGTAACCACAGGTGTCTCTCCACTATAAGCGTCAAAGGAAGCCGCCGCATTATTTGACAGTACGTCTTGAGGGTGAGGACCCCTAGATCTCTCTCTCAGGCGTCTATCAAGATGTACAGCAAGGGACATAGCTGCTTCCAATGACTCAGGATTTTCATGAAAAGCTAAAGCGTCCTTCAGTCTCTCAGATAGACCCTGACAGAATTGGCTATGGAGAACAGGATTCAGAGCAATAGATCTCCAAATTCAGAGCAATAGATCTCCACGGAGCACTCTCCCTGCCGTAAACCATGTAACTTGGTCTCGGCCTGAGAGATCCGATCAGGGACATAGTAAATAAGACCCCAGGCTCTAAAAAACTAATCTACCGACTGGAGGGATGGTGATCCGGTCGGCAGAGAAAAAGCCCAAGACTGGGCGTCACCTTTAACTTCTTAAGGACACAGCCTTATTTCACCTTAAGGACCAGGCCATTTTTTGCAAATCTGACCAGTGTCACTTTAAAGAGGACCTTTCACTAGTTTAAAAACTAAAAACTAACTATATCAGTGGGCAGAGCGGCGCCCAGGGGTCCCCCTGCACTTACTAGTATGTCTGGGCGCCGCATCGTTCGCCCGGTATAGGCTCCGGTGTGTGCAGGTCCCTCTGTTGTACGGGGCAGAGTTTTTGTATTAGGGTTGTTGCTGCAGCGCTGGCCAATCGTAGCGCACAGCTCATAGCCTGGGACTCCCAGTTTTTAAACTAGTGAAAGGTCCTCTTTAAGTGGTGATAACTTTAAAACGCTTTGACTTATCCAGGCCATTCTGAGACTGTTTTTTTGGTCACATATTGTACTTCATGAGACTGTTAAAATGGAGTCCAAAAAATTAATTTTTATTTATAAAAAAAATACCAAATTTGCCAAAAATTTGGAAAAATTAACAAATTTCCAAGTTTCAATTTCTTTACTTCTATAATACATAGTAATACCTACGAAAATAGTTATTACTTTACATTCCCCATATGTCTACTTCATGTTAGGATCATTTTGGGAATTATATTTTTGGGGGACGTTACAAGGCTTAGAAGTTTAGAAGTAAATCTTGAAATTTCTCAGAAATTTTCAAAAAACAACTTTTTAAGGACCAGTTCAGGTCTGAAGTCACTTTGCGAGGCTTACATAATAGAAACCACCCAAAAATTACCCCGTTCTAGAAACTACACCCTCAAGGTATTCAAAACTGGTGTTCCACAAGAATTAATGGAAAATAGAGATACAATTTCAAAATTTCACTTTTTTGGCAGATTTTCCATTTTAATATTTTTTTTCCAGTTACAAAGCAAAGGTTAACAGCCAAACAAAACTCAATATTTTTGGCTCTGATTCTGTAGTTTACAGAAACACCCCATATGTGGTAGTAAACTGCTGTACGGGCACACGGCAGGGCGCAGAAGGAAAGGAATGCCATACGTTTTTTGGAAGGCAGATTTTGCTGGACTTTTTTTTGACACCATGTCCCATTTGAAGCCCCCCTGATGCACCCCTAGAGTAGAAACTCCATAAAAGTGACCCCATCTAAGAAACTACACCCCTCAAGGTATTCAAAACTGATTTTACAAACTGTGTTAACCCTTTAAGTGTTCCACAAGAAATAATGGAAAATAAAGATACAATTTAAAAATTTCATTTTTTTGGCAGATTTTCAATTTTATTTTATTTTTTTCCAGTTACAAAGCAAGGGTTAACAGTCAAGCAAAACTCAATATTTATGGCCCTGATTCTGTAGTTTACAGCACCGTTTTAGTTTTTTGTTATTTACAACATTCATCTGACAGGTTAGATCATGTGGTATTTTTATAGAGCAGGTTGTCAAGGACGCGGCGATACCTAATATGTATACTTTTTTTTATTTATGTAAGTTTTAGACAATGATTTCATTTTTGAAACAAAAAAAATCATGTTTTAGTGTCTCCATAGTCTGAGAGCCATAGTTTTTTCAGTTTTTGGGCTATTATCTTGGGAAGGGTATGATTTTTGCGGGATGAGATGATGGTTTGATTGTCACTATTTTGGGGTGTGTATGACTTTTTGATCGCTTGCTATTACACTTTTTGTGATGTAAGATGACAAAAAATGGCTTTTTTACACCATTTTTTCGTTTTTTTTCTTACTGTGTTCATCTGAGGGGTTAGGTCATGTGATATTTTTATAGAGCCAGTCGATATGGACGCGGCGATACCTAATATGTATACATTTTTTTAATTTACTTAAGTTTTACACAATAACAGCTTTTTTAAAACCAAAAAAAATTATGTTCTAGTGTCTCCATATTCTGAGCCATAGGTTTTTTATTTTTTGGCTGATTGTCTTAGGTAGGGGCTCATTTTTTGCGGGATGAGGTGACGGATTGGTACTATTTTCGTGGCCATACGCCTTTTTGATCGCTTACTGTTGTAATTTTTGTGATGTAAGGTGCCAAAAAAATTGTTTATTTATGACAGTTTTTATTTTTTACGGTGTTCATCTGACGGGTTAGGTCATGTGATATGTTTATAGAGCCGGTCGATACGGACACTTTGGGACTTTAACTTTTGGGGGTCTAATCCCTTTTACAATGCATTCCAATAGTTCTGTATTGAAATGCATTGGCTGTATGAGTAATACAGTGAGTATTATTCATGCAGCTTCCTCACAGGCTCGTCACCGGAAGGCCTTCCATGCCATCGGGTCCCCCCTACAGCCCCATGGGGACCCGATGGCACCACCGCCCGCCGCTGCTGCACCAGGTAAAAGCCGCAAACCGCAGGTCTAAATTGACCTGCGGTTTGCGGCGATCGCCGACACGGGGGGGTCACGGAACCCCCCCCTCGCATTTAGCCAAGGTGCCTGCTCAACGATTTGAGCAGGCATCTTGTTCCGATCACCGCCTGCCGAGCGGCGGTGATCAGAAATACATAGGACGTACCCGTACGCCCTGTGTCCTTAAGGACCGGGAAATCAGGGCGTACCGGTACGCCTTATATCCTAAACAGGTTAAGCAATGAAATTATCATACCCATACGTTGACACTCATCCCCAGAAGAGTATGGACGCATCTTAAAGTACAATTTACTTGACTGCCTGAACCGAATGAAATTGTCACTACCCCCGGAGGGCAACGTTAGGTTCAAGTCAGGCCTGGTACCCACCACTGGAACCAGCAGCCTGTGGTCTCTGGATCTGCAAAACGGTCGCACGGAGGTCAACTACCTCCAAAGACAGACCCTGCAGCTGTCCGACCAGTGCAGACATAAGATCCATAGCTGCACTGACCCGAACAAAAAATGGCGGTTATGGCGGTGGATAATGTCACAGATGAAGTATGGGAGGGAACACCACACTGACAACAGGAGGGAAGGGAAAAGCCACTAGGCCTCAAATCTATGGAAAGGGTCACCTCCTATAGAACCCTATTCCTTGCCCTGACTGCTATCCATATGGGCCCCCCTTGAAGGTAGGAATGCCCATACCCTGGAACCTGGAGACCCTAAAGAGCCCTATTGGTATTGGCAGGGCTAAGACAACCCGTTCCTTCCCAGATGAAGAAACGGTGAAGGAAAACAGAACACAAAGAAACAAGACACTTAACTTCTGTAGTGAGATGGATGAGCAGGAACTCCAGAGAGGACAACACACAAGCTCTTCCAAAACCAAATGAAGCCATCTACCGCATATTCTGAAGGTGGGGTCAGACTATATAGGAGAGGTGTAATAACCACTAAGCTACACCTGAAACAAGGGATGTGGTTATTAACAACAACAACCATACTGAAACAAGAGTAACCGAAGAGGCTGTTAAATTCCTTCACGCTCAGCCAGTCTCTTCAATCTCCTGACATCTGTCACGGAAGGGACCGTGACAATTAGGCTGTCAGATGAGGAAAGACAGCACTGTTTCTCTCCTGGTCTTTGCCTATACTGTGGTGGTCTCGGCCATCATGTCCACAACTGTCCTAGGAAGTCGGGACTCCAGTGCATTGGGTCATTAGTAGAGGTGACCCTAATTGAAGATAGTTCATCTCTGAAAACCTCTGTTTTACTGTCATTTGGTAACGCTAGGCAATGATGGCCAGTTCGCATTGTTCACCCGCGAACATATGCGGACTGCCATCTTTTTTCACAAGTCCGGCGAGGCCCAGGTAAGCCCTTACCTGTGCCTGTGCGCGAGCCGGTCTGAAAACAAGTGCGGTCAGCAGGAGCAGGCAGTTCCGAGAACAGCCACCGGGGGCCTTCATCGGGCTGTTTTTGGAACTGCCCGCTCCCGGTGACCGCATTGGTTTTCAGACCGGCTTGTGGCACAGGCACAAGTAAGGGCTTACCTGTGCCTCGCCGGACTTGTGAAAAAAGATGGCAGCCCGCATATGTTCGCGGGTGAACAATGCGAACTGGCAATCACTGATGCTAGGTTCTCTGTGACAGCCTCCATTGACTCTGGTTCAGCAGGAAACTTTCCGCACCAGGCTGTGGTGGATCAGTATCGAATCCCAGTTCAACTACTCAAGATTCCCTTGGTTGTGACTTCAGTCAACTGCAAAGCCCTATCTGTGTTATATGACACTGAGCCTCTGGGTCTTCAAGTTGGAGTTCTACATTCTGAGGAGATTTCCCTGTATTTACTTCTGGAACTGTCTCGCCCTGTCATGTTGGGGCTGCCCTGGCTCTGAGTCCATGAACCCATCCGGGAATAGAAATCAGGAGAGATAATCCGCTGGGAACAGTTGTGCCAGGGCAAGTGCCTGACCTCTGTACAGCCAAAAGTTCACTCCCAACCACCTGCAAATTTAGATGGCCTACCTACCGTATACAATCAGTTTGTGTATGTCTTCAATAACAAAAGGAGCAGAGACTCTTCCTCCTCCTCATCTATACGATTTCCCTTTTGATCTGTTGCCTGGATCTACTCCTCCTCGTGGTAGGGTGTATCTCCTCTCACCCGAATCTCAAGGGATGGCTGACTACATCAAGGTGAATCTGGAAAGAAAATTAATTCACAAGTCTATATATCTGGCTGGGGCTGGCTTCTTTTTTGTAAAAAAGAAAGATGGATTTCTTCGTCCTTGCACTGATTATCGTGGACTAAACAAGATCACACTTTGTCTTTTATTTCTGAACTTTTTGTTAAATTCTGGGGTGCCAGGATATTCTCTAAACTAGATCTGCATGGAGTCTACAATTTAATCCGTATCCATAAAGGCGATGAGTGGAAAACGGCCTTCAGTACCCGTAACGGACATTATGAGTACCTAGTAATGCCGTTTGGTCTGTGCAACGGTGCGTTTTTAGGAATTTGTGAATTACATTTTTAGAGACTTTCTATATACATTAGTGGTCGTATACCTGGGTGACAGTGTTCAAGAAACCTTTAATTGTGGAATATTGGAGAGGAAAAGTGCAAGGACAGTGTAGGGGCAGTGTAATGAGATCATAGGGAGAGTTTTTACACACTGTAGGGAGAGCTTATGGAGACTGCAGGGACAGTGCATGCTCTGTAATTTGAAGCTGAAGGGAACCATAGGAGACAGCTCAGTTTGCATCCATCCCTGCACAGAGCTATCTGACTGAACAGTGTACGCCTTGTTTAATAGATAAGCAATTCCATTAGGTCTTGATTCTCAAATTGGGGTAAATAATATGTGTAATGTAACTGTTATTGGTGTGTCCTCATTGACATTGAATACATTATTTTACATATACAGTTACTGTTATTGTACAGTATGTCCAACAAAGAGGTGCCAGGGACCTCCAAAGGAAAGGCAGTGGCAAAAATTTTGCTGGAGACGGCAGAAGTAACAGCAGAAGAAGGATGGGGGGTGGTAGCGGCAACAGGCGAGAGCTGCCACTGTCATCCAGCAGCTGCATTTTGACAATCATTCCCACTTTCCTGAAATGGTTGACTCAGTCTTCAACATCATCTCAACTGACATCAGACACCCATAGCCAGGAGTCGTGGGTTCTTCTGACACCACACTTAGGTGGCATGGCCCAGGAACAAGCTCTGTGCCCTGAACTGTCCTGAACCTGCTTCTTTCTTTTTCTGCTCCTCCAGCCAGGCAAGCGATGTATGCCGCTGACTCTGCTCTGCTTTTTAGCGAGGAAGATATTACTGAGGACGCTGTTTCCACCTGTAGGCATGCAAGTAGTGACGATGACAGTTAACTGGAAGCAGATGTTGCGAGTGGTCAAGGATGGCGCTATGAGACTGGTGAGGGTGACATACAGTTGTATTAAAAATAATAGCAGTGACACATCACTAACCTGATCAATCACTGTTTTTGGTAGAAATAATATTTCTACATGGCAAATAATTTAGTAGCAGGTGTAGTAGAGTAATAGAAACCCAACAGTCATGACATGCATGCTGCTGATTCTCTCAATTCAATCACTTATTGAAATGTTCAAAATAATATCAGTGTGGAGTTCAATGAGTGAGGTCATTCATTCTTTGAAAAACAGGTGGCAATTATTGCCCTTATTCAAGGAAAGAAGGCAGCAAATGTTGTACATGCTGGTTACAGTGCATTTCTCACTGTGAAGACAGTGAAGCATGGTGGCGCAAGGATCATGAAGTTTTATGCAAATCGACTTCAGATGTTTCATCCGAAGTTGATTCGCTCATCCCTAGTCATCATCATAGAGATTGTACTGAAAACTACAGTAGAGGACCTAGGACTGAACCCTGATGAACGCCAACACTGAAAAGGAGATAAGAAGAAGCAGAGCCAGCAAATGATACATTAAAGGAGCAATCAGAGAGAAAGGAAGAGAACCAGGAGAGAGCAAAACACGTTGCGGACGTGTGAATGGAGCCTAAAAGAGATGTTCCAGAAGTTTAGAAATGAAGGGGAGGTTAGAGACAGGTTGGTAGTGAGCGGCACAGGTCGGGTCAAGAGATGTTTTTTTTTTTTAGTAGTAAATTGATTAATTTGTATTAATTTGTTAATTAATTTGTTATTTTTTTAATATATTTTTTAACCCCTGAAGCCACATTTTAGTAAGCATTCTGTATTATGAATGCTATTATTTTCCCTTATAACCATGCTATAAGGGAAAATAATAAAATATACAGAACACCTAACCTAAACCCAAACTTCAGTGAAGAAGTCCGGGTTTGGGTGTGGGTACCACAGTCAGTTTTTTATCACGCGCTTGCAAAACGCATTGCACCCGCGAGATAAAAACTGAACATCAGAATGCAATCGCAGTCCAAACTGACTGCAATTGCGTACCTACTCGCACGATTTCCCCTGATCGCAGACGCAATGCATCCGGACCTAATCCGGACACGCTCATCTGCAAGGGGCCTTATACGTTTTTTTTTGCAATTTTCTTGATAACTGGGGCATCCAGATGTGACAAGTGATGCTTGTGCGGCATAACGGCCCTGCCTGGCAAGGTAGAAACCACTATGTGCACAAAACAAGCAATCACCGACAGAATATATTAAGGGGCAGCGTCCAAAACCATTCATAGGAACAGTAAAGGATCACTACTACCCCCCTCCCCATCAGAGCTATCGTTAGAAGTACAGATGTAGCAGGGTTAACACACAAACTCTCAACTCAAATTTCTTAACTCAAAATGGTCACAAATGCAACATATCCAATGAATATATTTTATATCAAGTCTTCAAATATGAAACAAAAAAAATCTAGAGCTAGTGGGACATACCATAAAAAATAATCAAGGATTCCCCCACTGGTAAATTCATGGGAGATGAGTGAAGCACATGACTTCTACAAATACAGGGGTGGCGGGGACCCCACTTGTTGGGTTTATCTACAGGTACATTTTGGTCAGGGTGTACATATTAAGAAGATATTTCTCTAGGAAGATGAGTAATGGCTTCTATGTAATTAGGCAATCCTCACCTGGGTCACTTTTTGGGAGAACTTGCACATTACTGATGAAATGTGCCCAGTAAGACCAGAGATGACAGTTTTTTTTAATGTTACAAATACTTATAGGGGTAGAACAGACCGGGACTGGAATAGGCAGATTGTTATACTTTTATATCAGGCCCTGGTTTTGTGCTTCACCAGGTATGGTTGAAAGATACACTACTCCCTTAGATTTATGGTGTGTCACGCAGACAGAGGCTTACTCTTATCAGTGGTGGCCCCTCTCTCTATTACTAACCCTATGCTGTCCCATGCTCAGTTAGAGGTAGGTGGAGCGTTCTTAAAAATGATTTTAGGGATTTAGGTCACAAGCTTAGGGCAAGGCCCTCAAACGTAGTGTTTTCCAAAATGCTACCTGTACCACGAGCCACACAAGAAAGGCAGTGGGAGATTAGGGAGGTTAACAAGTGGCTCAAGAACTGGTGTAGGAAGGAGGGGTTTGGGTTCCTGGAGAACTGGGCCGACTTCAGGCTCTATCGTAGGGGGCCACAATGTGGGCATATTACTTGGGGGCACAATATAGTCATATTACTGGGTGGCACAATGTGGGTGTATTACTGGGTGGCACAATGTGGGCATATTACTGGGTGGCACAATGTGGGCATATTACTGGGTGGCACAATGTGGGCATATTACTGGGGGGCACAATGTGGGCATATTACTGGGGGGGAAATGTGGGCATATTACTGGGGGGCATATCATCGTGGGGCACAATGCGGTCATATCACGGGGGGCACAATGTGGGCATATCACTGGGGGGCACAATGTAGGCATATTATTGGTGGGCACAATGTGGGCATATTACTGGGTGACACAATGTGGGCATATTACTGGGGGCACAATGTCTGCATATTACGGGATGGCACAATGTGGGCATATTGCTGGGGGGCACATTACTTGGTGGCACAATGTGGGCATATTACTGGGGGAACAATGTGGGCATATTACTGGGTGGCACAATGTGGGCATATTACTGGGTGGCACAATGTGGGCATATTACTGGGTGGCACAATGGGCGTATTACTGGGGGCACAATGTGGGCATATTACTGGGTGCACAGCTGAGCATATTAACCACCTCAGCCCCCCTAGCTTAAACACCCTTAATGACCAGACCACTTTTTACAATTCTGCACTACACTACTTTCACGGTTTATTGCTCGGTCATACAACTTACCACCCAAATTAATTTTACCTCCTTTTCTTCTCACTAATAGAGCTTTCATTTTGTGGTATTTCATTGCTGCTGACATTTTTACTTTTTTTGTTATTAATCGCAATTTAACGAAATTTTTGCAAAAAAATTGAAATTTTTCACTTTCAGTTGTAAAATTTTTCAAAAAAAAAATACATTTCTATATAAATTTTTCTCAAAATGTATTGTTCTACATGTCTTTGATAAAAAAAATATGTTTGGGTAAAAAAAAATGGTTTGGGTAAAAGTTATAGCGTTTACAAACTATGTTCCAAAAATTTGAATTTCCGCATTTTGAAGCAACTCTGACTTTCTGAGCACCTGTCATGTTTCCTGAGGTTCTACAATGGCCAGACAGTACAAACACCCCACAAATGACCCCATTTCGGAAAGTAGACACCCTAAGGTATTTACTGATGTGCATAGTGAGTTCATAGAACTTTTTATTTTTTGTCACAAGTTAGTGGAAAATGATTTATTTTTTTTTCCTTACAAATTCTCATATTCCACTAACTTGTGACAAAAAATAAAAACTTCCATGAACTCACTATGCCCATCACGAAATACCTTAGGGTGTCTTCTTTCCAAAATGGGGTCACTTGTGGGGTAGTTATACTGCCCTGGCATTTTAGGGGCCCTAATGCGTGAGAAGAAGTCTGGAATCCAAATGTGTAAAAAATGCCCTGTAAAATCCTAAAAGTACTCATTGGAATTTGGGCCCCTTTGCCCACCTAGGCTGCAAAAAAGTGTCACACATGTGCTATCGCCGTACTCACGAGAAGTAGGGCAATGTGTTTTGGGGTGTATTTTTACATATACCCATGCTGGGTGAGAGAAATATCTCTCTAAAAATCAACTTTTCCCATTTTTTTTATACAAAGTTGTCATTATAGAGAGATATTTCTCTCACCCAGCATGGGTATATGTAAAAAGACACCCCAAAACACATTGCCTAACTTCTCCTGAGTACAGCGATACCACATGTGTGACACTTTTTTGCAGCCTAGGTGCGCAAAGGGGCCCAAATTCCAATGAGTATCTTTTAGGAGGGCATTTGGATTCCAGACTTCTTCTCACGCTTTAGGGCCCCTAAAATGCCAGGGCAGTATAAATACCCCACATGTGACCCCATTTTGGAAAGAAAACACCCCAAGGTATTCCGTGATGGGCATGGCGAGTTCATAAAAGTTTTTTTTTTTTGGCACAAGTTAGCGGAAATTGATTTTTTTAGTTTTTTCTCACAAAGTCTCCCTTTCCGCTAACTTGTGACAAAAAATAAAATTTACGCATTTGGATTCCGTGAGGGGTATGGTGAGTTCATGTGAGATTTTATTTTTTGTCACAAGTTAGTGGAATATGAGACTTTGTAAGAAAAAACAAAAAAATAAATAAATAAAAAAAATATCAATTTCCGCAAACTTGGGCCAAAAAAATGTCTGAATGGAGCCTTACAGGGGGGTGATCAATGACAGGGGGGTGATCAGGGAGTCTATATGGGGTGATCACCACCCTGTCATTGATCACCCCCCTGTCATTGATCACCCCCCTGTAAGGCTCCATTCAGAGGTCCGTATGT
This sequence comes from Bufo bufo, assembly GCF_905171765.1. NCBI lineage: Eukaryota > Metazoa > Chordata > Amphibia > Anura > Bufonidae > Bufo > Bufo bufo. The sequence goes on along the minus strand of NC_053394.1, from coordinate 391,391,510 downwards.
GTTTTGTGGATCCGATCCATGGATCCGTGGATCCGCAGAACACATACGGACGTCTGAATGGAGCCTTACAGGGGGGTGATCAATGACAGGGGGGTGATCAGGGAGTCTATATGGGGTGATCACCCCCCTGTCATTGATCACCCCCCTGTAAGGCTCCATTCAGACGTCCGTATGTGTTTTGCGGATCCGATCCATGGATCCGTGGATCTGCAAAACACATACAGACCTCTGAATGGAGCCTTACAGGGGGGTGATCAATGACAGGGGGGTGATCAGGGAGTCTATATGGGGTGATCACCCCCCTGTAAGGCTCCATTCAGAGGTCCGTATGTGTTTTGCGGATCCACGGATCGGATCCGCAAAACACATACGGATGTCTGAATGGAGCCTTACAGGGGGGTGATCAATGACAGGGGGGTGATCAGGGAGTCTATATGGGGTGATCACCCCCCTGTAAGGCTCCATTCAGAGGTCCGTATGTGTTTTGCGGATCCACGGATCGGATCCGCAAAACACATACGGACGTCTGAATGGAGCCTTACAGGGGGGTGATCAATGACAGGGGGGTGATCAGGGAGTCTATATGGGGTGATCACCCCCCTGTTATTGATCACCCCCCTGTAAGGCTCCATTCAGACGTCCGTATGTGTTTTGCGGATCCGATCCATGGATCCGTGCATCCGCAAAACACATATGGACCTCTGAGTGGAGCCAGCCTTACAAGGGGGTGATCAATGACAGGGGGTGATCAGGGAGTCTATATGGGGTGATCACCCCCCTGTAAGGCTCCATTCAGACATCCGTATGTGTTTTGCGGATCTGATCAATGGATCCGTGGATCCGCAAAACACATACGGACCTCTGAATGGAGCCAGCCTTACAGGGGGGTGATCAATGACAGGGGGGTGATCAGGGAGTCTATATGGGCTATATGTCATTGATCATCCCCCTGTAAGGCTCCATTCAGACGTCCGTATGTGTTTTGCGGATCCGCGGATCCATGGATCGGATCCGCAAAACACATACGGACGTCTGAATGGAGCCTTACAGGGGGGTGATCAATGACAGGGGGGTGATCAGGGGTTAATAAGTGACAGGGGGGGGTGTAGTGTAGTGGTGTTTGGTGCTACTTATTACAGAGCTGCCTGTGTCCTCTGGTGGTCGATCCAAGCAAAAGGGACCAGCAGAGGACCAGGTAGCAGGTATATTAGACGCTGTTATCAAAACAGCGTCTAATATACCTTTTAGGGGTTAAAAAAATCGCATCTACAGCCTGCCAGCGAACGATCGCCGCTGGCAGGCTGTAGATCAGCTAGTTTACCTCCGGTTCCTGTGAACGCGCGCGCCTGTGTGCGCGCGTTCACAGGAAATCTCGCGTGAGGACGCGCCGGCTCGTCCACCCAGAATAACAGGGCCGCCGCAAAGACGCAATCCTGCGTACGGCGGTCCTGTAGTGGTTAATGGGTAGCACAATGTGGGCATATTACTGGGGGCACAGCTGGACATATTACTGGGGGCACAATGGGCAAATTACTGGGGGGAACAATGTGGCCATATTACTGGGGGCACAATTTGGGCATAAATACCGTGCAGTGGCATAAAGGGGGAATAATTACTATGTGGGGCATTAACCCCTTCAGGAACCTGCCATTTTTCTAATCAGGCCATTTTTTGGAAACTTGACATGTGTCACATTATGTGGTAATAACTTTGGAACCCTTTTACTTATCCAAGCCATTCTGAGCTTGTTTTCTTGTGACACATGATAGCGGTAAATTTCTGTCAATATTTTTCATTTTTATATTTTTTTTAAATACCAAAATTACAAAAAAAATAAAAAATTTGCAACTTTGCAAATTTAAAAGCCTCTGCTTTTAAAACAGATAGTGATAGCACATATATTAGTTATTACTTTATATTTACCAAATGTCTACTTTAGGTTTGGATCATTTTGTGAATGCCATTTTATTTTTGGGGGACGTTAGAAGGCTTAGAAGAAAATCAAAAAAAAAAAATTCTAAAATTTCCAAAACCCACTTTTTAAGGACCAGTTCAGGTCTGAAGTCACTTTGTGAGGCCTACATAATAGAAAATAAATAAAGTTGCCCAACCAGCGAGAGGTAATAGATATCACTCGCCAGCTACCACAATAATGGATATATACAGAAAGAAGAGGTAGAGTATTATAAGACTTAACGTTTAATAAATATTCAGATAAAAAGTACGGACATAACACATAATATCAAAAAAGTGTGCACACCACAAACGTGTCACAAACAACATAATTACCAAACATAAACAATCACCATGGGAAACCACAGTAGTATGGTTACACCCATGTGAACAAGGTAACACAATACCCCAACACAGGTATAAATTCCACAGAAAAGAATAAACAGGAACAGTCTTACTGGTGGGTGACGGACATCTGGGTGTAGTGGCGCAGTCCCAGAAGCCAGTGTTACTTGTGGGGCAGGGTCCAGGTGAGACTCACTGTCCCTAAAAATCCCTACCAGGCCTATAGAGCCCTATGGCCCGGCTAAGGGCCGCACGTCCAGGAGCTAACCCTACAATATTGGACGCCCTAGACAACCCTACCTGGGGGTACACAGCGATTTAATTCCCTGCGGTGCGATAGCTCCCTACGCGTTTCATCACTAAATTACAGCCCCGGACTGTGTGTCCTCATTGATTGGTGTCACATACACACAATCCCCATTCTAATAAGTAAAATATTGGAGCAATAACCTAAGACCAAGAGGGGACCTAATAAGGGGTGTTGGACAGCGTGTGGCTAATAGGAAACAGACCCTAATTCCTGGTAATGGGGGTCCATTGGTCCTGGTGACTGCAAGAAGGGGCAACGTATGGCGTTTCCCTATGCACGTGTGGCGGCAGTCGGCTTGTATCGCCGTCCACAATTTAAATGTGCGTACTGACGCGCGCGCGCTCCGCCCCCCGGGGCGTGATTTATAGTGACGTCATTATCCCGTCACAGACAGCCGGAGAGGAGATCCGCGTTGAAGGCGACTAATCAGCGCGTCACTGGATGAAGGGGCGGTTACTCCAACAGGAGTGTGCGCATCCCATCGGGCATAGAGGAGACTTAGAGAGGCCGGCTACACTTACAGGCGGCGACGAGCCTTATACATACAGAGACTAGAGAAATGTTATTAACAAGGTGCGACATATTTATTAATGCCCTGGTAATGCCAAGTTAGCGGCAGCAAATCAGCGCATCGCGTTCCATAGAACATAGAAAAAGCTTTGGGTCTCCGGCTTCACTTCATAGGCGGTGGCGAACACACATAATGCAACTAAAAAGATAATGATTCCAAGCTGTGCTATATGCAAAACACAGATACGATAGATGTAGCAATTAAATGAAACTGCCAAAACTCAACTGTTCATTGAGTCCATTTGGGCAGGGGGTATTCAACTTGTATATCCACCAGGTCTCCCTCTGGAGGATACGTTTGTCCCAGTCCCCTCCCCTAGGGGGTCTGGTGATTACTTCAATGCCCTTGAATTTAAGGACACTCGTCAGACCATGGTGGCCTTCGTTCACATGTCTTGCCACAGATGTGTCCCTTTTGTTCCGGACATCGTTCAAGTGTTCCCCAATACGGCGGCGAAACTCTCTTTTCGTTTTGCCAATGTATTGGGCACCACAGTCGCAAGTGATTAGGTACACCACTCCTGACGTGCGACAGTTGATAAAGCCATTTATGTGATGATTGTACGCATTGTCACGATTAGCGAAAGATTTGCCAATTTGTACATAGTTGCAAAAACTTACATAATAGAAACCACCAATAAAAACCCAATTTTAGAAACTGCACCCCTCAAGGTATTCAAAACTGATTTTACAAACTTTCTTAACCTTTTAGGTGTTCCACAAAAATTAAGGGAAAATGTAGATGAAATTTAACTTTTTTGGCAGATTTTCCATTTTAATCCATTTTTTTCAGTAACAAAGCAAGGGTTAACAGCCAAACAAAAATAGGAATTAGACTTGCCGCTAATTCTGTTTCCAGAGGTTCCCTCATGAAAGCAAAACAGGAGGATGTTCTCCTTTGACCTTCTTGGGACAGGAATCAGAGAGGTTAAAAGGTCCCTCCCACCTCTACCCACCAGTGTTTTTCCAGATTACTACACCAGGATGAGTGCAACAGATTTATTAAAATCATCAGAAAATCTTATATGCAATATTTACATAGTAGTTAGTAAGGGAGGGAATGTCCGGGTGCTGTCATGAGAGAATCACTGGAAATCGAATTACTGGTAAGTCTAATTCCTATTTTCCAGCTCGTCCCTCATGACAGCACAACAGGAGATTATAAATTATAATTTAGGAGGGGAACAAGTCTAAGGACAACATATCTCAGATATTTATCATTAGATAAAAATACTAATTTCATAGAATCAGGAATAAACCTGAGACAAAAACTTTTTGATTCTGTCAGAAAACTAAATCTTGATGACCGAATTTGCGAACCCAGTCGTAACTCTGAAATGTCTCTTTATCTGCATCCTTGATCAACATACCTACCTCTGTTTATAGAATAAATTGTCTTATTAGACATCGGCCATAAAAAGGATGCCCTTTACCTCTAAGCCTAGTCTATATTGTAAGTGCCATTGCGTAAAAGCGATTTGCTCTAAAACCAGATAAAATATTGCAACATCATATATAGCCACTACACCAAGTAAAAATTTACTGTAGACCCCCCATTGCAGTTCATTCCCAAGAGCTTAATTGTTATAATATGATAAAAAACAGCTAACTCTGGAATGTCTACAAGGTATATGTAAGAAACCAAGCCACACGGCAGGCATGGACATCAACGATGAGATAACCAAACTGTACCATTAACTTCATACCGGTCCAGGACAAGCTTTGGATCCCGTACCAGGAGGTGTTGGCACGAACTTAAGGGAGAAGAAAAGAGAAAGAACCCTCCCGATGAAACCAGGCCAACCGAGAACCCACCTGCCTGCATAGCTTCAAGGTCAGAGGCAGTCTTAAGGGTTTCACAAGATCTTTACATGGCACTAGCCAGGAGACACAGGGACTGAGGACTGGCAAGAGGTTACAGGACTTGTGCAGCGTACATAGCCGCAGCTTATCCGTGTGAGCATGGCTGTAAGTGTGAATGTGGACAGAGGAATGCACAGTCTCTATTGCCGTTTTGTAGCTCCCTGGGTTGGCATGCAGTAAGGGGAGTCTCCTTTCCGGAGGCGACAGAGGTGCCCTTGAGGTTATGGGTATTAGGTGCGATGAAGGCAGGGTCCCTAATGTTCATGACATTAGCACCCTTAGGTGCAAATAGATAGAATAACATAGAGAAGAGTTTAGTTGGGCATAAGTTGACATTTACAGAAAATCACTTGTCTTGAGGTAGATATACCAATTTATTGCCATAGAAGGGATAGCTGTAATCCATACAAGACGAATTCCCAGCCAGGATGGTGCTGCCTCTCATTATAACAGGTCTGGGTAGGATCTTTACTAAATTTCAGTGCTCTGGTCACACTAATGTTCCTTTAACTTAAGGCTGACCCATGTTATCTCCAGGTGTAGAGTATACTATACCCTATAAATCACATGGCCGGTACACATATGTCTTGCACTCCTTGAATTACATAAAATTGAGAGATTTCAGACTGTTATAAAAGAGAGAAAGCATAGACAGTTCACTCGTGATCTGTCCGAGTTCAGAGAGAACAGGGCCTATATTCAACAACCTACCAATACCGTATCTTTGGTGTCCGAGGTGTCCACATCAGAAGTGGACTCCTCTGACACTGAACCATCGGCTGGTACATATAGGGGTAGAGGCACCTCACAAACTGGGAAAAGGGGAAGACGACGATGGCAGAAGGGCGGTGGTGGCGGGAGAGGCCGTCCGGGGGGGGGGGGGTAAATTACTCCTCTGGTCCACTATCTTACTCTGCTGCTGCCTCGTCCAACAGTCTTCCTGCGCCACATCCACCCTCCACCTCTTCTTCCTCTTTTTTAGAAAAAAGCCAGGTCTCTTATCATCTGCGAGACAGGAACAGGACCGACAGGGCTTGAAGGGAGGTCTTCAGGTTATAAATTTGACGTCACGCACACTAAGTACCTTAGAACTTAACGTACTGAGTAAAGGTCTCTCCTTTGTTCCGACTACCAACTTCTGCCTGTTTACGTGAACAAAGGACCTTAGTTTGTTCACTAGACGCCTCAAGTGGCATAAGTTTTTTAAGGATAATGATAGACAAACATGCGCCAGACTTGGTCTTAGTGAGGGCGATTTGACCTCATTGCATTCCCTATGTGAATTGGGAGAGGAGGGTAGCCGTCGTCCAGGACAGGGACCATTCACGGACCTCAAGCCGACTAGCAGGAAGATGCCCCCACCCATGAACTATGAGTGTGTGGACATCTTCATGCAGATGGTGACGAATGATCTTGAAAAACTGGAAGGGATATCTCCCCGTCATTTCAATCTGTCTCGGGCAGAGATGTCAGCACTTACTGCCCTTGAAAAGGATAAATCGATTATTATTAAATCATCCGACAAGGGGGGGAACCTGGTAATCCTCGATCATGCAGCTTATCAGGTCATGTGTTTAGATCTTTTGAAGGACAGGGAGGAGTATAGGGTGCTACTTATGAACCCCTCGGATACATATCATGAGGATCTAAAGATCATTTTGACTGATGCCCTTACAGACAGGGTGATTTTGACGGCTGAGTACGACTTTCTTCTCCCGGCTCATTCCACTATAGCTACCTTTTATGGACTGCCGAAAGTCCACAAGGGCATCACACCTTTAAAGGGTCGCCCTATCGTCTCTGGGGTCAATTCCCTAACACAGAACTGCGGTATTTATATTGATCGCGTGCTGAGACAGTTCGTCGTGTCCCTACCTTCATATACGAGGGACACGATGGACTTTCTCAGCAAGATCGAGGCGATTAGTGTGGACCCGGGATGCATACTGGCCAGTATAGACGTTGAATCCTTGTACAGCTCAATTCCACATAGCAAGGGCCTTTTTGCCGCAGATTATTTTTTGAAGACAAGAGACATCCACTGTAGAACGCATAACACCTTCATCCTCAGACTTCTCGAGTTCACTCTGACCCACAATTTCTTCCTTTTCAACTCACGGTTCTACCACCAGCTCAGGGGGACGGCAATGGGGAGCCCCTGTGCCCCCACATATGCCAATCTCTTCCTGGGCTGGTAGGAGGATACATGCGTGTTTCCAGACGCTGCGACATGGTGGTCTGATAAGATCACCTTCTGGACACGCTATATTGATGACATCTTCGTGATTTGGAAGGGTGGGTCAGAGGAACTCCGAGAGTTTGTCGGGGCCCTTAACAACAATGATATTGGTTTGCGGTTTACCTTCGAATTCGATCTATACACAATCCCCTTTCTTGATGTACGGATAACCAGGGAGGGAGAAAAACTTATTGCGGATATGTATAGGAAGGAAACCGCAACTAATTCGCTGTTACATTGGGAGAGCCATCATCCGACACCCCTGAAACGTGGTATACCTAGGGGCCAATATCTAAGGACCCGGAGAAACTGTTCTGAGGGTGAAGCGTTCTACAGTGAGGCTAAGAAGCTACAGACGAGATTTGGGGAGAGGGGCTACCCCCAAACGGTTCTTGGGGGCGCTTTTCAGAACGCCCTGGATAGGGAACGCACTGAGCTCCTCGTCCCTAAACCTAAGGCACAAAGTGGACAACAACCAATACGCCTGATATCCATGTTTGACTCAGCAAACACGCAGGTAATGTCAGTTTTGAAAAGGTACTGGCCTATTTTACACATGGACCCTGACCTTAGGGATGTGCTTACTAAACAACCAAGTGTCACATATAGGCGGGGGAGGAGTCTGAAAGACCGCCTGGTCCATAGCCACTACACTACACCAAGTGGAGTGGGGACTTGGCTGGACCGCAAGCCTTGCGGCATGTTCAAATGTGGATCTTGTAAAGCCTGTACCTTTATCTCTACTGCAAAATCAATTACTTGCTCAGTTACTGGGCAAACCTATCAAATTAGGGACTTTTATAACTGTAGGAGCAAGGGCGCGGTATATATCTGCCAATGCCCTTGTCCTATGGATTATATAGGTAAGACCATCAGAGAGGTCAGGCGGCGGATTTGTGAACATGTGAACGACGTGGTCAAGAAGAAGATCACACCTGTCGCGTCACATGTCAATGACATCCATGGTGGTGACCCTAATTGCCTGAAATTTTCGGTCCTAGAGACCATCCCACTATCGCCAAGGGGTGGAGACTGGGACCGTAAAATTCTCCAGAAGGAGTGCGTCTGGATTCATCGCTTCAAATCCCAGGCACCCCTTGGGATTAATGAAAGACTCACGTTCTCGTGCTTTCTATGATCTGTGGGGGTGGCTATGTGCTTTCCTCTTATCTCTTTGATCAGGAATAGACTCACTCGGTAAATACATCTTAGCCAAGATAAAACAAAAGGATACGTTAAGTATCCAGATATTGCGCACTAATTATCTTACGTGCGCTAGTTGTCGCCCACTATCTAGTGAGTGCACACAGGTGGAAAACTATGTAATGGACGTTTGTTCATCATTTTCACACTTATCTTCCCTGCCCTTTGCTAATTGATCTCTGTAATATCATATATACATAACATTGCCTCCCTGGTCCGCCCCATCCCTCCCCTCCCCCCTCTTCTAGGATGGACAGGCAATACCATAAATACGATAGGGTCCTAGGACCATGGTCTTATAAATGTCAGTTAATTAGTCATACACTACTGTTTCTAGTGGCGCCCCCTTAACCACTTACCGTCACACTAACGCCGAAAGGCGTCATCTCTGCGGCGCTCCCAGGTCACACTAACGCCGATTGGCGTCATCTCGCGAGACGCGAGATTTCCTGTGAACGCGCGCACACAGGCGCGCGTGTTCACAGGATCGGAAGGTAAGCGAGTGGATCTCCAGCCTGCCAGCGGCGATCGTTCGCTGGCAGGCTGGAGATGTGATTTTTTTAACCCCTAACAGGTATATTAGACGCTGTTTTGATAACAGCGTCTAATATACCTGCTACCTGGTCCTCTGGTGGTCCGTTTTGTTTGGATCGACCACCAGAGGACACAGGTAGCTCAGTAATAAGTAGCACCAAGCACCACTACACTACACCCCCCCTGTCACTTATTAACCCCTTATTAACCCCTGATCACCCTATATAGACTCCCTGATCACCCCCCTGTCATTGATCACCCCCCTGTCAGGCTCCATTCAGATGTCCGTATGATTTTTACGGATTCACTGATACATGGATCGGATCCGCAAAACGCATACGGACGTCTGAATGGAGCCTTACAGGGGGGTGATCAATGACGGGGGTGATCACCCCATATAGACTCCCTGATCACCCCCCTGTCATTGATCACCCCCCTGTCATTGATCACCCCCCTGTAAGGCTGCATTCAGATGTCCGTATGTTTTTTACGGATCCACGGATACATGGATCGGATCTGCAAAACACATACAGGCGTCTGAATGGAGCCTTACAGGGGGGTGATCACCCCATATAGACTCCCTGATCACCCCCCTGTCATTGATCACCCCCCTGTCATTGATCACCCCCTTTTCATGGATCACCCCCCTGTAAGGCTGCATTCAGATGTCCGTATGTTTTTTACGGATCCACGGATACATGGATCGGATCCGCAAAACACATACGGACATCTGGATGGAGCCTTATAGGGGGGTGATCAATGACAGGGGGGTGATCACCCCATATAGGCTCCCTGATCACCCCCCCTGTCATTGATCACCCCCCTGTCATTGATCACCCCCCTGTAAGGCTGCATTCAGATGTCCGTATGTTTTTTACGAATCCACGGATACATGGATCGGATCCGCAAACCACATACGGACGTCTGAATGGAGCCTTACAGGGGGGTGATCAATGACAGTCGGGGTGATCACCCCATATAGACTCCCTGATCACCCCCCTGTCATTGATCACCCCCCCTGTCATTGATCACCCCCCTGTCACTGATCACCCCCCTGTCATTGATCACCCCCCTGTAAGGCTGCATTCAGATGTCCGTATGTTTTTAACGGATCCACGGATACATAGATCGGATCCGCAAAACACATACGGACGTCTGAATGGAGCCTTACAGGGGGGTGATCAATGACAGTCGGGGTGATCACCCCATATAGACTCCCTGATCACCCCCCTGTCATTGATCACCCCCCTGTCATTGATCACCCCCCTGTAAGGCTGCATTCAGATGTCCGTATGTTTTTTACGGATCCACGGATACATGGATCGGATCCGCAAAACACATACAGGCGTCTGAATGGAGCCTTACAGGGGGGTGATCACCCCATATAGACTCCCTGATCACCCCCCTGTCATTGATCACCCCCTGTCATTGATCACCCCCTTTTCATGGATCACCCCCCCTGTAAGGCTGCATTCAGATGTCCGTATGTTTTTTACGGATCCACGGATACATGGATCGGATCCGCAAAACACATACGGACATCTGGATGGAGCCTTATAGGGGGGTGATCAATGACAGGGGGGTGATCACCCCATATAGGCTCCCTGATCACCCCCCTGTCATTGATCACCCCCTGTCATTGATCACCCCCCCTGTAAGGCTGCATTCAGATGTCCGTATGTTTTTTACGGATCCACGGATACATGGATCGGATCCGCAAACCACATACGGACGTCTGTATGGAGCCTTACAGGGGGGTGATCAATGACAGTCGGGGTGATCACCCCATATAGACTCCCTGATCACCCCCCTGTCATTGATCACCCCCCTGTCATTGATCACCCCCCTGTCATTGATCACCCCCCTGTAAGGCTGCATTCAGATGTCCGTATGTTTTTTACGAATCCACGGATACATGGATCGGATCCGCAAACCACATACGGACGTCTGAATGGAGCCTTACAGGGGGGTGATCAATGACAGTCGGGGTGATCACCCCATATAGACTCCCTGATCACCCCCCCTGTCATTGATCACCCCCCTGTCATTGATCACCCCCCTGTAAGGCTGCATTCAGATGTCCGTATGTTTTTTACGGATCCACGGATACATGGATCGGATCCGCAAAACACATACGGACATCTGAATGGAGCCTTATAGGGGGGTGATCAATGACAGGGGGGTGATCACCCCATATAGACTCCCTGATCACCCCCCTGTCATTGATCACCCCCCTGTAAGGCTCCATTCAGACATTTATTTGGCCCAAGTTAGCGGAAATAAAATTTTTTTTTCTTACAAAGTCTCATATTCCACTAACTTGTGTCAAAAAATAAAATCTCACATGAACTCACCATACCCCTCACGGAATCCAAATGCGTAAAATTTTTTAGACATTTATATTCCAGACTTCTTCTCACGCTTTAGGGCCCCTAGAATGCCAGGGCAATATAAATACCCCACATGTGACCCCATTTCGGAAAGAAACCCCGAAGTATTCGCTGAGGGGCATATTGAGTCCATGAAAGATTGAAATTTTTGTCCCAAGTTAGCGGAAAGGGAGACTTTGTGAGAAAAAAAATAAAAAATCAATTTCCGCTAACTTGTGCCAAAAAAAAAAAAATTTCTATGAACTCGCCATGCCCCTCATTGAATACCTTGGGGTGTCTTCTTTCCAAAATGGGGTCACATGTGGGGTATTTATACTGCCCAGGCTTTTTAGGGGCCCTAAAGCGTGAGAAGAAGTCTGGGATCCAAATGTCTAAAAATGCCCTCATAAAAGGAATGTGGGCCCCTTTGCGCATCTAGGCTGCAAAAAAAGTGTCACACATCTGGTATTGCCGTACTCAGGAGAAGTTGGGCAATGTGTTTTGGGGTGTCATTTTACATATACCCATGCTTGTGAGAGAAATATCTTGGTCAAATGCCAACTTTGTATAAAAAATGGGAAAAGTTGTCTTTAGCCGAGATATTTCTCTCACCCAGCATGAGTATATGTAAAATGACACCCCAAAACACATTGCCCAACTTCTCCTGAGTACGGAGATACCACATGTGTGACACTTTTTTGCAGCCTAGGTGGGCAAAGGGGCCCACATTCCAAAGAGCACCTTTCGGATTTCACCAGCCATTTTTTACAGATTTTGATTTCAAACTACTTACCACACATTAGGGCCTCTAGAATGCCAGGGCAGTATAACTACCCCACAAGTGACCCCATTTTGGAAAGAAGACACCCCAAGGTATTCGCTGATGGGCATAGTGAGTTCATAGAAGTTTTTATTTTTTGGAGTGGAATAGTGGAATATGAGACTTTGTAAGAAAAAAAAAAAAAAATCATCATTTTCCGTTAACTTGTGACAAAAAATAAAAAGTTCTATGAACTCACTATGCCCATCAGCGAATACCTTAGGGTGTCTACTTTCCGAAATGGGGTCATTTGTGGGGTGTTTGTACTGTCTAGCCATTGTAGAACCTCAGGAAACATGACAGGTGCTCAGAAAGTCAGAGCTGCTTCAAAAAGCGGAAATTCACATTTTTGTACCATAGTTTGTAAACGCTATAACTTTTACCCAAACCATTTTTTTTTTACCCAAACATTTTTTTTTTATCAGACATGTAGAACAATAAATTTAGAGAAGAATTTATATATGGATGTCGTTTTTTTTGCAAAATTTTACAACTGAAAGTGAAAAATGTCATTTTTTGGCAAAAAAATCGTTAAATTTCGATTAATAACAAAAAAAGTTAAAATGTCAGCAGCAATGAAATACCACCAAATGAAAGCTCTATTAGTGAGAAGAAAAGGAGGTAAAATTCATTTGGGTGGTAAGTTGCATGACCGAGCAAACGGTTAAAGTTGTGAAGTGCCGATTTGGAAAAAAGGGCCTGGTCACTAGGGGGGTATAAACCTGTGGTACTTAAGTGGTTAATGTGACTATTAATGCTTTGTGCGTCATAACAATATGTGGCAGATGCGCTGAACATATGGGTCTTGGCACCCTTCACTTTTGTCCCTTAGTGTTGCCATCGTTCGCCTCCCAATTGATTTCAATGTACGATGTGGCCTGGTCTGTGGGGCCGCCTCCTATGACAGAGTGTCTGATGTATCGTGTATGGGACGGCTCATAGACCGGATGTGACGCTGCGGTGCGTTCCAGGGGACCGGATGTGGCCGCTCTATGCGTTCCACGCCACGGAGGTGACGCGCTGCGGTGTCATCTGGGGCACACTGGACGGAAGTGATGTGTGCATTCACTGCAGAGACCGGAGGCAGTTTATCTGTGCGGCTCACGGACCGGTAATGACGAATATATTGGGGCGTCTGATTTCCGGAAGTGACCCGCCTGGCGTGACACTCAGCGCCAAGTTTGAACAGCTGGTAAGAGGGTATATAGGGAAACAATAGATCTAGTAAGTGTGAGTAGTAGGAGGAACAGGACGATACCGAGACGCAACCTAAACGTGAGTAAGGACCCTATAATGTGAACTGGCAAGTTAGCACCTTGGCATTAATTGTGCCTTATATTATATGTATATTTTTTACAGCCTCTTGGGTAAGGCGCTGGCCCTTATCTTACTGGGCCATTTAGCCTTCTGACTGCCTAGGACACTAAGTAAATTTTGAGATATAGGGGGCAATATTATAATCTTATACTAAGCTCCCAATCTGATAGTGTCTCAAATTTTTTCACAGGTGGGGCATATCAATTGGTCCCTTGGTCCTATGCATGTCACCGTTTGCGTCTCTGGCCCTGTGTCCTCCACCATATCATAAGTATATCTGGTTTATCTATTTGAACATGACGGTTTAACCCATGACTGTTATTACCCCCTGATGAACCTAGCAATAGGGGAAACGCGTAGGGGTTTTATGAGAACCAACCTGGGAACGCACCGTCTATGATGCCCCTGTGTTATTGGTTCTTTCATGATTATAGGTGATACATATCCTTGTCCACCTACTTATATACATCATCTTGTCTTATCTAATTTTGTGGGCTGTTGTCCGTGTGGGTATTTGGTTACCTGGGACACAGATTAACACCCGTCAGTTCATGGGGAGCCGTGATATTTACATTTGAGAGGAGGGTAAACGCAGGGCAGTCAGCCCAGGCACGAGGACAGGGAGTCTCCACCATCAGGAGACGTCCCTGGGCTGAGGAATAATTCAGGGTGAGCGTAGGGACAGGCTAGACATACTCCAATGCTCCCCTTAGCTGCCCTGTGTTCACTCACCACCAAAAACTGCACCAACGGTTGGCTTCCCTGCAGGAACATATTTTATCTTTTTTCATTTTTTGTCTGTTTCACAATTTTCACTGGTGAACCACCACAGTGGTATTATTTTATATAGTACTAATAAGTAAAAGTTACGTTTTAAGGGGTCAATACTGCTGGACACCTTACATAAAATTCCCATTAATATTGTCCACATTGTCTATAGAGGAATGTATACAGCTTTGCGCTAAACTGTAGATCGTGAATAGGTACTGTAGGTGACCCCACTCCCCAAATGATAGTAGAGTGCATAGACTGAACTACCACTCACCTGAGGTCTTCACCTTAGGACCCCTTTAGCTTTAACTTAACTTCCTGCCTTCTACCTTGTTACTTTTATGTGTCAGGGCACAGAGGCCGTGAGGCGGCACACCAAGCACAGAGGCCGTGAGGCAGCAGGCCAGACACAGAGGCCTTAAAGAGGACCTTTCACCTTGAAAAACATTGTGAACTAAGTATGCTGCCATGGAGAGCGGCGCCCGGGGATCTCACTGCACTTACTATTACCCCTGGGCGCCGCTCCGTTCTCCCGTTATGCCCTCCGGTATCTTCTCTCACAAAGTTATAGTAGGCGGTGTCTGCCCTTGTCCTGTGGGCGTCTCCTTCTCCTAGGCTGCAGCGCTGGCCAATCGCAGCGCACAGCTCACAGCCTGGGAGTTTTTTTTCTCCCCGGCTGTGAGCTGTGCGCTGCGATTGGCCAGCGCTACAGCATAGGAGAAGGAGACGTCCACAGGACAAGGGCAGACACCGCCTACTATAACTTTGTGAGAGAACATACCGGAGGACATAACAGGAGAACGGAGCGGCGCCCAGGGGTAATAGTAAGTGCAGTGAGATCCCCGGGCGCCGCTCTCCATGGCAGCATACTTAGTTCACAATGTTTTTCAAGGTGAAAGGTCCTCTTTAAAGAAAATAGGTGCTGCTACTATCGCCTGAGTTCCTATTTAGATCCACACACACACATTCTCAATTAAAGTAATTAGAACTGTTGAGGCAATCCAGCTGGTTAAAACACATGCATGGTTTACTTACCTGATAAATAGTTTGCATGGTTTACTTACCAATCTTGGAGTATATGCTGCCAAAGCAAGCACCAATAATGTCATGCAGCTTCTGCCAACACTTGCATATGGAGAGTTGATAAGGAGAGGAGAAAAGGCCCCATTCCAGCTGCTGACGGTTTCAGGCACACTAAGGTGCGATCCTGCTGAACTCCATTAAGGAACATCGGATCTAAGCTCCATGAACCCATAGCCATCCATAGTGAGGTAACCATCAGCTGCATTACCCACTTCATCATGGTTAGGAGCAAGCCAGGGGACCTCCACATAAGAGGTACTGGCACGGCCACTTATAGGGTAGGAAGGATGAAGATGAACCCAACGATCGAACCCAGGCCATCAGAGAACCCACCTATAGGCTCGGACTCCGCCAAGTGGGTTCCGGGCTGCTAAGGGACCTCTACCTCGAGAGGTGTTAGCAGGGCTATTCAAGACCTAGAAGGAGAGGCTGGACACCCCCTGATCCTAGTCTCATCCTTAGGCCCTAAAAGTTCTTGTAGAATCTCTTCAACCCTAGAGCAGGGAACCTGTCTGCGTCTATCCTCTGTAGGGACAGGATCTGGTGTAGATCTATGGTTATGTATGATAATGATGGAATTATGTAATCTGTGTGTAAAACACTGAAGTCTATGTACAGTGACACACTGCGGAAAACTTGAATTCAAATATTATTTCTTTGTTCTCTGAGGTATGAAGGACGGTGTCCAGGACTTATAACAGAGCGCTGCATTTTACCACGGCTGTAATTTACTTCCATTTACCTCTTATGCCATAATCTGCCTAAAATTTAAATTGTGCCACGTGTCCTACCTCCTCTAAGTGAGCCCCTCGTTCTTCACAGTAACACTGATGGTGGGGATAGACTTTCCCAAAAGGAACACCAGGTCGCAACCTCTTGAGAAGGATTGGCACACAAGGCAGCTGGTCCAGACGGACCAAGAGGTACCTTATCAAGGTACCAGAGGTACAGACGTAGTCAGCAGGCCAAGCCATAACCATGAGCAACAGTGCAGGACCAAAAGGATGAGACAGAGGCGAAGTCAAACAAGCAATAGGTCAGGGCAGGCAGCACAGGTACTGGTCAGGCAATCCGGATTGGCAACAGGAGAATCAAGGCAAGCAGGCAGGGATCAAACGGGTAGCGGCGTCCAGCAACACAAGCACGGGTAAGATACACAGCAGAGATATCAGCAACCTTTGCAGGACACAAGGATCTTGATGCTCAGGCACCTGGGAAGGGGGTTGAGCCACTTATGTATGTGAAGGATGGCTAGGATTGGTCAGCAAGGTCATATGAGCTAACCCATAAATCACAGGAAGTGACGTGCGCCGGCCCTAAAGGAAGTGCTACAGACATGTAAGCATGCTGTGCTCAGGGCTGGAAGGAAACTGCGGAGCGGATCCCAGGACAGACAATGCCTGTAAGGACAAAGCCCAGCACTGCAGCAGTGAATGTGGAAACACCGGCAGCAGGTCACCTCTGAACACGAAGCCCGGAACCGCGCGCGATAAGCAGGAGAACATTGGCTGATAGCAGCCGCTGTTACATACCTTATGTGTGTGGAGGCTCAAATTCTGGTTTCGGCTCACAATCACTGATGGAAATCACTGACGTGTGAATGAGGCTTAAATGAAAGAATCTTCTGAGGAAGAAGTTGCTTCAAAAGATTTTTGTTGCTGTGGCCAATTTCCAACAGTACCAAAAAAAATTAACCACACACATAAATCAAAAAGTCTTATTTATTGAATACATCCATATAGTATACAAAATATCAATATACTTTAGTAAAAGCGATGCAAGTGAGTGCTATGAGCCATTTTCCCCTGGGAGAGGGGTAGCATGCAATTACATATGTTGAACACCTAACCACTTCATGTACATTGTAATTGTCAACCTAATGTTGATATATTAATATATTCAAAAGTGAAGGTGTAACATTAATAATAGCATATTGCCCGCTGTTATAAAGTGCAAAATATAATGTCTACCTGTCATGAGCTGCAGAACATGGCTGTGACGCTCTGTGCTGCAATTGGACAGCGTCTCCTCCTCCCTGCTCTCCAGTGAGACATTACCGGGAGTCACCGCGGGCGAACGGAGCGGCGCCCACTAATAATAGTAAGTGCACTTATATCCCTGGGCACATTTATGAGAGAGAAAAATAAAAATAAAAAATAAATAAATACATTCCCTTTAGGGGGACACAATACATAGTGTAAACAATTTTTTTTTTAACCTCTCATGATGAAATAATCATAATCCCGGAATGTGAGAGGGGTTGCGTGCCTTTACTGCTACTATATTCTAAACCATTGCTCATAGCACTCTTCTGTTTGTTGGGCTCCTGAGGAGGCATCTAATGATGCAGAAACGCGTCGGGCCCGCGTTACTTCATAGAAGGACTATTTAGTTAGAGCAGGGCAAACAAGTTTTACTTAGGTTTCCTGTTTGGACCGTTTGGGCCATGTCCCAACTGCATACATAGCAGTGACTGCGTGGGATTAGCCCGTGTCCTCTCCATTAATTAGATATTTAGTAACTACTGTTCATTCAAGATTTATTTTTATTCTTCCAAAGTGACTTTGGACCGTGGATTTGATCTTTATTGTCACCTGTCCATTGCCACTTGGGTTTATTATTGCACCAGTGTTCCAATGTTGGAATCGGGATTGGTTCAGAGTGGGGAAGCTGCTCTCAACCCCTGAATCATTGAGTGTAGATCCCTATATCCATTGATTTCAAAGAGTTATACCTGGTGCGACTGGCACTATTTCCATGTACCCCTAATTTCTTTGATTAATTGATGTTTAATAAAGTCTTGTTTTTTCTCTTTTAACCACCTCCGGACCGCCTAACGCAGGATCGCGTTCCGGAGGTGGCAGCGCTGCGCACAGTCACGCATATACGCGTCATCTCGCGAGACGCGAGACTTCCTGTGAACGCGCGCACACAGGCGCGCGCGCTCACAGGAACGGAAGGTAAGAGAGTTGATCTCCAGCCTGCCAGCGGCGATCGTTCGCTGGCAGGCTGGAGATGTGTTTTTTTTAACCCCTAACAGGTATATTAGACGCTGTTTTGATAACAGCGTCTAATATACCTGCTACCTGGTCCTCTGGTGGTCCCCTTTGTTTAGATCGACCACCAGAGGACACAGGTAGCTCAGTAAAGTAGCACCAAGCACCACTACACTACACTACACCCCCCCCCCGTCACTTATTAACCCCTTATTAGCCCCTGATCACCCCTAATCACCCCTGATCACCCCATATAGACTCCCTGATCACCCCCCTGTCATTGATTACCCCCCTGTCATTGATCAACCCCCTGTAAAGCTCCATTCAGACGTCCGCATGATTTTTACGGATCCACTGATAGATGGATCGGATCCGCAAAACGCATCCGGACGTCTGAATGAAGCCTTACAGGGGCATGATCAATGACTGTGGTGATCACCCCATATAGACTCCCTGATCACCCCCCTGTCATTGATTACCCCCCTGTCATTGATTACCCCCCTGTAAAGCTCCATTCAGATGTCCGCATGATTTTTACGGATGCACTGATAGATGGATCGGATCCGCAAAACGCATCCGGACGTCTGAATGAAGCCTTACAGGGGCATGATCAATGACTGTGGTGATCACCCCATATAGACTCCCTGATCACCCCCCTGTAAAGCTCCATTCAGATGTCCGCATGATTTTTACGGATGCACTGATAGATGGATCCGATCCGCAAAACGCATCCGGACGTCTGAATGAAGCCTTACAGGGGCATGATCAATGACTGTGGTGATCACCCCATATAGACTCCCTGATCACCCCCCTGTCATTGATTACCCCCCTGTAAAGCTCCATTCAGATGTCCGCATGATTTTTACGGATGCACTGATAGATGGATCGGATCCGCAAAACGCATCCGGACGTCTGAATGAAGCCTTACAGGGGCATGATCAATGACTGTGGTGATCACCCCATATAGACTCCCTGATCACCCCCCTGTCATTGATTACCCCCCTGTCATTGATTACCCCCCTGTAAAGCTCCATTCAGATGTCCGCATGATTTTTACGGATGCACTGATAGATGGATCGGATCCGCAAAACGCATCCGGACGTCTGAATGAAGCCTTACAGGGGCGTGATCAATGACTGTGGTGATCACCCCATATAGACTCCCTGATTACCCCCCTGTCATTGATTACCCCCCTGTAAAGCTCCATTCAGATGTCCGCATGATTTTTACGGATGCACTGATAGATGGATCGGATCCGCAAAACGCATCCGGACGTCTGAATGAAGCCTTACACGGGCGTGATCAATGACTGTGGTTATCACCCCATATAGACTCCCTGATCACCCCCCTGTCATTGATCACCCCCCTGTCATTGATCACCCCCCTGTCATTGATCACCCCCCCTGTCATTGATCACCCCCCCTGTCATTGATCACCCCTCTGTAAGGCTCCATTCAGATATTTTTTTGGCCCAAGTTAGCGGAATTTTTTTTTTTTTTTCTTACAAAGTCTCATATTCCACTAACTTGTGTCAAAAAATAAAATCTCACATGAACTCACCATACCCCTCACGGAATCCAAATGCGTAAAATTTTTTAGACATTTATATTCCAGACTTCTTCTCACGCTTTAGGGCCCCTAGAATGCCAGGGCAGTATAAATACCCCACATGTGACCCCATTTCGGAAAGAAGACACCCCCAGGTATTCCGTGAGGGGCATATTGAGTCCATGAAAGATTGAAATTTTTGTCCCAAGTTAGCGGAACGGGAGACTTTGTGAGAAAAAAATTAAAAATATCAATTTCCGCTAACTTGTGCCAAAAAAAAAAATTTGCTATGAACTCGCCATGCCCCTCATTGAATACCTTGGGGTGTCTTCTTTCCAAAATGGGGTCACATGTGGGGTATTTATACTGCCCTGGCATTCTAGGGGCCCCAAAGCGTGAGAAGAAGTCTGGTATCCAAATGTCTAAAAATGCCCTCCTAAAAGGAATTTGGGCACCTTTGCGCATCTAGGCTGCAAAAAAGTGTCACACATCTGGTATCGCCGTACTCAGGAGAAGTTGGGGAATGTGTTTTGGGGTGTCATTTTACATATACCCATGCTGGGTGAGAGAAATATCTTGGTCAAATGCCAACTTTGTATAAAAAAATGGGAAAAGTTGTCTTTTGCCAAGATATTTCTCTCACCCAGCATGGGTATATGTAAAATGACACCCCAAAACACATTCCCCAACTTCTCCTGAATACGGCGATACCACATGTGTCACACTTTTATGCAGCCTAGGTGGGCAAAGGGGCCCATATTCCAAAGAGCACCTTTAGGATTTCACAGGTCATTTACCTACTTACCACACATTAGGGCCCCTGGAAAATGCCAGGGCAGTATAACTACCCCACAAGTGACCCCATTTTGGAAAGAAGAGACCCCAAGGTATTCGCTGATGGGCATAGTGAGTTCATGGAAGTTTTTATTTTTTGTCACAAGTTTGTGGAATATGAGACTTTGTATGAAAAAAAAAAAAAAAAAAAAAAATCATCATTTTCCACTAACTTGTGACAAAAAATAAAAAATTCTAGGAACTCGCCATGCCCCTCACGGAATACCTTGGGGTGTCTTCTTTCCAAAATGGGGTCACTTGTGGGGTAGTTATACTGCCCTGGTATTCTAGGGGCCCAAATGTGTGGTAAGGAGTTTGAAATCAAATTCAGGAAAAAATGAGGAGTGAAATCCGAAAGGTGCTCTTTGGAATATGGGCCCCTTTGCCCACCTAGGCTGCAAAAAAGTGTCACACATCTGGTATCCCCGTACTCAGGAGAAGTTGAGGAATGTGTTTTGGGGTGTCTTTTTACATATACCCATGCTGGGTGAGATAAATATCTTGGTCAAATGACAACTTTGTATAAAAAAATGGGAAAAGTTGTCTTTTGCCAAGATATTTCTCTCACCCAGCATGGGTATATATAAAATGACACCCCAAAACACATTCCCCACCTTCTCCTGAATACGGAGATACCAGATGTGTGACACTTTTTTGCAGCCTAGGTGGGCAAAGGGGCCCATATTCCAAAGAGCACCTTTCGGATTTCACAGGTCATTTTTTACAGAATTTGATTTCAAACTCCTTACCACACATTTGGGCCCCTAGAATGCCAGGGCAGTATAACTACCCCACAAGTGACCCCATTTTGGAAAGAAGAGACCCCAAGGTATTCGCTGATGGGCATAGTGAGTTCATAGAACTTTTTATTTTTTGTCACAAGTTAGTGGAATATGAGACTTTGTAAGAAAAAAAAAAAAAAAAAAAAAAATCATCTTTTTCCGCTAACTTGTGACAAAAAATAAAAAGTTCTATGAACTCACTATGCCCATCAGCGAATACCTTAGGGTGTGTACTTTCAGAAATGGGGTCATTTGTGGGGTGTTTGTACTTTCTGGCCATTGTAGAACCTCAGGAAACATGACAGGCGCTCAGAAAGTCAGAGCTGCTTCAAAAAGCGGAAATTCACATTTTTGTACCATAGTTTGTAAACGCTATAACTTTTACCCAAACCATTTTTTTTTTACCCAAACATTTTTTTTTTATCAAAGACATGTAGAACTATAAATTTAGAGCAAAATTTCTATATGGATGTCGTTTTTTTTTGCAAAATTTTACAACTGAAAGTGAAAAATGTCATTTTTTTGCAAAAAAATCGTTAAATTTCGATTAATAACAAAAAAAGTAAAAATGTCAGCAGCAATGAAATACCACCAAATGAAAGCTCTATTAGTGAGAAGAAAAGGAGGTAAAATTCATTTGGGTGGTAAGTTGCATGACCGAGCAATAAACGGTGAAAGTAGTGTAGGTCAGAAGTGTAAAAAGTGGCCTGGTCTTTCAGGGTGTTTAAGCACTGGGGGCTGAGGTGGTTAAACAACCCCCTTCACAAAATGGTATTCCACTATTTTGATATTGATGGCCTATCCTCATCAAATTGCCATTGGTCTGACACTGTGCTCTCCACTGATCAGATGTTCTGCAGTAGATGTCTCCAGATGAATCCAGCTTCCCCTATGCAAAGTCATCAACTCATGACTCTATTTCAGTTTAAAGGGTTAACCTGCATTGATTTATACTGTTTAATACTGCATAACGGTATTTCATATGCATGTTGTCATATATACCCTGTTCATTTGCACAGCACTGTGAAAAGTGTTAATAAACACAGAGACTTTTGGGACTTTGAATGAGAAGCTGGTAATTTTCCACAGCTACCATAGGGTTGCAAAAGAGCATATTTTAGAGGAAAAAAGCCAGACGTTGCTTACCACCAAATTCAGACAGACTGACCTTTTGAATGTCTGATTTAGCTATGTTATGTCTGAAAAAACTGCTGTGTTATTGCCTTTGAGTATCACTAAAGCTCTAATGCAAGTCTATGAGAGAAGGGAGTTGTAACTTTGTATTTGTTATGGTGAGTTTCTCATTTCCACCCCTCCCATTAGAAGGTTCTAGTTAGTCTAGAAATGGTATATAAGGACAGCAATCAGAGCCCCTAGTGTTCTGCAGTTAGGGAACGGTGCTTGGAAGGGGGATACTCTGCCAGACTGCAGGAGTGACCAGAAGAAGACGCTGAGACGGGATACTCTGCAACAGACCCTGGGTCTCCAGCCTTTAACCAGGGAACCAGCCTTCTGAGACAGAGAGAGATGGACAGCTAGCTCAGGTCTTTCCTCAGCAAACTCTCAAACCCTTCTGTCAGGGAGGAGACTGGAGAAGACAGCCCTATGCCTTGCCTGTATTTTCTTGCACCTGAATTTCTCCAGTAAAGAAGCACACTAGTTTACTGCAGACCCTGACTCTATGGACTTAATTCCCATTCGGGTGCATCTCAACATCCCTTCTTGAGAGCAGCAACACATGGTAACACTTCAATGGAGTCTGGGGGACACAGAGTTGCAGTGCCAGGTATTAGACCCCTCAATCTCATCCAATCTGATAGTTATGGCCTATCCTGATAATAGGCCTTCAAGAAAACCCCTTTAATGACATACACATTTATTTAGCGCATATGGTGGTTTAATGGACCAATCTTAAAGGGGTTGTCTGGGTTCAGAGCTGAACAAACATATCCCCTTCTTGATCCAGGCAGCCCCTCTGAGGGAAGAATCCGACATTTATTGTGCAGGACAAGGGCTTTGTTATGCAAGCGGGTGTGGACCCACTGCGCCACTTACTGGGTATACTCCGGAGGAGCGTAACTAAGCAGCTACCTGGTATTCACTAGAGCCCCCGATGGTGAAGATAGGCTTGGGCCATAGGGTAGCTGCCAGGTGCCACTCCAGAGTAGTCCCCAAGTCAGTGGCAGCTGACCAGGGGGTCAGGGTGCTCGGTGCAAGCACCGAGGGGACGTACGAGGCCTGGGGGTACGGATCAGGACAGACGGCAATCAAGCAAAGTCAGCAAACAAGATCTGAGGTCAGGGGCAGACGGCAAACAGGCAAAGTCCATAAACGAAGTCCGAGGTCAGAGGTAGGCGGCAGAAAGCAAAGTCCAGGAGTATAATAGCAGGATTCGGTACACAGGAAGGCAGACAAGATAAACACCTTTGCACAGGGACTAGACACTGAGGTTGCTCAGGCAACTTCCTGTAGTAGGAAGTGCCTTTAAATACATGCTGCAATTCGACAATTGGCTGCTGAGACAGAGGGCGTGTGTGTGTTGCCACATAGGAAAGAGAGACACACCCATGCAAGCTTCAGCAGCAGTGCAAGTTTCCAGCAGCAAGGAAACACTGGCATGGATCACATGTAGCAGAGTTAAGTTAGTTGATGCCTGTGTTTGTCAGCTGGGCGGCAGGAGGGAAAAGAGGGAGCCCGGCGCCCGCGCCTGTTGATAGGGGCAGCGGCGCCGACACAGGCAGCTGGGCTAACAGGCTTTTTCTGCAGATCCGGTGATGTTACAGGGTTGCTGTTAGGCAGAGGCTTCAGCCTAGCAGCTTTGCAGGTGATGTCACCGGCACTAATGGGCAGGTTTTAGCGCTGCCCTAGCCTGTAAAACAACTGAGAAGCCTCTGCCTAGCAGTGTAAAAATGTAAACAAAAAAGCAAAAAACAAAACATGAAATGCTCTGATGCTCATCTCGGATGGGATGCCTGGGTAAAAAAAAACGGATATGCCCGGATTCAGCTTTGACCCCGGACAACCCCTTTAATTTTTATTTATTATGCTGCTTAACTAATTTTTGCAACTTTTTTTTACATGATG
The DNA here is from genome assembly GCF_905171765.1 of Bufo bufo. Lineage (NCBI taxonomy): Eukaryota > Metazoa > Chordata > Amphibia > Anura > Bufonidae > Bufo > Bufo bufo. The sequence continues at coordinate 391,366,889 of NC_053394.1, read as the reverse complement.
CATGGGCTTTTTATTAATATGTTTTTCAGAGATTTATTTTCTTTTTAATTCAAACTCAAGCTCCTTTTTCTTTAAATATGCAGATTGACACCAAAATAAATGGTTAAAATTGGTCCCTGTTTTGGTCATATTGATAGTTTTTTTTATGTGAAAAGAGAAACTATGCAGACATTTTTTTCTATTTTATATTCACTTGTATTTTATTGTATATTTTAATACTTTTAAAATATGTTTTGGCCTATGGGACAGTTACACATCACTGTATCTTGGGCATCCAAATGTGACGAGTGAAGCTTCTGCACCATAACGGCCCTGCCTGGCAAGGTAGAAACCACTATGTGCGCAAAACAAGCAATCACTGAAAGAATATATTAAGCGGCAGCGTCCAAAACCATCCATAGAAACAGTAATGGATCACAAACCCACCTCTCTCCATCCGAGGTATCGTCATTACTTGTAGAAGTATTGTCAGGTGCAAGACATCCGATTATAAACCCAGACAAAACTGTAACTGCGCCCATGGAGCTCATGGAACGGCCTGAATATTAGAGATCCTCCAAATAAAACATATCATCTCCGTATCACCATACAATAATAGGAATGGGAATAGTCATAGGGAAAAAAAATTATCAAAAATTCTATATATCCAATAAAATATTTTATATCAAGTCTTCAATTATAAAACTAAACAATCCAGAGCTGGTGGGACATAAAATAAAAAATTATCAAGGAATTACCCACTGGTAAATTCATGTGAGATGAGTGAACCACATGACTTCTACAAATACAGGGGTGGCGGGGACCCCACTTGTTGGATTTATCTACAGGTACATTTTGGTCATGGTGTACAGACTAAGATGGTATTCCTTTAGGAGGGTGAGTAATGGCTTCTATGTAATGAGGCAATCCTTACCTGGGTCACTTGTTGGGAGAACTTGCACATTACTGATGAAACCCAGTAAGAGCGGATGGTTTCTTGACAAGCTCATAATTGACGTTTTTAATTTTACAAATACTTATAAAAAGGTAGAACAGACCGGGGCTGGAATAGGAAGATAGTTATCTTTTTATATCAGGCCCTATAGGTTTTTATTTTTTTCTCTCACCAAACATTTTTGTTAAGAGGGGATATATATATATATATATATATATATATATATATACATACAGTATAAACTTTCACTTTTAACTGGATCTGTCCTTTGATGACCGGTATTCATTCAATACAGGAGACAATATGTATTTGGGGAGCTCTCACAGCGGTCCCAATCATCACTCCAAGCCCTCAGACACCTCTGGTAACTCAAAGCAATGTTCTGTTTTATATCCCTATAAAAAGGAGTATCTGATGGAATAAAGCCAGTTAGCGACACTGACTACCATATAAACAGGGTGGTCACTAAAGGGCTAAGCATGGAGATGGCTTCTCTCTGTGAGTTTTTTTATGTCTAACAAGAACTGATTTCTGGTTAAAACATTTCCCACATTCTAAACATGAAAATGGCTTCTCTCCTGTGTGAACTCTCTGATGTCTAATAAGAGCTGTTTTATCCTGAAAACATTTCCCACATTCTGAACATGAAAATGGCTTCTTCCCTGTGTGAATTCTCTGATGTATAACAAGTTCGGATTTCTGCTTAAAACATTTGCCACATTCTGAACATGAATATGGATTCTCCCCGGTGTGAACTCTATTATGTCTAATAAGAGTTGATTTATGCTTAAAACATTTCCCACATTCTGAGCATGAAAATGGCTTCTCCCCTGTGTGGATTCTCTGATGTATAACAAGTTCGGATTTCTGCTTAAAACATTTCCCACATTCTGAACATGGATATGGCTTCTCCCCTGTGTGATTTCTCTGATGTATAACAAGAGCTGATTTGTGCTTAAAACATTTACTACATTCTGAGCATGAAAAAGACTTCTCCACTGTGTGATTTCTCTGATGTCTCACTAATTCTGATTTAAATCTAAAACATCTTCCACATTCTAAACATGAAAATGTCTTCTCTCTTACGTGAGCTGTTGGATGTTTAACACCTTTTCTGTGCCTTTTATTCTGTGTTACAGTCTGTGATGAATCAGAAGATCGGACCTGTTTAAAAGGATCAAATAATACATTTTTCCTGTGATTGGATGAGGGTATATCTTGGATATTGGCATGCTCTTCATATATATCTTGTATGATACCACGATCATCTACTTCAAAATCTGAAGATACCAGATGTTTCTCTAAGTTCCTGGTACAGTCATCTGCCAAGAACAAAAGACATGTTATTATTAATGAATAATATACCAAAATATTCTATTGAAATTTTATTACATTTCAGTATAAAAAAATCCACAAAAAGGTATGGCACAAAATACAAGAATTAACTGATTAAAACAGTGGTGGCCAAAAAGATCACAATCTAATAGTAGACCAAGGGGCATAACTAGGCCAGGTTGGCCCACACCTTGAGCAACTTCCCTGCAACCTCCACCCAATCAGTCATTTTAAATACATATAAATAAAACATTTCCTAGCGCGGGACAAGAGGCGTTGAATTTCCCTTAGTTCCCCACACCATAGTTATCTTCCCTAAGAGTCCCTTCCACAGTAGAATTCCCGTTTAGTGCCCTCAGGAGAATGTCCCCTTGATGTCTCCAAACAGTAGTTATGCCCCCTTACAATAATGCTTCCCCTTAGTGCCCCCACACAGTAGTTATGCCCCCTGCAGTAGTACTGCCCCTTAGTGTCCCCTTTACATTAGTGAAGCTTCTGTACTATGAATAAAATTAATAAAGTAATACCGAGCACATCATGCTCTTTCCAGCAGCAGACGTGATGTGATGACGTCATCTCTCCTGCTGAGCTGAGGAGAGCGCACAGGCCGGGGGATGATCTCAGGTCTGTGCGCTCTCCTTCTCAGCCCAGCAGGTACAATGACATCACTGTATCACACCTGCTGCTGGGGAGAGTGCAGGCCGGGGAATGAGACCTGGGCTATAATGGATGACAGATACAGCAACTGGACTCGGAGGGAGGAGAGTAGAATGGACAGTAGGAAGCACAGTCCTGTCACTATCAAGTAAACAAACTGGATGGCACGCTCCATAAAATCTTCCTTTTATTCGTGGATTAATATTAATTGCCTGCGATTCATATATAAACACCATCCAATAACATAGTAACATAGTACATAAGGCCGAAAAAAGACATTTGTCCATCCAGTTCGGCCTGTCATCCTGCAAGGCAAAAAAAAAAACTGTGAGGTAGAAGCCAATTATCTCAACTTTAGGGGAATAAAAAATTCCTTCCCGACTCCAATCAGGCAATCAGAATAACTCCCTGGATCAACGACCCCTCTCTAGTAGCTATAGGCCCATCTTGAATTATTTTATTGTACTCACCATCACCACCTCCTCAGGCAGACAGTTCCATAGTCTCACTGCTCTTACCGTAAAGAATCCTCTTCTATGTTTGTGTACAAACCTTCTTTCCTCCAGACGCAGAGAATGTCCCCTCGTCACAGTCACAGTCCTGGGGATAAATAGATGATGGGATAGATCTCTGTACTGACCCCTGATATATTTATACATAGTAATTAGATCTCCCCTCAGTCGTCTGTTTTCTAAAGTGAATAACCCTAATTTTGATAATCTTTCAGGGTACTGTAGTTGCCCCATTCCAGTTATTACTTTAGTTGCCCTCCTCTGGACCCTCTCCAGCTCTGCTATGTCTGCCTTGTTCACAGGAGCCCAGACCATGTGTGGTCTTACTAGCGATTTGTAAAGTGGAAGGACTATGTTCTTATCACTGGCATCTATGCCCCTTTTGATGCAATCCATTATCTTATTGGCCTTGGCAGCAGCTGCTTGACACTGTTTTTTGCAGCTTAGTTTGCTGTTTATTAAAATTTCTAGATCATTTTCCATGTCAGTATTACCGAGTATTTTACCACTTAGTATGTACGGGTGATTGCATTATTCCTTCCTATGTGCATAACTTTACATTTGTCAGTGTTAAACCTCATCTGTCACTTGTCTGCCCAAGCCTCCAATCTATCCAGATCCCTCCGTAGTAGTATACTGTCCTCTTCAGTGTTAATTACTTTACACAGTTTAGTGTCATCTGCGAAAATTGATATTTTACTATGCAAGCCTTACCGTTAATAACCACCCTCTGTTTTCTATCACTTACTTACTTACTTACTTACCCACATACAGACATTTTCTACCAGTCCGAGCATTCTCATTTTATATACTAACCTTTTATGTGGTACAGTGTCAAATGCTTTGGAGAAGTCCAGATATACGACATCCATTGATTCGCCGCTGTCAAGTATAGAACTTACCTCCTCATAGAAACTGATTAAATTTAAATGGCGTTATTTGCTTATTTCCGTTGAGATGCTCTAAGATAGCATCTCTTAAAAAACCTTTAAACAGTTTACCCACAACAGATGTTAAACTTACCGGCCTATAGTTTCCAGGCTGTTTTTGGACCCTTTTTGAATATTGGCACCACATTTGCCATGCGCCAATCCTGTGGGACATTCCCTGTCAGTATAGAGTCTGCAAATATCAGAAATAAGGGTCTGGCTATGACATTACTTAATTCCCTTAGGATACGGGGGTGTATGCCATCTGGTCCAGGCGATTTGTCTATTTTAATCTTTTTAAGTCGCTGGGTCAGACAGGACACTTTTAATGGGGAATTTATTTTTACATTCAGCATTTCATCTGACAGTTTATTTTCCTCAGTGAATACATTGAAGAAAAAAATATTTAACAGCTTTGCTTTCTCCTCGTCGCTCTCTGCGACTCCCCCCTCATTACTCTTTAAAGGGCCGACACCTTCAGATTTATACTTTTTAACATTTATATAATTGAAGAACATTTTAGGGTTAGTTTTACTCTCTTTGGCAATTAATCTCTCGGTCTCTAGTTTGGCCGCTTTTATTTGTTTTTTACATGTTCTATTTTTTTCCTTATAGTTTTTCAGTGCTTCCGTGCTACCCTCCTGTTTTAGTCATTTATATGCTTTCTTTTTGTCATTTATTGCTTTCTTTACAGTTCTATTTATCCACATTGGTTTCTTTTTGTTCCTTAACCTTTTATTCCCATACGGTATGTACCTCTCACAATGAGATTTTAGGATGCTTTTAAAGATATCCCATTTTGTGGCTGTATTTTTATTTTTGAGGACTTTGTCCCAGTTAGTTAGGCCTATGGCCTCTCTTAGTTGGAAAAATGTTGCTTTTTTGAAGTTTGGTATTTTTGTTCCTCCCTGAAGAAACACTCTTTTGAATGATAATTGGAAGGTTATTACTTTATGGTCACTATTTACCAGGTGTCCCCCAACCTGCACGTCTGTTGTTCTGTCAGGCCTATTGGTTAATACTAAGTCGAGTATGGCCGTCCCTCTAGTCAGGTCCTGAACCAGTTGGCAGAGGTAATTGTCTTTGGTTATTGTTTCATTTATGAGATATACAAGTTTCAGTTTCCCAGTCTATATCTGGGTAGTTGAAGTCCCCCATAATAACCACCTCATTATGATTTGCCACCTTGTCTATCTCGTTTAGTAGTAGATTTTCTGTGGACACTGGTATATTAGGTGGTTTATAGTAAACTCTTATTAATAATTATTGTTTTTAGCTCTGTGTATTTCTACCCACAGTGACTCCACATGTTCATGTCCCTCACTTATATATTCCCAGAGTGTGGGCTTTAGACAGGACTTTACATACAGGCAGACCCCTCCCACTCTCCGGTTTTGACGATACTTTCTAAACAGACTGTAACCTTGCACATTAACTGCCCAGTTATAGCTATCATTTCAATGATAATGAAAATTCTTTCACTACAGATGAACTATTTCTTGAAATTAATTTCAGGTGTAATTCTGATGAATCAATCATCAGAATTTATACTGATACAAAAGGGCGATGGAAGGTCCCACCAGATACCAACGGCCATCTGACCAATGATTGCTCATAAAATCTGTCAGATAATCTGTTGGTGTAAATGCACCTTTAGATATAAACAGCAGATCTTGATGATTTGCTTGCCCAAATGCATTCAGCATGGCAGAACATTCCTCAGACAATCATTAACCCCTTAGTGACCAGCCTGTTTTGGGTCTTACTGACCAAGCGTTTTTCTTCCTTTTTCCATCATCACGTTCCAAGAGCTATAACTTTTTTATTTTTCCGTCTATATAGCTTTATTAGGGTTTGTTTTTTGCAGGACAAGTTGTGGTTTTTAATGGCGCCATTTTGGGGTACACATAACTTTCTGATTAACTTTTATTAAATCTTTATGGGAGGGAGATAGGAAATACAGCAATACTGCTACTGCGTTTTTACGTTATAAATTTTACGGCGTTAATTTTTCGGTATAAATAACATATCTTTATTCTCTGGGTCAGTACGATTACAGTGGTGGACTATTATAAAGCCTTGGGAACAATTGATGACAAACTGAGTGAATTTTTGCTGAACCATTCACCGGTTATTCCAGGACGCCCTATTGTGGCGTCGGTTAATTCAATCCTGTCTACACTAGCGATTACACTAGAGAAAATCCTAACACCTTTAATAAAGAAGACTGCATCATTCTTATTGGACACATTGCAATTTTGGGAAATTATAAGAGGATTAGGTAGAATATCTTGCGAATGCTGGCTGGTCACGATTGACGTGGTTAGCCTCTATACCTCCATCGATCATGGGGGGGGGGGGTGGAGGCGACATCACGTCTGTTGCGATTGAGTAATTATAAAGAAGTACAACAAGAATTTGCTTTGAAATTATTGCGTCTTGTGCTGTTTAAAAACTACTTTTTATTCAGGGATGATTTTTATTTACTGCGACGGGGGACCGTGATGGGTAGTAATGTGGCCCCACCATACGCAAACACATTTAAAATGCATTTATGACGTCATTTGAAGAAACATACGTATACACTGATCTGAATTATCAAAAAAATTTCTTGTTATGGAAAAGATTTATTGACGACATTGTTTGCGTATGGGCGGGGCCACTTGAAGCCCTCCTGGTCTTCCATGAGTACATTAATAATGTGTTACCTGGTCTGAGATTTACGATGACTTAAAGTCAAACACAAGTAAGTTTCTTGAATACGATGTTGATTAAGGATGATGAGGGCTATTTACACATGGATCTGTTTAGAAAAGAAATAGATAGAAATAGTGTACTACACTTTACAAGCGCCCATCCTTTGTCCTTAAAGAAATCTATCCCAAAATCCCAAATACAGCAGGTGAAATGGATAGTTTCAGATCCAGACACTCAGGAAATAAGATTGAGTGAGATGATGAATAGATTTAAAGACCGAGGGTATCCTGAAAAAATCCTGAAGGAAGCTACTCTCACGCCAGTCAGAGATAAAACAACTGATAAAGGTCCTAGGGTGGCTTTTGTACATAAATTCCATCCTTTTAATAGGATATTTGATTAGATTGTCCGGAAACATAGGTCATTGCTGGGTAGATCATACCCTCAAATATCAGAATTTCAGAATCCACCGTTAATATGTAACAGACGCGTGAAAAATTACCGTGACCACCTAGCAAAAGCTGACACTGGCCCCATGAAAAAGAGTATACGACAAAGCATGCCGAGGACACCAAAAAAACGGTACTTACCCCTGTCTGCATTGTGCTCAATGCTGTCATATTATTAGGGGTGAATCTTTCCACCACCCATATACTGGTAAATCATTCAGTATACATGGCTTCTTCACCTGTGAATCAACTAATGTAATTTATTTAATCAAATATCCATGTGGCTTAGTGTATATTGGGGAGACCACGCAAACTGTAAGGGACCGTATATGCCAACACAAGTCCACAATACGGACTGGGAATTTGAGGTTACAAATACCAGCTCATTTTCACAGTGCATGTCATTCTATCTCCCAATTGAGATTCCAAGTGTTAGAACAGGTCACAAGGCATAGGAGAGGTGGAGATATTAAAAAACAGCTATTACGCAGGGAAGCCTATTGGATCCATACCCTGAGCACTTTGCAGCCCAGGGGACTCAATAGGGATTATGAAATTACTCAACTGGATGATAAATGATGTATATAATGTACTAATTATTATTTGTTTCCCTTTCAGACGGTGTATTCAAGATGACACTTTGTGATTTTGCGGTATCGTTTTTGTACTTTATTATTTTACAATTATGTATCTGATTATGTGCAACTTTGCGATTAGGTTGTTATAGTATAGATGTGTATTCACTTACCTGCCTTAATCTTGGAGTCAGTGTGTATTATGTTGTAGAGGTACAGTTCAAAAACAAAGGGCAGTAAAGCCCAAGCACAAGATATAGTAAAGGGTGAATAGAAAACTATAAAGACGTGCTCAAATAAAAAGATGTGTGTGTCCCAACACCTTTCATCTATTTATATTTAGCCCTAGATTCATCAGGGGACATGAGGCTAGTGTTTCTTCTTTCGGTGAAATTGGTTCCTCCCAGACGAAAGCACTCAGATGGAGAGTATGGTCACACTTCCGAGTAGGACGGCACCCTAAGATGAGGGTGTCCATCTAAAGGTAGGAACTCCTGCATACATCTAGTGTTCCTACTCCATATGGCGTCTCCTAATGGTCTTGGGAGTAACTTTATTATTAGTAGTAATTATTAGTAATTGTTACTGTGTACAAGTCTCTCCGTATGTGAGATTTATGTTTGTTCCTTTATACTTTCATATATACTTATCAATAATAATAATAATTGTAATATCATTATTCTCACATTGCACAATATATCTATTTTTTATTTTATTTGTATCAGTAGAATCTTAGAGACCTCTCTGCTTTACTTAGTGGTCACTACTCACCTGGGCGGTTATCTGTAGGAATGTCCTCTGTACTCTGCTCATCACCCCTCACATATGTCTCTGTAGGATTAATATTGTTCAGATCTTCACCCAGATTCACAAGCTGTGAAAGAAATATTGTAGAAGTCATCAGACGGTTGGAGAAGTTGTGTGGAAGGTTTTATATGACCTGAAAAGACGACCAAAAATGACCGGAAAGCAGGAGTTATCTGACCCAAATATCTGCAGGTCTCCTGTATAAATCCGATCTGATTGCTTCATTATTCCAACCAGTTTGCAATGCAGGGAGAGCAGTCCTTATATTCCATCCCTAACATTACATTGTGTGTATATAACATTACATTGTTTGTGCACCTGTTGCCCTTGCTGGCCGCCCCAGGGCTGTGAAGTCGGTAAGCCAAAGTTCTTTCGATCCGTGGCTTGTTTACCTCCTAGGAATGAGCATAATTATCTGCTCTGCTGCAGCCAATGACTGGATTCAGGGGTAAGATGTCCACAAGAGACACATCACCACTAAAGCCAGTCATTGGCTGCAGTAAAGCAGGTGACCATAACGAGGGAGCAAACAACATTTACTGGAAGATGGATACACAGGAGCTGGCACACATAACCGGAGCGGAGGGTAGCAGGTACATATGACTCTTTCTATAGTAGAGACTGTGGGCACATTTGAAAAGTTACTTATTCCTGAACAAACCCTTTAATGCTGTCTTCCTGTTCTGTCTACCAGATTTGGGATGTCTGCAGGCATGAAGAGACTGTACCTAGTATAAGGGACAGGGGAGAACACAGGAGAGGTGAGAACTGATTATCTATCACCACTAGAACACCCTGCTGATCACTGCTTATAGTAAAAGGACAGGAGAGGTGAGAACTGATTACGATTATATTATATGATTATTATTACTATTTGTTTCTTCCAAAACCCACTGTACTTTTTTTTAACAAACGCTGCACGACTAGACTTATCGCATTCATCATTCAGGGAGCATGTGTTATTTCTCCCAATCACAAAGCAGCCACAATGTTCCTGCAATTGTCTCTGACCACCTTGCCCAGTTGGAGTTAGGTGAGGAGACAGCCAGCGCGGTTGTTTGCTGCTTGATGCCCTTTAGAAAGTATTTGGCTATGTGGCTACTATCACCCAGGGAGATCAGCTCTAAAACGGCATGGCAACGCTTCACATGATAGGAAGAAGGGGGAGAGGGAGCGATGTTCTGCCCTGCTTCTGTTTGGGACAGGAGGATATTCATGGAGGAGGCCGATAAGTGCCTGGTGTCGGAACAAACGTGGAGGTGTCAATAGGACCTGGCCTTCTTGCTGCAGTGCTGCCTCGCTGCAAAAAACATTGATCTAATGGGCTGTGAAAGGCATGAACTGTTCCAGTCCGTAACCGTTGCTCCAGGTGTCCACTGTGTGCACCTTGCTGCACAGCTAGAATTGCAAGGAGTGGCCTACATTCACCGCCACTTGAGAGTACAAAGCAGGGATGGCTGTTTTTTGAAAAAATGCCAGCTACTGTAGATAATTTCTAGTAAAGCTGAACACATGCCATTAGCCCTCTAAAGGCAACAGAATCCACAAAGTGATACCACAGAAACTGCACCACCAGCAACTTGTGCAAGCAGAGTTGTTTCTTGGCCACACATTCCATTATTGATGGCTGATGGTGGGACAGAATAGGAGGAGGCATAGTCTAAACAGGAGAAGCAGTAACTGATGATGACTTGGACACAGTACTGCACGTGGATGCCGCCTGGCTGCCACAAAGGAGACGGGAGAAGGAGGAATCTCTTGTTGTGGTAGCTGGCAGACACCTCTGTCACCCCCATGGCTTATTGTAATCTGGCAGATCTTGCACAGGGCATTGCTTTTGTTTTCCAGCACCGTGGAGAAGAACTGCCAGACAGGAGATACTTGCACACTCCACACAGAGCTAGCTACAGCCGAGCTTGTTTTAGGTCTGGCACGTTTTCAGCCTGCGACCACAGTATCATCAGCATCACCAGTTCCCAAGCTGACAATACTAGAAGCAGATCTGGACCTGGCAGGTTTTGGGAGGTTCTAACTGTATGTTGCCTTCACTCTGTATTGCTGCCACTGCCACCATCCTCTTCCTCTGATGTTACCTTCTTTTCAGCTCCCTGACCTAGCTCTTAGATCCTGTCCAACACACAAACATTGTAATAGTCCTTAACCTCCCCGCCAAGAAAAATGTGATATGTCATCATAGGCTTCCTAGCTCCCTCCAGATTACCTGCTTTATACTTGCCTTGAAGTTCCACTGCTGTTACCACTGCCCCTACCACCACGAGTGCAGCTACAGGTGCCACTACTCCTACCACAAACACAGCTATGCATGGGGTGCCCCTCCTCCCCGAATATCCTCCTCATGGTAGTCTAAACGCTGAGCCATCCAGTCCACAATTCCATCCTCCGTGTCCTCAATAATATTAGGAGCCATGGAGAACTGTGGCCAACTACTACTACTCCTGGCAGGTACTGATACTGCTGGTACTACATATATTCTGACTCTGGGAGGACGAGGCATAGGTCTTTAGTATTGCACTCTTCCATTTCTCAGACATTTTATTATGAGGCCTATAAATGAAAAGTCAGGGGTTTGGTATAGACAGATTATTTAACAGTATAAGCAAAATGGCAAGTGTGTTTTTTGTCATTTAAAGACAGTGGCACAATTAAATGTCTCTCCACTTCTACAAACACACTCCACACTGGTATTGACAATTTACTTTGGGAAGAATGTAGTGAAATGTCTTAGAACTATGTGTTTAATATCAGTGGTAAAACAATGAAAACTGTTACTATAATATGTTTGACACACAGTCTGATCTACTAATATGTCCACTAACACAATATAACAATGCAGTGTTTGTTGTAAAATTTCTTTGAACTATGTGTTTAGTAATATGGATATAAAATTAGTGTTGTTGCTGTAACATGTTTGTGCTATAATGCAACGTATTTAACCCTTTGAGGACCTTGTGATTTTCAGTTTTTCTGCTTTAATTTTTTACTCCCTGCCTTCCTGGGGCCATAACTTTTTTATTTTTCCGTTCATATAGCCTTGTTTTTTGTAGGAAAAGTTGCGCTTTACAATTCCACCATTTAAAAAATTGCACACAATATAGTGGCGAGCTGGAAAAAAATTCCAAATGGGCTGAAATAAAATAAAAAAACCGCCTGGCTGCACTGTAGAATCCAATAGATAAACCCACGCACTCTACCAACTGAGCCACCACACATTCTTATCAAAGAGACCAAATAAACCTGGTTTACCGATTCTAAGGCCCCTTTCACACGGGTGAGAATTCCGTGCGGGTGCAATACGTGAGGTGAACCCGGACCCATTTACTTCAATGGGGCTGTTCAGATGAGCGGTGATTTTCACACATCACTTGTGCGTTGTGTGAAAATTGCAGCATGTTCTATATTCTGCGTTTTTCACACAAAGCAGGCCCCATAGAAATTAATGGGGATGCGTGAAAATCGCATAGCATCCGCAAGCAAGTGCGGATGCAATGCGATTTTCACGCATGGTTGCTAGGAGATGATGTTAGTAAATTGATAAAAGTCAATTTACTGTATTATTTTTCCTTATAACATGGCTATAAAGGAAAATAATAGCATTCTTAATACAGAATGCTTACTAAAATGTTGCTTGAGGGGTTAAAAAATACAAAAAAATTAACTCACCTCATCCTCCTGTTCACGCAGCCGGCATTGTCTTCTTTCTTCATCTTTCAGGACCTGAAAAAGGACCCTTGATGACGTAATCGCGCTCACCACGTGGTGAGTGCGGTGACGTCAGCGCAGGTCCTGCTGAATGAAGATAGAAGGATCTTCTAACCTCATTCAGCAGGACCTGCGCTGACGTCACCGCGCTCACCACGTGTTCGGGTCTGGGTACCACATTCAGTTTTTTATCACACGCGTGCAATATGCATTGCACTTGCGTTGAAAAAAACTGAAGCATGCAAAGCAATCGCAGTCAAAACTGACTGAAATTGTGTGCACACTCGCGCGGGTTTCCCGCAATGCACACGCGACGCATCAGGAGCAAATCCGGGATGCCCGTGTGAAAGAGGCCTATGGTAAACAGATAAGCATCGGAAGTGAGCATACATGGCTGAAGAGCAGATGTGATGCCACGAAAACCCGGGGTGGGGGCCCAGCCTTGGAGGCAGGAAATCAGAAAATGAAGCGCAGAGCAGGCTGCCAGACAAGCTGAACAAGTGAGGTGGGACAACAACTTTAAGCACAGTTTCAGCATCCCCTCACTCCCTTAATACTTTCCCTAGAAGAATTCCCTCTCTTTAGTGTTCCTATCACACTACGTTAGTGACTTGTGTCTATAATCGTTCTTTGTCAGACTCCGCCCCCTCCCCACTTCCTCCCAGTGTCATGTTATCCACAGTCCTCTACCTTCTTCATGGTTTTCCATCTAATACTAACATTAAACACACTGGGCACTGCTTTCAAGTGATTCATCTAAAACGAATCGCATAAGCTTTGTTTTTGTATGGCAGACCAATTACGTATTAGTTTCAGGGACTCATTGTCTAAAGTTTAGTCAACGAGTCCCTGAAATATATACCTTCAGAGTAAAGATGAGCAAATTGATTCTAAACTAAAGAATTTTGCAAAAATTGGTCTGCCATACAAAAACAAAGATCCCTCCCCACCAGCTGCTCTTCCTGCTTTCTGTATGTCCCTAAACATATCATGCTGCTGAAGATATCATCTCTACATTATCCATTACACTAGAAGAGCAAAGGTTTAGACTGTAGTGTAATGGATAATGTAGAGATGATATCTTCAGCAGCATGATATGTTTAGGGACATACCGAAGACAAGGAGGAGTAGCTGGTGGGGAGGGAGCTCTCCAGAGGGATCTGATAAATGATGCTGTAATCTTGTAGTTCACAGGATGTCAGCCACACAGGAGAGAGACAGCAAGCCTCAGACTGGAGGTCAGACTAGAGATCACATGACCAGGTTTCCATAATCAAAGGTTCAAAATGTATGGTTGCATCTGAGCAGCTAGAAAATTGTTGGCGAGTTAGAATTATATGTGCTGATGAAAATAATCCTGGGGTGGGGAATAGAGTTGAGCAGACACCTGGATGTTCGGGTTCGACGGGTTCGGCCAAACTTCACAAAAAAGTTTGAGTTCGGGACCCGAACCTGACCCCGAACCCAAACCCCATAGCTGCAGTTCCTTGACGTCCGAATTCAGGTGCAGGATGGAGAGATCTTCACTGATCTTTTCCAAAAACCTACGGATAGGAATACCTTGTTGATGTATGACAGCAGCCATCCTCAGAATATGGTAAACTCCCTACCATGGAGTCAATTATTCAGGGTACGGCGCATCGTATCTGACGATACCCTATTTGGATACAGAGTTGATGAAATGTGCAATAAGTTCAGTAAGAGGGGGTACCCCAAAAAATTGATTAACCGTACCAAACAAAAGATTGTATCTATGGAACGTAGTTCCACCTTTACAAGAAAATCACAGAAGCAGGATATTACTCGGATTCCTTTTGTTTCCATCTTTGGGAGTGACAGCGGTAATATTGCCACCATCCTCAGACAGGAATGGCAGATCCTGCAGAAAGGATTACCTACAGTCACTGAATTCACAGTTCCCCCAATGATGGCATACAAACGGAGTCCTAATCTGCGTGACAGAATAGTGAAAGCTGACATAGGGGGTAAGGATAGTGAGAGACAGAAAAGGTTGGCACCACTGAGGAGTGGTAATTTCCCTTGCCTTTCTTGTTGCAACTGCAGTTGCATCATGAAAGGTGACGGTTTTACACATCCATACAGTGGTAAACGGTTCAAAATTAAAGGACACTATACATGTAGATCCACCGACGTGGTATACATGATACAGTGCCCGTGTAGTTTGATATACGTGGGGGAGACCACGATGGAATTGAGGTAGGATATTTGAGACGGGGGGGGGGGGGGGTGACAGAAAGGGAATCCTGAGGAAAAAGGAGCTTAAATGGATCCATACCCTTAGGTCCCTACAACCTTTTGGCCTAAATATAGAATTCAATGTCACGTCCATTGACTAATATGAGTAGCTAGTATGTCTTCTAGGTATAGGGACATCATGTTTTTAAGATATATGTAGCACATCCCTGTGGGATCTATCCCCTAGATCCCCTTCATAGGGTAATTGTACATTATATTTATCAATGCATTAATATGGAATGCATATGTGTTATACTATCTGCATCTATGATGTATAAGATTGATGTTAACCAGACATGGTGTGGTATACACCTCCTCCACCATTGTTATATGTGTTGGTATATGTGATGAACTGTGATATTTTTTGCAGATTACATGATCACTCTGGGGACGTGTATCTCACATTATGATTGATCGGAAGTATCCCATGTATATTTGCTTTATAAGGATGTAAATTTGATCACCTATTATTATATGCCACCGACGCTTGCGCTGTATTGATACCGGACGCGGGTAACCACGTGATTCATGTAGGTGACGCACAGACGTGCGCATTCGGATGAAGTCAGTGGTGTGGACGCACTATTAATGATGTCAGCGGCTGTTTGCGATAGCTGATTGGCCCAAGGTACGAGCGCCGCGGGTGACCATGGAGACGATTGATACATCCGGTCACGCAAATGTATTGATGCGCGGCTGCGCACTATACATGTGTGAACGCCGACTTGAACAACACGTCTTTGGCGGACTTACAATCAGGTGTAAGGTGATTTGTAGACATATGCATTTTATTATACATTGATTTGGATTGATGATGTAAAGGGGCGTGCATTTTATGTGGGGGGTATATATATGCCTAGGTTTATTGATGTCATTAGGCTTGACAAAGACTGTTCTTCAGTCAAAACGTTGCTGTATTGTGTCTTGAGGTCGAAATAAAAGAATATTGGATGTTGCGGAATGCTGCCGGAGACATTTCTTCTTTTTTATATCCCTAATAAGTGCGTCATCCACAGATATCCCCCATAAGTGCGTCATCCACAGATATCCCCCATAAGTGCCTCATCCACAGATATCCCCCATAAGTGCGTCATCCACAGATATGCCCCATAAGTGCGTCATCCACAGATATCCCCCATAAGTGCCTCATCCACAGATATCCCCCATAAGTGCCTCATCCACATTACATCCACATCTGCAGACAAGTTTAATAAAAGTAAAAAATGATAAAGATAAAATGAAATAATAATCAAGATCCAAATAAAAGAAAGTACATATAAAAGTATGTAAAAACACACTCTGGGCTCATGCCCACGAATGTAAGGGCGCCGTGCCTGTGCTGCGGACAGCAAATAGCGGTCCGCAATGCACGGACACAGACCATGGGGCAGCTGCATGAGGATCGCGGACCCATTCACTTGAATGAGGTTCGCGATCCGCATCAGACTGCCCGCACCGCAAAAAAGTAGCGCATGCTGAAGTGAATGGGTCCAGGATCCGGGATATGAGTGCTACAGTGTGCTTCCGTGGTGCTTCTGGCTGTGCCTCTGCACCGCAAAAAAGTAGTGCATGCTGAAGTGAATGGGTCCAGGATCCGGGATATGAGTGCTACAGTGTGCTTCCGTGGTGCTTCTGGCTGTGCCTCTGCACCGCAAAAAAGTAGTGCATGCGCTACTTTTTTGCGGTGCGGAGGCACAGCCAGAAGCACCACAGAAGCACACTGTAGCATTCATATCCCGGATCCTGGACCCATTGAAGTGAATGGGTCCTTGATGCGGGCTGCACACGGCCAGTGCCCGTGTATTGCGGACCCGCCGTATGCGGCGTGTGCACACATACTGCCCCACCATGTTGCTGAAATGCTGCCTCCTGCTAAGACGTTCCATATCAGCTGATGGTGCTGGTTGTTGCGGCGGGTGTGCTGACAAAGCTATTCCACATTTCGGCCATGCTAACCCTGCCTTCTGAGGTGCTGGCGGTGCCCCAGCTGCGTTGGCGACCTCTTCCTTCGCCTTATGCTTCCACTGTGCCCCTGCTGTCTACCAGCGTGCGCTTGTACTCGCGCATCTTACTATTACGCTCCAGTGAGGGAATTAAGGACGGTACGTTGTCCTTGTAATGGGGATCCAGCAGCGTGGCCACCCAGTAATCAGCACAAGTTAGAATGTGGGCAACTCAGCGGTCGTTGCTGAGACACTGCAGCATGTAATCGCTCATGTGTGCCAGGCTGCCCAGAGGCAACGAAAAGCTGTCCTCTGTGGGAGCTGTATCGTCTGTGTCCTCTGTATCCCCCCAGCCACGCACCAGTGATGGCCATGAGCTGGTCTGGGTGCCACCCTGCTGTGAACATGGTTCCCCCTCCTCCATCTCATCCTCTACCTCGTCATCCACCAGAACTGTGCCCTGGCTGGACAATTGTGTACCTAGCATTTGTGGGTGCAGGAACCCACCCTCGGAGCCACTTGTGAATGACTGGCCGAAAACCCTATGAAATGATCCCTCTTCCTCCTCCTGTGCCACATCCTCTTCCATCATCGCCAGCAGCGTTTTTTCAAGGAGGCATAGAAGTGGGATAGTAACGCTGAGAACGGCGTTATTGGCACTGGCCATGTTGGTGGAGTACTCGAAACAGCAACACAGGTCTCGCATGGAGGCCCAGTCATTGGTGGTGAAGTGGCGCTGTTCCGCCGAGCGACTCACCCGTGCGTGCTGCAGCTGAAACTCCACTATCGCCTGCTGCTGCTCGCACAGTCTGGCCAGCATGAGCAAGGTGGAGTTCCACCTTGTGGGCACGTCGCAAACGAGGCGGTGAGTGGGAAGGCCGAAGTTACGCTGCAGCGCTGACAAGCGAGCAGCAGCAGGGTGAGAACGCCGAAAGCGCGCACAGACGGCCCGCACTTTATGCAGCAGCTCTGACATATCGGGGTAATTTTTAAGGAATCTCTGCACAACCAAATTCAGCACATGCGCCAGGCAAGGGATGTGCGTCAAACCGGCTAGTCCCAGAGCTGCTACGAGATTTCGCCCATTATCGCACACCACCAGGCCGGGCTTGAGGCTCACTGGCACCAACCAGTCATCGGTCTGATGTTCAAGGCCCATCCACAGCTCCTGCGCGGTGTGTGGTTTGTCCCCCAAACAGATAAGTTTTAAAACTGCCTGCTGTCCTTTACCCCTGGCTGTGCTGAAGTTGGTGGTGAAGGTGTTACGCTGACCGGATGAGGAGCCGGTAGAGGATGAGGAAGCGGAGTAGGAGGAGGAAGCAACAGGAGGCAAACTGAAACGCCCTGCAATCCTCGGTGGTGGAAGGACATGCGCCAAACTGCTATCCGCCTCAGGCCCAGCCACCACTGCATTTACCCAGTGTGCTGTTATGGAGATATAACGTCTCTGACTGTGGTTACTGGTCCACATATCCGTAGTGAGGTGCACCTTGCCACAGATGGCGTTGCGCAGTGCACACCTGATTTTGCCCCCCACTTGGTTGTGCAGGAAAGGGATGGCTTGCCTGGAAAAGTAGTGGCGGCTGGGCATGACGTACTGTGGGACAGCCACCGCCATAAGGCTTTTAAAACTATCTGTCTCCACTAGATGGAATGACAGCATTTCAAAGGCCAGTAATTTTGAAATGCTGGCATTCAGGGCCAGGGATCACGGGTGGGTAGGGGGGTACTTCCTCTTCCGCTCCATTGTTTGGGAGATGGAGAGCTGAACGCTTCCGTGGGACATTGTGGAGATGCTTGGTGACCCAGGTGGTGGTGTTGCTGGCAGATCCTCTGTTTTCGGGGTGGCAGTTGGCACTGTCACTCAAGAGGTGGATGAAGAGGCCGAGACTGCAGCAGAAGAGGAAGCAGGAGAAGCCAGAGTTTTTGAGGTGTCTACTCCACTGCAGCTCGTGCTTTGCACTTAGATGCCTGGTCATGCAGGTTGTGCTCAGGTTGAGAACGTTTATGCCTCGCTTCAGGCTCTGATTGCACAGCGTGCAAACCACTCGTGTCTTGTCGTCAGCACATTGTCCGAAGAACTTCCACGCCAGGGAACTCCTTGGAGCTGGCTTTGGTGTGCTCGGTTCCTTGCTGCGGTGGGCAGTAGCAGGCGTACTGTCTAGGGGACAGCCTCTCCGTTTTTGCACCCTGCTCCCTCTTCTGCTGTGCTGGTGGCTCTGTGCGACCACTGCCTCTTCCTCCGAACTACACAGGTCACTCACATGACCTTGATTCCATGTGGGGTCGAGGACCTCATCATCCTCCACATCATATTCCACCCAGTCTTCACCCCTGCCCTCCTTGTCGGTCTGCACACTTTCAAAAGCCCCAGCAGTTGGTACCTGTGTTTCGTCATCATCCGAGACGTGCTGCGATGGTCCTCCCATGTACTCATCTTGAAACATAAGTGGTTGGGCATCGGTGCACTCAATCTCTTCCACTTCTGGGGCAGGGCTTGGTGGATGGCCCTAGGAAACCCTGCTAACAGAGTCATCAAAAAGCAGAAGAGACTGCTGCATGACTTGGGGCCCCGACTGCTTGGCTGATTTGCAAGGGGGTGAGGTGAAAGATTGATGGACATCGGCTGCAGGTGCCAACTCTGATCTTTCAGCAGGAGATTAGGTGGGAGACAATGTAAAGGAACTGGAGGCACTGTCAGCAACCCAATCTACTATCGCCTGTACTTGTTCTGGCCTCACCATTCGTAGAGCCGCATTAGGCCCGATCAAATACCGCTGCAGGTTCGGTCGCCTACTTGCACCGGAGGAAGGTGTTTCACTTGTGCGTGTAGCTGGCACAGATCGACCACGTCCTCTCCCTGCAACAGGAGCCCCACCAGCAGCACCACGACCGGGGCCACGTCCCTTATTTGATGCTCTCCTCATATTTCTCAAATTTAGGATCTTGCCCAAAATGGGTGTTTTTTTTATAACAGAATAGAACAACAGTATCTAAAGGGTGTATCTCACAATAACAGATGCAGCAAAGGCTGCAAAATTAAGATTTTTGCCCTAAATGGGTGTTTTTTTTAATACCAGAATATGACAGCAGAATATAACGCTTTAATTTCACATGTACAGATGCAGACAAGGCCGCAAATTAAGTATCTTGCCCTAAATGGGTGTTTTTTAAAACCCAGAAAATTATAGCTGTATTTCTAGCTTAAAATGCACACTGACTCTTGCGGCAGAGGCCCCAGATAGAGGGGATTGCAAAAAATTGGTGTTTTTTAAAACCCAGAAAATTATTGAAGTATTTCAAGCTTGTTTTTAACAATCACAGATGCAGCAAAGACTGCAATATTAAGT
Organism: Bufo bufo; assembly: GCF_905171765.1. Taxonomy (NCBI): domain Eukaryota; kingdom Metazoa; phylum Chordata; class Amphibia; order Anura; family Bufonidae; genus Bufo; species Bufo bufo. The sequence goes on along the minus strand of NC_053394.1, from coordinate 391,346,725 downwards.
ATTTTGCGCAAAATGGGTATTTTTTTTTACTAACAGATCATTACAGCAGTATATAACACTTGAATTTCACACGTACAGATGCAGCAAGGGCTGTAAAATTGAGTATTTTGCCCAAATAGGGTGTTTTTTAAAACCCGGAAAATTATAGCTGTATTTATAGCTTAAATTGCACACTGACTAATGCGGCAGAGGCACCAGATGTAGGATATTGCCAAAAATGGGTGTTTTTTTAAACCCAGATTATTATTGCAGTATTTCAGGCTTGGATTTCAATGTCAAAAAAGCACAGATGCAGTGCAGGTGCACTGAGCTTGCATAAAATGGCCGCTGCCGCCCACCTAACTAACAGACGGATAAAAGTTATGTTTCTCTGTCACTGGGCTCAGGGCAGGATCAAAAGATTGTGCACTGCACCCACACAACAAAATCTATGTAGATCGCTGAGTTCAAGTGCAGTTCTGATTAAAGTTTCTTTCCTATTCTCTCCCTCACAGCTTCAGCATCCTCACCCTACACTAGTAACAGCAGAGTGACGTGCTGCACTGGCCAATCACAGCCATGCCATTAGTAGGCATGGCTGTGATGGCTTCTAAGGGCACAGAGTTAAACGCTTGTTAATTGGATGCTCTGCAGCCTTTCAAAAAGCACCATTAACTCGCCGAACACCGAACCTGAACTTTTACTGAAATGTTCGGGTTCGGGGTCCAAAAATCCTAAAGTTCGGTACGAACCCAAACTTTACAGTTCGGGTTCGCTCAACCCTAGTGGGGAACCTCTGGCCCGCGGGACCATTTCATGTGGCCCCCTGCCAGAACATATTGTGAAAATGCTAATGACCGCTTCCATTATGGAAGCGGTCATTAGCATGCTGGAGTCACAGGAGTCACAGGAAGGTGAGAACAGCGCATTGCTAGCATTGCTTCTTCCGGCCCCACGTTGTGTCCTGACACGTACGTAGATGCGCACTATGACCAGGTCACAGTACAGCGTGGCAGTAAGAAGACCAGGGAGGGTAACTGAATCTGCCAAGTGGCAGCGTCGTCCGAAACTGGAGAGGCAATTTTATTAACAGGAAATAAATAAAAAAAATTATTAAAAAAATTAAAAACTCACTGAAAAAAGTGGCCTAAACGGGTGGAAATGCTCCAAAACCAGACACTGTAGCGTGTCTATAACCGAGGGAGCAATTCCTCCGCATGCGGGCTTTTTCAGTGATTTATTAAGCAGGAAATAAAACAAAGTTACAGTAAATTGACATATTCATTTCTGATACACGTCCGAGTACAAACAAGTATACCGTATCTCATAAATTTCGGGTATTTTCAAAATTCACAATTGATTCAGTGCTTTCGATTACCCACTGCGCTGTTGCTGTCTCCTTGTTCCTTTAATTGGCGGCACCATTTCTACTTCTTCCCAGTAATCCCATTAAATGGATTGTGCCATGGAACCCCGAGCCAGTGAAATAACTTGTCGTAGTCTCGAGGATTTGTATTGTGTGTGGGGGGAGTCACAACACAAACCCCAGACCCTGTCAAATTTTTGTGGTTTATTGCGGTGTTTAAACACTAGCACTATGTATGGAAGAATTTGGTTTATTTGTTGTTTCCACATGGACAGATTTGGCGTATTGTGGTCATACCATCTCAAGGCAATGCATTTACGTGCCATGAATAAAGACTCCTTTAAAAATATAGACATGTAATGATCCCAGTTATCCTCGTTCAATATTCCCAGTAGACAAATCTCAGGTCTACACTCAACCCGAACCAGCAATAAGTCTGAGAGAAATGAAGGCAGCAATCGGACCACACCTCCAGATGATATGCCAAAAGTCTGCCTCTATTTCCCCACACCTTGGACATGCAGTAGAAGGTGCTCTGCCTATTCTGTACAGCCTAGTTGGTGTGAGATATGACTGATGAATAATGTTTAACTGGACCATTTTATTATTGACTGCTGACGATACATGTAAATGTGATTTCAATAAATCTGAAATTGATTTCTCAGTCAGTGTTGGTATTACTTTTTTCCATTTGTCTATTATCTTGAGAGGATTAGCTGTAACTTTTGCCTGTACCAGGTGCGAGTAAATTACTGACACCAATCCTCTAGGTCCTTGGGTCTTAACGATTCCTATGAGTGGGAATTTGGATATCGTAGCATTGATGGTCAGGAAACAACACTGTATAGCTGATCTGAGCTGCAAGTATGAAAAGAAATGGGTTCGGGGAATGTTGTGTTTCTGTGCTAGTGCTTCAAATGTCAACACTCCCTGTTCAAATACATCTCCAATGGTTTTAACCCCTGCCAACTGCCATCTGTCTGTCCCCATAACTACAGTACTTGCATTTGTGGTAGTGATTGATTGGCCCACAAAGGTATGTCAGACGTGACCCCTGTAAATTGGGTTAGTATTTTGGCCTCCTTCCAGGTTAGTTGCGCCAATCTGTGGAGAGGCAGCAGCGATCTCTGAAATTTAGGAGGCATTTCAAGGACTGACCATAGTGTATGGCAGTTTAGGTATTGTTTTAAAAAATATTCTGAGAAGGGCAGTTTTTCAAATTTTTGAAAAATAGACTTTTCTAAAATTAGATTAGTGGTATACGAGTCCCTATCAGATTGGAACAGTTTCATTGGAGTCCAGGAGAAATGGGACTACTTAAAAGTGGCACTATTGAAGGCAACAGAAAATTGCATTAGGCTTGTCAGTAAAAGCAAAAAAGGAAGAGACCACTGTGGTACTCAGCAGAAGTGGCCAAAATGATTAAAAACAAAAAGATAGCATTTAGGAATTATAAAAAAAAAAAAAAAAACCACGAGGATGACAGGCAAATTTATAAGATTAGGCAGAGAGAGGCCAAAAAAGTTATAAGAGCTTCTAAAGCACAGGCAGAAGATAAATTAGCTCAATCAGGGAAAAAAGGCGATAAGGCATTCTTCAGATAGATAAATGAAAAAAGGAAACAAAAACAAGGAATTACAAAATTAAAAACAAAAAAAGGAAGGTATATGGAAGAAGATAAAGTACTAGCTGACTGCCTCAATTAATACTTCTGTTCAGTTTTTACAAAGGAAAAAGAAGGAAAAGGACCTCAGTTAGGAAAGAAGACTAATGAATCTTTTGATGCATGTGTCTTTACAGAGGAAGATGTTCTAAGTCAGCTGTCTAAAATTAATACAAATAAGTCACAAGGGCCTGATGGGATACACCCAAAGCTATTAAAAGAGCTCAGGGTAAAATAGCAAAACCATTAACAGATTTATTTAACCAATCACTGGCAACAGGAGTCGTCCCAGAAGATTGGAAATTAGCAAATGTTGTGCCCATTCACAAGAAAGGTAGTAGGGAGGAATCGGGCAAGTATAGGCAAGGAGGCCTGATATTAATAGTGGGGAAATTAATGGAAACCATACTTAAGGACAGGATTGTGGAACATCTAAAATCCCATGGATTTAAAAATGAAAAACAGCATGGGTTTACTTCAGGGAGATCATGTCAAACTAATCTTATAGATTTTTTTGATTGGGTGACTCAAATAATAGATGGCGGAGGTGCAGTAGACATCGCTTATCTAGACTTTAGTAAGGCTTTTGATACTGTCCCACATAGAAGGCTTATCAATAAATTGCAGTCTTTGGGCTTGGACTCCCATATTGTTGAATGGATTAGGCCAGGCATGGCCAACCTGCGGCTCTCCAGCTGTTGTAAAACTACAACTCCCATCATGCCCGGACAGTCTACAGCTATCAGCCAACAGCAGGGCATGTAGAGCCTCAGGTTGGCCATCCCTGGATTAGGCAGTGGCCGAGGGACAGACAACAGAGGGTTGTAGTCAATGGATTATATTCAGACCATGGTCTTGTTACCAGTGGGGTACCTCAGGGATCTGTTCTGGGACCCATATTGTTTTTATCAGTGAAATGATGGAATGGAAGAGAAACAGGTTTTTATGGTAAGTACAAAAATCTATATTTCTCATCCGTCTCATTGGGGGACACAGGCTTTGACCATGGGACGTTCCAGAGCAGTCCCTGAGGGTGGCTTAACTTCAACCCCCCTGTCAATCAGAGAACCGCTGTCTGCAAAACACTACGCCCCAAAGAAGCGTCAGAAGATGCAAAGGTGTGCACTCTGTAAAACTTGGAAAAAGTATGCAAAGACGACCAGGTCGCCGCCACCTAAAGGGCCGAATGAGCAGTCACCCGAAAGGGCGGGACCCGGTCATTAACGCGGTACGCTTCCACAAGAGACGCTGCCAGCTCTCGTCTGGGCCCCTCTGGAATCACGAACAGGGAATCCGTCTGCCAGAAAGATGCCGTCTGGGAGACATAAACCCGCACGGCTCGTACTAAATCCAGAGTGTGCTCCCGAGGATGAGACGGGTCTGGACAAAATGAAGGGAGAATAAGCTCCTCATTTAGATGGAATGCCGACACCACCTTCGGCAGGAAGGACTGCACAGGGTGTAGGACCACCTTATCCTGATGGAGAATCAGGAAGGGCAACCGACATGATAGAGCCGCGAGTTCCGACACTCTACGGATAAAAGTAATTGCAACCAAAAAAAGCCACCTTATAAGACAGGAAGCGCAGCGACATCTGCTACAAAGGCTTAAACAGAGAAGATTGGAGAGTGTTGAGCACAGCATGCGCCACCCTCTGCAGAAAAGTCCAAACCACCGAAAGCGAAGCTAAATTTCGCTGAAAAAGAATGGAGAGAGCAGACACTTGCCCTTTAAGAGAGCTGAGAGCCAGCCCCAGGTCCATGCCCGACTGCAGGAAAGCCAAAAGTCGCGGCAAAGAAAAATGAACGAGAGACAGCTGTCGCCGCTCGCACCACCTAAAGTAGGACTTCCAGGTCCGGTGGTAGATTCTGGAAGATGACGGTTTCCTGGTCTGAATCATGGTCTGGACCATTGCATCTGAAAACCCATGCGCTCTCAGTATGGCAGCTTCAACAGTCATGCCGTTAAATGTAGTAACCCTAAATTCAGGTGGAAGATCGGCCCCTGCGACAGCAGGTCCTCCCGAAGAAGAAGACACCAAGGTTCGTCGGCGAGAAGGGTGACTAGGGACGCGTTCCACACCCTGCGTGGCCAATCTGGGGCCACGAGAATGACGGGCAGTTCCTCGGACCTGATCTTCCGGAGGAGACGCGGAATAAGAGAAAGAGCCGGGAACACGAAAGGAAACGTCAACCGACTCCACGGGATCACCAGCGCGTCACATGCCAGGGCCATGGGATCCCTGGACCGCGCGACAAAGTCGTCGACCTTGTTTCTGAAGCGTGAGGCCATGCGATCCACATCCGGCCGATCCCACCTCTCACAGATCGCCATGACTGCCAGGCTCCGGGTGCCGCCCTGGTGATTGATGTACGTCAATGCCATGGAGTTGTCGTACTGCACCCGGACAACCCCTGAGATGGTCGGCCCAATGTTGCAGATAGGGCCGAATCGCCCTCAACTCCAGAACATTGATTGGAAGGGAGCTCTCCTTGCGTGACCATACCCCTCGAACAGAGAGATTTTCCAACACTCCCCCCCCCCCCAACCCTTGAGGCTTGCGTCCGTTGTTAACACCTTCCAACGGAAAGGGAGGAACGAGCAACCCGACGTCAACATCGGAGAGACCATCCACCATCTGAGGGCCTGGCGCACTGGGGCAAGGAGATGCATTGGCCGATCCAAGGAGTAAAACCCTTGAAAACGGTCTTGCGCAGGAACCGGAACAATTATGCCTTGCTGCAGCAGCGTGCGAATTGCCCAAAAAAAATAATCTGCGGCTGCGGGAGAGGCCGGAGGAGATGACTGAAAAAAAACGGGGCGGAGGGGAAGACTTGAAGTCCAGCTTGTAGCCCTCTGCAATGACCTCCCTTACCCACGCATCTGAGACGTGAGCCAGCCAAACATACCAAAATACATGTAGCCGGCCGCCCCCCCGAACGTAGGGCGCCAGGAGCTGCCCATCATGCAGCGGAGCTCTTAGGGTTAAAGGACTTGGAGCCCTGTTGACGGGAACGCCAGGAAGCCGCGGCTTGAAGGAAGGCTTGAGCTTCTGGCCAGCGGCCGACTTATCGGACGCTCCCTTGGGGCCGGAAAAACTCAGAAAGGGACGGAAAAAAAAGGCTTCCGCTTTTTTTACTTATTAGACCGCCCCCTGTTCTGTGGTAAATGGGTGCTCTTACCACCTGTAGCGTCCAAAATGATCTCATCCAGGCGCTTACCAAAAAGTCTGCTGCCGTTAAAGGGGGGGGGGGGGGCTGTCAGGGTCCGCTTTGAAGCATTATCTGCCGCCCAGCATGAGAGCGAATAGCCACCAACAGGGCTGAGAGAGAGCCATAAACCTGGCCGCGTCCAAAGAAGCTTCACAAATATATGCACTGGCAGGGCCACATCTGCAAGTTCCCCTGAGGGGAATCCCGACTCAAAACCCTGACGTAAGTTATTTGTCCACTCCCCCATAGCCTTGCTCACCCATGTAGAGGAAAACACCGGCTGCAGCGCTGTGCCCACTGCTTCATCCGCCCCATCCGCCATTGGCAAGGTAGTATGTTTAGCCAAGCGGGAAACTGGCAGGTCCACTATAGGTGGAGCCGACCATTTCTTAGTCAAATCCTCCGGAAAAGGATAAAAGACATTCAAGCATTTTGGCAACATAAAATGTCTATCAGGGAAATTCCACTCTTTGGAGAGAGAGGAATCAATCTCCTGGTGGCTGGGGAAACACTTGTGCAAATGACGGGACTTCCTAAAAGGAAAAACCCGAGCTGGCAGATGATGGAGCTGGATCCTCAACCTGCAACATCTCAATAGCTGCCCGAATTAAATTGTCCACCATGGAGGACAGTTTGGACGACTGACCTCCGGTGAGACAACATACTCATCTGACCCTCTCTCCTCGGAACAAGCCTCTTCAACTGAGGACACGTCGGAGTGAGACTCTCTAGTAGGAGGAGGAGAGGCCGGGGAAATGGGAGACACAGACACCCTTTTGGGGGGGGGGGGAATATTCTGGCACGTTTTGTGGGATGGCCGCGATGGGCACGCGCCCCTTGATCCCCAGAGTCGGACCGGTCAGAGGACTGCCTTGCCGACAAAAACCCCAATATATCCACAATAGCTATGTTGGTATTGGAGACATCCTGCACTACCCTAGACAGGGAACGCGCCCATTATTGGTTCTTCCGTAGCTTGGGCAGCGGAAGCAACGGGTCCGGAGCTGAGCCACTTGATGTCGGTGCAGCACACGCAAAGCAGAGGGAGTCTGGCTGAGGGAATGCAAATTTTGCGCAACAAGAGGCACAGGCAAAATGACGCACCAAAGGGACCGCCTGCTTCTGGACCTGGGGCCTGGGTTCAGACATAATGATACCCCTGGCACCTCAATTAGGAAAAGGTAAAGGTTAGGCCCTGTAAAAAAGGGACAAAAAGCACTTACCCAGCCTGTGTCCCTCCAAGCAGCAAGCCAGTCCATCAGCCTCCCGCCAGGTGCTTTAAATCCCGGAAGTGGGCGTAGCCTACTCTCCCTCTGCTCTGCTGCTGTCGTGGGGGTGGCGGTGAACACAAGCCCCACCCCCAAAATGACGCCGCCTCTCAGCACCAGCCCATAATCTCAGACCCCGCCCCCACACTCGCCTAAACACACGTCAGCATCCCCGTCCGAACCCAGATGCTGGCCAAGGAAAAATAAGCCACAGGAGAGCCCTGCAGGAGTAGGCAGCACAGAAGCCGGGGCCTCAATTAACAATGGCCCCGGCTGCCCAGAAGCAACGCGCCGACCAGAAAGTGGCGCTCAGAGGAGGAAACTCCGCCCCCTCTCCCTGGCGCATTCAGGAGGACGCGGCCGTGGAAACGGATACCCCCAGTAGTAGGCCCCAAATGAAGCCGGGGCCTCAATTACCAATGACCCCGGCGGCCATGTGGTAGCGGCAATGAGGACGCCGCCACTGGACCAAGGAAGCACCTGCACCAGGTGCCATTTTAACATTTACAGAGCTCTCATTACTGCCCATCGTACAGGGCGACCACATGGGGACCATCACACGTGGGGAGGAGAGGGTACTGGAGAGGGGGCACTGTGGGCAGTCTCCTACTCACCTGTCCGAAGTCTCCTGCCCCCTGGCTTTAGCCGGATCACCACCTTCTGTGCGTGGCCCCTTGGTGAGGGACGCTACACCGGAAACAGAGGGGACTTTCGCTGGGGCGGCCGCGGTGATGCGATTGCTGGCGGGAGACAGAGGTTTTCACGGGAACCTCTTGTCCTCCTTTTCTTTCGGACAGTGGGAACGAGCAGGGGGTTTGGGTGACCCCCTGGTCTCCCGTCTCCTGGTTGGGAGTTCAGGCTGTTTAAAAGACTGCCTGAAGCTTCCCGCTAGAAGGAAAAAAAAAAAAAGAGACAAAACTAGTAACTAGCAGACCTGCAATGCAGGAAGGTCTGCCTCCTACAGACACTAAGCTAAAACTGATTTAGCTTAGTCCCTGTAGGAAGGATATAGATGAAGAGGGAATAGCTTAAACTTTGTGTGCTTAGTGTCCACCTCCTAGCTGCAACAACTACTGTATACCCATCGTCAAAGCCTGTGTCCCCAAATGAGACGGATGAGAAAGTTAATTATCATAGGTAGCACAGTGCCCAGGCCGGGTACCTGCTATGCTGGCTGCTTTTCACTGGTACTGGGGCTCGGGATGATGCTGGGGAGGACACAATACACTCAGGAGGAGGAGGCTGCTGCTGCTGTTCGCCGAGCTCACTAGCTCATTACCTCCTCCTGCATTAATTAGCCACCCATTCATTGGGCTCAGTGGCGGCCGCGACATAGGAGGGAGGGATTACCTTCCTCCCTCCTTCTCCACTGTCTGGCCGGAGAGTACATAGCGTGCGCCGAGCGCGGCACACGCCATGTTCTCTCATAAGAGGAGATACTAGACTGCTCAGTAACGCAGTCTAGTATCGAGAAAATTAACATCCCGGTACCGAATTGATACTGGTGTAAATTTTGATACCCAAAACAACCCTAAATCCTGCCATCTCCATTTTTCTCATTATAGAAGGATAAAACATATAATACTGGTAGATAAAACAAAACTGAAGACAAGATCTTCACAGCCTTCTACAGATCATAGGGGACATTTCATGAGACCTTATCTCTATCTACCTGATCATCCTGTGGGACATTGTGATGTTCTTCTGAACCATCCTGTGGAAGTAGAGGACTGGGACATATCTCCGGTGTTCTTCTCTTCTTCTTTACTGTAGCAAACACATCCAGTGACTGAATTCATCCCTTACATACAAATAATGAGAGGACGTGTGTATTTAGTCATGTCTATTACCTGGTGATATGAGGGGCCGGTGATCATCCATCATGATGTCCTTATATTCATCTACCTGATAATCCTGTGGGACATAGTGATGTTCTTCTGAATTATCCTGTAGAAGAAGAGGACTGGGGCATCTCTCTGGTGTTGTTCTCTCTTCCTTAACTGTAGGTGTTGCAGAATCAGGATTAGATCGGATGGTGAGCCATGTTGTCTTAGGCATACATCTTGGGGCACATTTATTAAGACCTGTGTTTTAGGCGCAGGCCTCTCCATAACTTCAGGGCTTCCAGCACCAGTTCTATATGTAAGACAGCTTCCAAGTTGTCTTACATTTAGACCCTTTTCTACACCTGAAACATTTGTAAAAAATGGTAAATGAGACAGGCCTGCCGGCCCGTTCCCTTCCCCGCCCACTGCACACCGACAATTGTAGACCTGCCGCCCCCCAATTGCACCGACATGTGCACCTGAAATACATCTAATTTAGGCTTATTTCAGAATAGTAAAGGACCCCCCTTGTGTTTACACCTCAAAAAGGAGCTTAGCTAAAGAGTTAATCACCATTTTGAAGTGAATACTGAGTTCTTTTATTACTAACTAGTTTTGCTGAGAAAATAGAGGCCTTTAAAGGGAACCTGTCACCAGGATTTTGTGTATAGAGCTGAGGACATGGGTAGCTAGATGGCCGCTAGCACATCTGCAATACCCAGTCCCCATAGCTCAGTGTGCTTTTATTGTGTAAAAAAAAAATGATTTGAGACATATGCAAATTAACCTGAGATGAGTCCTGTCCGTGACTCGTCTCAGGGACAGGACTCATCTCAGGTTTATTTGCATATGAATCAAATCAGTTTTTTTACACAATAAAAGCACACTGAGCTATGGGGACTGGGTATTGCGGATGTGCTAGCGGCCATCTAGCAACCCATGGCCTCAGCTCTACACAAAATCCCGGTGACAGGTTCCCATTAAGTAATTGATTAAAAATGTTATGATGGAATGGTTACCTTTAGAAAGTAGATAATGGAAGCCTTGGCCAAGATAAATTTATTTGTCTATTAACCCCTTAAGGACCCTGCCATATTTCACCTTAAGGGCCGGGCTATTTTTAGCAAATCTGACATGTGTCACTTTATGTGGTGATACATTTAAAACGCTTTTACTTATCCAGGCCATTCTGAGATTGTTTTCTCGTCACATATTGTACTTCATGACAGTGGTAAAATTGAGTGAAAAATTTCATTTTTATTTATAAAAAAAAATACCTAATTTACCCAAAATTTTGAAAAATTTCCAAATTTCTATTTCTCTACCTTTATAATAGATAGTAATAACTCCAAAAATTACTTTACATTCTCCATATGTCTACTTCATGTTTGGGTCATTTTGTGAAAGCCATTTTATTTTTTGGGGACGTTAGAAGGCTTAGAAGTTTAGAAGTAAATATCAAAAATTTTCAGAAAACTTCCAAAGCCCACTTTTTAAGGACCAGTTCAGTTATGAAGTCACTTTGTGAGGCTTACATAATAGAAACCACCCAAAAATGACCCCATTTTAGAAACTAAACCCCTCAAGGTATTCAAAACTGATTTTACAAACTTTGTTAACCCTTTAGGTGTTCCTCAAGAATTAATGGAAAATGGAGATGAAATTTCAGAATTTCACTTTTTTGGCAGATTTTCCATTTTATTCAATTTTCCATTAACAAAGCAAGGGTTAACAGCCAAACACAACTCAATATTTATTGCTGATTCTGTATTTTACAGAAACACCCCATATGTGGTCGTAAACTGCTGTACGGACACATGGCAGGGTGCAGAAGGAAAGGAATGACATATGGTTTTAGGAAGGCAGATTTCACTGGGATAATTTTAAGCTGCCCTGTCACATTTGAAGACCCCCTGATGCACCCCTAGAGTAGAAACTCCCCCAAAAAATGACCCCATTTTTGAAACTATGGGATACGATGGCAGTTTTGTTGGTACTAGTTTAGGGTACATATGATTTTTGGTTGCTCTATATTACACGGTTTGTGAGGCAAGGTAACAAAAATAGCTGTTTTGGCACCGTTTTTATTTTTTGTTATTTACAGTGTTCATCTGACAGGTTAGATCATGTGATATTTTTATACAGCAGGTTGTGGCGATACCTAATATGTATACTTTTTTTATTTATTTAAGTTTGTTTTAGTGTCTCCATATTCTGAGAGCAATAGTTTTTTTATTTTTTATGCAATTGTCTTAGGTATGGTATAATTTTTTGCGGGATCAGATGACGGTTTGATTGGCCTTATTTTAGGGTGCATATGACTTTTTGATCGCTTGCTATTACACTTTTTGTGATGTAAGGTGACAAAAAATGGCTTTTTTGACACAGTTTATATTTAATCTTTTTACGGTGTTCATCTGAGGGGTTAGGTCAAGTGGTATTTTTATAGAGCAGGTTCTTACAGACGGGGCGATACCTAATATGTCTACTTTTTTATTTTATTTTTACATTTAACACAATAAAAGAATTTTTGAAACAAAAAAATAACGTTTTAGTGTCTCCATAGTCCAAGCCATAGTTTTGTTATTTTTTTGGGCGATTGTCATAGGGGCTCATTTTTTGCGAGATCAGGTGACGGTTAGATTGGTACTATTTTGGGTGGCATACACCTTTTTCATTGCTTTGTGTTGCACTTTTAGTGATGTAAGGTGAAAAATGTTTTTTTTTAGCACAGTTTTTATTTAATTTTTTTTGACGGTTTTCACCTGAGGGGTTAGGCCATGAGATATTTTTATAGAGTTGGTCGATACGGATGTAACGTTACCTAATATGTCTACTTTTCTTTTTTTACCTATTTTTTTTTTTTTTAAATAAACTTTATTTTGGGAAAAGGATGCTTTTTTTTTTTACTTGAAACTTTTTTTTATTATAAAAAAAAAAAGCTTTTTTCACTTTTTTTTTTACTTTTTATATTTGTCCTACTGTGGGACTTCACCTTTTCAGGGTTTGAATCCCTATTTCAATTCAGTACAATACATTCTGTATTGTACTGAATTGAACTGTCAGTATCTTACACAGTAATTCACTTCCATTTACCTCTTATGCCATAATCTGCCTACATTTTACATTGACTTCAATGATGTCTTGCTGCTCTTCAGATTTCCATCAGAGATTTTAAGCCAAAACCAGGTGAGACTCTAAACACAGAACATGCATCCCTTACATACAGATAATGAGAGGACTTGTGTATTTAGTCATGTCTATTACCTGGTGATGTGAGGGGCCGGTGATCCACCATGACGTCCTTGTACAGATCTTTGTGTCCTTTTACATACTCCCACTCCTCCATGGAGAAATAGACGGTGACATCCTGACATCTTATAGGAACCTGACAACACAATGATACAGTCATCACCCAGATCCCTTCATAGCGTTCCTGTGTAATGTCCCAGCATTCCCAGCAGTGTCACCTCTCCAGTCAGCAGCTCAATCATCTTGTTGGTGAGTTCTAGGATCTTCTCTCTATTGATTTCCTCATGGATCAGGGGGTGAGGTGGAGGCCCCAGGATTGAACTCAGGGTTCTTCCCCATCCTTCAGACACAGGGTCCTGACAGCGCTCACTAGAGGTCTTCTTCACTACTGTGTAGTCCTGGTTATGGAGAGACACAGTAATAACTATCACTCCATACATCTCCAGAGTCCCTCACCTCTCCAGTCATGTCCATCTGTTAGTAACATAGAGAAGATGATGTAATGTGACATCATCAGAATCTCTCACCTCTCCAGTAAGCCGGAAGAGGATCTCTAGGGTGAGATTTATTATCCTCTCCGCCATCTTGTCCCTGTCCATTCTTGTCGGGTCAATCAGGAGAAGAATCTTATATAGAAGATATCCACTGAGCGGATCCTATATTGTAGGAACCTGAATGGAAAGAAGATTAGATGATGTAAAATCCTACAAAATCTCATGTAAATAACGGGAGGAGAGGAGGAGACATCGGAGGAGATAATAAAGTGTAGATGTTGTGTTCTCTCTTTTTATATGGATCAAAACATGTGTGAGGTCAAGGCAGTTTCATGATATGTCATAAAATCCAATATATAGAAAATACTAAACATAAGTTGATCAACAAGTCATAAAACTGGGAATAAAACAAAATATAGAATAAAATGAAGACAGACCTGCAGAGCGAACTAACACCCCGGAATGAAGATCACATTAGCCCTTTTACACTACATGTGTCTATTTTATTCTAGATTTCTTTATTCCCAGTTTTATGACTTGTTGAACAACTTGGATGTTTAGTATTTACTATATATTGGATTTTATAATCTAGATCATTTCTATGTTTCATTTGTTGGTTTATAGAACAACTGAAGAAACCGCAGGGTGTGCATTGTGAATGACTAGAATACTACAAAAACAGCCTGACACGGTCCGGCCCAGGTTCTGATATCAGCACAGCTCCGGATAAGGAGCGATTGGTCCCTCATTTTTATACTATTGCAACCACTGAGGAAGAAAACGTACAGTTTTGAAATGCATCTGGTGTAACTGCAGTATTAATCCATTGAGAACCTGTTTGGGTTGAACTCCCCTGTATATGGTGCGGGCACCACCCTCTGCATGTCACCAGTGTGAGATCACTGCCCGAATACATTTCATTTTTTAAATCACACTTTTCTGCCCATTTTGTGCCCGTCTTTTGTATTTTAATGCCGCTTTCATCTCATTTCCCCCCGGGACGTTCACTGCAACTTTTGAATAAGAAACCAAATGCAGCCTCGTGTCCTGTATTTATATATCCTTGGGGGGGGATCCTCTTCTTGTAGTGCCACTCATTTTTATCCAGTCATGTTTTTAGTGATTGATAGAAAAGTAGGAATTTTTATGTTTTGGGCGTTCCAGTCTCCTGCTTCAGTCCACGTCTCTGAGATCTCCAGGAAATGTCTTCTATATAACACCCCCTCCTCCATTCCACGTCCCAGATCTCCTGGAAATGTCTTCTAGATAACGCCCCCTGCTCCAGTCCACATCTGAGAGATCTCCTGGATATGTCTTCTATATAACGCCCCCTGCTCCAGTCCACATCTCTGAGATCTCCTGGATATGTCTTCTATATAACGCCCCCTGCTCCAGTCCACATCTGAGAGATCTCCTGGATATGTCTTCTATATAAGACCCCCTGTTCTAGTCCACGTCTCTGAGATCTCCTGGATATATCTTTTATATAACAACCCCTTTTCCAGTCCACGTCTCTCAGATCTCTTGGATATGTCTTCTACATAACCTCCCCTGTTCCAGTCCACGTCTCGGAGATCTCCTGGATATGTCTTCTACACTGAACAAAAATATAAACGCAACACTTTCGGTTTTTGCTCCCATTTTGCATGAGCTGAACTCGAAGATCTGAAAAATTTTCTACATACACAAAAGACCCATTACTCTCAAATATTGTTCACAAATCTGACAAAGGCTACATGCACACGAACAATGTTTGTTTCCGTGTCCGATCAGTTTTTTTTGTGGATAGTATGCGGACCCATTCATTTCAATGGGTCCGCAAAAAATGCAGACAGCACACCGTGTGCTGTCCGCATCAGTATGTCCTTTCCGTAGCCCCGGAAAAAAAAAAAAAAAAATGTCCTATTCTTGTCCGTTTTAGGCCGCCCAAAAAAATAAAAATAAAAATTGCGGACCGCAAAACACAAACGGTCGTGTGCATGTAGCCTAAATCTGTGTTAGTGAGCACTTCTCACCTCACAGGTGTGGCATATCAAGGTGCTGATTAGACAGCATGAATATTGCAGAGGTGTGCCTTAGACTGCCCACAATAAAAGGACACTCTGAAATGTGCAGTTTGATCACACAGCACAATGCCACAGATGTCGCAACGTTTGAGGGAGATTGCAATTGGCATGCTGACTGCAGAAATGTCTACCAGAGCTGTTGCCCGTGCAATGAATGTTCATTTCTCTACCATAAGCCGTCTCCAAAGGCGTTTCTGAGAATTTGGCAGTACATCCAACCGGCCTCACAACCGCAGACCACGTGTAACCACACCAGCCCAGGACCTCCACATCCAGCATGTTCACCTCCATGATCGTCTGAGACCAGCCATCCAGACAGCTGCAGCAACAATCGGTTTGCATAACCAAAGAATTTCTGTACAAACTGTCAGAAACCGTCTCAGGGAAGCTCGTCTGCATGCTCGTCGTCCTTATCGGGGTCTGGACCTGACTGCAGTTCGTCGTCGTAACCGACTTGTGTGGGCAAATGCTCACAATCAATGGCGTCTGGCACGTTGGAGAGGCGTTCTGTTCACGGATGAGTCCCAGTTTTCACTGTTCAGGGCAGATGGCAGACAGTGTGTGTGGCGTTGTGTGGGTGAGCGGTTTGCTGACGTCAAGGTTGCGGATTGAGTGGCCCATGGTGGCGGTGGGGTTATGGTATGGGCAGGCGTATGTTATGACAACGAACACAGGTGCATTTTATTGATGGCATTGTGAATGCACAGAGATACCGTGACAAGACCTGAGGCCCATTGTTGTGCCATTCATCCACGACCATCACCTCAAGGTATTACAAGGATCTGTACACAATTCCTGGAAGCTGAAAACATCCCAGTTCTTGCATGGCCAGCATACTCACCGGACATGTCACCCATTGAGCATGTTTGGGATGCTCTGGATCGGCGTATACGGCAGCGTGTTCCAGTTCCTGCCAATATTCTGCAACTTCGCACAGCTATTGAAGAGGAGTGGACCAACATTCCACAGGCCACAATCAACAACCTGATCAACTCTATGCGACAGATGTGTTGCACTGCGTGAGGCAAATGGTGGCCACACCAGATACTGACTGGTTTTCTGACACCCCCCCAGTAAGGCAAAACTGTGCACATTTCAGAGTGGCCTTTTATTGTGGGAAGTCTAAGGCACGCCTGTGCAATATTAATGCTGTCTAATCAGCACCTTGATATGCCACACCTGTGAGGTTGGATGGATTATCTCGGCAAAGGAGAAGTGCTCACTGACACAGATTTAGACAGATTTGTGAACAATATTTGAGAGTAATGGGTCTTTTGTGGATGTAGAAAATGTTTCAGATCTTTGAGCTCAGCTCCTGCAAAATAAGAGCAAAACCGAAAGTTTTGCGTTTGTATTTTTGTTCAGTGTATATTTTATATAATTAAATGTTTTATTAAAAATATATATTTTTATTTATAAAAAAAAGTAAATAATTTATTTTTAAAAATAGCTCAAAAGGGACTTTTAGTCATATTTAGTTTACAATAACCAGAGGTCACAATAACGCCTGTACAAGCATCCCTGTACCCCTGTACCAATACACCTTAGACTTCTCCCTGCTTTTCATCAGCGTAGGGCACGCGGTGAACGGCACAGACAGCGCAGCGATGCTGCCTGTGCCTGCAATAACCAATAGCAAAGCTCCGGACAGCAAGGAGCTTTGCTATTGGTTAGTTTGGGCGGGTGCAAGAGCGATACAGGTCCTGCATCAGGGGAAGCCGGCGGGTGCTGGAAGGAGGAGGGGCCGCCTCCCGCGGGATGTTTGAATATGGAGTGCCGGGCGCGCTGCACAAGGACCCTGGCGGCGGTGGAGCTAAAGACTGGGCCCGGACATGAAGATGGACGCAGAACAAGGTGACAGCAGCGTGTAACAATGTGTGTGATGTATGTAGTGCAGAGTGTGATCATCACTGAACTACATACATCACACACATGTATACTTCACATGCTGCACTACATACATCACACACATGTATACATCATACACTGCTTTACATACATGTATACATCACACACTGCACTACATACATCACACACATGTATACTTCACACGCTGCACTACATACATCACACGCATGTATACATCATACACTGCATTACATACATCACACACATGTATATATCATACATTGCACTACATACATCACCCACATGTTTACATCCCACAATGCACCATACACATCACACACATGTATGTGGTGCAGTATGTAGTGAATGCAGACTATTATAGCCAAGTGGTAAAGTACAGGGAAGATCCGCCATATTGGACTGGACTTTATAACTTTGATATATAAGCTTGATGTTATTTAGACCAGTAATGGTCCCCTGTAGGGATGAGCGAATTTCTGGTTAGGAAATTCGTTTGCGCTTCGTTTGGTGGTAAAAGCAGAATTGCGTTATGGATTACGTTACCACAGACCATAACGCAATTCTATGATGGAAATTTTTTTATATTTTTTTTGAGGACTCTGCAGGATGGGAAAGTGTAGTGTACCGTGTTTTTCCATCCTACAAATGTAGGCTAATATATATTTTTTAAAATATTCTATGGTGACAGATGCCACAGGATGGCGTCTGTCTGAGGCGTCTGTTAATGTATATACGTTTTTGTGTGTACATTAAATATATGGCAAAAATGTCATGTGAACCCGGCCTGACAAGGGAAGAAGCTGAACAGACCCCGCTTACTATGATGGAGTCCGCTCAGTTCCCATCCACGAGCCTGTCTTTTTTTACCAGACCAAAAAAGTGCTGCATACAAGGCTTTTTTGTCTGGTCTTTGAACAGAATCTGCAACAGAGGCTCCAAACGCAGATGTGAGCGAGTGTAGGCCGACATATTATGTATTTGTATTACTGCTAATTTCGCCCTCCTCCTCGGGTGAAAATAATCCTCAAAAATAGTCGGAGGAGTATTTTTACTCTTAAGAAAAAAATGTAGTGCGACCCCTGACCATAACTGTATGCGGCACACTTCTGCATGCCATCATATTGTGGTTGTGCATAAAGAAACTAACCAGTGCATAATGACATTAAGTAATGTCATAGCCAGACCCTTATTTCTGATATTTGCGGACTCTATACTGACAGGGGATGTCCCACAGGATTGGCGAATGGCAAATGTGGTGCCAATATTCAAAAAGAGTCCAAAAACAGAGCCTGGAAACTATAGGCCGGTAAGTTTAACATCTGTTGTGGGTAAACTGTTTGAAGGTTTTCTGAGAGATGCTATCTTAGAGCATCTCAACGGAAATAAGCAAATAACGCCATATCAGCATGGCTTCGTGAGGGATCGGTCATGCCAAACTAATGTAATCAGTTTCTATGAGGAGGTAAGTTCTAGACTTGACAGCAGCGAATCAATGGATGTCGTATATCTGGACTTCTCCAAAGCATTTGACACTGTACCACATAAAAGGTTAGTATATAAAATGAGAATGCTCGGACTGGGAGAAAATGTCTGTATGTGGGTAAGTAACTGGCTGAGTGATAGAAAACAGAGGGTGGTTATTAGTGGTACACACTCAGATTGGGTCTCTGTCACTAGTGGGGTACCTCAGGGGTCAGTATTGGGCCCTATTCTCTTCAATATATTTATTAATGATCTTGTAGAAGGCTTGCATAGTAAAATATCAATTTTCGCAGATGACACTAAACTGTGTAAAGTAATTAACACTGAAGAGGACAGTATACTACTACAGAGGGATCTGGATAGATTGGAGGCTTGGGCAGATAAGTGGCAGATGAGGTTTAACACTGACAAATGTAAGGTTATGCACATGGGAAGGAATAATGCAAGTCACCAGTACATACTAAATGGTAAAACACTGGGTAACACTGACATGGAAAGGGACCTAGGAATTTTAGTGAACAGCAAACCAAGCTGTAGAAACCAGTGTCAGGCAGCTGCTGCCAAGGCCACTAAGATAATGGGTTGCATCAAAAGGGGCATAGATGCTCGTGATGAGAACATAGTCCTATCACTTTAGGACGGCATCAATAGTATTTAATGGAAATTTAGTATGACAATTAGGTGAATTGTAATGAACTGCCTAAACTAACATACTGCGGGTTGTATCACCTAACATGGAGGAGGTGACGGCTGACCAGGCAGAATACAGTCCATAAAACAAGTCTCAAAGGGTCCGGCAGGAGCAGTGTCTGAATACAGGCCAAGGTAGTCAGTCATCTAGTCAGGGCTGGTAGCATAGGTGCAGGCCGGGTCAGGAGCGGGATATCAGAACAGGGATTATAGGTCACAGAACAGGGATTATAGGTCACAGAACAGGAATACAAGGGGTCAGGAGCAGGATATCAGAACAGGGATTATAGGTCACAGAACAGGAACACAAGCCGGGGTCAGGTGCACAGATAAATAGAATTTCTCCCTCTTATTAGAACATGCACTTTCCTTATAAATATCAGGAAGGGAGCACACGCCACCCCACGGGCAGACACTGTGCATGTGTATCCCAGCATGAAGGAGCAGTGAACAGACAGCATGTAAGGACGTTAACAGGGTTACTGTGTCTGCTCGGAGAAGTAGTACGCTGGCTGGCACAGACTGCCGGCATTACATAAATATATCTGTCTTTGAAAAGATGATAAATTTAAAAGGGTTTTTCCACTTTATACAAGTGTGCGGCGTACTATGGAGTCACTCCACCATAGACTTCTCCGGGAGAGCAATCTATCCCATAGAAGTCTATTGCAGAGCGGCTGCAGTACACAGCCACGCCACAACATCGTAGATGGGGTCTATTCTAAGAATACTCATAAGGATACTAACTTGTGAAAACTGGAAAACATCTTTAATGATGTACAAGGTTGAACACATTTCAACGGTTTGTCCTGCAGAAGCTCGGGTTGGTTTTTAAATATTTGTTAGAAGAAACAAAGGCCGAGTTCATAAAGTGCGTCATCGGTGAATATATACGTGCTGCTAATGTGTCAGAGGAAACCCGGCCTAACCATCAGTAAAACAATGAAAGAAAAGGTCCTTCTGGAGTCTGGGAAATAGTCATGTCTATATGAGCCGGCTAAATCCCATCACTCAGAGGCACCTCTCCTCCATGACACCTTCTCAGTATATAATAGATGGAGAAGGTCCTTCTGGAGTCCGGGAAATAGTCATTTCTATATGAGCCGGCTAAATCCCATCACTCAGAGGGACCTCTCCTACTTGACATCTTATCAGTATGTAATAGATGGAGAAGATCCTTCTGGAGTCCTGGAAATAGTCATTTCTATATAAGCTGGTTAAATCCCATCACTCAGAGGGACCTAAGTAACATAGTACATAAGGCCAAAAAAAGACATTTGTCCATCCAGTTCTGCCTGTTATCCTGCAAGTTGATCCAGAGGAAGGCATGACACCTTCTCAGTATATAATAGACGGAGAAGGTCCTTCTGGAGTCCAGGAAATAGTCATTTCTATATAAGCTGGCTAAATCCCATCACTAAGAAGGACCTCTCCTACAGGACACCTTCTCAGTAGGTAATAGATGGAGAAGGTCCTTCTGGAGTCCGGGAAAAACTGAATTAGACTTACCGGTAATTCCTTTTCCATTAATCCACCATGGCGGCATAGTATATGAGATTGACCCCTGACCTCTGTAGGGGCAGGAAACTGAGAAAGGTTAAATTGCCCCCTCCCACCATCCACCTTAGTGTTTTTCAAATTACTATAGTGCTTGAGAAGATTTCAAAAATGTATTTCTTTTTTTTTTTACCATTTGAGTTAAATTTTTTATTTTTTAACATTTGATTTATTTGTATTTTTTGTATTTCTTCATACTAAAGGTAATATAACATTTATAGGGTGGGAAATCCGTGCCGTCATGGTGGATTCATGGAAAAGGAATTACCGGTAAGTCTAATTCAGTTTTTCCCATTTCACCACCATGACGGCATAGTATATGAGACCTAACAGATCAACAATCCTATGGCTTGGGGGGCCTTCCTACCAAAAGATAATTCGGAAGATTCCGACAAGTCTATAATGTTTAATGAATGTATGCACATTTGACCAGGTCACAGCTTTGCATATCTGGTCCAAAGATGCGCCTGCTTTTTTGGCATAAGAAGAAGAGACTGCCCTGGTGGAATGAGCCTTAATTTTTACCGGGCAAGCAAGATTTTGGACACAATAACAATGACAGATCGTCTGTTTTATCCACCTGGCAATAGAGGCTTTTGAGGCTACTTTCCCTTTATTTTTGCCCACACACTGGACTAAAAGATTTTCAGCTCTTCTGACCTCCCTAGAGACTTCTATATACTTCATAACCGTACGTCTAACATCTAGGGCAGGGGTACTCAACTGGCGGACCGCGGTCCAAATACGGACCGCGGCCGCCAGTTGTCCGGACCCCGGCCATCCTTCAGAGCGCTCCTCCTCTCCTGCACACAGTACCGTGCAGGAGGAGGAGCTTACCGGCGCACTTCCTCCTGTCCCAGAGCGCAGTGAGACAGGGCTCCCTCCACATGTAGCGCTCCTCCTCTCCTGCACACTCTGGTACGTGCAGGAGGAGGAGCTTACCGGCGCACTTCCTCCTGTCCCAGAGCGCAGTGAGACAGGGCTCCCTCCACATGTAGCGCTCCTCCTCTCCTGCACACTCTGGTACGTGCAGGAGGAGGAGCTTACCGGCGCACTTCCTCCTGTCCCAGAGCGCAGTGAGACAGGGCTCCCTCCACATGTAGCGCTCCTCCTCTCCTGCACACTCTGGTACGTGCAGGAGGCGGAGCTTACCGGCGCACTTCCTCCTGTCCCAGAGTGCAGTGAGACAGGGCTCCCTCCACATGTAGCGCTCCTCCTCTCCTGCACACTCTGGTACGTGCAGGAGGAGGAGCTTACCGGCGCACTTCTTCCTGCCCCAGGGGCGCAGTGAGAGACGGCTCCCTCCACATGCAGGCACCAGCGCTTTCATCCGGCACCTGCCCGTGGATGGAGCTTTCTCCCTCAGTGCGCTCACAGGTCCCTCCTCCCCTGCAGCAGCGGCAGCACATAAGGGAGCTTCAAGCTCCAAAGGACACATTTACGTGCTGCTGGAGAGGGGAGGGACATCACCACTGCCACCAATGAAATAAATGTCACATTTGGGAAGGAAGGGGGGCGTGGAGAGGGCTACAGAGAGGCGGGAACACGTCACTGACTGCAGGAAAGGACTCCAGTCAGTGTCGTGTTCCCATCTCTCCTGGGCCATCTTCTTTAAAATTAAAGGTAACCTGATTAAATAAAGTGATAAAGCCCCATCACACCATGATAGTTTTGTTCCGCATCCAATTCCCATTATTGGGGCATTGGATGCGGACCCCTTAGTTTCAATGGAGCGGAAAAAGATGCAGACAGCACACAGTGTGCTGTCTGCATCTCTTGTGGCCCCATTGTAATTAAGGGTTTCGCATCCAATCCCCCAATAATGGGAATTGGATGCAGAACAAAACTATCATATGTCTGTTCTGTGGCTTGGGTTGCCACCCGGCCAGTCGTTCACCAGCAAGGCTGGTATTTTAGTTCCCTTGCTGGTGCCAGAATTTTCCTGTAAGGACTGTTAGGCTCCTTTCACACTTGCGGCAGGACGGATCCGACAGGCTGTTCACCCTGTCAGATCCGTCCTGCCGCTATTTCACCGGACTGCCACTCCCCATTGACTATAGCGGGAGTGGAGCTACGGCGCAGCATGGCAGTGCACGGCGTGAGGCCGCCAGACGAAAAAGTCGGAACATGTAGTACTTTTAGTCTGGCGGCCTCTCACCGTGCTGCGCCGTAGCTCTGCCCCATCCCCATTATAGTCGATGGGCACAGAGCAGCAAAGTAGTGGCAAGATGGATCTGACGGGGTGAGCAGACTGTCGGATCCGTCCTGCTGCAAGTGTGAAAGTACCCTTACTAATGAGCGCTTCCATCATGGAGCGCCCATTAGTACAGCCTTTACCTCCACCACTACTTGTGCTAGTAAAAAAATTAATAAAATTACGGTACCTCCACCTCCATTTGCTCACGCTGTGGAGAACACTCCCTGCTGACTAGAAGCTCAGGACAGGACCTACAAGACGTCATCACGTTAGAGCACCGGTCCTGAGCTTGCAGTCAGCAGCGAATGTTCACCGCAGCCAGGTGAATGCTAATTATTATTGGGGGCAAATGGGGGCATTACTCTTACTGGGGGCACTAATGGGGACATTATTCTTACTGGGGGCATTATTCTTACTGGCCACTAATGTGGCCATTACTAATTCTGGGACTTACCCGGGGCGCTCCACTATAACTTCAGAGCGCCCAACGCGCATGGATCACATGATCACATGGCATCTTTACTGTTGGCGTTCAGCTCGGACCTTCACCTTACTGCAGACCCAGGTATGTGGACCTTTAATAAAACTAGTTGAGTACCCCTGATCTAGGGAATGGAAACTTTCCTCTTTTTGATTTTTTGGGGGATTACAGAAAGAGGGAAGAACAATTTCCTGATTTCTATGGAGCTCGAAAACTACCTTCGGCAAAAACCCCGGATCTGGTTTGAAAATAATGCGATCGTCCCTAATCGTTAAATAGGGTTGTCTAATGCAGCGGTCCCCAACCGCCGGGCCGCGGCCCAGAAGCGGGCCCTGGAAGATGGTTTGTCGGGCCGCGGCAATCAGGGCCGTCTTTAATGCGGTACTAATGAAGCGCTTCCATTATGGAAGAGCTTCATTAGTACAGGAGGACCAGGAAACGGTGAAGGATCTGTACTCACCGCTTCCTGGTCCTCGGCTCGGCTATCGGCTGTGCAGGGCTGCGCACAGCGTGAGGGCGCACTGTGACCTCACACTGTGCACCGCGATACACAGCCAACAGCAGGATAAAAAGGATCGCGATGGTGAGCAGCGGTGGCGTCTAGGAGCAGGAGAGTAAAGTGTTTTTTTTATTTGCGCTGGGGGCTGACATAAGGGCTGATGGCTGTCATGAGGGCTGATGGCTGACATGAGGGCTGGGAGCTGACATGGGGGGCTTATGGCTGACATGAGGGCTGATGGCTGACATGAGGGCTGATGGCTGACATGAGGGCTGGGGGCTGAAATGGGGGGCTGATATGGGGGACTGAGGGCTGACATGGGGGGCTGAGGGCTGACATGGTGGCTGATAGATGGCTAAAGGTTGGGGGGTTCATCTGAGATCTGAGGCATTGGGGGTCTGATCTAAGGTCTGATTGACATTGGGGTCTGATTAGGGCTGTCAGCAGACGTCTGATTAACATTGGGGTCTGATTGCTGGTCTGACCTGAGGTGTAATGGAATATATTTATTTATTATTGTTCTCCTCTAAAACCTAGATGCATCTTATAGGGCGAAAAAGACGGTACAGTGCAGCAGAGACCAGTGCAGCAGAGACCCTAGTCAGTTTATATAGTGTTATATATTTTAATATGCACCTTGTGTTTTGTTATGAGCGTGAATCAGTCAGCGCCGACTAGCACCCCCTAAGCCCCCTCCCCCACCCCTAAGCCCCCCCTCTTCCCAGAACCCCCGCCCCCACCCGATCCCTGGGAAAATTGTCTTCCATGAAACTGGTCCTTGGTGCAAAAAAGGTTGGGGACCACTGGTCTAATGGATAAGGCCTGAATTTCGCCTAATCTCCTAGCAGAGGTAATGGCTACCAGTAAGACTGTTTTGAGCGAGAGAAATTCACTGAGGCTTCATCCAGAGGTTCAAAAGGGCTAGATGTTAGGCCTTGTAGAACTATGTTTAAATCCCAAGATGGTACACAAGGTTTGATAAGGGGCTTCAAACGAGTGGCTGCCTTGCAGAATCTTTTTATTCATCTATGTTCTGACAAATTTGAATCGAAAAATACACTTAGGGCCACAATTTGTACTTTAAGGGTTGATGGCCGAAGACCCATGTCTAACCCCCGTTGAAGAAATTCTAGGATTTTTTGTATATTTGGAGGAGACTCTCCCAACCAGGTACAGAATTTTTTCCAGATCCTTAAGTAAATTGCCGAAGTGACCCTTTTCCTACAGGCTTTGCGTGTGGAGATCACTATGTCTGATCAGCCTTGTCTCTTTAGGACTTCTGACTCAGGATTCAGGCTGCCAGCCTGAAGAATTCTGGATGTGGATGAATCAATGGACCCTGTGTTAGAATGTCCTTTCTGTAGGGAAGGATCCAAGGGTCTTGTATCGACAGCCTTTTGAGAACCGAGAACCAGCTTCTCTTTGGCCACTATGGTATTATCAAAATAAGATTTGGTCTGTCCTGGATGATTTTCTGAACCACTTTGGGGATCAGCTGAAATGGAGGGAATGCATAAGCCAAATTCCAATCCCAGGTGTGGGAGAAAGCATCTATTACCCAAGGGTTGTCCCTGGGATTTAGGGAGCAGAATTTGCAGGTTTTTGCATTTGTTTTTGAGGCGAAAAGATCTATGCTTGGGGGGCCCCATCTTTTCCCTATTTGGTTAAATGTTTCCTGATTCAGAGACCATTCTCCCTGGTCTAGAGTTTTCCTGCTCAGGAAGTCCGCCAATTGGTTTTGGGAACCCTTTAGGTGAACTGCGGAAATTGATTTTACGTTTCTTTCTCCCCAAGAGAATATTTTTTCCGACAGCCTCATCAGATCCTGTGATCTCGTTCCTCCTTGTCATCTCAAATAAGATACAGTTGTTATGTTGTCGGAGAGAATCTTTATATGATGACCTTCTAAGCATCCTGACGCAGCTTTTAGTGTTTCCCAAACAGCTTTTAGCTCTCTGTAGTTTGATGATTTTTCTGCAATGCTTTTTGGCCAAAGACCTTGAAAGAAGTTTCCTTCTATGTATGCTCCCCAACCTGATTTGCTTGCATCTGTTTGAATTTAGATACATGGTATTCCCTGCCAGACCAAGCCCTTGTCGAGATTTGAGGCCTCTGTCCACCATGTGAGGGATGATTTTACCCACACCGGGTTCCGGACCTTCCTTTCTAACAAAACCTGTCTTTTGTCCCAAACCTTCAATAGCCAATTCTGGAAGGTTCTGAAGTGGAACTGTGCCCAAGGAACTGAAGATATGCACGACGTCAGAACTCCCAACAGCTTCATTATGTCTCTGATTGAGCACATTTTTTGGTTTGGGAATTTTTTTATTTTCTGTATCAGGCCCAATATTTTCTCTTCTGGAAGAAAGGAGGACTGCCTGACTGAGTCTAGGAGGATACCCAATAATTTTATTCTTGTTTGGGGATGAATACAGGATTTTTTTAGATTTACAATCCAACCCAGATCTAATAGGCTCAGAAAGGCAGGAGGTCGCTTTGCATCTGTTCTTTTGAATCTGCTAAAATTAGGAATTCGTCTAAATACGGTGTTATTATTAGACCTTGTTTCCTGAGGTTAGCTATCATCTCCACTATGATCTTGGTAAAGACCCTGGGGGCCGAGGAGATACCGAAAGGGAGACTTGTAAACTGGAAATTACAAATTTTCCCTTCTGGAGGCGTGGGTTTGAATCCCACTTCTGACAGCAGTCATTGTGTTGCTTTCGCTTTTTTTCTTTCTAGGATGTTTTAAAGCTTGACAATGTAGGAAGCCAAATTTGGATTACAGAGATTCTCTCAAAGAGGCTTCTTTTCTTCCAAAGATCATCAAGAAATGCATTTGAGATTCTTTTTAGGTTTCCTCTGAGCCTCTTTAGAGACCTATAGTAAGAGAGGAACAAGTATTAACCCTTCATTAGAGGTGAAATATACACCATCAAAGGCTCTAATGTCCAAAGATGCTGCAGAGAATAATATAATATTTTTCCCCATGAGGGGACAATTAATGGCGCTGGAGCATCAAGCTCTCTAGGCAACTCAGGAGCCGACATCATCAACCTCAGATCAGGCTCACCGTGGCTCCATGCTGGCTTTATACCCGTTATCCAGTAATCGTACTTCCGGGAATGCTGCACGTCCCACGTGACCGGAACTGACGTCAGACGTCCGCGCGTCCCACGTGACCGGAACCAACTTCGGATGCCCGCGCATGTGCGGTATTCTCGGCTTACACCTGCTTAATCCTACCAGAATAAAGGATGGTGCGAATGGAGATGCAGCCGGCGGGGACCGGCGTCCGATCAACAGACGCGAGGCCCGCAAGTTCCCCTGCTCAGCATTGGTAAGTGACCGCCGGTGTTACAGGGAGTTAAAGACTCAAGGAAGGCCCCAGCCCCGATGAGTACCCTGATAAAAAATAATAAAATAGTATCCAGATGTTCCTTTTTTTCACCTCCTGACGAGCAGAGAGGACTTTCTCTGTCCTGGCCACTGTAGGGGCAGGAAAACACTGGGGTGAATGGTGGGAAGGGGCAATTTGACCTTTCTCTGTTTCCTGCCCCTACAGAGGTCAGGGGTCAATCTCATATACTATGCAGTTATGGTGATAAAATAATAGTCATTTCTATGTGAGCCGGCTAAATCCAATCACTCAGAGGGAGCTCTCCTACATTGCACCTTCTCAGTATGTAATAGATAGAAAAGATCCTTCTGGAGTCCGGGAAATAGTAATTTATATATATGAGCCGGCTAAATCCCATCACTCAGAGAGACCTCTCCTACATGACACCTTCTCAGTATATAATAGATGGAGAAGGTCCTTCTGGAGTCTGGGAAATAGTCATTTCTATATGAGCTGGCTAAATCCAATCACTCAGAGGGAGCTCTCCTACATGACACCTTCTCAGTATGTAATAGATAGAAAAGATCCTTCTGGAGTCCGGGAAATATAGGATTACACTTACCGGTAATCATTTTTCCTTGAGCCTATGACAGCACCCATGCACCCATGGATAGCATCCGCCCCCTTCCTCAGGACAGGAAACAGGAAGCACAGCCTCTTCAAAAGGGAGGTACAACCCCCAACATGCCAGTCCTATTCCAAGAACTAAGGAGACAAAAACCAGACTACACCACAACAAATCTACAACAGAACAAATGCTTATATCCGTGTGTACATAGAAGTATATGTAAACACACACGTATATCTCTCTCTATAATATATATATATATATATATTTTTTATTTATCTTTTTTTTTTTTTTTTTTTTTGGGAGGGTATTAGGCGGGTGCTGTCATAGGCTCAAGGAAAAATGATTACCGGTAAGTGTAATCCTATATTTCCCCCCTCGCCTATGACAGCACCCATGGATATCTAGGCGAGATTATCTAGGGTGGGACAACTGCTTGGAGGACTTTACGCCCAAACCCTAAACCTTCCTGTGAAGGAAGCTGCAGTCTATAGTGCTTAAAGAAGGTATGAGAAGAACTCCACGTAGCAGCTCTGCAAATCTGGTCAATAGAAGCGGAAGCTCTTTCTGCCCAGGATGTAGACACCGCTCTTGTTGAGTGTGCTCCAAACCCGGCAGGAGGAGGAACCCCTTTAGAGGAATATGCAAGATAAATGGCTCGTTTTATATATCTGGCAATGGACTGAGAGGAAGCAGGGGAGCCCTTCTTCTGTCCCTGAAAAGAAACCACAAGTTTAGAGGACGACCTCCAGTCCTGAGTGGCAGAAAGGTATTGAATTAGACACCTCCTAACATCGAGGCAATGGAATTCCCTTTCCTTCTGATTCCTGGGTGAGGAACAGAAGGAAGGTAAAACTATATCTTGAGACCGGTGAAAGGATGATGAAACCTTTGGAAGGAAGGCAGGGTCAGGAGATAAAATAACCCTATCTTCTAAAATATTAAGATATGGTCTCTCGATTGAGAAGGCCGATATCTCACTCATTCTTCTAGCTGAAGTAATGGCTAGCAAAAAAACTAATTTATAGGTTAGGATCTTTATTGAGATATCCTCAATAGGCTCAAAGGGATCCCTGGTTAAGGCAGACAAGACTAGATTTAGATCCCAGGGGGGAACTCTAGACTTCTGGACGGGAGCAAGTTTAGAAATTGCAATTACAAATCTTTTAATCCAGGGGTGGTCTGCTAACTTATACTCAAAGAGAGCACTTAAGGCAGAGATATGAACCTTCAAAGTACTAGGCCTCAGTTTTTTATTCCAGCCCTCCTGGAGGAAGCTAAGGACTAGAGGCAACTCGGGGGGCTCCAAGACATTAACTGGCTTATCTGCAAATCTAAGGAAGGCCCTCCAAACCCTCAAATAGATCTTAGAAGTAACAGCTTTCCTACTGGACAAGAGGGTGTTTATCACTTCCCCAGAGAGACCCTTCATCTCTAGGATCCGCCTCTCAACAGCCAGGCTATCAAGTGCAGGCTCTCTAACTCTGGATGAAGTATCGGCCCCTGCACTAGTAGCCCCGGGAAGACAGGAAGTACCCAGGGATCCGCTACTGACATCCTCCTTAGCCAGGAAAACCAGACCCTCCTGGGCCAAAAGGGGGCTATAGTAATTACTAGGGCCTTCTCCTCCCGAATCTTCCTCAGGACTCTTGGGAGTAGTTTTATAGGAGGGAAGGCGTACAGGAGGCCTACTCTCCATGATTGGGCCAATGCGTCCACCGCCGTGGGCCGCTCTAATGGGGACAGAGAGAAGAAACTTTTCACTTTTCTGTTTCCCCTTGTGGCAAAGAGATCTACCACCGGGAGACCCCAAAGAGCCACAATGTCGCTGAAGACCTGTTGATTCAGGGACCATTCCCCCTGTCGAACACAATGCCTGCTCAGAAAATCCGCCGTCACATTCTCCTTTCCCTTTAAGTGTACTGCTCTGATTGATGGAAGGAAACCCTCTGCTAACTCGAAAATCTCTTTGGTGAGGGACATTATGTCTGGAGATCTGGTCCCCCCCTGACGATTGATATGAGCTACTGCCGTCATGTTGTCTGAGTAGACCAAAATATTTCTGCCTTTTAAGAGGTGGAGGCTCCTCTTCAAGGCCATGAGGATCGCTAGAAGCTCCTTGAAATTGTGAGATTTGGGAACTATCTCCTGATTCCACTGTTCCTGCAGAAGTAGAGAATCTGTGTGAGCTCCCCAACCCCAAGGGCTTGCATCTGTAGTCAGAGTAAGGGGATCCTTCCTTGACCAAGGGACTCCTTTTTTGAAGGTTGGAAGGCACCGTCCACCTTTCTAGATCGTTTAACGTTTGGGTTGAAAGGAAAAAGAGAGAATCCAAGGATTGGGGATCTTTGTCCCAAACCCCCAGGATCTGCAATTGAAGTGACCTCGAGTGGAAGTGGGCCCATTCCACCCCCGGGATTGCGGCCGTCATTAGGCCTAGAACTGACATAGCTTCTCTTAAAGAGATGGAGTGGCGGGCTACAATGTCCTGAACCCTGGAGACTAGCAGAGAAATTTTCCGTGTTGGAAGAAAACACGTTTGTTTCTGGGAGTCGAGGAGTAGCCCCAGAAAGGTGCATGTCTGGCTTGGCACAAGATTGGATTTCTGGAGATTTAACTCCCAACCCAACTTCACCAGCACCTCCCTGAACCAGGAAATCTGATCGATTAATTGATCTGGTTCTCGAGAGAGAAGGAGGAAATCGTCTAGATAGGGAATGACAATCAGATCCTTCTCCCTCAGATGAGCCATCCTCTCTGCTACAATCTTTGTGAAAAGCCTGGGTGCCTGAGACAACCCAAACGGCAGGGCCCGAAACTGTACATGTAGGAGTCTGTCCGGGAACTGAACTGCTACTCTTAGATACCTCTGGTGACTGGGATGGATTGGAACGTGGTAATAAGCGTCCCTGAGATCCAGGGTCGCCATGTAGCAGCCTGGAAATAAATTTGGGATTATGGAATTGATCATCTCCATACGAAACCTCTCGTACACCTGGTATTTGTTGAGCAGCCTCAGATTTATTATAGTACGGAAGGTGCCATTTGGCTTCTTTACAAGGAAAAGCGTTGAATAGTATCCCGTCTCCTTCTCTTGAGCTGGGACCTCCTGCAGGACCCTTTTCTTCAGTAAATCCGAAATCTCCAGACTTAATGCTTCTAGCTTCTCTGGGCTGGAGCGATAGTCCGTCAAAACGAATCTCTCTGGAGGAGTTCTTAGGAAGTTCAGGCAACAGCCCTCTGAAATGATTGAAAGAATCCAAGGGCTGTTCGAGATCTTCCGCCACTGCTCTGCGAAGAGGGAGAGACGACCTCCAACCGGGGGTCTGGCGTCATTGCGGAGGTTTTTTAGAGGCCTCTCCTCCTGAAAAAAGAAACCCCTTGTTCCTCCTAGCTGCATTACCAGACTGTCTGGGAGTTTCTCTTCTCTTGAAGTTAAATCTGGATGTCTGAGAACGAAAGGGCTTTTTAGGAGGCTGCTGATGCATAGAAGGGAAACCCTTCTTTCTGTCAGAAGCCTTTTCCAGCAGATCGTCCAACGTGGGCCCGAAGAGAAATTCCCCCTGACAGGGAATAGCACACAATTTCGCCTTTGAACCTGCATCTCCCTTCCAGTCCTTTAACCAAATCGCTCTGCGGGCGGAATTTGAAAGAGCTGCGGCTCTCGCTGACAGCTTCAGGGAGTCCACTGAGGCATCTGCTAAAAAGTCAATGGCACTATACAGAGTTGGAAATGACGAGAGCAATTGTTCCACGGGCGCTCCCATCTTTATTTGCTCTTCCATCTCTTTCATCCAAACCTTTAAAGACCCAGCAACAGAAGTGGCGGCTATAGCGGGCCTGAATGAGCCAGCTGTCGCCTCCCAGTTCTTCTTTAAATAGACCTCGGCTCTTCTGTCCATTGGATCCTTCAGAGTACCCGAGTCTTCAAACGGGAGTGCTGCTCTCTTAGAGATTTTCGCTACCGGAGCATCTAGCTTTGGGGCTCTATCCCAGTCAGCTGAGGCTTTGTCTTCGAAGGGATACTTCCTTTTTAAGGCAGACGGCACAAAAATTTTTCTATCTGGCCTATTCCATTCACTCTTAATTACCGAAGTTATGTTTTCATGTACATCAAAACACTTCAGCCTCCTAGGCCCTAAGCCCTCAAACATGGAATCTCTCATGGACTGGGGTTCTGCCTGATCGTCAAGCCCCATAGTTGCCCTGACGATCCCGACTAGGGAATTAATGTTCTCTGGAAGGAACAGAGGTCTCCCTGCCAGTTGCTCATCCTGGGAGTGATCCGAGGACGGAAGTTCTCCCTCCTAATCTAATCCCGATAACAACTCCTGATCACTTGAAGCGGGATTAGAGACAGCAGTGGAAGTGCAAGGGCGATCTTCAAGTAGATTACTCAAGGACTTCTTCACTGATTCTTTAACCTCATCCTTGATAATCTTTTTTAGGCTTGACAAGAGAGAAGGGGCCTCATCCTCCAACAATTTGCCCACGCAGGCCTGGCAGGCAGGTTTACCCCAACCGGACGGTAGCTTTCCTTTGCAAATAGCACAGCCCCGCTCCTTGGACCTTGACCCCCTTTTCTCTTTGGAAGTCTAAACACATAAAATAAACAAAGACTCCCATCAAGATCTGAAATAAATGAAAAAAGCAGGGCATTCACCCCTCTTACCCCCACCGGTACCAAGGATTCGTTGGTGGTTTCAGTGGGTTCTGCGCGCTGTGTGGGCTCCATTTTCTGCCACTGGCTTTTGTCTATGGAGGTCACTGCAGGCCAAAACACCAGCCTGCAGTGAGAGCTGGCTGGAATTGAACTTGCCGGGCGCGTACCGGCACCCTCCTCTTCCGGCCCAAGGCCACGCCTCCTCCCTCTGCAGAATCCGGAGGCCAGGATCCGGCGCCAACTAATGACGTCAGCGCCGGCCTGACCTACCCGGAAGTGATGGCATCGCGCCCCGCGCGAACGCCAGACCCAGCCGAACATACAGCACGGCCGCAGCGGTTCGCCGTGCTGGGGACACACAGGGCGGCCCCGACGGGGGAGTGACCGGAACGAGGGGGAGTCCAGAGGTCCAGGCTTCAGCAGCGGCTTCCAAGGAAGGCTTACGCCGCTCGGGTAGGCCCTCCTCCCACGGGTAACAAAACCAAGGGGCTCCCGCAGCTCTGTCTCTTCATGCTGTGCATCCACCCTGTCCCTTAGGACAGGAAACAGAACTGGCATGTTGGGGGTTGTACCTCCCTTTTGAAGAGGCTGTGCTTCCTGTTTCCTGTCCTGAGGAAGGGGGCGGATGCTATCCATGGGTGCATGGGTGCTGTCATAGGCGAGGGGGGAAATAGTAATTTATATATATGAGCCGGCTAAATCCCATCACTCAGAGGGACCTCTCCTACATGACACCTTATCAGTATGTAATAGATGGAGAAGGTCCTTCTGGAATCCGGGAAATAGTAATTTCTATGTGAGCCGGCTAAATCCCATCACTCAGAGGGAGCTCTCCTACATTGCACCTTCTCAGTATGTAATAGATAGAAAAGATCCTTCTGGAGTCCGGGAAATAGTAATTTATATATATGAGCCGGCTAAATCCCATCACTCAGAGGGACCTCTCCTACATGTCACCTTCTCTGTATATAATAGATGGAGAAGGTCCTTCTGGAGTCCGGGAAATAGTCATGTCTATATGAGCCGGCTAAATCCCATCACTCAGAGGGAGCTCTCCTACATGTCACCTTCTCAGTATGTAATAGATGGAGAAGGTCCTTCTGGAGTCCGGGAAATAGTCATTTCTATGTGAGCCGGCTAAATCCCATCACTCAGAGGGACCTCTCCTACATGACACCTTCTCAGTATGTAATAGATGGAGAAGGTCCTTCTGGAGTCCAGGAAATAGTCATTTCTATATGAGCTGGCTAAATCCCATTACTCAGAGGGACCTCTCCTACATGACACCTTCTCAGTATGTAATAGATGGAGAAGGTCCTTCTGGAGTCCAGGAAATAGTCATGTCTATATGAGCCGGGTAAATCCCATCACTCAGAGGGACCTCTCCTCCATGACACCTTCTCAGTATATAATAGATGGAGAAGGTCCTTCTGGAGTCTGGGAAATAGTCATTTCTATATGAGCCGGCTAAATCCCATCACTCAGAGGGACCTCTCCTACATGACACCTTCTCAGTATGTAATAGATGGAGAAGGTCCTTCTGGAGTCCAGGAAATAGTCATGTCTATATGAGCCGGCTAAATCCCATCACTCAGAGGGACCTCTCCTCCATGACACCTTCTCAGTATATAATAGATGGAGAAGGTCCTTCTGGAGTCCGGGAAATAGTCATGTCTATATGAGCCGGCTAAATCCCATGACTGGGGAGGACCAGGTCCCTCCGAGTCATGGGATTCAGTCCCAACCCTTATATGTGTGGATGTGATGAGTGTTCCACTTACCTGGGGGCAGGCGTGTCCTCCTCTGACAACCCTTCACTATGGAGCCTCCTGGGCTGTAATTTCTACCACCAGGCAGGAGTCGGGCTCCAGGCTGTGCTGCAGGAGAAGGTACAGGACCTGTGATGATGTCATGACCATGTGATCAGGTGTGGGCGGAGTCAGACTGTGCTGCAGGAGAAGGTACAGGACCTGTGATGATGTCATGACCATGTGATCAGGTGTGGGAGGAGTCAGGTTATTCTGCAGGAGAAGGTACAGGACCTGTGATGATGTCATGACCATGTGATCGGGTGTGGGAGGAGTTATGGAGATCACATGACCAGGTTTATCTGCTCTCTGTGTGAGACTCTGCTGTGCTGTGTGGAATTCCAGTCTGTATGTAGCAGAGCTGTAAGCCTGTAATGTCTGTATAGATGAGCTGTATCCGTGTAATGTCTGTGTAGTTGAGCTGTATGTGCATACAACCAAGCTGTTTATGTGTAATATGCCTCTGAAGACTTGTATCAGTGTGTGCAGCAGAGCTGTGTATGTGTAATGTTCAGTTACTACAGCTGAGTCTTTGTCATGTCCATGTAGCAGAGCTGTGTATGTGTAATGTTCAGTT
The DNA here is from genome assembly GCF_905171765.1 of Bufo bufo. NCBI lineage: Eukaryota > Metazoa > Chordata > Amphibia > Anura > Bufonidae > Bufo > Bufo bufo. The sequence goes on along the minus strand of NC_053394.1, from coordinate 391,311,807 downwards.
ACTACAGCTGAGTCTTTGTCATGTCCATGTAGCAGAGCTGTGTATGTGTAATGTTCAGTTACTACAGCGGAGTCTTTGTCATGTCCATGTAGCAGAGCCGGCGATGTAATCTGCTGGTATCGGGGCTCTGTGTGTGCTCAGGAGATGTTTAGGGATAACTCTGTCCCTTTTCTCCATATCAGTTATTAGAAATGATGTCAGCGATATCTTATGTCGGGGCAGATGTAGGATTTCCGCTGTGGGGGAAAAGGAGGAATAACCTTCTCTTCTGTTATTCCTAGTGCTAGCACATAAATGGCCGCGCTGTGTCTTATCGCTGGGGGTTTTCTTTGTAGTTGATCTGAGCTCGTCTGCTGCTCCAATGGGGGAACATGGGCCCCGTTCTTCTGACTGGCAGGGGCCCCCAGCGGATGGACCCCCACAATCAGTGGACAGGAGATAAGTTCCCTTGTTTCAGTCTTGTATCATTGGCTGAATTTCAAAGATGAGATTTTAGTCTTTGGAGATTAGAAAAACCGCATCCGGCGACGCTGGAGAACGGCGGAAATGTCGGACAGATTGTGATCGGAGGCAGGACCGGCTCGGAGAGGTAAAGCGGTGATTAGTGTGACGGGGGATGGGGAGAAGGCGGGAAGGTTGTCCTCAGTGACAGCGGTAAAGCAGGTTATGTGGGAAGAGCAGCGAGTAGTAATGTAGAGAGGCTGAGAGGACGGCGGCTCCGAGCTTCATCTAACGCTGCCGATGGTTTAGAGACTAGAGGCATAGTCCTCAGCTGAGATGAGGGGTGTCAGACGGGGTACGGGGGGCAGAGGGAGGTGAAGGTATGAAATAATTATTTGGGGTTGTGGGACAGAGAGGACGTAATAGAAGTGAAGAAGTCCTGCTGTGAGGAGGTGAGAGCAGACATGAAGCTGCTTCTCTGTAGGCCATGAAGTCTTCTTTGGGTGGGATTTCTTCCGGCTTCGTTCTGTACTCTGGAAGCCTCAGCTTTTCTGTTTGGTTTGTGTCGGGGCTGGGGATGGATATGTTGGGTTCTGCTCTGTGTGAGACGCAGGGGTGAGAGCTTGTGGTGTTCTAGAAGACAGCGGCTGCATCATGAAGAGAAGATATAATAGAGGTGGTAAAAGAGAGTCACAGAGCGTCTGAGACGATGGATATTCCTACGAGGGCGCTGTAGTCTAGGGAATGTGGGGGCCCTATCCAAAGTTTTCCCTGGGGCCCTTAGAACTCTAGTTACACCACTGTGTCCTTATACTATAGACAGTGATAAGCAGGGTTGTTTTAGTGGTAATATAATAGATAATCAGTTCTCACATCTCCTGTCCTTTATACTATAGACAGTGATAGGCAGAGTCTTCTAGTGGTGATAGATAATCAGTTCTCACCTCTCATGTGTTCTCACCTGTCCCTTATACTAGGTACAGTATCTTCATGCCTGCAGTCATCCCAAAACTGGTAGACAGAACAGGAAGACAGCATTAAAGGGTTTGTTCAGGAATAAGTAACTTTTCACATGTGCCCGCAGCCTCTACTATGGAAAGAGTCATACGTACCTGCTACCCTCAGCTCTGGTTATGTGTGCCAGCTCCTGTGTGTCCATCTTCCAGTAAATGTTGTTTGCTCCCTCGTTATGGTCACCTGCTTTACTGCAGCCAATGACTGGCTTTAGTGGTGATGTGTTTCTTGTGGACATGTTACCCCTGAATGCAGTCATTGGCTGCAGCAGAGCAGATGATTATGCCCATTCCGAGGAGGTAAACAAGCCATGGACCGAAAGAACTTTGGCTTACCGGCTTCATAGACCTGGGGTGGCCAGTAGTGATGAGTGGCAGGGGCAATATTCGAATTTGCGATATTTCGCGAATATTTGGTAGAATATTCGTCATATACAGGTCCTTCTCAAAAAAATAGCATATTCTGATAAAGTTCATTATTTTCTGTAATGTACTGATAAACATTAGACTTTCATATATTTTAGATTCATTACACACAACTGAAGTAGTTCAAGCCTTTTCTTGTTTTTAATATTGATGATTTTGGCATACAGCTCATGAAAACCCAAAATTCCTATCTCAAAAAATTAGCATATTTCATCCGACCAATAATAGAAAAGTGTTTTTAATACCAAAAAAGTCAACCTTCAAATAATTAAGTTCAGTTATGCACTCAATACTTGGCCGGGAATCCTTTTGCAGAAATGACTGCTTCAATGCGGCGTGGCATGGGGGCAATCAGCCTGTGGCACTGCTGAGGTGTTATGGAGGCCCAGGATGCTTCGATAGCGGCCTTAAGCTCATCCAGAGTGTTGGGTCTTGCGTCTCTCAACTTTCTCTTCCCAATATCCCACAGATTCTCTATGGGGTTCAGGTCAGGAGAGTTGGCCAATTGAGCACAGTAATACCATGGTCAGTAAACCATTTACCAGTGGTTTTGGCACTGTGAGCAGGTGCCAGGTCGTGCTGAAAAATGAAATCTTCATCTCCATAAAGCTTTTCAGCAGATGGAAGCATGAAGTGCTCCAAAATCTCCTGATAGCTAGCTGCATTGACCCTGCCCTTGATAAAACACAGTGGACCAACACCAGCAGCTGACATGGCAGCCCAGACCATCACTGACTGTGGGTACTTGACACTGGACTTCAGGCATTTTGGCATTTCCCTCTCCCCAGTCTTCCTCCAGACTCTGGCACCTTGATTTCCGAATGACATGCAAAAGTTGCTTTCATCCGAAAAAAGTACTTTGGACCACTGAGCAACAGTCCAGTGCTGCTTCTCTGTAGCCCAGGTCAGGCGCTTCTGCCGCTGTTTCTGGTTCAAAAGTGGCTTGACCTGGGGAATGCGGCACCTGTAGCCCATTTCCTGCACACGCCGTTACACGGTGGCTCTGGATGTTTCTACTCCAGACTCAGTCCACTGCTTCCGCAGGTCCCCCAAGGTCTGGAATCGGTCCTTCTCCACAATCTTCCTCAGGGTCCGGTCACCTCTTCTCGTTGTGCAGTGTTTTCTGCCACACTTTTTCCTTCCCACAGACTTCCCACTGAGGTGCCTTGATACAGCACTCTGGGAACAGCCTATTCGTTCAGAAATTTCTTTCTGTGTCTTACCCTCTTGCTTGAGGGTGTCAATGATGGCCTTCTGGACAGCAGTCAGGTCGGCAGTCTTACCCATGATTGCGGTTTTGAGTAATGAACCAGGCTGGGAGTTTTTAAAAGCCTCAGGAATCTTTTGCAGGTGTTTAGAGTTAATTAGTTGATTCAGATGATTAGGTTAATAGCTCGTTTAGAGAACCTTTTCATGATATGCTAATTTTTTGAGATAGGAATTTTGGGTTTTCATGAGCTGTATGCCAAAATCATCAATATTAAAACAAGAAAAGGCTTGAACTACTTCAGTTGTGTGTAATGAATCTAAAATATATGAAAGTCTAATGTTTATCAGTACATTACAGAAAATAATGAACTTTATCACAATATGCAAATTTTTTGAGAAGGACCTGTATTAGCAAATTTTAGATTATTTTCTTGATCGCGAAAAATTGCCAATGTAATATTCGTGTAATGCACTCGAAATACAGGCGTGGGTCACTATAGCTACGTTTTTCAAGCTGCTAGATGTTTCCTGAGACTGGAGAAAATAGTTGGCATGGCAGAACACTACAATAGCTTTATATGCAGATAGAGTGCTCCAATATATTCGCGATTGCGAAATCGGCACCAATGATGCCAAGCGGGAGTGGGTTCAAAACATAGAAGACATGCAAATGTTACCATCACATTTTATCTCTGTTTTGGACCCACTCCTGTTTTTGCCTTACCAATACTGATCAAATACTGATGAAAACAACGGAATAAATACTGACTTTGTGATAGAGGCCATTGAAGTCCTGCATGCAGGACTTATTTTCCATCTGAATAAAACAGATTTCAGACACAAATGGTCAAAACTTATACAAATTGAGCATGAGGCCTCTATCACACAGTCAGAATTTTATCATGATTTGGAAGCTAAAAGCAGTAGTGGGTCCAAAACACACAAGACAAATACTTCTTTCACGTGTCATCTCTGTTTTGGACCCACTTCTGTTTTTGCCTTGCAAATATTGATCAAAGGCTGACGGTTTAAAGGCGGATGCTCAAAATACTAGATCCACTTTTTTTGCCTGTTCTTCTGACAGATCAGAGGAACAGAAAAATAAGCAGTGATATGAACACAGCCTGACTGCTGACACCCTCCCCACTGTCATGAGGCATACATCGGGCATTCCATCTGCATCCAGCAGTGCCGGATCCGGTGAGTTGCGGGAGGCTGTTCTCTGCTGGAATCACGCAGAGGTGAAAGTAGACTAATATAGCACCACATACCTCGTACATCCAGTGATGTCTCCTCTGATGTAGACATTCTCATTCCTCATCTTCTCCATTCAGACCAGACCGCCATGATGATTTCTTTCAGCCATCTCTTGTCTCTGCAGAGTTTGACAGACATCTTAGTTTCCTAGTTTTCCATCATCCTAACAACCCCCAATACTGTGCCCACTGTGCTCCCCAATACTATACTGCAGAAACAGATAAACCTCCTGAAAATATGAGTACCACACAGATAGTGCCCCCTCCAATAATTATTGGCAAACAGTGCAGTAAAAAATAGCTTCGCCCAGCAAAGTACTAGTGCTCCCAAAAGTCCCACCAATAGAAATAATTATCTGCCAGAGTGCACCTAGTAGTACTAGCGCCCCCAACAATAATAATGTCCCCATTGTGCCCTATACATAATAATGCTCCCATAGTATTCATGTTTCCCATAGTCTCCCAGTTGTAATAAAGCTCACCATAATGCCCCCGGTACAATGTGAACCAGTACAAAAAGTACCCCTAATAATGTGTGCCAGTACAAAAATACCCCTTATAATGTGCGCCAGTACAAATAATGACCTGTTGTGTGGCAGTAAAAAAATTACTTCCTCTAGTAGAGCCATTGCCCCCATAGTGCACCTTATAATGTGGGCCAATGCCCCCTACTATTGGCCAGTACAAAAAAAACCTTAGTGCCCCCAACTGAGCTAAGGTCCCCATTGTGCCCCCATAATTTGTGCTAGTATAAAATACTCCTATACAGTGCCCCAAGTAGATGTTCCTTTAGTGCTACTCCCCCCATCCCCATAGAGTGCCCCAAGTAGATATCCACTCCCCCCTTCCCTATAGAACCTGAATAATGTGTGCCAGCACAAAATACCCCTATATAATGTCCCCAGTAGATGCTCTCACAGTGCTTCTCTCCCACACCTCTCCATAGTGCCCCCCCATAATGTATGCCAGTATATAATGCCAATATATATGGCCCCCTATAGATGCTCCAACCGCTGCCTTCTCAAACAGCTGATCAGTGGAGGTCCTGAGTGTCGGACCCCCGCCGATCAGATGCTGATGATCTATCCAGAGGACCATCATCAGTAAAAACACCTGCAGAACCCCTTTAAGTGAAATATACAGTGCCCCCCCCCCCCAGTCCATACACTAGAGCTCCCTCGTAGGAACATCGAGGTCTCAAACGCTCTGTGACTCCTCTACCGCTCTCCACTATATCTTCCCTCACGATGCAGCCGCTGTCTTCTAGAACACCATAAGCTCTCGCCCCTCTCACACACATATGAGATGAATGGAGGGCGGCCGGGCCTGCATGGTGCGCTCTCCTTCACTGTGTGAGCTCTGGGTTAGAGACAGCTGCGGGTCCTGGAGGTGGGTCTGACATTGGGGTAATATCCAGGCGATAGAGTTACCCCTAAACATCTCCTGAGCACACACAGAGCCCCGATACCAGCAGATTACATCGCCGGCTCTGCTACATGGACATGACAAAGACTGCTGTAGTACATGAACATTACACTTACACAGCTCTGCTGCACACACCCATTTTTTGAATAAAGACACCTTTATTACAATCAATCATTAAACATGCATACTGTACTTAGTATTGTGATGCAGGGCAGGCCACGAGGCAGCACTGGGGAGGTGTGGAGTGGGCTCGGCATGCATGTTGGTATCTGCATTCCCTGGATTTAATGGAGGCCATTTTGGCACCAAAATCTACAAAAATCAAAGGGGGCCCAGCATGCAGGTGGAACCTACACTCTCTGAATTTTATGGTAGCTGTCACGGCACATAACAGGTTTAATATAGTGTTAGGTTCCCGTCTTACAGAGATCGCCTTGACGCGTGGCAGACGGGCTCAAATAATTTTGTACACAATGTATTTGCCAAGCATCTCTAATTTACAGAATAAGCATAGCATAAGAATACTTTTTTGTACTTTTTTGGGTTTGCAGAGTGCTGTTGCATTGTATTTAATACCTATTCAATCACAAAAACCCTCTAACAGTGATGAGGGGTGGGGGATGGGAAGGAGGGGAAATTACATGCCCGAAGCTTTATTAAGAGGACAGAAACAAAGTGGGGAAAGGGGGAAGGAGAGGCATTTAGTCCTCTTCTTCGTTGTCGACGTCCATGATGTTGTAGTCCCGCAGCAGACTATGGATAAGCCTGCGGCAGTCCAGGACGGACATGTTCTCCCTCCTGAGGGTAAGCCGGTTCCTGGCAAGTCATATAGCGTCCTTATAACAGTTCATAAGGCGCCAGGCCTCCTGATTGCCTCAACAGTATGAGTCCCAGGAAAATGTCCGTACAACACCGATGTGTATTGCAGAATGTTCCTGGGCACAGAGTCTTTGAGTTCATTTTCCAGGGCATCCAACAGGCCATGCAAAAAGGGGCACTTCCAAAACAGGTTGTAAGATGTTTCCTCCTCGAAAGGGCACCTGGGGCAGCAGTGAGTTTTGCTCAGGTTCCGGGTGTAACGGGGTTCCGAAGGTGCACTCGGTCCCCCATTAGCCGCAGACCTGCTGCTTAGCTACGAGGATCTGTGTTTTACCTCGTTCCCAGGGCGGCTTTACTAGCTGGGTGGCTCCCTGCTCCTAAGTCTGCCTTGAGCGCCGAGCTGATCACTCGGTGCTCTACTGGTTGGTCTGTCGGTCATGTGACGCTGGCCACGTCACATGACCCTCACTCCCCACTATAAATACAGGCAGCCTGCTGGCCACAGGTTGCCTGTTAATTTAGGTTCCACCTGTGATTTGGTCTTTCCTGGCGTACTTACCTCCTGCTGAATTCCTGACGATCCTCTGCCTGCCCCTTGTGTACTTTGCTGCTCTCCTGGTATTCTGACCCCGGCCTCCTCCTGACGATCCTCTGCTGACTCCTTTGGTACTTCACGTCTCTCCTGGTATTTATGACCCCGACTTCTCCTGACAATTCTCTGCTTGCTCCATTAGTACTTTGTAGCTTTCCTGGTATTGACTTGGTCCGTTCACGTCCTGTTGTTTGTCTGTCTGTCATCCCTGCACTTATTCCAAGTTAGGGATTGCCGTCCAGTTGTCCCCTGTCATTAGGACTCGCGAGGCAAGTAGGCAGGGCCAGGGGTAAGGTGGAGCGCAGTGGTCACTTCCCTCCCCCCTGTGTGTGTGTACGCGACCGTTACAGATTAACAGGCCCAATGACCACTGTATAATGAATCCTCTGGTGACCCTGACTGGCCATGTCTCTAATATGACGCAGATGGTGCAGGAGTTAGGGGAAAAACTCAGTTCTTTTGAGTTAGGGCAAGGTTCTTCCACTCCTCAGGCCTCCAGTCCGCATTTTGAGCCCCAGATTAAGCTCCCAGAACCCTTTTCTGGAGACCGGAAGACGTTTCTCTCTTTTAAGGAGAATTGCAAACTTTACTTCCGTTTGCGCCCCGTGTCCTCTGGCCCCGAGAGTCAACGCGTGGGCATTATCATTTCCCAATTACAGGGTGATCCCCAGGACTGGGCGTTCTCTTTACCTGCTGGCGCCAGTTGTTTATCTTCTGTAGAGGGGTTCTTTCAGGCCCTGGGTACCCTCTATGATGTACCAGACAGGGCTCTAGTAGCCGAGACAATCTACCAGTGGAGGATTATTGCACCCAATTCAGAAGGTGGTGTGTCCCCTCAGGATGGAACGAACCAGCCCTGAAGAGTCAGGTCAGGTCTGTCTGATAAATTAAAGGATCTTCTGGTCAGTTATCAACTTCCAGAGACCTTAGAGGAGATGATGACCCTTGTTGTCCGACGGGTTAGAGAGAGACGACAGGAACAACAGTTCTCTTCCCAGATGGTGGTCCAGCCAGAGGCCTATCCCAGAGACAATGCTGAGGTCTCCACCGAGGAACCCATGCAGGTTGGCATGACCCGAGGGAATCTTCGCCGCAGACATGGAGAATGCCTTTACTGTGGAGATCCTGACCATTGGATCAACCAGTGTCCTAAGAAGGTCCTCTCTGTCAAGTCTCCTAAGGCAAGGCAACCTAAAGACCAGGTACACCCTGAATTTTCTAAATGTAAGCTTTCGGTACCCATTACGATTTCTCTGGGAGTAGATAAATGGCCGGGTAAGGCCTTTATTGATTCTGGCTCAGAGGCTAGCTTTATTGACTCTGAGTATGCTGTAAGATTGGGTATTCCTATGTTTGCCTTACCAACTCCTATTCATGTCATGGCTATTGATGCTACTCCTCTTATTGGTGGTACGGTGAGCTTATGTACCTCGGAGATTTCTCTAACCGTGGGTGTGTGCCACTCAGAGAGATGTTCGCTTTTAGTCCTGGAGAACCTACCGGCTGAGGTGGTACTAGGGTTGCCTTGGCTCCGACTACATAACCCCACTATAGATTGGTCCAATGGGGAGTTGGTGAGATGGGGGCCTAAGTGTGACTCGTACTTGTCCGTGGTACAGGCTGGGGTCTCAGTAAAGTCTGATACTTTACCCTCTGTTGTTAGAGAATATTCTGATGTATTCTCATTACCAACCCCAGAGGTTCTACCCCCCATAGACCTTATGATTGTACCATAGAGCTAGTAGAGGGGGCCAAGTTTCCTAAGGGACGAATTTATAATTTTTCTAAGCCCGAACGCAAGGCCATGGAACATTATATTAACCACCTCAGCCCCCCTAGCTTAAACACCCTTAATGACCAGACCACTTTTTACACTTCTGCACTACACTACTTTCACCGTTTATTGCTCGGTCATGCAACTTACCACCCAAATGAATTTTACCTCCTTTTCTTCTCACTAATAGAGCTTTAATTTGGTGGTATTTCATTGCTGCTGACATTTTTACTTTTTTTGTTATTAATCGAATTTTACCGAATTTTTTGCAAAAAAAAGTCATTTTTCACTTTCAGTTGGAATTTTTTTTTAAAAAACGACATCTATATATAAATTTTTCTCTAAATTTATTGTTCTACATGTCTTTGATAAAAAAAAATGTTTGGGTAAAAAAAATGGTTTGGGTAAAAGTTACTTGGTAACTATGATACAAACTATGGTACAAAAATGCGAATTTCCGCTTTTTGAAGCAGCTCTGACTTTCTGAGCACCTGTCATGTTTCCTGAGGTTCTACAATGCCCAGACAGTAGAAAACCCCCACAAGTGACCCCATTTTGGAAAGTAGACACCCTAAGGTATTCGCTGATGGGCATAGTGAGTTTATGGAAGTTTTTAATTTTTGTCACAAATTAGAATATGATGATTTTTTTTTTTCTTACAAAGTCTCATTTTCCGCTAACTTGTGACAAGAATAAAAAATTCTAGGAACTCGCCATGCCCCTCACGGAATACCTTGGGGTGTCTTCTTTCCAAAATGGGGTCACTTGTGGGGTAGTTATACTGCCCTGGCATTTTAGGGGCCCTAATGCGTGAGAAGTAGTTTGAAATCAAAATGTGTAAATAATGCCCTGTGAAATCCTAAAGGTGCTCTTTGGAATGTGGGCCCCTTTGCCCACCTAGGCTGCAAAAAAGTGTCACACATCTGGTATCGCCGTACTCAGGAGAAGTTTGGCAATGTGTTTTGGGGTGTATTTTTACATATACCCATGCTGGGTGAGAGAAATATCTCGGCCAAAGACAACTTTTCCCATTTTTTTATACAAAGTTGGCATTTGACCGAGATATTTATCTCACCCAGCATGGGTATATGTAAACTGACACCCCAAAACACATTGCCCAACTTCTCCTGAGTACGGCGATACCACATGTGTGACACTTTTTTGCAGCCTAGGTGGGCAAAGGGGCCCACATTCCAAAGAGCACCTTTAGGATTTCACAGGGCATTATTTACACATTTTGATTTCAAAATACTTCCCACACATTAGGGCCCCTAAATTGCCAGGGCAATATAACTACCCCACAAGTGACCCCATTTTGGAAAGAAGACACCCCAAGGTATTCCGTGAGGGGCATGGCGAGTTCCTAGAATTTTTTATTTTTTGTCACAAGTTAGCGGAAAATGATGATTTTTTATTTTTTTTTCTTACAAAGTCTCATTTTCCACTAACTTGTGACAAAAAAAAAAAACTTCCATGAACTCACTATGCCCATCACGAAATACCTTGGGGTGTCTTCTTTCCAAAATGGGGTCACTTGTGGGGTAGTTATACTGCCCTGGCAATTTAGGGGCCCTAATGTGTGGGAAGTAGTTTGAAATCAAAATGTGTAAAAAATGACCTGTGAAATCCTAAAGGTGCTCCATGGAATGTGGGCCCCTTTGCCCACCTAGGCTGCAAAAAGTGTCACACATCTGGTATCGCCGTACTCAGGAGAAGTTGGGCAATGTGTTTTGGGGTGTCATTTTACATATACCCATGCTGGGTGAGATAAATATCTCGGCAAAAGACAACTTTTCCCATTTTTTTTATACAAAGTTGGCATTTGACCGAGATATTTATCTCCCCCAGCATGGGTATATGTAAAATGACACCCCAAAACACATTGCCCAACTTATCCTGAGTACGCCGATACCACATGTGTGACACTTTTTTGCAGCCTAGATGCGCAACGGGGCCCAAATTCCTTTTAGGAGGGCATTTTTAGACATTTGGATCCCAGACTTCTTCTCACGCTTTAGGGCCCCTAAAATGCCAGGGCAGTATAAATACCCCACATGTGACCCCATTTTGGAAAGAAGACACCCCAAGGTATTTAATGAGGGGCATGGCGAGTTCATAGAATTATTTTGTTTTTGGCACAAGTTAGCGGAAATTGATTATTTTTGTTTTTTCTCACAAAGTCTCCCTTTCCGCTAACTTGGGACAAAAATTTCAATCTTTCATGGACTCAATATGCCCCTCAGCGAATACCTTGGGGTGTCTTCTTTCCGAAATGGGGTCACATGTGGGGTATTTATACTGCCCTGGCATTTTAGGGGCCCTAAAGCGTGCGAAGAAGTCTGGAATATAAATGTCTAAAAAATTTTACGCATTTGGATTCCGTGAGGGGTATGGTGAGTTCATGTGAGATTTTATTTTTTGTCACAAGTTAGTGGAATATGAGACTTTGTAAGAAAAAACAAAAAAATAAATAAATCTATTTCCACTAACTTGTGACAAAAAAATGTCTGAATGGAGCCTTACAGGGGGGTGATCAATGACAGGGGGGTGATCAATGACAGGGGGGTGATCAGGGAGTCTATATGGGGTGATCACCCCCCTGTCATTGATCACCCCCCTGTAAGGCTCCATTCAGACGTCCGTATGTGTTTTGCAGATCCGATCCATGTATCCGTGGATCCGTAAAAAACATACGGACGTCTGAATGGAGCCTTACAGGGGGGTGATCAATGACGGGGTGATCAATGATAGGGGGGTGATCAGGAAGTCTATATGGGGTGATCAGACGTCCGTATGTGTTTTGCGGATCCGATCCATGTATCAGTGGATCCGTAAAAATCATACGGACGTCTGAATGGAGCCTTACAGGGGGGTGATGAATGACAGGGGGGTGATGAATGACAGGGGGGTGATCAGGGAGTCTATATGGGGTGATCACCCCCGTCATTGATCACCCCCCTGTAAGGCTCCATTCAGACGTCCGTATGTGTTTTGCGGATCCGATCCATGGATCCGTGGATCCGCAAAACACATACGGACCTCTGAATGGAGCCAGCCTTACAAGGGGGTGATAAATGACAGGGGAGTGATCAGGGAGTCTATATGGGGTGATCACCCCCCTGTAAGGCTCCATTCAGACTTCTGTATGTGTTTTGCGGATCCGATCCATGTATCCGTGGATACGTAAAAAACATACGGACGTCTGAATGGAGCCTTACAGGGGGGTGATCAATGACAGGCGGTCGATCAGGGAGTCTATATGGGGTGATCACCCCCCTGTCATTGATCACCCCCCTGTAAGGCTCCATTCAGACGTCCGTATGTGTTTTGCGGATCCGATCCATGTATCCGTGGATACGTAAAAAACATACGGACATCTGAATGGAGCCTTACAGGGGGGTGATCAATGACAGGGGGGTGATCAGGGAGTCTATATGGGGTGATCAGGGGTTAATAAGTGACAGGGGGAGTGTAGTGTAGTGTGGTGCTACTTATTACAGAGCTGCCTGTGTCCTCTGGTGGCCGATCCAAGCAAAAGAGACCACCAGAGGACCAGGTCGCAGGTATATTAGACGCTGTTATCAAAACAGCGCCTAATATACCTGTTAGGGGTTAAAAAAAATCGCATCTACAGCCTGCCAGCGAACGATCGCCTCTGGCTGTAGATCCACCCGCTTACCTTACGATCCTGTAAACGCGCGCGCCTGTGTGCGCGCGTTCACAGGAAATCTCTCCTCTCGCGAGAGGACGCGTATATGCGTCCACCCAAAATAGCAGGGCCGCCGCCAGGACGCAATCCTGCGTACGGCGGTCCTGAGGCGGTTAAGGAGAGCCTTGGTAAAGGGCATATTAGACCTTCTGTCTCTCCTATGGGGGTGGGGTTTTTCTTTGTTAAGAAAAAAGATGGTGGTCTTAGGCCATGTATCGATTACCGGAGATTAAATAAAATCACTGTCCAGAATAGATACTCCCTCCCATTGATTCCGTATTTATTTAACCAGGTTCTGGGGGCAACCTGGTTTTCCAAAATTGACCTGAAAGGGGCATACAATCTAATCCGAATCAAGGAGGGAGACGAATGGAAGACGGCGTTCAATACCCCGGTAGGACACTTTGAATATCAGGTGATGCCTTTTGGACTCAGCAATGCCCCAGCTGTGTTCCAAAACTTCATGAATGACATTTTTAGGGAGTTCTTAGGTAAATTTGTTATTGTCTATCTTGACGACATTTGGATATTCTCTCCTGACTTCGAATCCCATGTGTCTCATGTTAAACAAGTATTAGAGGTGTTGAGGGAGAATCCGCTATCCGCTAAGCAAGAGAAATGTGTCTTTGGTGTACAGGAGATTCTGTTTCTAGGGCATGTTCTGACTCCTCACGCCTTCAAGATAAATCCTGGTAAGGTACTAGCAATTAAGGAATGGGTAAGACCTTCATCCTTAAAGGCCTTACAACGGTTCTTAGGTTTCGCCAATTACTATTGTAAATTTATTATGAATTTTTCCGTAATTGCTAAACCGTTGACCGACCTTACTAAGAAAGGGGCGGATTTGGAGAATTGGTCTACTGAGGCCATTTCTTCATTTGAAAAATTAAAAAAGGCATTCAGTAGCGCTCCCATTCTGATCCAGCCTGATCAGGAGAAACCTTTTATTGTGGAGGTGGATGCGTCCGAGGACTGCGCAGGAGCAGTCCTTTCACAAGGTCCTGCTAGCCTCACTAACCTGAGACCATGTGCCTTCTTCTCCAGGAAATTCTCTCCCATGGAGAGAAACTACGACATAGGGAATAGGGAGCTGGCCATTAAATGGGCTTTTGAGGAGTGGAGACATTTTCTGGAGGGGGCAAGGCATTGTGTAACTGTTGTCACTGACCATAAAAACCTTATGTTTCTCGAGTCTGCTAAGAGGTTGAATCCCCGTCAAGCCAGATGGGCTCTGTTTTTTACTCATTTTGATTTTTCCATTACGTTCAGGCCGGGAAGTAAAAATGTGAAGGCAGACGCATTATCTCGGAGCTTCCAGGCTTTTCAACCTACTGAGGTACCACCTGAATCCATCCTACCAGCAAAAATCTTCTTAGCAGCTCTTACCCAGGATATCTCGGCTCGCATTAGGTCGGAACAACATCTGGCACCGGTATCCACCCCAACAGATAAGTTGTTTGTTCCCGTACAATTTCGTCTCCAGCTGTTGGGTGAGTGTCACGATTCTGCCTTTTGTGGACATCCGGGTGTTGAGGGCACTAAGGATCTGGTTTCTAAATCTTATTGGTGGCCCACTCTAACTAGGGATGTCAAGTCCTACGTGTCAGCCTGTGAGGTTTGTGCCAGGTCCAAGACACCTAGGACTTGCCCTGCTGGTAACCTACGACCCCTACCCATTCCCAGTAGACCCTGGTCCCATATCTCGATGGACTTTATAACTGACCTACCGCCGGCAGAGGGTAAGACTGTAGTTTGGGTAGTGGTCGATAGGTTTAGTAAGATGGTCCATTTCATTCCCCTGTCTAAACTCCCGAATGCCAAAACCCTGGCGTCTATTTTTGTGAAAGAAATTGTTCGATTGCATGGTATCCCGGAAAATATTGTTACTGACAGGGGTGTGCAGTTTGTGTTCAAATTCTGGAGGGCCTTCTGTCAAAAATGTAAAATTTCATTGTCTTTTTCCTCTGCCTACCACCCTGAGAGTAATGGGCAGACTGAACGCCTTAATCAGTCTGTGGAACAATTCTTGAGGTTGTATGTTGCTGATGACCAGCAATTATGGGTGAAATTTCTTCCATTGGCTGAATTTGCTTTGAATAACCGTGTCAATTCTTTTGCTGGGGTTTCACCTTTCTTTTGTAACCATGGTTTCCATCCCCGTTTTCATTCTGGGTCATCCGTCTCCTCCTCTAACCCTGAGGCGGATAGGCTCTCCTCTGAACTGTGCACAGTTTGGGCCCGGGTTCAATCGAACTTAGAAAAGGCTCAAAGTTCTCAGAAACTCAAGGCCGATAGGAGACGTTCAAGGGGGGTGAATTTTCAGGTTGGGGATAAGGTAAAGACACAAATGCAATAGTACTCTGCAACCAGCACTCCGCCCTGCCTCCATGCTGGATGTTGAATGAGGCATTGGTGTACATTTTGGCCAAAGCGTAATAAGCCACTCACCACGTCAAGGTCGCCTCTATGAGTGGTCCCTAACACTAGTTCCTACCTGTTTATGGGCCATGACAGCCACGCAAAGTCCAGGAAGTGCAGGTACAGCATGAACGCCAGGCACACTCTGCTTTTAACCCCGTCCGGCGCCATTACAGATTTCATCGGATCCAGGGATGCAAGTACCAACATGCATGCTGAGCCCACTATATACTTCTCCTGGAGCCAAATGGCTACTGGTAGGCCCTGTAGAAGTAGACTCAGTTTTATACTGACTTTAAAACCAGCCTCCAGGGCAGATTAACTGGTCAGGTGTGCATGACTGCATGGAGATCGCCACGCCTCCAATATATACTACAAAGAAAAAATGTGAGTGATTGAGTCAGCACAACCCTGTATGCAGGTGCACATCGCTATGGCGAAATACATATACAAAGAAAAAGACACAAATGCAATAACACTCTGCAACCAGCCCTGCCTCCATGCTGGATGTTTAATGAGGCATTGGTGTACATTTTGGCCAAAGCGTAATAAGCCACTCACCACGTCAAGGTCGCCTCTATGAGTGGTCCCTAACACTAGTTCCTACCTGTTTATGGGCCATGACAGCCACACAAATTCCAGGGAACGCAGGTACAGCATGAACGCCAAGCACACTCTGCTTTTAACCCCGTCCGGTGGGGATAAGGTATGGTTGTCCTCCAAGAATTTCTCTCTTAAGGTAGATTCTAAAAAGTTTGCTCCTCGTTTTGTTGGACCATATAAGATCACGGAGGTGATTAACCCGGTATCATTTAGGTTGGAGCTGCCCGAGTCATTCCACATTCATAATGTGTTCCATAAATCTCTACTTAAAAAATATTTTGAACCGGTAGTAGCATCGAAAGCCTCGCCTCCGCCGGTTCTTGTTAATGATGCTGTCGAGTATGTGGTGTCTAAAATAGTGGATGTCAGGAATGTGCGTAATTCCTTGCAGTACCTGATTCACTGGAAGGGGTATGGACCTGAACAGAGATCTTGGGTACCTGGCAGGGAGGTTCATGCTCCTAGACTTGTTTGAAAATTTCATTTAGAACACCCTGAAAGGCCATCGCCTGAAGTCTTGGGTCCGGTGGCCCCTCGTAAAAGGGGGGGTACTGTAACGGGGTTCCGAAGGTGCACTCGGTCTCCCATTAGCCGCAGAACTGTTGCTTAGCTTCGGGAACGAGGATCTGTGTTTTACCTCGTTCCCAGGGCGGCTTTACTAGCTGGCTGGCTCCCTGCTCCTAAGTCTGCCTTGAGCGCCGAGCTGATCACTCGGTGCTCGACTGGTTGGTCTGTCGGTCATGTGACGCTGGCCACGTCACATGACCCTCACTCCCCACTATAAATACAGGCAGCCTGCTAGCCACAGGTTGCCTGTTAATTTAGGTTCCACCTGTGATTTGGTCTTTCCTGGCGTACTTACCTCCTGCTGAATTCCTGACGATCCTCTGCCTGCTCCTTGTGTACTTTGCTGCTCTCCTGGTATTCTGACCCCGGCCTCCTCCTGACGATCCTCTGCTGACTCCTTTGGTACTTCACGTCTCTCCTGGTATTTATGACCCCGGCTTCTCCTGACAATTCTCTGCTTGCTCCATTTGTACTTTGTAGCTTTCCTGGTATTGACTTGGTCCGTTCACGTCCTGTTGTTTGTCTGTCTGTCATCCCTGCACTTATTCCAAGTTAGGGATTGCCGTCCAGTTGTCCCCTGTCATTAGGACTCGCGAGGCAAGTAGGCAGGGCCAGGGTAAGGGTGGAGCGCAGTGGTCACTTCCCTCCCCCCTGTGTGTGTGTGTACGCGACCGTTACAGCGGGCTTGCATGAATGACCTAATTGGCAGTCCTCCCTGGATGGTCATCCATGACAAGTCCTTGTGCCCCTCGACACATTAGTCCATACTGTCTCTACGGTGTCATCATGGATCCCTGGAATTGACTCCACTGCGTCCTTTGCTCTGATGAGCTTGTGGATAATCGTTGGTTTCCACAAGTCAGGCTTGAGGCCCTCCAGTTGATGATAACTCTAAAAATCTCTCTTTAGGAACTCATACACCCTTTGCAGACTTCTGCCAATTAAAAGCCCCTGAGCCGAATGGGGAGGAGTGCTGATCCAGAGGGGGGGAAAAAGAAAGTCTATGCGAATATATTCAATATGTGAGAGAGAATCTAAATCGCACATCCTCATTACTATGCTTTTGATATAACAACTGTTTAAAATTACAGCATGATAAAACATGGCTGTACAGCACTATTATCAATCTATTGCTGTGCACTATTAGGAGGCATTAGTATACAGACTTCCCCCCCCCCATTCGGCTCAGGTGCTTTTAATTGGCAGAAGTCTGCAAAGGGTGTATAAATTCCTACCACCTCTCAGTTAGAGTTCCTGAGAAGCTGTGAACAGGTGAGCTCTTTGCACCTGTTCACATTATGCGGTGCTGGACGGTGGCCGTCGCTGCTTTTGTGCTGTGCTGGTGGAGTGATGGGGCCCAGGGCCTAGGTGGCTTTGCCGCACCGTGAGGGCGCTGTGTGGCTGCTGGGTCTCGTTGCCTGCTGGAGCGGTGTGGGGGCGCGATGGTCGCTGCACGGTGCCGCGCCAAAGTTAGAGTAGGTCCCCACTTGAAGAGGCAACCTTGTCGTGGTAAGTGGGCCTATGCTCTTTGATCAAACTGTATACTAATGCCTCCTAATAGTGCACAGCAATAGATTGATAATAGTGCTGTACAGCCATGTTTTATCATGCTGTAATTTTAAACAGTTGTTATATCAAAAGCATAGTAATGAGGATGTGCGATTTAGATTCTCTCACATATTGCATAAATAGCTTGCTTGCAAATACATACAGCTCAGCTACACAGCCATTGCACACATACAGCACTGCTATATAAACATTGTACGCATATTGCTGAACTACATAAACCTTACACAATACAGCCCTGCCCAACTACTTACACAATCACACACATACAGACTGGAACTACAAACTGCACAGCAGAGCCCTGCATACACAGAGCAGATAAACCTGGTCATGTGATTCCCATGACTCCTCCCACACATGATTACATGGTCATGACATAATCACATGTCCTTTACTTCCTCCTGCAGCACAGTCTGGAGCCTGACTCCTCCTACACATGATCACATGGTCATGACATCATCACAGGTCCTTTACTTCCTCCTGCAGCACAGCCTGGAGCCTGACCCCTCCCACACATGATCACATGGTTATGACATGACATCACAGGTCCTTTACTTCCTCCTGCAGCACTTCCTGGTGTCTGACTCCTGTACATGGTGGTAGAAATAAAATCCCCGGATGCTCCTGGTGAAGGATTGTCGGAGGAAGAGGAGGACACGGCCCGTCCAGGTAAGAGGAGCGCTCACCAGCTCCACACCCTTAAAGGGGTTGTCTCACTTCAGCAAGGGTTGTGTCTAAACTCCATACATGGTATGGACCTCTTAGCCCCCTAGTGTACAGCTCCGGTGTTCTGTCAGAAAACCTTAAATCCCTTACCCCACGTGACTTCCAGGGTGTGTGCACCTCCGCGGAAGCGCAGTACCAGGGCATGGGTAAGGTAAAATTACAGTGAGCGTTGACTCATGGAAGTGCCCAACCGCGCGTGCGCTCTCAGGGGTAAGGAGATGTGACAGTCTTTTGTATTGTTAAATCTCCTTACCCTCGCACTGCGCACGCGCAGCTTGAAGCCACCCAGCAATGAATCTGAAGCGCGCTGTGTAGTGAGGGTAAGGAGATTTTACAATCCGCGCGTGTGCAGTGTGAGGGTAAGGAGATTTAACAAGACAAAAGACCATAAAAACAAAGGTGATCCGGCACTGAAGGGTCCTATTTTTGACATTTCTTTATTGCCAAAACTTGAACATATATGGAACAGGACAGGACATAGAGCAGCCTTCTCCCTCTTACTCCCGTTTAGCCGACATGTTTTCAGCCGCCTGGGCTCTTAGTCGTGGCCTCGGGTGTGTGTGAACTGATCACCTCCCCACCCTAGGTGGATAGAGAGGAGGAGGGGGAGGAGGAGGAGGAGGAGGAGGAGAGGGAGAGGAGGAAAGGAAAAAGGGAGGGATGACATGAGCCCAAGTCCCGTCAGTTCAGACACAGCATATCTGTAACACCTCGTGCGCTTATGGACATGTGCTGACATTAAATACAAAAACATATACATTGAGTCAAAGCATATACAATAATAATAATAAAATGTGGGACCAAGTTTATTTTATTTATTTCCTCTTCCCTGTGCTAGCCTTGTCAGTCCTCGTTTCTCATGTTATGACAGTTTGGTGATCATGGACATACTGTGGTCCAGGGGTCCTGTTTGCCTTACATTGTCATACATGGTTTTATATTGATGGTGTGGTTGGGGTAAGTTATATTCCTAGACACCTACCCACCACTTATTATGCCCATGTGCAATTTTTGTTTTCATTTGCTCGTGATACATTTGTGTGTATTTTTCAATGTATACACATTTTATTATTATTATTATTGTATATGCTTTGAATCAATGTATATGTTTTTGTATTTAATGTCAGCACATGTCCATAAGCGCACGAGGTGTTACAGATATGCTGTGTCTGAACTGACGGGACTTGGGCTCATGTCATCCCTCCCTTTTTCCTTTCCTCCCCTCCTTCTCTCCCCCCCTCCCCCTCCTCCTCCCTATCCACCTAGGGTGGGGAGGTGATCAGTTCACACACACCTGAGGCCACGACTAAGAGCCTAGGCGGCTTGAAACATATCGGCTAAACGGGAGTAAGGCTGGGTTCACACGAGCGGATGCCGTGCGTGACATCCGCTCCGTGAATGACAGCCAAGACCCGATGCAGACTGCAGAGGCACGGAGCATTAACATGACTGATAATGCTCCGTGCCTATCTGTGATCTCTTTACTACGAAATCACAGTTGTCACTGTGATTTCGTAGTAAAGAGATCACAGAGAGGCACGGAGCATTATCAGTCATGTTAATGCTCCGTGCCTCTGCAGTCTGCATCGGGTCTTGGCACTCTATCACGGAGCGGATGTGACCCACGGCATCCGCTTGTGTGAACCCAGCCTAAGAGGGAGAAGGCTGCTCTATGTCCTGTCCTGTTCCATATATGTTCAAGTTTTGTCAATAAAGAAATGTCGAAAATAGGACCTTTCAGTGCCGGAACATCTTTGTTTTTACGTGACTATACAAGTTTGACTTCAACTTTTGCCGTGCACGATGGCATTACAGGTGAGCTGGGCTTTTCAAACGATTGATCTGGGTTTATAAGACAAAAGACCGTCAGATCTCTTTACCCCTGAGAGCGCACGCGCGGTTGGGTGCACGCGTGGTGTCCGTGCGCGCGTCCATGAGTCAACGCTCACTGTAATTTTAACTTACCCAAGCCTTGCGCGATGCGCCGTGCCGTGGTACTGCTCTTGCGTGGAGGCGGACAGCCCCGGCACCCCCCCCGAAAGTCACGTGGGGTAAGGGAATCTGACGATTTAAGGTTTTCTGACAGAACACCGGAACAGAGCTAGTGTTTAGCCAGCTCACATGGATTTGGCTACAATTAATTTTGCCCTATAAAGTGGAACAGATGAGTGGTAGAAAATCAGGTTTTTCTCTGTATTTTATTTTTCATCCTCATAACTGTTTAATATCACCATAAAACATGAATCCGTATCATGGACGCACTTTCCCCCGAGTCCTGTAAGAACAGGGTCTGAGCTCAGATGATGCTGCAGAGGAGCCTCTAATCACTGAGAAATGTCCGCCTTCCAGTGTCCGAGAAAGATAAAGTATCGGCTCAAATTTTCGATTTATCAAGAAAGAGTTATCCGTTAATTGTTCCCACCAAAGTATACATTCAGATTGCAAGGCTTTGGCGGTAACCTGTGATTTCATTTCACTGAAATAGTTAACCCACTTAAAACTTAACTTTTATATTAGGTATTGCTAAAATAAGTCCCACAATTAGATAGATGTTGTAGGTGACTGCAATTAGTTATCTGGCAAATAAACATGGCACCAAAATATTGAGAAAAAGGACGCTAAAATGGAGCAAAATAATAAATATTTTATTAGTGCTTATATAGGAAGGGGGTGGAACCTATAGAAATCAACTAAGACTGAACCCGTCTACCCTAATATATCTGGCCTCTACTAAAACTGGGTATAACTCCCTAGCAATTAGGAGGACTATATTGATTATAATGAGGGGATAGACGGACTGATAATATAAAATCCGCAACACTTATACTCGGATATAGTGCTCCGAAAGGCAAGGTGCTGCCTGTACAATAGTGATGTGCTAACGGAGAAAGATACTGTGCGCTATAGCCCCTGGGGAGACTTATAGTATTTTAAGGAATCCCCAACCCACTAACAGGGGCTAACACACACACTGCAAGCACATGAACTGACCAGTGACCAGCGTGTCACTGAGCAGCGGCAGTGAGTACTGAGAGCGGCTGTGCACTATGCCGACTCAGAGACTCAAACCACCACATAGGTGAGTAAACCACATAGACAATTGCTGATGCTGGCAAAGACAGACCAACAAACAACAAGTCTAAACACACTGAGCTACGGCTCTACGCGTTTCTGTGCAGTTGGTAAATGCACGTCATCAGGAGCCAGGTAGCCACTGCACCTACACTGCCTAACGCCGATAACATAGGTTTGAGATCGGCTTACTAAGCCATGTAATCAACAAGGAACACCGAAGCCTAGTGTGAGAGACGGTGTACTGTTCGTTGCAAACATAGTCTCGGCTCTGTAATGGCCGCGAGCGGCCAGGCAGACGCCGTGATTTAAAGGGGAAACACCCCGCCCCCTAGAACACACCTCCTGCCGGCAGCCAATCCACCAGTTGATACAACCATACTGGGCTGGTCCGCTGACGGCAGTGGAGGAATATGGATGTGTTCAGGGGGTCAGCGCATCAGCACTGTGGCATATCAAAGTATATGGAAAATATCGGCGGCTTTATAAAATGACAGGCAGCAATATTTAAAAGCAACATCGGAGAACCTGAAGGTAGGCAATTAGTATCGAGCCTATGATGTCATAAAGTTACAAGAAATGGCACTACTAGAATGTATGATAGATAACAAGTATGTATATAATAAATGTCGAAAGTATGTGGATGAGTGAATACAACACTCAAATCATTCACAAAAGAACAATAACCACATAACAATCAAATACATAACATCTAGTAAAGGACAAAATATGAAGAGAAGGGAGGTACTGTGATACCATTAAATAAACGGAACATAGGAAATGGCGTCATTTAGACCATTAGGCTTGATGGTACCTAGCCTAAAAATCCATTGCGCCTCCTTTTGTAGGAGAATGCGATCCAAATCACCACCACGCGGTGTCCTCTTCACAGTGTCAATGCCCTGAAATTTAATGACGGACGCATTGCCACTGTGGCATTCAACCACATGGCGGGCGATTGGTGTGTCCTGACATTTATTAATGTCAGATACGTGTTCACCTATACGCCGTCTTAGCTCGCGTATCGTTTTACCGACATATTTCAGGCTGCATTTGCATGTCATTAAATAGACCACGCCAGTAGTTTTGCAGTTCACAAATGGTCTAATGAAGAATGTTCTGTCAGATGTACAACCGATAAATGATTTGTTCTTATTGATGTAGCCACAAAACTTGCAAGAGCCACAGGGAAAAGTTCCCGAAACTGGATTATGTAACCAGGTATGCTGTCTAGGACTCTGGTACATACTGTGAACCAAAATGTCACGCAAGTTTTGGCTGCGACGGAAGGTGATCGCTGGTTTATCCGGAATAAGATGGCCAATGTCCGAGTCAGATCTCAGGATGTCCCAGTGTTCCGATAGCACATTGCGCACTTGATCATGGGCACTATCAAATGTGCCAATGATTCGCATACTCTCCAACCCTTGTGGATTTGATTTCGGAGACAGTAGCGAATCCCTATTCAGACTCAAAGAGTGATGGTAAGCTTCTTTGAGTAACTGGGATGGATAACCTCGAGATAAAAATCTCCCTTGAAGGTCCACAGCAGCTTTTCTGAAGTCGGATATCTGGGAACAATTCCTACGGGCCCTTAGATATTGCCCCTTAGGAATACCTCGTTTGAGAGCTTTGGGGTGACCACTCTCCCATCTGAGTAGGCTATTCGTAGCCGTGGTTTTTCTGTACATGCTGGTAACAATGTCCCCAGATGCATTGAGTTTAATGGTCAAATCCAGAAATGAAATCTGGCTCTCATTTATTTCTGAGGTAAAAAATAAACCCAGCTCGTTGTTGTTCAAAGCTGCCACAAACTCATGGAACAGAGTGGTGCTGCCCCCCCACAGGACCAGCACATCATCTATGTATCTGATCCATAGGGGGACAGCACCAACAAAATGCTCCATGTCATCAGAAAAA
The DNA here is from genome assembly GCF_905171765.1 of Bufo bufo. NCBI lineage: Eukaryota > Metazoa > Chordata > Amphibia > Anura > Bufonidae > Bufo > Bufo bufo. Next base: position 391,288,271 of record NC_053394.1, on the reverse strand, counting down.
ACCAGCTCCCTTTCCCACCAGCCCAGGAAGAGATTCGCAAAAGTAGGGGCACAGGGACTGCCCATCGCGACTCCCCTGAGCTGGTGGAAAATCTTACCGTCAAAAAAAAACACATTGTGCGTTAATATGAACTCAAGAAGTTCCATAATAAAGGCATTATGGCCTATCAGGTGTTCACCTCTCTGTTGAAGAAATGAGAGGACCGCTCTACAGCCCAAATGATGGGGAATGGAGCTGTAGAGGGCCTCCACATCTAAGCTGGCCAATTTGGTACCCTTATCAACATGGATACCATTGAGCCTTGCCAACACATCCATGGTATCTCTAACATGGGACGGCAAACTGGTAACAAAGGGTCTCAAAATGGTATCCACGTATGTACTGATGTTTGCAGTAAGACTGCCTGTACCAGAAACAATTGGTCTGCCTTTCAAGGGATCAAGACCTTTATGCACTTTAGGTAGGCTGTATAGGGTGGCAAGAACGGGGAAGTCAGGAAGCATGAAGGCAAATTCCACTTTGTCAATCAATTTATTAGCCAATGCTCTCATTAGAATGTCTCGCAATTCGAGTCTAAACCCATCTGTAGGATCAGATGGAAGTTTCCTATAAGTAGAATGGTCACTAAGTATATTGAGACACATCTGTTGATATTTCTCATGTCCCAACACCACAATGTTTCCACCTTTGTCAGATGGCTTAATGACCAATTCAGTATCCAACTGTAGTTTTTTCAGAGCTTCCTTTTCAAGCCAACTCAAATTATCCGCACTACCCTTCAATGTGTCCAGTTGACGGAGCTTGTTAGTCACCACAGACACAAATGTGTCAATGGGTGTGTTATCATTTATCGGAGGCATCTTTTTGGAGGTAGGCCGTAAACCAGTAAAGGGGCCCTCACCAGGGTTTCGTAAGGCTTCAGAGTAAAGGTCTGTCAGAATATGCACATCAGGGAGATCAGACAGATCTATCCCTAATTCCTCACATTTGCGTCGATCGTGAGTGGCAAAAAATTTCCGCCACTTCAACTTGCGAGCAAAGAGGTGCAAATCTTTTACCCAGCCAAAAAGATCAAATCTCCGAATAGGTACAAATGATAACCCTTTACGGAGGACTTGTATTTCTAAAGTGGTGAGAGGGCGAGGTGAAAGGTTAATAACCTGTAGTTCTTCCAAATTGCTGGAGTAAGAGGCACGCGGTAAAGCTAGGGTCTGTTTGTAGAATTTTTGTTCCGAAGTAGGTACTGAGACACTGGGGGAGTGTTGTCTAAAAAACCAACCCTACCACCAGTGTTACCACCTCTCCCTTTATTCCGTCCCTTACCTCTGCCTCTGCCTCTACCTGCACCTTGCCTCCTATATGATTGGGTGGGATTTACTCTGTCTGATGTGTCCTGCTCAGTGTCACAGTCAGAAGATGAAACATCAGTGTCTAGCTCTAAAGCATCAGAGTGCTTGACACTGTAGTCAAAAACTTTGCCCTCTCTGAAATCTTTTATATCTCTATTAAAGAGAGAGTGTTTCTTCTCCTTAAGTTGGGCAGTATATTTTTCAATATACGACTGAAGAAGAGCTTCTTTCTTGACAAAATCAGAGTGGTCATTAAATTTTTTGACTAATTCAATGTTCTCCTTTAATTCACCTTCAGCCAAAACCAGAACTTTTTTCTCCTCTTCTAATAGTAGTGTCATCAGTCTCAGAGAGGACTCCACCGATTCTTTTTCCCACTTTTTAATGAAATCAGGAGATCTTAACCGAAAAGCTGGTATAATCGGGTTACGCAGTCCCCTGGGAACAATTTTATTTTTGAGATAAACCTCTAAGGACTGAACCTTCCACCAAGACCTGCCAAAATTTTTGTAGATGCGGGTCACTTGCTTAAAGGCTGAAGAAATACTAATTGCTTGAGAGGAGAAAGTAATCTCCTTCTCAGAAAAAACCTCTCCAGGGTCCCCCATCCATTGCTCTGTATTGAGGCTGCCTGACAAAAAACCTGCCATTCCCTAGGTTAAGATAAACTAATAATTGAATACAAAACAAGAAAATTGTGTATATACGGTACACGTCCCTATGATATAACACCAAAATATTGAGAAAAAGGACGCTAAAATGGAGCAAAATAATAAATATTTATATAGGAAGGGGGTGGAACCTATAGAAATCAACTAAGACTGAACCCGTCTACCCTAATACCACTAACAGGGGGTTGGGGATTCCTTAAAATACTATAAGTCTCCCCAGGGGCTATAGCGCACAGTATCTTTCTCCGTTAGCACATCACTATTGTACAGGCAGCACCTTGCCTTTCGGAGCACTATATCCGAGTATAAGTGTTGCGGATTTTATATTATCAGTCCGTCTATCCCCTCATTATAATCAATATAGTCCTCCTAATTGCTAGGGAGTTATACCCAGTTTTAGTAGAGGCCAGATATATTAGGGTAGACGGGTTCAGTCTTAGTTGATTTCTATAGGTTCCACCCCCTTCCTATATAAGCACTAATAAAATATTTATTATTTTGCTCCATTTTAGCGTCCTTTTTCTCAATATTTTGGTGTTATATCATAGGGACGTGTACCGTATATACACAATTTTCTTGTTTTGTATTCAAATAAACATGCACCACATTCACCATATAAAAGTGTATATTAAGCACTGAATTTGTTGTAACCACTCTCGGTTTGATGTACAGTTACTTCCGGCTGATGTGGTAGCTCTGGGTCTTGGTCAGGCGGGTATGTTTGCTGAGGATTCCGTTTTCGATCCGGGGACTTTAATTGTAGAATCGTCCGCTGTAGAAAGGATCCAAAAGATTTTAGCAGTATTTTCTTTTTCCCTTTTCACCAATGTAGATAAGGGAAGGGGGATGGGAGATATATCCCTAGTAGTTCTATCAAGCCCTGCCTGAAAGCGGAGAGGTCTCCCGCCTATATGCGGAAGGATCGCCCCCTAGAGAGCGACCCCACTTATCGGTGGCTGACCCTAGATATAGCTTGCCCTATACAGATAACTCCCAGTTCATGTATTCCAGATATTTTGTCTATTAAGGTCACGACGCGTTTCCTCTGCCAGTATGTGTTGGCAGATTCATCAGGGGATAGGAAGGTAAAGATACAGCTTAATAGCTGTTAACCCCGTATTTTTCGCCCGAGAAGACGCACTTTTTTTTAGAAAAAAAAGAAATATATTGAGTTTGCTGGCACCCAACATAGGGTCGACAGTTTTATTAACTGCAGGAGCACGTATGTAGTGTATTTACCACTTTGCAGCTGCGGGCGATTCTATGTTGGGAAAACAATTAGGTGCATGTTCGAAAGCGTGAGGGAACATTTTAACTCGATAAAAACAGGTAAAGGTTGCCCGAGATTTATTGTACATGGAGGGAACGTTGATTGTATCTCCTTCACGGGATTGGAGACTGTGTCTACCCCTCTGCAGGGGGGGGACAGACATCGCCTCCTCCAGCAGAGGGAAGCGAGATGGATCTTGTGTACTCAAGCCCTGGGTGAGCTTGGTTTAAATGACAGGAACGATTTGAGCTCATTCCTGTAGCCACATAACGCACATGCAATCGTGACATGCATTGTATTGCTGTATTGCTAGGTGTTTGTTGTTTTGTCTTTTTGTTGCATGTATTGATTTTTGTACTAACCTTTGATGAAGGCACAGCTGTCGATTGTTATGACAACCGGCAGCGCCGATATTTAAAAGGGTGACGCGCAAGATATGCGCCGACGCAGAGCCTGAGGAAGCGCTTGTTAGCGCGAGACGGACGTCACTTTCTACATGCGTGAATAAGAATTGTCTGCCCCCTGCTACATATGGAATAAAAAGTACCTGTTTGTAACAACACACTGGTGAGTGCCGCTACACATTCTTTCTCTTTCATTGCGATTTTATAATAATAGCTTTCATTGAAGTTCCGATCCCCAGCCCCATCTGTACTACTTAGGCCTCACGCACACGACAGTATTTTTTCACGGTCCGCAAAACGGGGTTCCGTTGTTCCGTGATCAGTTTCCGTTTTTTTTCCCGTGTGTCTTCCTTGATTTTTGGAGGATCACCAGACATGAAAAGGGAAAAAAAAAAAGTCAAGTTTGCCTTGAAAATGATAGGAAAAAAACAGACACAGATGACAATCTTGTGTGCCTCCGTGTTTTTTCACGGACCCATTGACTTGAATGGGTCCGCGAACCGTTGTCCGTGAAAAAAATAGGACAGGTCATATTTTTTTGACGGACTGGAAACACGGATCACGGACGCGGATGACAAACGGTGCATTTTCCGAGTTTTCAACGGACCCATTGAAATTCAATAGGTCCGCAAAAAATCACGGAAAACGGAACAACGGACACGGAACCCAACAACGGTCGTGTGCATGAGGCCTTACTAAATGTCCTGTAGCAGGCAGAGCAGGGCGGGGGGCCGGAACTCACTGACGTCACGTGCCTGCGCCGCCTACTTCATTCATAAAGTAGGCGGCGCAGGCACGTGACGTCAGTGAGTGCCGGCCGCCCGCCCTGCCTGCTACAGGACATTTAGTAAGTAGTACAGATTGGGCTGGGGATCAGAACTTCAATGAAAGCTATTATTATAAAATGTTTAGGCAATAAAGCAGTGAGTGAGCGGTAGGGCCGGAGTACAGTGACCGCACCAGCCCCGCCGCATTTTCATGACACCGGCCCCTCCCACAGGTTTAGCTCCTGTATTAGGGCATCTGTGGATGCCACTATTATGGGGTGGGGGATATGTGGATGGCACTGTTATGGGGGGGGAAGATCTGTGGGTGACACATATATAGCAGTGCCATCCACAGATCCCCCTCCATAACAGTGCCATCCACAGATTACCCCCACCATAATTACCCCCACCATAACAGTGCCATCCACAGATTACCCCCACCATAACAGTGCCATCCACAGATTACCCCCACCATAACAGTGCCATCCACAGATTACCCCCACCATAACAGTGCCATCCACAGATTACCCCCACCATAACAGTGCCATCCACAGATTACCCCCACCATAACAGTGCCATCCACAGATTACCCCCACCATAACAGTGCCATCCACAGATTACCCCCACCATAACAGTGCCATCCACAGATTACCCCCACCATAACAGTGCCATTCACAGATCCCCCATAGTAGTGTCATGCACAGACCACCATTAGTTCAAAACCCACCAAAAGCATACCTTTTGGTTAAAAATATTTTTTTCTTCTTTTCCTCCTCAAAAACCTAGGTGCGTCTTATGGGCCGGGGCGTGTCATAGGGCGAAAAAAAAGGTAGATAGCTCTTGCTGATACTCCAACTGGTGATGTGCAGTCATCTACAACATTTATCTAATTGTGGGACTTATTTTAGCAATACCTAATATAAAAGTTAAGTTTTAAGTAGGTTAACTATTTCAGTGAAATACAGTTTACAATATACCTACACAAAATGTATTAATACTACTGTGAATTTCTAACCTGTGATTTCACAGTCATCATTGTCAAAGGAAAGCTCAGCATGTTTCCCCTTCAGGTTTCCTGCTGGTGAGGTCCTCTTCAGGTATGGAGCTTAGCCTGCACACAGTGAACTGTCTATTTCCCATACACCAGACGGACCTTTTCTATGTGTTATATACAGAGAAGTTCTCCTGCTGGTGAGGTCTTCTTCAGACATGGAGTTTAGCCTGCACACAGTGAACTGTCTATTTCCCATACACCAGATGGACCTTTTCTATGTGTTATATACAGAGAGGTTTTCCTGCTGGTGAGGTCCTCTTCAGACATGGGGTTTAGCCTGCTCGCAGTGAACTGTCTATTTCCCATACACCAGACAGACCTTTTCTATGTGTAATATACAGAGAAGTTTTCCTGCTGGTGAGGTCCTCTTCAGTCATGGAGTTTAGCCTGCTCACAGTGTACTGTCTATTTCCCATACTCCAGACGGACCTTTTCTATGTATTATCGAGAGGTTCTCCTGCTGGTGAGGTCCTCTTCAGTCATGGAGTTTAGCCTGCTCACAGTGAACTGTCTATTTCCCATACACCAGACGGACCTTTTTTTATGTGTTATATACAGAGAGGTTTTCCTGCTGGTGAGGTCCTCTTCAGACATGGAGTTTAGTCTGCTCACAGTGAACTGTCTATTTCCCATACCCCAGACGGACCTTTTCTATGTGTTATATACAGAGAAGTTCTCCTGCTGGTGAGGTCCTCTTCAGTCATGGAGTTTAGCCTGCTCACAGTGAACTGTCTATTTCCCATACACCAGACGGACCTTTTCCATCTATTATGTACTAGGGATGATTCATACTACTACAGTCTGTTTGAGGGATGCGATTTAGCTGCCTCTCACATCGAAATGGCTATTTTCCATACTCCGAAAGGACTTTCTCCATCTATTATAAACTAGGAAGTTGTTACACAAATTTGATAAAAATTTGTTGTCTGTGATCACGATTATTGTTCAAAAATAAAGAAGTGGCTTTTTTTTTTTAAATGGCCTTCCAAAATGTTTTCCTTTTATGAGGCGCAGGTGGTAGACAGGTGTTGCCTACATTTCCCATACAATAGAGATGAGCGCGGAGATAACAGCGACAGATAACTGGCTGTGTGATGGTGATAGCGGCAGTGACGAGTTGTCATCAGCGGCAATACAGTTTGGAACATGATGTGGGCAAAGCAGCAGATGTCTCGCTGTGCAGGGTGGAAGCAGCAGTGGCGCATCAACATAAATGGCTGTACAGTATGGAACCTCATGGACAAGGCTGGATTTGAATATCAAATAATGTCTGTCTGTGTAGTGAGAATGGTAGGGGCACTAGTGGTAGTAGTAACTGGTGGCAGCAGTGTTAGTACAGAATGGAACATGACTGAGAAGGTGCAGGAGATGTCTGGCTGTGTGGTGGTAGTAACTTGTGGCAGCATTGGCAGTATGGAACATGACGGACAAAGCATAGAGATGTGTGGCGGTAGTAGTAGTAACTAGTGGCAGCAGTGACTGTATGGAACATGATGGACAAGGCACAGGAGATGTCGGCTGTGTGGTGGTGGTAGTAGTAGTTGGTGGCAGTATGGAACATGATGGACAAGGCGCAGGAGATGTCGGCTATGTGGTGGTGGTAGTAGTAGTTGGTGGCAGTATGGAACATGACGGACAAGGTGCAGGAGATGTCTGACTGTGTGGTGGTGGTAGTAGTAATTGATGGCAGTATGGAACATGACGGACAAGGCGCAGGAGATGTCTGGCTTTGTGGTAGTAGTAGTTGGTGGCAGTATGGAACATGACGGACAAGGTGCAGGAGATGTCTAGCTGTGTGGTGGTAGTAGTAGTAGTAGTTGGTGGCAGTATGGAACATGACGGACAAGGTGCAGGAGATGTCTGACTGTGTGGTGGTGGTAGTAGTAATTGATGGCAGTATGGAACATGACGGACAAGGCGCAGGAGATGTCTGGCTTTGTGGTAGTAGTAGTTGGTGGCAGTATGGAACATGACGGACAAGGTGCAGGAGATGTCTAGCTGTGTGGTGGTAGTAGTAGTAGTAATTGATGGCAGTATGGAACATGACGGACAAGGCGCAGGAGATGTCTGGCTTTGTAGTAGTTGGTGGCAGTATGGAACATGACGGACAAGGTGCAGGAGATGTCTGGCTGTGTGGTGGTAGTAGTAGTAGTTGGTGGCAGTATGGAACATGACGGACAAGGCGCAGGAGATGTCTGGCTTTGTAGTAGTAGTAGTTGGTGGCAGTATGGAACATGACGGACAAGGTGCAGGAGATGTCTGGCTGTGTGGTGGTAGTAGTAGTAGTTGATGGCAGTATGGAACATGACGGACAAGGTGCAGGAGATGTCTGACTGTGTGGTGGTAGTAGTAATTGATGGCAGTATGGAACATGACACAAGGCGCAGGAGATGTCTGGCTGTGTGGTGGTAGTAGTAGTAGTTGGTGGCAGTATGGAACATGACGGACAAGGTGCTGGAGATGATGTCTGGCTGTGTGGTGGTGGTAGTAGCAGTTGGTGGCCGCAGTGGCAGTATGGAACATGATGGACAAAGCGCAGGAGATGATGTCTGGCTGTGTGGTGGTGGTAGTTGGTGGCAGTACAGTATGGAACATGATGGACAAGGTGCAGATGATGTCTGGATGTGGTGGGTTTGCAGTGGCAGCAGGAGTGGACACGTTACTAGTGGACGGACCTAGAAATGACTGTCCTTTTCGTTTGCCAAACATTTCCTAACCAAATAGCCTGTAATAGCTCTGTAATTATGTGGCATACAGGGTCAGGGGAGCTCTTTGTTCTCCTGTCCTTGTTATGCCAAACATCTGCAGCCCTGCCAGAGGTGTTTAGCACAAGGCACAGGATCTCTTTGATCCGCTGTCTTTTGATGTGCCCGCAACTGGACACATTTGTTCAGTTATCCGGGCGGCATTTCCCCCCTGGCTGGCAGGCGCCTGCAGGAGGATTCATCAGCTGGGGGGGGGGGGGGGGGGGGGGGGGCACCCGTGATTGGGGCGCATATATATATAAAATATAAGTGTGTGCAGAAACTGCAGGGGTGACAGTGTAAATGACTGAGACTCCTCTCCCTCCCTAACACTTGGGGTCATTTATCAAACTGGTGTAAAGTAGAACTGGCTTAGTCGCCCCTAGCAACCAATCAGATTCCATCTTTTATTTTACACAGCTCCTTTGGAAAATGAAAGGATGAATCTAATTGGTTGCTAGGGGCAACTAAGCCAGTTCTGCTTTACACCAGTTTTAAAAATGCCCCCTAAATCTATCTATTCAAGTAAATAGGCCACAGCACTCTGTTCAATAAAAGGCAAGGGTGGGTGCACGTCCGGGTTGTGTTCTGTAGCTCCACCTCAAGAACTGTAGGTATCACACAAATATTTAGACAGCACTCCTTAAGTGATGATAATTAATGGTTTTATTTCACTGTATTTCAGCCGGAGTAAGTGGTATATCAGTTGCAACGTTTTGGGCTAACAATCGCCCTTCATCAGGCTGACAAGACATAATATACAGAAAAAGGGGGTTCATATGGCGGAAATAAATCATAAATTCATAATACATGATTATATAGTTGTGTACACAAATACATGATGCGTGATTATACAATTAGTGAGGAAGACATGATTGATTATAAAATTAACGGTCCATACAACAATGTTATCGTCACATGATTGGTAAAATAAGTACTTGTGGGTGAGAGGAGAAAGAAATCATACTGTGTCACCAAGTACATGCATAACTAGTTCAAAGGCTAAGTAGCATTAAATGAGACTAGGTTTGGCTGCGGCCAATCAAGATCTGCAGGTACTATATCTGTACAAAGTATAGGCTGTAACCAGAGAACATGGGGCATTAAATGGACCCTGGATGTAATACCATGCAGGGAAAGGTATATCTGTTGTAGGATCTGGCCATAGGACCAGGGAGATGGCGGGGTAGTCAGGACATGCCCTTGGCAGAAAGAGCTACCACAAGCCTGCCCTAAGCACCACGCCACATTGGACGGGCTGAAATCACATGAAGGAACGAATGAGGAAATACAGGTAAGAGTCTCCTGAGAGTGCATGTTCATAGCTCTAGGAAAAAATCTCCAAAAAAGGTATGGGGAAGAGGCCGGAGAGACCAAGGACACCCATTATATTAAAAAAGGAATGAAACTGATGCAGAGAAATATATATGTATTCGCATAGATGTTAAGAACTCACCACTCTGAGGACCACAGTGTGCTTACAGCCGGCGCTTATTGTGGTATGGGAAGCGCCATGTTTAAATAGAGGCCAGCAGCATTGTATTGGTGGTTCAGGGCCGCCTGACCCCCTCGGTGGGTGGATCCATTATCCAGACCGAGGCCTGGGACGCAATGCGCCGGCACGTCACTTCCGGTCACGGAATGAGCCGCGACCGGAAGTGGCGTGCGTGTCAAGCGGGCGGAAGTGACACGTGCGTCATGTGACACTAGTCACATGATCGCGCTCCAGGACAAGGAGACGGGTAGCGCCGAGGATATCTGGGGCGGGGATACTAGCGTGATACATAGTAGTGTAAGGCGCTCAAATGTAGGCCGGTGGGCGTGTCATGATACATTTGTCAGCGACAATAGATGAGTAAGCAACGCAGGGGGTTGTCCCTACACGGCGCATGCGCATCTACCCTGGTATTCCCGTGCAGCCATCTTACAAAAGGTTATGTTCTGTGCATCAGCAAAAACACATAATGGTAACATCTAAAATCATTGTATACATATATAGCCCTACAATTCTATATGAGGAAGTATATACCAGGCTATATAGCTCCAGGGGCATCAGAAGAGGATGACCGTGGAGTTATATGTTATAGGGAGGAACCCATCAATCATTCATTGTAATCTTAAGGGATAAATAACACAGTAGTCTATATCCATAGTGGAATCGAGATGAAGCTGGAGCATTATAATTCCATCTGTTTGTAGATTCTTCTACAGAAATCCCAGGTGACCTTGAATTCACCTTCTTTTTTTTAATTTTTTTTATTTATAATTGTCTTTATTGAAGAATAGTACAAGAACAAAAGAAAACATTCACATTTTCTTATGTAATCCTATGACAATCAAATGATCAAAAAATGTGACAGAATTGACAATGCAAATAAAGCATCAATATGCGCATCACATCAATCTCGATCTATCAATATCAAATCGTACTTAACCCGGTAACCGGGAAAATAACAAAATAGCTGGGCAAAAGCTGCCCTCACATACTTCAACGTGTTATTTAAGACTGTAATAGTAACGAATAAAGGACAAGACAAGACACAAGAGGGTGGACATAGGAAAAGGGGGTGGGAATTCTATTCAGCAGTATCAAAAAATGTATCCCAAGGCTGCCATACCTTATTAAATTTATCTACCGTGTTATTGATGAGCGCTGTTAAATACTCCATTCTTCTGACCTCCGTGATACTAGAAAACAGGTCGAGTCTAGTGGGTATGTCTTGTCTCTTCCAATATTTAGCTATGAGGCGTCTGGTTGCCGACAAGATATGAAGTACTAAGCAAAGTACTGGTTTCTTTAATACCGTTGGAGGCATGTTCAGTAGAAACATGTATGGGTCCAATGAAAATTTTGTATTAAAAAGCTGCAATAAAAGGTGCTGGGCTTCTCTCCATAATGGGAAAATGGCTTGACAGTCCCAAAAAATGTGAAATAGAGACCCCTGACCAGAATCACACCCCCAACAAGTACCAGAAACAGTAGGGTTCAAATGTCTAAGCATCTGGGGTGTATGGTACCAGAACATCAAAAGCTATAAGAATTCTCCCTGAAGGTCACACAAGTGGATGACATTGCTGCTCTACGCCATATAAGCTGCCACTCACTTGGCGATATTTCTTTTTCTAAGTATCTCTCCCATTTGGACATATATGTATGCCTTAGTATCTGAGGAGACTCCGGGGTTGAGAGAAGGACATAAATGTCCGATATAAGACCCTTAGTGGAGGTCGAAAGTTTGCATAATCTCTCAAACTGCATCGGAGTAGATACCTTTGTATCACGAAATATGGTTCTAAGCAAATGTGGTATTTGCAAATGCTGCCATCTAGAGGATTCAGGTAGATTGTATCTCTCCTTAAGCAAATCGAATGGTATGATCTCAAGGGTCCTATATTCCACTATATCAGCAAATCTAAATAGTTTATTAGAAGACCAACGGAAACACAGGATTGAATAAAAACGAGGTCATGGAGGATCTATCAGATGCCAACGGAAATTTCTGTTTGCAGCTTTTCCAAACAGTATACGTATGTGACATAGGACCCAACAATTGGGTAGTACAGTCAGCTGATAATGGTGACCATAAGAGGGCATTGGGATGTATAGGGGACAGCCATAACTTCTCTATCTCCATCCATCTAGAGAATGCTTGGAGGGAAGACCATGCCGGGATACGACGCAAATGCGCCGCCCAGTAATATTTCATTACTGCAAGAAATTCTATGCCTCTTTCCATTCCAGACAAACCTAAGGATGGAAGATTGTAATGCTCTCAGATCTCTCTTGGGTATCGGGACTGGAATAGTCTCCATAACATATAGTAACTTGGGCAATATGGTTATTTTCACCGCTGCAATGCGCCCCAACAAAGAGATTGGTAAGGGCATCCATTTAGCCATAAGTGCATTAAGCTCCTGAAAAAGTGGAACAAAATTATGAGCATATAGGTTGCCGTACGTTTTTGTTAATTTCACTCCCAGATATTTAAGGGTGGTATCGTTCCATTTAAAATGGTAGTTACTTTGTAAAGTACTCAATATATCTGGGGGGAGATTAATAGGCAGTGCCTCATTTTTTGACGTATTGATCTTATATCCAGATAACCTGCTATATTCCCCTGTCATCTGGAATAAATTCGGCAGCGAAGTATGTAAATTTGTCAGTGTCAGAAGAATGTCTTCTGCAAAGAGTGATAATTTAAAGGTTACTTTATTGACTTCTACGCCTTGAATATCAGGGTGGGCCTGTATCTGTGCCACCAGCGGCTCTATGCAAAGTACAAAGAGTAAGGGGGATAACGGGCAGCCCTGCCTCGTACCATTTTGAATAGTTATCATGTTCGACTGAGCTTATGTCGTTTTCACAAAGGCCGTGGGATGAGTGTAAAGGGCTCGTATAGCATTCAAGAAGGGCCCCCCTACACCAAAACACCGCAATGTAGAAAACATAAAAGGCCAACTCAGGCGATCAAAGGCCTTTTCTGCATCTAGGCCTAATACCAACGCTTGCTGTTTCCTCCTATTGATAACATCTATCAGATCTATAGTCCTCCTAGTATTATCACCTCCTTGGCGGTGCAACACAAAGCCAACCTGGTCTTTGTGAATCAAACTCGGGAGCAGACTAACAAGCCTGTTCACCAAAAGTTTCGTAAATATCTTTAAGTCTGAGTTAAGGAGGGCTATAGGACGATAGTTCGCACAGTCCATATGATCCTTTTCTGGTTTAGGTATGAGGGTGATAAAAGATTGCAGCATCGTGACCGGTATAGGAGAGCCCTCCAAGAAGGAATTAAAGACCTTAACCATGTAGGGGAGGAGGGTGTCTATATAAGTCTTATAATAAAGGTACGGCAGACCATCCGGCCCAGGAGACTTACGATTCTGAAGATTTTTTATCACTTCTGATATTTCTTCTGCTGTAATCTGAATGTTAAGAGTAGCTGCTAAGTCACTAGATAATTTGGGTAGCTTACATTTTTTGAGAAAGGAGGAGAACTGCTCCTGTTGCCGTACAGGATCCCTCGAGACCTGCAGGGGAAGAGAGTACAGATTTTCATAATATTTCTGGAAAATGGCCATAATTTTATTGGGATCATAAGTGATAGTGCCATCGGCCTGTCTCAAGGCCGTCGGGGTATTTGCTAAAGTGGAATCCCGCAATTGCTTCGCCAAGAGCGTATGCGATTTATTCCCCCAAGCATAATAACGCTGCCTGGAATATAAGAGTAACTTATCAGTTTTTCTCTCAACTTAGCTCTCAGCATAAGTATGCTCCTTAAAAGGTGACGAGAATTGCGGGATCCCAGCTGGCCCTCCAGGTTTTCCAGATCTTTTTTGATAGAGCAATACTGCATGTTCCTATCCTTTTTCAATTTGGAGCCAATGGCTATACAATTACCTCTAAAGACAGCTTTATGCGCCTCCCATAGGGTGGATACAGAGGAGGCTGATTGCTGATTGATACGAAAATATTCCGATAGACCCTCCTGTAAATTCTGCCTAGATACGGGGTTAGAGAGAAGGCTCTCGTTCAGACACCAGTGACAAACCTTAGTGATCGGATGTTTAGTGCTTAACTTCAAAAAAATTGGCGCATGATCCGACCATGTGATAGACCCTATATCAGCATCCATCATTAAACGCATTGTGGGAACATTACCTAGAAAGTAATCAATGCGAGTGTGTGTACTATGAGGATATGAATAAAACGTAAACGTCTTAGATGTGGGATAATTCACTCGCCATAGGTCGTACATCGCAAACCTTCTCACCAACCGCCTAAAAAGACGCGAAAGCCTGGCCTGTTCCCTGGAAGGGGGCTTTCCTGCCAACGCCTGCCTGTCTAGTGTTTCAGAGAAAGAGACATTAAAGTCGCCCCCTACAATAAGTGCTGCCGGGAGTAAATTAGATACTTTAGTGAACACCTTAGTAAAGAAGGAGATCTGCTTAGAGTTCGGGGCGTAAAGATTACATAACACAAAAGGAGTACCATGTAGGGTGGCCTGCAAGATAATATAGCGACCTTGGGGATCAGAAATCTGTGAGGTCACTTGAAGCGGGCAATTAGCAGATAGAAGGATTGCTACTCCAGCCCTTTTTTTTCCACTAGAGGCCGAATAAGCCCTTGGGAACAGTCCCTTAGCAAATTTAAATGTTCCTGTGTCATCAAAGTGTGTCTCCTGGAGGAAGACTATCTCCGCCCTTTGAGCGCGGCATTCCGTCAGGGCCAGTCTCCGTTTAACATTGGAGTTCAGGCCCTTGACATTTAAAGACATACACTTGATCATAGCGAAAAGATTGGCTGAGCCATATACTTGCTATTTTGAATGCAGAAGACATTCCCCCAGGAGACCACACTCCAAACAATCCGGCAGAGAATCTGAAAAAGAACACGGTCAATATCATCAGGCATATTGAACAGATAATAGGGTACACGACACAAGAGGGTATAAGGGAACACATAAGACCATTGCATAAAGAAGATAGATATAAACAGGAATAATCCGAACATTGGACATTGATGTCCAGGTGGGGGTATTCAGAGAAGGCATGAAACATATGATATGGCCCTGCCTCATTTCCTCAGTTCCCGAGAGAGCAGAGGAGAGGAAGAGGGCAAAAAGGATCAATCCCCCCTGCAGTGACATGGTTGAACACACCCGGCACAGATAACAAAACATTGCTAGAACAATATGCATAAGGCACTAAGAACATGTGAAGAACATCAGCCGCCCATCATAGCGACATAATTTTTAGGAGACGAGCTATATAATACTACTCAGGTCACAGCAGATCAGGTCAGTTCATCTCTCAATGTGGAACCCCTGGACTCTTCTCTAGGCAGGCACCTGCGGTTCTTGCTTCGTACTTGGCTCCAAACCGGGGAGGGTGCTAGCAGCGGATCAGGGACATCTCAATCTTCAATAGGAGGCTCAGAGACCCCCAATGTTGCCCAAAAGGTGGGTAAATCTGCATGGGTTCGCAGAGGTACGGCTTTCCCATTTTTATTAGCAATAAGCGCAAATGGGTATCCCCAACGGTAGGGAATTTTCTTCTGCCTCATGGACGCTAAAAGAGGCTGGAGTTGGCGTCTCTTTTGCAGGGTTAACCAAGATAAGTCCTGGTATAGTTGCACTTGTACCCCATGAAAGTCAATGTCCCGCAGTGTACGGGTCTTGGCCATTATAGCTTCTTTCAGCTGGAAATCTGTAATGCGGCAAATGACATCTCGGGGCTGCGCAGACACATTTTTGGGGCGCAAGGCCCTATGAGCACGATCCATCTTAATAATGTGAGTCGGCGGGGATCCCAATATAGTATTAAATAACTCATTCAGGACCTCGTGTAGGTTTTCCTCAGAGTCCGGTTCAGGCAGGCCCCGCACTCTAATATTATGTCTGCGACCCCTGTTGTCAAGGTCTTCTAAGTGTCTGGTGTTATCCCGTACCACCTGGGAACATCTTGCTATAGTAGATTGGAGATGAGCAATGTACTTGCGGGTGACGTCATGCTCAGTTTCCAGAGAATCCACCCTGGCTGTAATCTGTTGGAAATCCTGACGCAAGGACGAGATTTCAGCCTTAAACATGCTCCTTACTTCTGTTATTAGATTTCTAAAATCTTCCTTAGTAAGGAGGTGTTGTAATGATATCTGTAGAGAGGCTGAGGATTGCGATAGCTGCAGGGCACCATCTTCAGTATCCTCATTCATATCAGATTGCAAATCCCAGGGTACATCCTCCTCATCATTTCTCCCCATATTTTGGAGGTGATATAGGGGGTCATCGGGGGGCTCAGCCCAATCCCTCCTGCGCTGTGTTGGTGTAGCTGTGGTATTAGTGCGCTTAGGCGGCATGACTGCGGTGAACTCACACCCCTGCGGCTGCCCGACTGTGCCCAGTGCCCACGCCTGTTTTCCTGGCTTGTAGACAAACTCCTCAGCTAGCGGGGATAAGGGGGAGCCACTTACGTGCTGAGATTCGCTGTGTGCAGCGCGCTGCCGCAGGGGAGTTTCACCTCCGTCTCCTCCCGTAATGGCTCCCGCTGTATTTTCGCGCCTCAGGCCCCCAGAAGCAGTCAGAGCGGCAGTGCGGCGATCCAGGTAAGCGGCTATGCCGTGAGTTTTCAAGTTAGGTGTCGGGCTGCCTCTGGATCTTTTAGAGGGTAACGATTTCCCCATGGGACCCGGGCACCGTGCTAGTGAGGCTCCTGTGATGAATCCAGGCAGCAGAGCTCTTCTCCTACACAGCCATCTTGCCGGACGGCCAAGCCACGCCCCCGAATTCACCCTTTTGATGCTTAACATGGAGAAAGTCGGGACCGTAAAGTGTGCTTGACGGATGTCACCACCCGCTACTGGACAATTCTGGTCCTGCAAGAGAAGTGTACAGAACAAATATAAGTAACATATTAAGCACATGGAGAGACAGACATGTTTAGTAATTAACCTAAAGGTAATCCTTATTCAACCCAATTGGTTGTAGGGTGCACAACCGACGGATCCAGGACATCTCTCTCTCCCGTAGCACCGCCTGGCGATCCCCGCCTCTTCTTAGATGAGGAATCCAGTCAATTACCTGGAACCGTAATTGGCTGATGGCGTGTTTGTGTTCAATAAAATGTTCGACTAATGGGGCGCCTGTCTTTTTGGTGCGGATATTAGACTTATGTTGGCAGATACGTTCCTTGATTTTCTGAATGGTCTGACCAACATAGCCAAAGCCACAGGGACATTTTATGAGGTATATGACAAAGTTAGTCTGGCACGAGAAGTGGCCCTGGATATTATATGTTCTACCTGACGTAGGGTGGGTAAAGGTAGGGCCCTTGGTGACACTGCTACATTGGGCACCTGAAAGGCAAGGGTATGTATCATTGATGGGAGAACCTATGATGGTGGTCTGGATGTGGGAGCCCTTACTGCTCCCAAGGTCCGATTTGACCAGTAGATCCCTAATGTTCTTAGCCCTTTTATAGGACATTAGCAGCATATCCTTAAAGATAGCGGACTACGCAACTTTCATATCTAGTACTGGTCCGGACCCCAAGTACGAAAGATTCCGTGGACAAAGAGAATTTACACTCTAAATATTATCCACCAATACTGCAACTTAGGACCTGGACTGACGCTGTGCCAAGTGACCTTTTGGTACAAGGACCTGAGCAGTACGTGATTGGGCGATACATACCAGCTGATCGGAACATCTGATTCATTTACATAGGATCATCTGATCGAGAGCACGCCCTCCGAGCTGAACATTCAGCATTCAGCGTCCTACGCTCCGGTGTCTGTATCCTGCACCGTTGTGTGACTACTTACTGCAAGCTGCGCGCTTGTTCATCATTCAGCGTTGAGAATCCAGGGTTCTGGTGACGACACTTCTCCACCGCTCCGTGGAAGTTAACCATATACTAATAACATCGGGACTACTGAGCGGTAAGAGTCTCACAGAGAGAGTCTCATTTGGCAAACACCTACAGGTGGATTTTTATAGCTCTCTGCCGCTACTTATCTCATGAGACATTATTTCAGGAGACCACATCCTTATTGATTTAATTGTATTTTTATCCAGTGTATTATTGTAATTGAATGTTTTATTGTATTTTATTTTACAATATTGGCCATTTTTTATGTGTGATATCTCAGAATAAATATTCTAAAGAGTATTTCCATTGTTCCACGCTTATTCCAGAAGGTGGTGTCGCCTGCTTTTCTTTGCTATACATTTCACTTTCTTAATTGGGTGAGTGACCCAATCAGCAGTGAACCCACCGCTATCCGTTCATCTTTAGTGTTGAGCCTCCCTACTTTGCCATTTTTTTGCTATATCCTTAAAGATGTTGGGGAAATTGTTGGTAAGGATATGCCAGTGTTTATTTATTATTCTTTTGACCTCCATGCACTGATGCGAAAAAGTGGTCACACACGGGATCCGTTTCTGGGTAGGTGTTTCGTTTCAAACTTTGGGTGTCAAGAGGTTACCCCTCGGGATATCAGATACTTTGAGTATGTGAATGTAGAACGTGGGTCGGGAAACCCCTCCCTGAATTTGGATGACATCTCTTTTAGTCTTAGGTCTATCATAGATGGATCCGAGACGATACGTTTAACCCCTTAAGGACTCAGCCCTATTTCACCTTAAGGACTTGGCCATTTTTTGCAAATCTGACCAGTGTCACTTTAAGTGCTGATAACTTTAAAACGCATTGACTTATCCAGGCCGTTCTGAGATTGTTTTTTCGTCACATATTGTACTTCATGACACTGCTAAAATTGGGTCAAAAAAAATATTTTTTTTGCATAAAAAAATACCATATTTGCCCAAAATGTTGAAAAATTAGCAAATTTCAAAAGTTTCAGTTTCTCTACTTCTGTAATACATAGTAATACCCCCAAAAATTGTGATGACTTTACATTCCCCATATGTCTACTTCATGTTTGTAGCATTTTGGGAATGATATTTTATTTTTTGGGGATGTTACAAGGCTTAGAAGTTTAGAAGCAAATCTTGAAATTTTTCAGAAATTTACAAAAAAAACTATTTTTAGGGACCACTACAGGTCTGAAGTCACTTTGCGAGGCTTACATAATAGAAACCGCCCAAAATGACCCCATTCTATAAACTACACCCCTCAAGGTATTCAAAACTGATTTTACAAACTTCGTTAACCCTTTAGGTGTTGCACAAGAGTTATTGGCAAATGGGGATGAAATTTGAGAATTTCATTTTTTTTGCCTAATTTTCCAATTTAACCCATTTTTTCCACTAACAAAGCAAGGGTTAACAGCCAAACAAGACTGTATCTTTATTGCCCTGACTCTGCCGTTTACAGAAACACCCCATATGTGGCCGTAAACTACTGTACGGGCACACAGTAGGGCGTAGAGGGAAAGGTGCGCCGTATGGTTTTTGGAAGCCAGATTTTGCTGGACTGGTTTTTTGACACCATGTCCCATTTGAAGCCCCCCTGATGCACCCCTAGAGTAGAAAATCCATAAAAGTGACCCCATCTAAGAAACTACACCCCTCAAGGTATTCAAAACTGATTTTACAAACTTTGTTAACCCTTTAGGTGTTGCACAAGATTTAATGGAAAATAGAGATATAATTTCAAATTTTTTTGGGCAGATTTTCCATTTTAATATATTTTTTTCCAGTTACAAAGCAAGGGTTAACAGCCAAACAAAACTCATTATTTATGGCCCTGATTCTGTAGTTTACAGAAACACCCCATATGTGGTCGTAAACCGCTGTACGGGCACACGGCAGGGCGCAGAAGAAAAGGAATGCCATACGGTTTTTGGAAGGCAGATTTTGCTAGACTGTTTTTTTTTTTTACACCATGTCCCATTTGAAGCCCCCCTGATGCACCCCTAGAGTAGAAACTCCAAAAAAGTGACCCCATTTTAGAAACTACGGGATAGGGTGGCAGTTTTGTTGGTACTAGTTTAGGGTACATATGATTTTTGGTTGCTCTATATTACACTTTTTTGTGCGGCAAGGTAACAAGAAATAGATTTTTTGGCATATTTTTTTTTTGTTATTTACAACATTCATCTGACAGGTTAGATCATGTGGTAATTTTATAGAGCAGGTGGTCACGGACGCGGCGATACCTAATATGTATACAATTTTTTTTATTTATGTAAGTTTTACACAATGATTTCATTTTTAAAACAAAAAAAATGTTTTAGTGTCTCCATAGTCTAAGAGCCATAGTTTTTTCAGTTTTTGGGCAATTATCTTAAGTAGGGTCTCATTTTTTGCGGGATGAGATGACGGTTTGATTGGCACTATTTTGGGGTGCATATGACTTTTGATCGCTTGCTATTACACTTTTTGTGACATAAGATGATAAAAAATTGCTTTTTTTACACCGTTTTTATTTTTATTTTTTTACGGTGGTCATCTGAGGGGTTAGGTCATGCGATATTTTTATAGAGCCGGTCGATACAGACGCGGCAATACCTAATATGTATACTTTTTTATTTATTTATTTAAGTTTTACACAATCATGTTTTAGTGTTTCCATAGTCTAAGAGTCATAGTTTTTTCAGTTTTTGGGCGATTATCTTGGGTAGGGTATGATTTTTGCGGGATGAGATGACGGTTTGATTGGTACTATTTTGGCGTACATGCGACTTTTTTGATCACTTTTATTACCTTTTTTGGGAAGTAAGGTGGGCAAAATTTCAATTTCCTAATAGTTTTTATTTTTTTATTTTTATGGCATTCACCGTGCGGGGAAAGTAACATGACAGTTTTATAGATCATGTCGTTACGGACGCGGCGATACCAAACGTGTAGGGAATTTTATTTTTTTCATTTTTAATCAGTGATAAATTTGTTTTGTTTTTTTTTTACTTTTTTTTCACTTTTTTTTTTGACCCAGACCCATATGGTTCTTGAAGATCCAATGGGTCTGATGTCTGTATAATACAGTACAGTACAATATATAGTGTACTGTACTGTATTTTACTTACACTTTGTCTGAACAGATCTCTGCCTTTAGCACAGATCTGTTCAGCACCATGGACAGCAGGATGCCTGAGAAGGCGTCCTGTTGCCATGGGAACCTTCCGCGTCTGCTCAGTACTGGCCAGAACTTCGCAGACGGGGAAGGGTAAGGACGGGGCTCTCTGGGGGCTGTCTGGGGGCTCTTTCCTTCTCCATCGGGGGGCTGCAAAGGCACAGCAGCCCCCTGATGGGAGAGGGAGGGAGCTCCCTCTTACTGTTAACTTTTTCCATACAGCAGTCCGTACGGACCGTGGTATGGAAAGGGTTAAACGGCTGACATCTGCACAGATGTCAGCCGTTTATACCAGGGTGTCAGCAATGTGCTGACACCCTGGTATACCCACTAGACACCAACGAATTTTCAAGAGGCGGGCGGGGGATCGCGATCCCGCCTGCCGCACCGCCCGCCTCCCTCACCGCCCCCAATTCCCCCCCCCCCCCCGCACCACCCGCCGGCAAAAAATCATGCAGGGGTGCAGGGGGGGTGCAAAATCTTTATTTTAGGGACACTACAGTTTCTGATCCGCGGGGATCAGAAACTGCAGAAAGCGCAGCAAACCGCAGGTCTGAATTGACCTGCGGTTTGCGGCGATCGCCGATACGGGGGGGGGGTCACATGACCCCCCCTGGCGTTGTGACAGGATGCCGGCTGAATGATTTCAGCCGGCATCCCGTTGCGATTAACCCCCGCGGCGCCGAAATCCCGATTTAAAGTTAGGACGGTACGCCCTGAGTCCTTAAGGGGTTAACCCTTATCAACTGTGATCGGGGTAATGATCTGGGGGGTGGAAGCTGTTGAACCTAAGCAAACAGTTTCTATCTGTAGGTTTGGTGTACAGATCTGTGGTGATAGTTTTATCCCTTACCTTCAGACAGACCTCTAGAAAGGAGATTTCGGACCGACTAGAGCTCAGAGAGAGAGAGATGGAGGAGACGCTGGAGTTGATGTCCTGTTGAAAGACAAGGAGGTCTTCCTGTGTGCCCTGTCAAATACAGAAGATGTCATCAATATATCAAACCCAACAGTAGGCATAATCGTTGAACATCGCATGGGGATATAAGACCTTTTCTTCAAATGAATTCATGTAGATGACGGCGAATGTAGGTGCTATGTTACACCCCATCGCTGTCCCGGATGTCTGTAGGTAATATTGGTCCTCGAATAGGAAATAGTTACGTTTGAGGACAAATGACAACAGGGACAGTATGAATTCCTGCTCAGCTGGGGAGAATTCTGCCTGTTTAAGCAGAGCGGGCCTAACGCATTCGATTCCTGCATCTGTGGGGATGTTGGTGTATAAGCTGATTACATCCATGGTTACTAAGAATGGGGCATTGTCCCCAAGTTGAACATAACCTTTTGTAAGATGGCTGCCACTATAGGGGCATCTACTGAGGCCACAAAGAATGGGTATTTTATATGGGGGCTCTGTACAGTAGCATTTTATACTGGGGCACAGTATGGTGGGTACTAGGGGGGAGAGGAGTACTATGGGGTCATCTATGGGGGGCACTAAGAAGGGGTATTTTATACTTGCAAATTATGAGGGACACTGAGGACATCTACTGGGGCACTATATAGGGGTATTTTATGCTGGCACATTATGGGGGCACTGTGGGAACATTAGCTCAACTGGGGGCATTACAAGGGGGTATTTTTTGCACTGTCTATTATAAGGAGAATTATTGCTACTGGGAGGGGCATTATGGTGGGCTTTATTACTCCCCCATGGTATGACCCCCTAGTAGCAGCACCAGCCTCTCCCTGCTCTGCTATCCCTCTGCCATCCCTCTGCCCCTTCTCCAAATCCTTATTATGAAATCTTTTTACATCACCGCAGCGACAATATTTGTTGGAGCTCCGATGGTGGTATGTATATCACCTGACCATTAAGGCCTTGGATGGTCTATAGTGGTCACGTGCTGTTCATACTGACATTACTGATGATGTCTTCTATTGGCTGTACGGTTATGTGAAGGTGTGACATACCATAAAACTGCCTTGACCTCACACGTTTCGATTACTATAAAAAAAGAGAACACAACATCTACAATTTATTATCTCCTCTTATGTCTCCTCTTATTATCTCCAGTAATGGTATTGTACATGGTATTTTCAGTTTACATCTTCTCATCTTCTCTCCATTCAGGTTCCTACAATATAGGATCCGCTCAGTGGATATCTTCTATATAAGACCCTTCTCCTGATTGACCCATCAAGGATGGATAGGGAGAGGGACAAGATGGCGGAGAGTATAATAAATCTCACCCTAGAAATCCTCTTCCAGGTTATTGGAGAGGTGAGAGATTATGATGATGTCACATTACATCTTATCTATGTTACTAACAGATGGACATGACTGGAGAGGTGAGGGACTCTGGAGATGTATGGAGTGATATTTATTACTGTGTTTCTCCATAACCAGGACTACACAGTAGTGAAGAAGGCCTCTAGTGAGCGTTGTCGGGCCCCTGTGTCTGAAAGATGGAGAAGAAGCCTGAGCCCAATGACAGGGCGTCTGTCTCACCCCCTGATACATGAGGAAATTAATAGAGAAATTATCCTAGAACTTACCAACAAGATGATTGAGCTGCTGACTGGAGAGGTGACACTACTGGGAATGCTGAGACATTATACAGGAACGCTATGAAGAGATCTGGGTGATGACTGTATCATTGTGTTGTCAGGTTCCTATAAGGTGTCAGGATTTTACCATCTATTTCTCCATGGAGCAGTGGGAGTATTTAGAAGAACACAAAGATCTGTACAAGGACATCCTGATGGAGGATCACCAGCCCCTCACATCACCAGGTAATAGACATGACTAAATATACACGTCCTCTCATTATCTGTATGTAAGGAATGATTCAGTCACTGGATGTGTTTCATACAGTTAAAGAAGAGATGAGAACGCCGGACAGATGTCCCAGTCCTCTTCTTCTACAGGATGGTTCAGAGGAACATCACAATGTCCCACAGGATGATCAGGTAGATGGAGATAAGATCTCATGAAATGTATGATCTGTAGAAGGCTGTGAAAATCTTGTGTTCAGTCTTGTTTTATCCACCAGTATTATATGTTTTATCCTTCTATAATGAGAAAGGTGGAGATGGCAGGATTACAGCTGACCATGGACATTACATGTTGTCTGGATCTTCTCACTATTTTCTGCCTGTATAGACTTTTTAGATGGCCTCCTCTGTGAACTGCTGCAGATCTTTTGTGGTTGCACAAGAGTAGTAGAACAGTTTGCCCTGGGGCCCTTAGAACTCTAGTTAAGCCACTGTGTCCTTATACTATAAACATAAGCAGGCTGTTCTAGGGTGATAGATAATCAGTTCTCACCTCTCATGTGTTCTCACCTGTCCCTTATACTAGGTACAGTATCTTCATGCCTGCAGTCATCCCAACACTGGTAGACAGAACAGGAAGACAGCATTAAAGGGTTTGTTCAGGAATAAGTAACTTTTTACATGTGCCCGCAGCCTCTACTATGGAAAGAGTCATACGTACCTGCTACCCTCAGCTCCGGTTATGTGTGCCAGCTCCTGTGTGTCCATCTTCCAGTAAATGTTGTTTGCTTCCTCGCTGGCACAGTCATGGTCACCTGCTTGACTACAGCCAATGACTGGCTTCAGTGGTGATGTGTTTTTTGTGGACATGTTACCCCTAACTCCAGTCATTGGCTGCAGCAGAGCAGATAATTATGCCCATTCCAAGGAGGTAAACAAGCCATGGACCGAAATAACTTTTGCTTACCGACTTCACCGCCCTGGGGCGGCCAGCAAGGGCAACAAGTGCACAAACAATGTAATGTTATATACACAATGTAATGTTAGGGATGGAATATAAGGACTTCTCTCCCTGCATTGCAAACTGGTTGGAATAACAAAGCAATCAGATTGGATTTATACAGGAGACCTGCAGATATTTGGGTCAGATAACTCCTGCTGTCCGGTCATTTTTGGTCTTTTCAGGTTGTATAAAACCTTCCACACGACTTCTCCAACCGTTTGATGACTTCTACAATATTTGTTTTACAGTTTGTGAATCCGGGTGAAGATCTGAACAATATTAATCCTACAGAGACATATGTGAGGGGTGATGAGCAGAGTACAGAGGACATTCCTACAGATAACCGCCCAGGTGAGACTCACAGATTCTACTCCTTCACTGGATGATACAATTTTATGTTAAATTTCTAGGCTCTGTCTTCTGTCCATTTTTTTACCATTATATTCACAGATTCAGCTAAAATTCAAATTAAATATGGATGGAAATATGACAGCGTTATAGGTGATATACAGTGTGTATATGATATATATAGTCCACCCTCAGGAGAGGTCTTTAATATGAGATCGGCGGCGGATTCAACAACTGGCAGCCATGTCGGTCAGATGTATGGAGAGGACGTGGTGCTCCTCGCAATCTTAGGCCTCTTCCTGGCCATGTAATGTGACGTTCATGGGTCATATGGCCTAGGCACAGATTAGTCCCATTCGAGTGAATGGGTCTAAGCTGCAATGCCAAGCACAGCTACTATTCAACAGACGGCGCTGTGCTCGGTAAGCTGTGAGGAGGCTTTGTATTAACCAGAGCTCCGGTGAGCACTGAGGCTTCCTCAGACAGCTGATTGGTGGGGAAGCAGGGATCGGACCTCTGCTGATCTCATATTGAAAACCTATGCTGAGGAAAATCTTGGAGAACCCCTTTAATGATTTGCAAGTGATAAAAAACAAACAAAATATGCAAAACATCTCGCTTTATTCAATATTGAGTATGAGAGCCACATGCATAAATACATTCACTTACACGCCTTGGCATCCTACCAATGAGGTTACTAATGATTGTCTGAGGAATGTTCTGCCATGCTGAATGCATTTGGGCTAGCAAATAATCAAGATCTGTTGCTGGTACCTACAGTATCTCACAAAAGTGAGTCCACCCCTCACATTTTTGTAAATATTTTATTCTCTTTTCATGGGACAACCCTGAAGATCTGACACTTTGATACAATGTAAAGTAGTCAGTGTACAGCTTGTATAACTGTGTAAATTTGGTGTGCCCTCAAAATAACTCAACACACAGCCACTAATGTCTAAACCGCTGGCAACAAACGTGATTACACCCCTAAGTGAAAATGGCCAAATTGTGCCCAAAGTGTCAATATTTTGTGCGGCCACCATTATTTTCCAGCACTGCCTTAACTCTCTTGGGCATGGAGTTCTCTAGAGCTTCACAGGTTGCCACTTCAATCCTCTTCCAATCCTCCATGACGACATACGTCTATTTTGAAAAGACAACCTCTGGATATGACACTGAGCATGTGCACTCAACTTCTTGGGTCGACCATGACGAGGCCTGTTCTGAGTGGAACCTGTCTTCTTAAACCACTGAATGGTCTTGACCAACGTGCTGCAGCTCAGTTTCAGGGTGTTGGCAATCTTTTTATAGCCTAGGCCATCTTTAAGTAGAGCAACAATTCTTTTTTCAGATCCTCAGGGATTTATTTGCCATGAGGTGCCATGTTGAACTTCCAGTGACCACAATGAGAGAGTGTGAGAGTGGAACCTGTCTTCTTAAATCACTGTATGGTCTTGGCCACCATGCTGCAGCAATTGCTGATTATCTGGTCCCCTACACCAGGTGCTTATCCACGTCCTCCGCAATTGACATCGCCCTATCCCTAAGAAAAACAGAGCACATCGTTGCTTACACTTTTTCTACCTGCTTTTATATGTGCAAACTGAAGGATTGCCATGTTGTCTTAAAGAGGACCTTTCATGGTGTTTTTTTTTTTTTTAGTTTAGATAAATACCTTAGTATTTATCTAAACTGATGCCGCCACCCTGCCTGTTTTTTTCAAATAACGCTCCTGCGCCCCGCTGTACCCACCTGCAGTATGTTAATAGTGAGCATCGGTACAGGGAGGAGGAGACGCCAGGGTTTCTCAATGGGCGTCTCCTTCTCCCTGGTTGTGCCGCAATCCAATCACAGCGGAGAACGTCACAGCCAGGGAGAAGGTGAGCTTTTTTCTCCCTGACTGTGACGCTCTCCGCTGTGATTGCATTGTGACACAGCAAGGGAGAAGGAGACGCCCATTGAAAGGTACTCCGCAAGGAAAGGTATTTATCTAAACTAAAAATAAAAACAACATGAAAGGTCCTCTTTAAAGCTGATGAGCTTGGGCGAGAGAAGCTACATAGATCAGTTGGTAATCTGCATCAAGCAGCAAGTTTCCTTCTGGATTTCTCTCCTCCATCTACAACTGGACAACGTGGTTGGTGACAATGGAAGGAAAATTGTGGCTGCACTTCATTTGGGGGAAATAACACAAGTTCCCTGCATGGCGCACATCATACATTTAGTGGTGCATCAATTTTTTTAAAAGTAACGTGGCTTGCAGATGGTGTTGGTCATGTCCAGGGGACTGTCCAGCCATTCTTATGTGGCTAAAAAGGCCCTTCTGAATGTGAAGTGACAAAATGGTCTGCCTTTGTACCGTTTGAATTCCACCTTACATATGGTGATGCATTGCTATGAGCAGTGTAAAGAGATTAATGATTTACATGATGCATGAGACCACCACAGCAGAGAGCATATGTTGAGCGCAGGCAGTTCATCAGGGACAAAATTCGCATACTCAACCCCTTCGAAGAGGCCACCCGAGTAGGGACAAGCATTAACATGGCATCACCCAGATATTTATATTTGTACTAATGCTCACGCTGATGCAACAAGGACTAGAGGAAGAATCACAACCTCCACAGCTTTCTGGGGATCCTGTAGCTGATAGGAACCTGGACGGACGAAGTTGTGTAAAGGAGGAAGTGGAGGAGGAGAAGTTTGTGGTATAGGGAACCATGGAGTTTTCCCAGGCACAGCTTGTGATAATGATGACGACGATGACATTGGCCATGACCAACCATTGCAGTGGAGTCTTAAAGAACTGAGTCCACAGGCATGCTGGTGAGCATCGCAAACTGCATGCTTGGTTGCCTGCATGCGGTTAGCATCAAGCAAAATGATGACTACTGGATAGCCATACTTTTAGATCATTGCAATCAAAGCGAAAAGGGGAGAATGTTTTACGGATGCCTGTCACCTGCAATTCTGTCCAGGAGTCCCATCTCCAACCTGGCTGAGTCAGAGACCTCCCGCCCTCTCTGGTGGTGCTACCCCTACAATAAGTCTCAGAAGGCACAGCAGCAGCCAATATAGTTTTCTTAATGTGATGGAAGTTTTTTTTAAGTGCTGTGCCAACCTGACGCATATCTGCAAAAGGACAAGCATTGCCTGAACAACCGGGTTCAGTCGTACCTGGACTGTGGCCTTTCTTCTGCATATAGCCTGTCTCCTGAGTCCATAGACTTCTAGGTGTGAGATTGTAACAGGGGCCGGAACTGGCCCAGTTTGATATGTGCAGGCCTTTTTTTCTGGCGGAACGCGCCGGAACGGCGTTCTGCCACCTATTTTTGCTGACTCGCCCAGCCCCCCTTTAGTTACTGGGCCCAGCCGGCCCGCTGCTAGTGGCGTCGCTAGAGTGGGGCGAGGGGGGGCAATCCCCACCCTATGTTGTTCTGTGCCCCCCCGCTGATTCTCCCAGGTGAATACTAATGAGCGCTTCCATTATGGAAGCGCTCATTAGTGTACCGAAGGACCAGGAAGTGGTGAACGCTCTGTACTTACCACTTCCTGGTCCTCGGCTGTCAGCTGTGCAGGGCTGCGCACAGTGTGAGGGCGCTCTGTGCGCGCCAGTTCAGAGCACAGTCGACTGAGGAGAAAGAAAATTGCAGGCGGCGTCCGTCCAGGAGCAGGAGAGGTAAGTGTTTTTTTTATTTTATAAAAAATGTGGCTGCTGGGGGCATAATGGGGGCTAATTGGAGGCATATGGGGGCTAATTGGAGGCATATGGGGCTAATTGGAGGCATATGGGGGCTAGTGAGGCATATGGGGGCTAGTGAGGCATATGGGGGCTAATGATGCATAATGGGGGCTAATGAGAGGTATCATGGGGGCTAATTAGAGACACAATGGGGGCTAATTAGACTATTAGAGGCATATGGGGGTTAATGAGGCATATGGCGGCTAATGAGGCATAAGGGCTGATATGGGGGCTAATGAGAGGCATGGGGGCTGATATGGGTGTGATGAGAGGCATAATGAGGGCTAATGAGAGACATAATGTGTCATCCACAGATGCCCCATAACAGTGTGTCTTCCACAGATCCACCATAACAGTACGCCTGCGCACTGACGAGAGACGGAAAGAATCCACGGAAGCAAGCAGAGGACGGCACAGCAGACGACTGAATAGCTTCTTTTGTAAGTAAATTGTTATATTATAAATGTATCCCTGCATACCGCAATTCTCTCGTATTTTGTAATCTTATTTATATATACTTATTTTGTTTTTTCCCACCCATTTTTGACTGTGGTATCTTTGTGCCCCCCCCCCCCCCCCCTATATACTGTTCCTAGAGTCGCCACTGCCGCGGGCACTGGCAGCCTGGCTGTCACGACCGTCACTGGCAATTTTAGATGCATCCCTGTTCTCTAAAGGGGCGGTTTTAGGGGATGGTCCTAGGGGTGGGTAGGGGCGTGGCCAGGGGAGGGGGGGGATGAGTTCCACCACCTTTTCTCTGAGAAAAAAAGCCCTGGATATGTGTACTGTCTTGTCCAGCCTCCAGTGCGGGGAATTCAGTGTGGCAGGTGGCTCCGTCACACACCTCCAGCTGATGCCAAGGAGTAGATCTGCCAGAGAGCCATACACAGATTATCAGGCCAATGGGAGCAGATTTGATTCTGGTCAAATTTATTGTTCTCTCTTCTGACTGATTCTTTAGAATTACACCCGAAATGTATTTTAAGAAATTGGTCTCTTTCTAGTGATATACTTTTCATAATCTTTGGATGGTGTGTTCCCCTGACGAAGCCATCTGGCAAAACGCGTAGGGTAAGTGAGGGACACTGGATGGGTGATGTGACCATTAATACGTAAGCGCTCTCCCCATAGAATGGGAGCGCACTGTGCATGACCGGCCACTGTTTCAATAGACTTCTATGGGCCTGACGGAAATAGCCAAGCCAGTGCCGAGCCAGTGCTGCGCATGCACAGAGCACCCTCCACCACTTTCGGGGTTCTATTTAGGAGATAGGTGCAGGTGCTAGCGGTGGGACCCGCACCTACCAGACAATAGTGACATATCATAGGGAATTGAGACAACCCCTTTAATATAAATGCATGAAAAAAAGGAAGATGTTATGGTGTGGGCCATGCAGTTTTTTTAATTGAGAGTGACAGGACTGAGTGGAGAGACCTCATGTGCACAGTGTCCTAGTTGCAGTGATGATGTTCGGGTCACAGGATTATTCTTTGGCGCTATATGTAGTTTGTGTAATCAGAAAAGGATGCAGGATAAGACAACATTCACACAACAGTGAAAAATGGCACACAGCTGTTTTTGGAATGAATTGAACTCAATGGGGCTATTCACAAGACCATTTTTTTTAAGGCCAGTGAATAGTGTTTACGAAAAATGGGACATGTCCTATTTGTGGCCGTTTTCACTGCCAGATGGACCCCATGTAAATCAATGGGACTATTTTTAATGGCCATTTAGACTGGAGTGCATCCATTTAATGGCTGTCTAAAATGGGTACACTAGTGGAAAATGGCCTTTTAGAGGTTAAAATAAAAATAAATTGCCTTATCCGCTTACAAGCACAGAGGCATTCGTTCCTCTCTTGGTGCTGAAGGAGAATGTATCCTTAAAAAGGTCATACGAAAAAGTCTCACCACTGAACACCAGATATTTGCCTGCTGCTGGGAAGAGCATGATGTGCTCGGTATTACTTTTTTTTTTAAACTTTATTCACAGTATAGGAGCTTCACTGATGTAAAGGGGACACTAAGGGACAGCACTACTGTAAGGGCTGCACAAAGGGTGCATAACTACTGTGTGGGGGCACATAGGGGTCATAACTACTGTTTGGAGACATCAAGAGGTCATTCTACTGAGTGGCGGCACTTGGGGAGCATCAGTACTGTAAAGATGTCACTAATGGGGAATTCCACTGTGAAAGGGACACTGAGAGGAGATAACTATTGTGTGAGGCACTAAGAGGGGATTCGTTGCCTCTTGTCCAGCGCTAGTGTTTTTATATATCTTTTAAATGACTGATTGGGTGGGGTTTGCAGGGAAGTTGCTCAAGGTGGGAGACAGCATTTTCAAGTTATGCCCCTCGGTCTACTATTAGACGGTGGTCTGTTTGGCCACCACTGTTTTAGTCAATTGATACTTGAATTTTGTGCCATGCCTTGTAATTTCTGTGGGTTTTTTGTATTGGAAAAGTTATAAAACTTCAATACAATTTTAATGCTATTTATCAGTAATAAAATGTGTTTTTTTCTTGGCAGGTGACTGTACCAGGAACTTCGAGAAACATCTGGTATCTTCAGATTTTGAAGTAGATGATTGTGGGATCACACGAGATACATTTGAAGAAAATGCCAATATGCAAGATATACCCACATCCAATCACAGCCACAATGCATCATTTGATTCTTTTAAACAGGTCCGATCTTCTGATTCATCACAGACTGTAACACAGAATAAAAGTCACAGAAGAGGTGCTAAACATCAAACAGCTCACATAAAAGAGAAGCCATTTTCATGTTCAGAATGTGGAAAATGTTTTAGATGTAAATCAGCTCTTGTTATTCACCAGAGAATTCACACAGGGGAGAAGCCATATTCATGTTCAGAATGTGGGAAATGTTTTAAGCGGAAATCAGCTATTGTTATTCACCAGAGAATTCACACAGGAGAGAAGCCATATTCATGTTCAGAATGTGGGAAATGTTTTAGCCAAAAATCTGAACTTGTCACACATCAGAGAATTCACACTGGGGAGAAGCCATTTTCATGTTCAGAATGTGGGGAATGTTTTAAGCAGAAATCGGCTCTTGTTGTACATCAGAGAAATCACACAGGGGAGAAGCCATTTTCATGTTCAGAATGTGGGGAATGCTTTAAGCAGATATCGGCTCTTGTTGTACATCAGAGAAATCACACAGGGGAGAAGCCAGTTTCATGTTCAGAATGTGGGAAATGTTTTAAGCAGAAATCATCTCTTGATAGACATCAGAGAAGTCACACAGGGGAGAAGTCATATTCATGTTCAGAATGTGTGAAATGTTTTAAGAGGAAATCAGCTCTTGTTATTCATCAGAGAATTCACACAGGAGAGAAGCCATATTCATGTTCAGAATGTGGGAAATGTTTTAGCGTAAAATCTGAACTGGTCAGAGATCAGAGAATTCACACAGGGGAGAAGCCATTTTCATGTTCAGAATGTGGGAAATGTTTTAAGATGAAATCAGAACTTGGTATTCATCAGAGAATTCACACAGGGGAGAAGCCATATTCATGTTCAGAATGTGGGAAATGTTTTAAGATGAAATCAGCTCTTGTTATTCACCAGAGAATTCACACAGGAGAGAAGCCATATTCATGTTCAGAATGTGGGAAATGTTTTAGCGTAAAATCTGAACTGGTCAGACATCAGAGAATTCACACAGGGGAGAAGCCATTTTCATGTTCAGAATGTGGGAAATGTTTTAAGATGAAATCAGAACTTGGTATTCATCAGAGAATTCACACAGGGGAGAAGCCATATTCATGTTCAGAATGTGATATGCGTTTCAACCATAAATCATCTCTTGTTAACCATCAAAAAAGTCACAGAACAACAAGGGTAGAGATGTTTACCGTCACAAATAGAAACTAAGTCACTGAATGGAATGGATGGTTTAAAAACCAAATCACAAAACTTTATTAATATTACTAGTTAAAAAAATTAATTTAATTTAAGTATAAAAAAATAGTCCCAGGTGAGTAAATGTCCATTGGGAGTAAAAAAGAGATGTCTAACCCCCACGAATACTGTGGACAATCGGCTAGCTGTTTGTACTCAGCACAGTAAGCAAAAAATAATCCATAGTAACAAAATCCCACCAGTAGTGCAGTAACAGTCATCTATCTGGGGCTATGGTATTGTCCAGTCCCAGTGTTGTCACCACAGCATGAAATATCTAGGGTCCCTTTATATATCATCTTTATATATCATACGATACCTAATTATTGTGTCAAAATATTAGATCTCCCAGGACCCTAATCCCTGCTATGCTCTAGTCTGGCCATCTGATCATTGAACTTGCTCAACGCGTTTATCGTAGCCCTGTAGCGGGCACTTCATCAGGAGCTAATAGGGCATGAATACTGAAGAGCTCCGTAGATTATCTTTAGTATTCATGCCTGTGAGAGTTATGAGGTAGTTGCTAATGGTATATTCATATAAGGTATATAAAAATGATGATTGATATTATATACATGTATTTTAGTCTTATAGATCAACTTTATAATCTTATAGTCTTATTTCAGTAAGAATCATATCCTTATTTGATGTTTATCATGTACTCTATTTTTTGATCACATAATAACTAGGCCTTAGAGCACATTCTCAAGGTTATCTGTAATTGTGTTGTATATTCTCAGATTTTGTGACGAAAAGGGAGTCTTATATGACATTTTTGGAAACAATGCAGATGGATGCGGTGGAGGTTGTAAAATAAGATATTTCTGT
Source organism: Bufo bufo (assembly GCF_905171765.1). Taxonomy (NCBI): domain Eukaryota; kingdom Metazoa; phylum Chordata; class Amphibia; order Anura; family Bufonidae; genus Bufo; species Bufo bufo. The sequence continues at coordinate 391,254,841 of NC_053394.1, read as the reverse complement.
TCAAACCACATGTGTTCCCAGAATTCTAGGAAATGTTTACCAAAAAATAGGTCCAAATGTCGGAATATGTGACCAAATTGAGTCCAATATTTGGACATTGATTATTTAAAATGTGGTCCAAATGCACTTTGCTCTAATTATGAAACTGCTTGATGTTGCCAATATGATATCATGTATGGTTATATAACTTATGTTGATTTGATTTTATTGTAACCACCCTGAAACACCCAGTTACTCCCATTATAAAGAGGGTATAAGAATAAAGATTTCTGGGTGGGTCGAGAGATCTCCCAGATACAAACTTATTGGGCTTTGTGACTGCGATAATTTGTTGGCCGACTTAACTAATTACTCTGCACCTGAAAATCGAACATTTTGGAGGCCCCAGCGAGATACCCATCCTTGCCTGATCGGGACAACCACATGGGAACAGTACCCACAGGTCCAGGAACGCTAATCCTAGGTAAGTGAGCCATTGTCTCGCTGCTTTCCAGAAACTGTGGGGGTGCTTCAGGATCAGTCCAGCTGGCAGGGTTCAGGTATCTTTTCAGGTAGACTGTAAATTGATTTATGTCTGTTTTTGACTGATTTGACATGTTAGGGTTGTTATTACATATATGATTTTGTTACTAATCTGCACAAATTTATAGAAGGCATGTGTTTGATGACGTGAATCTTGTCTTGTCATCCGGTGTCCTGTGAATGGTTTGCTGATACAGCAGCTCTGAGCGGGGTTGTGAGTTTGTGTTGGTTTGTTGGTTGTCTTAGATCTGTTACTAAGAGACTCTTCTTGTATTATAGTAGCTCAAAGAGTTAAGTGTGAAGACTGGATACGTGCCAGACCCTGATACGCTGTGGTTGCTCACGGAGCAAGCAGAGAGATGTGTGTTTATGTACTGTACTAATTCACTACTCAGTAACTGTCAGTTTTAAGTGGATTGTACTGGTAAAGAAGGTCTGATCTATGAAGAGTATATAGGGATCACTTTTGGGGTGTCCTTATATGTCTTTGTGTTCATATATTTGTGGTATAGAATTTGTCAAAAGTAAGAGAGGGGGAAACTCTTCCTCATTCAGAAGTTCCACTCGTTTCCTATGTGATGTTCACAGATATCTAGCCTAACCTAACTAGAATATCTCTCAACTTAAGAGAAGATTTACATAGCGGTATAAACCATTAAGTTCAGGGATCGCTACCCTGATATCAGGTTGCTATGGGAACTAAATTTATCAAGCCAAGAAGGGAAGAAGAGGTTACTTCCATGACTACTATAACAGCTTTGATAAAGTTACAACATGGAAAATGGGCAATTAAGGATGCCACTACCATTCTTGAGAAAGCCGGGATGCCAAAACCTGGGTGCTTAGATGCCACTAAGTGGAGAAAATTTCTAATAGAAGAAAAGGAATGGATTAAAAATTATGGTTATGAGCCCCAGGTAAAAGCATGGCTGGCTACAGCAGAGAGGCATGATCCCCATTATAATACAAATGAGGAATATGAGGAGTACAGTAGAGGAGGGGGAATAATAAGTCAGGTCCCCACCAGGAGAGTAAGTTTTAGTGTTGAAACTTCTCCAGCAACTGCTGCAACTGCTCCTACTCCACCAGTATTAACCCCTTCAGCAGTTGCTCCCCACCTGTATCGAGCACACAAAGTGAATTATATCCAGATCTGTCAGGGTTAAAGTCAGGAGAGACTATGCCCAGTACTATTAGTACCAGTGCAGAATATAGTGATATGACCAGACTGGAACAGAAACATACTAACCCTCCACCAGCATACAATAGTATGCAACACTGGAGACCTTCTCAGCTATCAACTCCATCAAGCTCCTCAACCAGGGAAGAGGAGGATGGTTGGCAGTGTTCATATTATCACCACTGCAACCCCATGAATGTGGTTTTGTGTGAGCAGTGCAACACTCCCCAAACTGAGTTTGATAGAATATGTTGGAGAGGATCTTTACCTATAGACTTGTCTTTGAGTATTTTGCACAGTCCACCACAAAATGCTTCTACTCCTGCTCAAAATATAATATTGTATCCTCCTCAACCAACTATGCAACCTATGAGCTTACGATCGGTCACATGGATCTGTTTGTGTGTGGATTTTCACAAGCATAGTGATAGTCCAAGGTGCATGAAGTGCGGGGAAAGTACACCTAAACAGCTGTATGCTGTTGGGACATATCCAGTAGTAACTCAAGTTACTAGGGAGTATAATGCGCAGGGTGTCCCAGAAAGAGCAATACAACAAGTAGAGTGGTTTAAATCTTGGAGTCAGGGTGAGCAATTTATGATGATAGAGAAGCTTCCTGGTCTATATAAAGATCCAAATGGGTTTTATAAGGGATTGACAAAGATTCATAGAAACTATGAGGCAGTCTGGGATGATTTGATAGCACTCTGTGGTGTTGCAGCAGGAACCCCCTTTGTAGAAAAAAAGGTTGAAGTAGGCGGAAACATAGAAGCAGTCCCCGGGGATGCTGATCCTAGATTAAAGAAATCAGGAGAGGTGTTTTTTTAAAGAGGCTTCAGGCGGTTACTAAACAGTTAATCAGTTAGGAGCGGGATTGCCAGAGGCTTTCCAAGCCCCTGAAGAAACAACTGACAAGTATCACTCTAGATTAGTCGGCATATTTACTGTTCAGGATTTTTATGTAAACACACCAGATAGTAGGGGTGGACGGATACTTAGAACTTGTTTCATTAATGGATTGAGAGAAGAATTAAGAATAGAATTAATGAAAATCCGTCCAGAATGTATGCATACCTCTCTTCACAAAACATTGGTAGTAATTTGAAGCATAGAGAAACAGTTTAGTAAAAGGAAAAATATATATTCTGAGCCACAGCACCAGGCTTCGGGAGGTGGAGGAGGGGGGGCTGCTCAGACAGGGGGACAAACACAGACGAGAAGAAATATGAAAGGGAACGCATGTGGAAATAAGATGTGTGACTGTAAATGTTGAAGAATATAAGAAAAAGGGATTTTGCTTTGGCTGGGGAGCTCGAGGGCATATGAAGAGAGATTGTCCTTCAAGATGGAAAAAAAATCAGAAAGGTGGTCAAATTAAGTCCAGTTGGCCTCGGTGGATCAACAGGACAGTGAATAGGAAATAGGCAGCCCCCGATCAGAAGAGCCCACGGTTGTATACCACCCCACCCCGGGCCACACACATTAGTAAAGCTGACACTACCAGATGGAAAAGATGTTAACTGTATAGTTGACACGGGGGCGAGCCGTACTATTCTAAAAGCTCATAAAATTTCTGAGAAATATTTGTACCCTGATAAAATTGTAGGGGTGGGGAACACCGTGTGTTCTAAAGCAGACTAAACCATTGATGATGTAGCCAACATTTGCATGCAATTATTAGTATCAGAAAGTTGCCCTGTGAATTTACTTGGTGCAGATGCATTAAATACTATCAATGCAATAATCAGATTTGGGGAAAAAGGGTTAACGGTAACAGGGCCCCTTATGGAACACATCTTAACAGTGCTAAGTGCCATGATTAATCCACTTGTACCAGAGCCTTTAGAAGGAGGAGACCCTCCTTCCTCAGATGAGGGAGAGGACATGCTTGCAAAAGTCCCTCCAGATTTATGGTTCAAAAGTAAAACTGATGTTGGTTTGATTAAGGTAACCCCAGTAAAAATTTAATTAAAGTCTGGTACAGTACCTGTTAAAATGAAGCAGTATTCCCTGAGCAGGGACGAAATGGCGGCAATAGCACTTCAATTAGACGAATACCTAATGACGAAGGTTATAAGGGAATGCCGATCCCCTTATAATACGTCACTATTAGGGATGAGCGAACCCGAACTGTATAGTTCGGGTTCGTACCGAATTTTGGGGTGTCCGTGACACGGACCCGAACCCGAACATTTTCGTAAAAGTCCGGGTTCGGTGTTCGGCGCTTTCTTGGCGCTTTTTGAAAGGATGCAAAGCAGCCAATCAACAAGCGTCATACTACTTGCCCCAAGAGGCCATCACAGCGATGCCTACTATTGGCATGGCTGTGATTGGCCAGTGCAGCATGTGACCCAGCCTCTATATAAGCTTGGGTCACGTAGCGCTGCACGTCACTCTGCTCTTACAAGTGTAGGGAGAGGTTGCAGCTGCGACGTTAGGGTGAGATTAGGCAATGATTAACTCCTCCAAAACACTTAAGACAGTGATCGATCTACAGCTGTGGATCATTGAACTGCTGCTCTTCAATTGCTCACTGTTTTTAGGCTGCCCAGAGCGTTTTTCAGTCACTTTTTTCTGGGGTGATCGGCGGCCATTTTGTGGCTTGTGGTGCGCCAGCACAAGCTGCCACCAAGTCCATTTAACCATCAATAGTGTGGTTATTTTTTGCTATATCCTACATCAGGGGCAAGCTGTCACTAAGTCCATTTAACCATCAATAGTGTGGTTATTTTTTGGCCATATCCTACATCAGGGGCAAGCTGTCACCAAGTCCATTTAACCATCAATAGTGTGGTTATTTTTTGGCTATATCCTACATCAGGGGCAAGCTGCCACCAAGTCCATTTAACCATCAATAGTGTGGTTATTTTTTGGCTATATCCTACATCAGGGGCAAGCTGCCACCAAGTCCATTTAACCATCAATAGTGTGGTTATTTAAATCTATCCCTAAAAGGGTATATTAGATTCAAGGTGCTGATAGGGTCATTCTCAATAACTTCACACACACACGCTACTGTGCATATCCAAGTCTAATTCTGTCCGTAAACGTATACCTGTCACCCAGCGCCTAAATAATAGGCCTCAAATTTATATTCAGCTAAATCTGTGTTTATTGCTGAGGCTGGTCAATTTATTTAGTGTCCGCCAAAGCACAGTTTTTGTTCTGTGTGAATACAATTCACACATTAGCAATCCCCTAAATATATTTTTTCTGCTGTATCAGGCCAAGTTTAAATTGATCCATAAAAGGGTATATTAGATTGAAGGTGCGGATAGTGTCATCCTCAATAACTTCACACGCTACCGTGCATTTCCAAGTTTAAATAATTCTGTCCGTAAACGTATACCTGTCACCCAGCGCCTAAATACTAGGCCTACAATTTATATTCAGCTAAATCTGTCGTTACTGTTGTGCCTGTATTAGTGTAATACGGTACCTAAATAGATAGCCAGATAGTGTTAGGTGCCTGTAACAGGAGGACTGGGTGGAAGACGATGCAGGGGACGATGAGGTTCTAGACCTCACATGGAATGAAGGTCGTGCCACTGACTTTCAGAATTCGGAGGAAGAGGCAGTGGTGAGACCGAGCCAACAGCGTAGCAAAAGAGGGAGCAGTGGGCAAAAGCAGAACACCCGCCGCCAAGAGAGTCCGTCTGCTACTAGCCACCGCCATCTGGGACCGAGCACCCCAAAGGCAGCTTCAAGGAGTTCCCTGGCGTGGCAGTTCTTCAAACAATGTGCTGACGACAAGACCCGAGTGGTTTGCACGCTCTGCCATCAGAGCCTGAAGCGAGGCATTAACTGTCATGACCTGGGTTGTATTGGAACCGGGATCTTCCTGGTCTCTTAAACCATAGCCTTACCTGTTGTGCTACAGAAGAGATCTAGACT